>NC_080571.1:185179277-185794277 GCF_030247185.1 Malaya genurostris
AAGTTTTTCTTTTTCTTAATTTTCTATCGTCCATATCTTCTAAACCTTATGAGACAGATGATTTATGTCTTCGACAAAGTTATAGTATTTGAGTTTATCTACAATATTGTTAAAGACTTCAAAATTGTATTTCTTCGAAAAAAAAGTTAGTTTTTTGTGTGTCTTTACAGTGAGTTTTGGAACATGGTTTTTAAGTTTAAAAAAATCTTCAAACTACACCGAGCAACTATTGTGAAGACATCAAACAACTCAGATCAACCGTTGTAGCATAATAAAAGAAAGCAAACTCACATTACCACCACTAGCAGCAGTGGTGCTAGATACATTAAGGAATGAGCCATCGTTCGGACCTTGTGTCGGTTTTTCTTTAATAACATTTTTCACAGATGTCGGATTATGTTACAGTCTTCGAAGGTTTTCTTCCTCATTAAATTTCCTACAAAAATTACATGCCCGCTGATTTTTTGAGTATATAGGGTGACCTCCAGATGATTTTTTGGTTAAAAGTTTGTTTTCCCATACTAAATCCCATACAAACTTTGAACCGCGGGCGCGAAAATATAGTTTCTCCTATCGAGCTAAAATTTTACATAGTTTCTATGGGACCCAAAACGAACACGAAAAGTTTGGTGGAGCGAGAAAATATTTTTTCCCATACAACCTTGTCCCACCCTAATATATATATATATATATATATATATATATATATATATATATATATATATATATATATATATATATATATATATATATATATATATATATATATATATATATATATATATATATATATATATATATATATATATATATATATATATATATATATATATATATATATATATATATATCATTGTATCTCATGTATATGTAATCGATATATACGCGGCGCCCAGCGCTGACGCTGGCTAACGGTACCAGACGCAGTACTGCTTAACAATTAAAAAAACAATTCACCACACGATTGGAGAAACACGAGTTTGCGTCCGATCAGCCCGATAGTTACAGTGAAATGATCTATACCTATAGAAGATAAAGTTAATGAAAACTATATTATTCATGGTGATCTTTTCGCAGGAAATTGAAAGAGAAGCTTTCTGTGAAAACGCTATCATATCCTCACAAAACCCTTACATACAAATAATGAACACAAGAAAATCACCTGTAAATATATCCAACTTAGAATTTAAACCTGAAATGAAGCCTTTAGCAAATTACAATATAATGAAATTTAACAAAAACCCCCTAAACGATACAAGAAACCATAAACTATTGAACGAAATAGACATGAACAACGTACCTCCGTACGCACAAAAGGAATTAAAGAATCTAATATGGAAATATACTGATATACGAGGTCTGTTAAAAAAGTTCCCGGAATTTTTTGCGCGCGTCTGGAGAGTCCGGTGGTCAAATTTTTTTTTTATTGTGTTGGTACATATGTCCCTAATGTATGGTGAAATTTTCAGCTGTATTCATTGTTTACATTCTGTCTTGTAGCGGCTGGTGTAGACGTGTTTTTTTGAGCTCGGCGATTTTTGTTAGTTCAAACAATGGAAGAATTGAAGAATTTGTATTAAATTTTGCGTGAAAAATGAAATAAAGTGTAACCAAGTGTGCGAAATGTTACAGAGAGCCTACGGTGAGTCTGCTATGAAAAAAAAACAAGTGTTTACGAGTGGTATAACCGTTTCCAAGATGGCCGCGAAGACGTTGAAGACGACGAACGCTCCGGTCGACCCAGCACGTCAATAATCGATGAAAATGTAGGAAAAGTGGAAAAAATGATTATGGATGATCGCCGAATCACTATTAGAGAAGTTGCTGATGAAGTTGGCATATCAGTTGGCTCATGCCATCATATTTTTTCAAATATTTTGGGCATGAAACGAATGGCAGCAAAATTTTTTCCAAAACTGCTGAATTTTGATCAAAAAAACAAACGCATGTCGAAACAAAAGCATAATCGTCCACGTGGAAGCACCCAACGTCACCAAGACAAAAATGAACAGACCTCGTATTCTCTACTCCAGAAGAACCTTTGACGAACAATAACTTCTATAACTAAAATAACAACCTAAACGATAACGTTCCACTCTACATTCCTAACTACAAAACGATTCATTCACAACACGACGGAATAGAAACACTAGTCAATAAAATGCTGAACGACAAAATTATAGAACTTTCTATGTATATCACCCAACAATAGCATCTTCTAGTACCAAAAAGGTGGGTGGGTAATGTCGAAAACAACTGACATGTTCCTTAACACTTTAGAATATCAATTAGTTGATCAATTGTATGAATTATGCAAGCATTCCCCTTTGCACATTTTTCGCAAAAACAAAGAAGGCTTCACTTTTTGTTGAGAGGCTTGTTTCTACCTGATTTCGTTTGTAGCTTTTTCACTAATTGGCGGTCCTAACGGCTATAAAAATAGCCGCATTCAGAATTTTAATGTTGATTATTTCATTTCAGATTTGCATAATTTATTGAAACAATATCATTATGCTGAAGGGACTCATTTCTAGCATTCAGATAGGTCAAATTGCGTAATTCTCTACGACATTAAACTCTGGAACATTTTTCGCAAAAACAAAGAAGGCTTCACTTGATCTCGTTTACTGTGAGTTTCACACAGCGAAATGTGCACAAATCTAACCAAACTGTTCTAGATTTGAACTAAACTGAGGATATTTCCTTTCGATTTGCGAACAACAAATCCTAATAGTTCTTTAGAAAACTTTTAGAGCCATTAGAACGGCTGATTTTGTGCAATGCTCTCCACCGTTGTTTTTTCACCAATGCTAATGACTGGCAGCTGTAACGTAATCGCTCTTGTCGAAAGCGAAACTAATTGTGCAGACGACACAAAACACACTGTGAGTATAATAGTTCTTTAGAAAACTTTTAGAGCCATTAGAACGGCTGATTTTGTGCAATGCTCTCCACCGTTGTTTTTTCACCAATGCTTATGACTGGCAGCTGTGACGTAATCGCTCTTGTCGAAAGCGAAACTAATTTTGCAGACGACACAAAACACATCTGCTCGCAGTGGCGATACAATCCAAACTAATTCAAGTTTTGTTGAGAGGCTTGTTTCTACCTGTTTTCGTTTGTAGTCTTTTCACTAATGGGCGGTCCTAACGGCTATAAAAATAGCCGCATACAGAATTTTAATGTCGATTATATCATTTCGGATTTGCATAATTTATTGAAAGAAACTATCAATATGCTGTAGGGATTCGTTTCCAGCACTCAGAAGAGTCAAATTGCGTAATTCTCTACGACATTAAACTCTGGAACATTTTTCGCGAAAAAAGGCTTCACTTGATCTCGATTACTGTGAATTTCACACAGCGAAAAGTGCACAAATCTAAGCAAACTGTTCTTGATTTGCAGTAAACTGAGGATATTTCCCTACGATTTGCGAACAACAAATCGTAATAGTTCTTTAGAAAACTTTTAGAGCCATTAGAACGGCTGATTGTATGCAATGCTCTCCACCGTTGTTTTTTCACAATGCTAATGACTGGTAGCTGTGACGTAATCGCTTTTGTCGAAAGCGAAACTAATTGTGCAGACGACACAAAACACATCTGCTCGCAGTGGCGATAGAATCCAAACTGATTGAATTTTTGTTAAGAGATTTCCTTTTATGTGATTTCGTTTGTAGCTTTTTCACTAATGGGCGGTCCTAACGGCTATAAAAAAAGCCGCATCTAGAATTTTAATGTCGATTATTTCATTTCGGATTTGCATAATTCATTGAAAGAAACTATCAATATGTTGTAGGGATTCGTTTATAGCATTCACAAGGACCAAATTGAGGAACTCACTGCGATATTCATCTTTTTTCGGAACATTTTTCCCGGACGATTTGTTGTACAGCAGCAGATATTTTGTTCTCTTCCTTAGAACGCGTTCTGATTGGCTGGTGTTGACATGGATCAAATGAGACAGGTTTTTCAATAGTGTACTATTGAAATACTTCAATGCTTTTGCTATGCACGTTTAAATTGAAAAATTTCGATTCTATTGGTAGTTAGATTATATAAATCCTTTCACAGATCACTGAGCTATAAGCTTTAAAAATACGAGAAAGGCAAACGCGCCTTATGAATTATCCTCTTTGATACTCGTTTATACCAAACATTTCAGAAAAGTTTAATTTTGAATTATTTGAGACTATGTCACAAAACTGAAAATTTTATCATAAAAATGTGATCATATTTCCGATGGCATGTCGCAAGAATTATGTTGATTCATTAGATACAACAATAGATATTCACGATCAAAAACTTATCACTCTCTCAGAGGGTAAATTTTGAAAAGGCACCCCATAATAAAGTAAGTCGTATTCACGACAAAAAATCAAACGACGAAACAAGAAAATGAAGGCTTGTGGTAGATTTTAGACAACTAAACAAAAAATACTAGCTGACAAATTTCCTTTACCAAGAATTGATACAATTTTTTATCAACTTGGTAGAACGAAATACTTTTCGACACTAGATTTAATGTCAGGATTTCACCAAATACCTTTAGAAAGTAACTCAAGAAAATTTACAGCCTTTTCAACGCAAAGTGGACACTACCAATTCACACTTTACCATTAGGACTAAATATTAACCCAAACAGTTTCCAAAGAGTGATGACGATTGCCATGGCTGGACTTACACCAGAACACGCATTCGTTTACATTGACGGTATAATAGTGATAGGATCCAACACCATTAACAAAATTTAACAACAGTTTTTGAAAGAATTATAAAATAAAACCCTAAAATTAAACTCAAACAAATGTAAATTTTTGAATACCGAAGTGACATATCTAGGACATAAAATTACAGATAAAGGAATATTACCTGACAGTACAAAATATGACGCCATCAGCAACTATTCGATACCGAAAAACAGCGACGACACTAGACGATTTGTAGCTTTCTGCACTTATAACCATAAATTCGTACCAAATTTCGCAACGATAGCAAACCCTCTCAAACAACTCCTCAAGAAAAACAAACAATTCGCTTGAGCTAATGAATGCCAAAACGCGTTTAACACACTAAAACTACACACTTAAAAAATCCTGTGATTTTACATCTTATTAGATGCACATAAATGGAGCGTCGCAGCTCACGCAAATTTACGTGGAAGAACATTTAATATTGTGTCTAAAACTCCACGACATGAGATTCATTGAAATAAAAAAAAATAGAATACTGATAGCAACCGCCGCGACTTGAACCAAGAATCATTGGATCGCTCATAATGTTAATCGACTGAGCCAAAGAAGCATGCATCTGCTTGGCTGGTAAAAGGTGCATTTAAATTCATACAGTCGCACCTGCTAGCAGAACGCAAGTTACAGTCGAAACCAGTAAAATTGAAGCTCATCTAACATTAAGTCATTACAAATAAAATTTTCCGTCATTTGACAAATTAGGTCTTTAAATTACATCGTATGACGGATAAGTCACCTGTAGACGATAACGTTACACTCTACATTCCTAACTACAAAACGATTCATTCACAACACGACGAAATAGAAACAAATATCAATAAAATGCTGAACGACAAAATTATAGAACCTTCTCTATCACCCAACAATAGCCCCATTCTTCTAGTACCAAAAAAATCAAACGACGAAACAAGAAAATGGAGACTTGTGGTAGATTTTAGACAACTAAACAAAAAAAATACTAGCAGACAAATTTCCTTTACCAAGAATTGATACAATTTTGGATCAGCTTGGTAGAACGAAATACTTTTCGACACTAGATTTAATGTCAGGATTTCACCAAATACCTTTAGAAAATAACTCCAGAAAATTTACAGCCTTTTCAACGCAAAGTGGATTCTTTAAATGTGCGACTTTATTACTCGTTATTCTACATTCAACTGACTGAGTGTGATGTGATACAGTATAAATGTATAAATGTATTGGTTTCTCTAATGCTATTATGTGTAGTGTGGTACTAAAAAACAATGCAGGGTAATTCCAAATCAACAAATTATTACACACTTTCTGTTTATAAAAAACTAACTCCTTAGAACTGCCATTTACCGTAACGATCTGGGGCGTTGATAGCACGACCACTGCGAGATACTCGACAGCCGTTGTTCGGTTCTGTTACGGCTTTCGGTATGTTGTGCATTGTATTACTTTTATTAAATTCGAGTTGAGTCATAGACTCAGTGTCCTGATCTATTAATAGAACTGAGCGTCGTGAAACATTAAAAGACTGTGTTGTGGGTGGAACATCATCGGTATTTTTATTGAAACTTAACACACCCTTTGGTTTGATAACTGGGAGTGAGCGTGATGAACTAGTAACATCATAGGGTTGCTTTGCAATTCGATCCTCAATTGGAAAATCAGCATTTTCCCCCTTATTGCTGGTACGTGATATAAACCTACGATTACGACGTAAATGGTTTCCAAAATTATCCTTCACAACGTCTGATCTTCCATTAACATCACGAACAATTTGACCATAATGCCATTCCTTCGATTTTTTTTAAACATGATTCGTTCCCCGATATTTAATTGCGCTAACTTCTTTGCCCCCTGGTCATAATACTTCTTCTGCAAAAGTCGTTTTTGTTCAATCCGATCGCGTAAAACATCTTCACCTAAAACTCTTCGAAGTAAACTAGTCTCATGAACAATTAATCGAGTTTTCACTTGTCGTCCGAAAAATAGTTGACTAGGAGAGAGCTGCGTGCTTGCAATTGGGGTCGTATTATACTCCGTTTACTCGAATAGTTCGACTTCATCGACTTCGTAGCAACGTTTCAGAATATTTTGTCGTGAATACGACTTACTTTACTATGGGGTGCCTTTTCAAAATTTACCCTCTGAGAGAGTGATAAGTTTTTGATCGTGAATATCTATTGTTGCATCTAACGAATCAACATAATTTTTGCTACATGCCATCGGAAATATGATCACAATTTTATGATAAAATTTTCAGTTGTGTGGCATAATCTCAAATAGTTCAAAATTCAACTTTTCTGAAATGTTTGGTATCAAAGTAGGAAAATTCATAAGGCGTATCAAAGAGGAAAATTCATAAGGCGCGTTTGCCTTTCTCGTATTTTGAAAGCTCATAGCTCAGTGATCTGTGGAAGGACTTATATAATCTAACTACCAATAGAATCGAAATTTTTCAACTTAAACGTGTATAGCAAAAGCATTGAAGTATTTCAATAGTACACTATTGAAAAACCTATCTCATTTGATCCATGTCAACACCAGCCAATCAGAACGCGTTCTGAGGAAGAGAACAAAATATCTGCTGCTGTACAACAAATCGTTCAAGAAAAATGTTCCGAAAAGTGGTGAATATCGTAGTGAGTTCCTCAATTTGGTCCTTCTGAATGCTAGAAACGAATCCCTACAGCATATTGATAGTTTCTTTCAATAAATTATGCAAATCCGAAATGAAATAATCGACATTAAAATTCTGTATGCGTCTATTTTTATAGCCGTTAGGACCGCCCATTAGTGAAAAAGCTACAAACGAAATCACATAAAAGGAAATCTCTTATCAAAAATTCAATCAGTTTGGATTCTATCGTCCCTGCGAGCAGATGTGTTTTGTGTCGTCTGCACAGCTAGTTTCGCTTTCGACAAGAGCGATTTCGTCACAGCTGCCAGTCATTAGCATTGGGAAAAAACAACGGTGGAGAGTATTGCACAAAATCAGCCGTTCTAATGGCTCTAAAAGTTTTCTAAAGAACTATTAGGATTTGTTGTTCGCAAATCGCAGGGAAATATCCTCAGTTTACTGCAAATCAAGAACAGTTTTATTTTTTTTATTTTTTAACCACGAGAATTTTGACGTCCGTCCTACTAGGTTGAAAGAAAAATGACTGTAAGAACAGTTTGCTTAGATTTGTGCACTTTTCGCTGTGTGAAATTCACAGTAATCGAGATCAAGTGAAGCCTTTTTTGCGAAAAATGTTCCAGAGTTTAATGTCGTAGAGAATTACGCAATTTGACTCTTCTGAATGCTGGAAACGAATCCCTACAGCATATTGATAGTTTCTTTCAATAAATTATGCAAATCCGAAATGATATAAGCGACATTAAAATTCTGTATGCGGCTATTTTTATAGCCGTTAGGACCGCCCATTAGTGAAAAAGCTACAAACGAAATCAGGTAGAAACAAGCCTATCAACAAAACTTGAATCAGTTTGGATTCTATCGCCACTTCGAGCGGATGTGTTTTGTGTCGTCTGCACAGCTAGTTTCGCTTTCGACAAGAGCGATTACGTCACAGCTGCCAGTCATTAGCATTGGAAAAAAAACAACGGTGGAGAGCATAGCACAAAATCAGCCGTTCTAATGGCTCTAAAAGTTTTCTTAAGAACTATTAGGATTTGTTGTTCGCAAATCGTAGGGAAATGTCCTCAGTTTACTGCAAATCTAGAACAGTTTGGTTAGATTTGTGCACTTTTCCCTGTGTGAAATTCACAGTAATCGAGATCAAGTGAAGCCTTCTTTGTTTTTGCGAAAAATGTTCCAGAGTTTAATGTCGTAGAGAATTACGCAATTTGACCTTTCTGAATGCTAGAAACGAGTCCCTTCAGCATATTGATAGTTTGTTTCAATAAATTATGCAAATCCGAAATTAAATAATCAACATTAAAATTCTGAATGCGGCTATTTTTATAGCCGTTAGGACCGCCCATTAGTGAAAAAGCTACAAACGAAATCAGATAGAAACAAGCCTCTCAACAAAAAGTGAAGCCTTCTTTGTTTTTGCGAAAAATGTGCAAAGGGGAATGCTTGCATAATTCATACAATTGATCAACTAATTGATATTCGGAAGTGTTAATGAACATGTTAGTTGTTTTCGTATTCACGACATCCAGTTATGTCTCTGACATTACCCACCCGCCTTTTTTTGCTCACTGCCTTTTCAGCTAAACCATTTCTTTGGGGGTAACGAGGGCTTGAATATTGAAAAATGATGTTATTTTTGTTGGCATAACTCTCACTTTCTAATGAATTGAATGGTATTTTATCACATCGAATCTGCGATGGATACCCGTAAGAGTTGAAAAATCTGTCGAAAAGTTTACAAACACTGTTAATCGTTTTATCTTGCAAGTGATCAGAGCAAATAAAACCTGAGTATGTGTCTATTAGAACTAGCCAAGAATATCCTCCATACTCATAAATATCTGTGGAGACTTTTTGCAACGGATATTCAGGAATCATGTCTTGTTGTAGTGGTTCTTTCTGATTGTTACGGCGGAACTTTTCGCATGCCATGCAGTTGCTAATAGTTTCCGAAATGTCATTCGTCATACCCGGCCAGAAAAACTGCACTCGTGCTCGTGCAAGTGTTTTTTCTACACCAAAATGTGGACCATGCAGCCATTTACAAATTAGTTTCTGTAACTATGTTCGGTGGTCAATCGGTGGTCCTTAAGTAGCAGACCATTTTCGTAGTGTAACTCATCACGATACTTATGATTATCACTGATGATATGATGGGATCGTCTCTGCCATCTAATAATTTCTGTTGTAGTGTTTTATGCTGCACACCGAGAATTATTCTATCACGCAGCATTCGTTCAGCATATGAAGCTAGGCAGCCAGAACACTTGAACTCGCAAAATTGAATTTGTGTGAGCAGTTCAGTTTCAAAATCTCCAAAAGATTGTTTTTGGTTGGACTTACACCAGAACATGCATTCGTTTACATTGACGATATAATAGTGATAGGATGTCCCATCCAACACCATTTACACAATTTAACAAAAGTTTTTGAAAGACTTAGAAAATAAAACCCGAAATTTAAACTCAAACAAATGTAAATTTTTGAATACCGAAGTGTAATATATAGCACATAAAATTACAGATAAAGGAATATTACCGGACAGTACAAAATATGACGCCATCAGCAACTATCCGATACCGAAAAACAGCGACGAAACTAGACGATTTGTAGCTTACTGCAATTATTACCGTAAATTCGTACCAAATATTGCAACGATAGCACATCCTCTCAATCAATTCCCTAAGAAAAACAAACAATTCGCTTGGAATAATGAATGCCAAAACGCTTTTAACACACTAAAACTACACATTTAAAAACCCAGTTTACTGAGTAAACCGTCTTCTTCTGAATGCTGTTATTTGCTACCTTTGTTTCATTCTTCTGTTTGATGTCCCCTTTTTCCGTAAATTTTCCGTCCTTGTATGCATTTCAACAACATTTCCTGAAGTGACCAAACTCGCCATATGAGTAGCACTCGCTGTTCACTGCTGGACAGCTGCGTCGATGAAAACGATGAAATGGATTTCTACAGTTGTAACATGAAGCACGGGAAACTATAGAAACGTCTGAAAGCTTTGACCTTTTCTCAACAGCATTCACCTCCAACAAATTTCCTTTCCGATCCAGCAATTGCCTGTTCTCTGAAGCTACTTCTAAAATTTTACACGTCTCTATGACCTTCGATAGTGGATCGTCTCTGCCATCTAATAATTTCTGTTGTAGTTTTTTATCCTGCACACCGAGAATTATTCTATCACGTAGCATTCGTTCAGCATATGAAGCTAGGCAGCCAGAACACTTGAACTCGCAAAATTGAATTTGTGTGAGCAGTTCAGTTTCAAAATCTCCAAAAGATTGTTTTTGGCTGGACTTACACCAGAACACGCATTCGTTTACATTGACGATATAATAGTGATAGGATGTCCCATCCAACACCATTTACAAAATTTAACAAAAGTTTTTGAACGAATTAGAAAATAAAACCCTAAAATTAAACTCAAACAAATGTAAATTTTTGAATACCGAAGTGACATATCTAGAACATAAAATATTACAGATGAAGAAATATTACCTGACAGTACAAAATATGACGCCATCAGCAACTATCCCATACCAAAAAACAGCGACGACACTAGACGATTTGTAGCTTTCTGCAATTATTACCGTAAATTCGTACCAAATTTTGCAACGATAGCACATCCTCTCAATCAATTCCTTAAGAAAAACAAACAATTCGCTTGGGCTAATGAATGCCAAAACGCTTTTAACACACTAAAACTACACACTTAAAAAAATCCTGTGATTGTACATCTTATTAGATGCACATAAATGGAGGGTCGCAAAGCAAAGTCCTGGCATTACATTCCTTTTGTGGAATCTGGCCTTTCTGTTTCAACAGACTTCGCAGCCGATTCTTAATGTACAGGATCATTGCATGGCTAGTACTATGGACCCTACTGACACTAAGAATCCTTCCTAAGAATCGTATGACGGATTAAGTCACCTGTAAAATTCAAATTTTTTTGGAGTGTATACTTAATGTCACCTATACTATTTCAATACCCAGACTTCACACTACCCTTTATACTCACAACCGGACATAAAGTTACAGATAAAGGAATACTACCTGACAGTGCAAAATATGGCGCCATCAGCAACTATCCGATACCAAAAAACAGCGACGACACTAGACGATTTGTAGCTTTCTGCAATTATTACCGTGAATTCGTACCAAATTTCGCAACGATAGCACACCCTCTCAATCAACTCCTTAAGAAAAATAAACAATTCGCTTGGGGTAACACACTAAAACCATACTTAATGTCACCTATACTAATTCTTCTTCTTCTTCTTCTTGACGGTAGTGGCGAGTCCACAACTGTCAGACTATACTGCCAAGTGTTGTCAGATCGTGAAGTTTTGCTTAGGCTTCATTTCGCCTTTATTTAATCGTCGCGGATTGTTTTTCTATAGTGTTTTGTCAGCACTGACAGAAGAGCACCGATGTTGTAGCAGCATTGCTGCTCATCGGTGGGTTTTTTATTTTGATTTATGGATCGTGAAAGAGCAGTGTACGCGGTTCATATTTGAATTCTATTTGAAGAAATAAATTTCGAGATTTGTCGGTATGTTTTGGTGTCTATTTTCTTGAGTAGGTTCTCGGTGTTATTATGGGTTAAAAAGCATTCAAATTTATATCTGTTTTCTATGTATTTTGTGCATTCGAATAAAATATGGTCCACGTTTTCCTTTACCCCGCATTCTTCGCAAAGTTCGTTATTGATGAGTTTCCATTGATAAAGTTTGTCTTTGGTCATGGTGTGAAATGTTCTAAGTCTACCTATGTGAATGATTTCGATTGTTTGAAGGTGATGCTTTTGGAACCAAGGTTTAAGTGAAGGTTTGGGTAGAAGTTTGTAGTGTTTTTGGCCTTTGTTCTGTGATATGTTTGCGTAGATATGGTACCATTCTTGTATGGTTTCATCTTTGGCTAAATTTAGTGCGTCTGCTAGTGGCAGTTTGGAGTGAATAGTGTTAGTGCTGTTGCATCCTTCTTTTGATATCATATCAGCTTTTTCGTTACCGAAAATGCCTTTATGACCTGGGATCCACTGTAGTGTGATGTCCTTTTTTGTCTCATGAAGTTTTAGTATTATTTCTTGTATTATATAGTTGTTTTTGACTTTTTTATTTTTTATAGATTGCAGTCCTGATTTGGAATCGGAGCAAATGACAAATTGTGTTTCGTTTCTGTTATTTATTACGTCGATTGCAGTATTTATTGCCGTTAATTCTACGTTCATTATTGATAGATCTTTGTTAACTTTACAATTTAACGAGTCTATTTAGTCTATCCAAATTCCGATCCCGCATTTGTTAACAGTTTTAGAACCGTCCGTGAAGATTTTGACATGTTTTTTGTATTTATTATATATATGCTCGTTGCTTATTAATTTAATTGTATTGTGGTTCATATTTTGATTGTTAAGATTATGGATTTCTGTTTCTATTTTTAGGTTTTCTGTTGTTTCTATTTTTCGTTTAGATTCTAGTGTAATTTCGCAACCGTTTGTTTGAATGAGGAGATAGTTGTTTTCGAAAGTTGTTTTTTCCAGAAAGGTATGTCTAGGGGGCAATTTTGGAAGTTCTGTGAATATGCTAATAATGTCTATGATTGGTTTGTTTTGGGCATATATTTTGATAGCTTCTTTTTTCGCTAATAGTTTCGCTCTTTCCTGTATAGGTAATTCACCTGCTTCGGCGTATAGCACGTTTATTGGCGTGAATTTAATTAATCTTAATGAGGTCCTGATTCCCGCGTTGTATGTTGCGTTTAGCTTCTGTAGATTTGTTTTTGCTACTCCTCCATATATGGTTATTCCATAGTCGAGTTGAGATCGAATTGTTGCCTGATTAATTTTAAGTGCCGTTTGTGGGTGGGCTCCTATTTTGTTTTTACAAATGACTTTCAGAATGTTTAGTTTTTTTTTCGCTTTGTTCGTGATGTAATTAATGTGTGCTAAATGGTTTAGTTTACTGTCTATTATGTATCCTAAATATTTATGGTGATCTACTTGTTTTATTTCCGCTCCGTTTATGTTTACTGTGATTTTCTCATCATTTTTGGCGTTGAATAGTATGATTGCTGTTTTTTCCGGATTTAACGTTATTTTTAGAGATTCTAGTTGTTGTTTGATTTTTGTAATCGCGATGTTGGCTGTCGTTTCCACTTCTTTTAGTGTTTCTCCCTGTACAGTGATTGTGAAGTCATCCGCGAATTGTTCTAGTATGACTTTCTCTGTTGTGATTGTGTGTAATTTGGATGTGTATAGATTGAATAGTATGGGTGATAAGGGGCACCCTTGCGGTAAGCCTTTGTTAGTCTTTTTAATTATTTCTCCATTCGTTGTTTCCAGTGAGATTGTTCTATCGTTTAAATATTCAATCAACCATCTTAGAATTTTATTTGGGATTTTCAATGTATCGAGTTCTTTTATTAGTATGTTTATATCCACCGAGTCAAAAGCCTTGTTAAGATCGATGAATATAGTTGCTGCTATCCTTTTGTTTCTTTGTGCTTGCATAATAGTTGAGTTTAGATGGTTGATACAGTCTATTGTTGATGAGTTTTCTTTGAAGCCAAAAGATAGCTTAGGAATAAGATTGTTTTCTGTGGTGAAATCTGTGAGTCTTTTTTTGACTTCACAGTTTATAATTTTGATGTTTACGTTGATTAATGCTATTGGTCTGTATGAAGATGCATTCATTTTGTCTTTGTTGGGTTTCAGTATGGGGATTATTTTACTGATTTTCCATTGGTTTGGGATAGTTTCAGTTTTCCAGACTTCGTTTGTTATTTTTAGTATGTTGTGTAAAAGTTCTGGTTTCATTTTTTTAGGAAATAGTATGATAATTGGTTGTGTCCGGGTGCTGATGAGTCTTTTCGGCTGTTGATTATTTTGATCATTTTTCCGATGCTTATGTCGCCTGCATATCTATTTTCGTCCACATTCGGGGTTTCCAGTTCAATTATACTGTTGTTGTCTGTTTTAAAGTTTTTATCTAGGAATTCTTTTGCAATGTCTTGATTACTTATAATTTCTAAGTTGTTTTTATTTTTGAACTCACCTGAGATTGATCGTACTATGTTCCACATTTGTCTTGAATTTGTGTCTTCATTAATTTCGTTAATTTTTCCTTCTCTGTGTTTCATTACTTCTTTTTTTAATTCTTTAATGAATTGTCTTTCGGCTTTTTTGAATTTTTCCTTGTTTTCAAGTGTAAGGTTTTTCCTAAATACAATGTGGTTTTTATTTTTAGCTTCGTAAAGCTTTTTAATCTTCTCTGTCCAGTATGGTTTGATTTTTTTATTGCTATTAGGGTATATTGTGAATTTAGCATTGCTGATTGCATTTTTAATTTCTGTCTCAAGATCCGTTACATTTTCTATTTTGTTTATGTTGATTTGATTTAAGTTTTCTAACGCTTTGTTCTTACTAATTATCGAGTAGGGAGTATCTGTTTTTATTTTGTTGTAGTTATTAATTTTACATTCAATGAGTTTATGGTCTGAGCCTAAGTTTTCGTTGCTTATCTTGGGGGCCAAGTCTGGCGTTGTCAGTGTGAGATCTATTGCGGTTTCGTTACAGTTTAAATCTGCCCATCTAGTGGCTTCTCCCGTGTTGTGGAAAGTGATGTTGTGATTGTCTAATAGGCCACTAATCATTTCTCCTCTTCTGTCCGGTCTGTTTGTCCTAGTGTCCCAAATTGGGTGATGGGCGTTAAAGTCTCCTCCAAGCATTACTGGGAATGTGTTGTTCTGTATAAAGTTGAATAAGTTTTCTAAGGGTCTTCTGATATTATTTATTGTGCTCTCTGGTGGAATATAAAGTGAGATAAAAATTATCGGGGTTTTAGTGTTTTTGATTTTGATTGCCACCATCTCTAGGTCAACATTGGGTATGGTAATTTCTTCTGCTATTAGCGTTGGGTGTACCAGGATACCTGTTCCACCATAACCTTCCTCCCTACATTTTTTGAAGAAGGAATAGTCCAGGAATTTGTATTTTTCTGAGTCTTTGATCCATATTTCTTGAAGCAAGAGAATGTGTATTTTGTTGGTTTTTAGATATTTTTTTATGATTTCTCTTTTGTGTAGCGGTCTTAAGCTGTGAATGTTAATTTGAGATATATTTAGTGTTTTGTTAAAATTGGCCGTTTTATTAGTTCGGTTGTGCATGTTGTATTGCTTTTTGGTTTCGTATGTTTATTTTTTGTAGCATGTTTTGTATCATAGAACCGATCTCGATGATTAAAAGGTCTGTACTAGGGACGTTGTCCACTTTGTTATTTTGTAGAATTTGATCGAATGATTTTTGAAATTCTTTGACTATAGTTTGGATGCGTTCCATGTCCGAAACAGCGTGAGGGTTGTTTTTAATGGTCGTGGTTTGTTCCAGTATTTTTTCTACTTGTGGGAAGGAGTTTTTTGTTATTGGTTGGGGTTTCGTCTGTTTAGAAAGACGTTCGGCAATTTTTGTGTAGTCAATTTTTGGATACTGTTTGTGTACATATCTAAATTTGGGGTTTGGGCTATTTGGGTGTTCCAAGCTAGGGAATTCACCGATAGACTCCAGGATCGAGTATTGATTTTCAGTTTTTGGATACATTTCTTGTGCTTCTGTGTATGTCATTTTGTTAATTGCCATTGCGGCATTTATATGTTCTCTTCTCTTCCTTTCCGGACATTGGGCGTCGGTAGGTAAGTGATTTTTACCACAATTCCTACATTTCATTAGTGCGTTTTCGTCACAACCCGGGTGTTCGTTTGTGATATTGCTTCCGCATCTCTTACAGTTTTGTTTACTTTTGCAGGCTATTGCCTTATGTCCTATTCTCCAGCAATTGTTGCAGATTCTGATTGGGTATATATATATTTCGGGTTTGATCAGTACTCCGTAGAGTTGTACTACCCTAGGGAGTTCTGCTCCATCAACTGTGATTTTTACTGAGCGTGTATTTATCAGCTGGTCGTCCTTTTTTCTTTTTATTCTGTCTATGCGGATTATTTTCTTGTCACAAATGAGTTTTTCTTGTATTTCTTGTTCCGTAATTGTGGTAGGGATATTTTTTATTATACCTGTTGTTTCTGTCAACATCCTCGGTATGTATGCTTTGTAGTTGTTTTGTTTCAGTATCATCTCTGCATTCAAGATTTTTGCTGTGTCCTGTGGTTGTTTGTATGTTAGTTTGTAGCGATATCTTCCAGCTCTTTTCAGTTCTTGGAACTGATCAAGTTCTAATATGTGTAGAAACTTTCCTATTTCCATCGGTTCAAGTAGTTTCATTGCCTCTTTAATTGTGATTGGTTCAATTATAATTGTATTATGGATAAAATTTTTGGTTATTTTTGTGTTGTTGTTTTTTTGATTTTCAAGGTTTGAGGAAGGGTCGTCTTCCCCTTTTGGCCTGCCTGGAGGGGCCTGGTGTAGATAAATTGGAGGTTGATTTAAGCGTTAGAGATGAAGATGATTGAGAAATTATGGGTGAGTTCGTAGTTGACGGCGTTGAAGAAGCTGTAGCTGATGAATTAGTTGTAGATGAATGTGCAACTATAGAATTAGTTGAACATGAAGATGGGAGAGTTTGTGAGTTGATTGTTTCTGTTGGTTGTCTTTGTATGTTATTTGTCGGTTCTTCCGTGTCTGAGAGTTTGGGTGTCGTGCCTGGTTTTGGTTTCTTTTTTGGCTTGTCTTTTTTGGGTTTTTCTTCACGTCGTTTTCTGTACATATTTTGCGTTTGGGTAATCGTTTCATTTTCAAATCCTTGAAATTCGGTTTCCATTTGGTCTTCGTCTGAGGTTGGGGGTAGGGATATGGTGGACCATAGCTTACCTTTATCTGGGGGTTCAGAGTTGGACTCTTCCGTCGGATTCATGCTTGTGGTGCTAGCATGGATCACCACGTGTGTCCGTAACCTAACCTTACTTTTTGTTGATACCAAAAAATACCAATTTACTGTACTTTTTTAAGATGAGATTGGTTGTTCTTTCACTATCCACTATCAAATTTTTGATTTGTACTCTTCTATCTTATCTGTGTTTAACACTGTAGAAAACAGAAAAATAGATTTTTGTATCACCACGCGGTTTACCGAACAGTCTTCACTACATCTGACAGGCAGTTGTTGTGGTACGCTCTTCTCGGCGGTTCGCTATACTACTTCAATACCCAGATTTTACACTACCCTTTATACTCACAACCGACGCTTCAGACGTAGGTTGCGGAGCTGTACTTTCGCAAATCAGAGACGGAAACATCTTACCTATAGCCTTTGCGAGCAAAAGCTTCATCCCCGGAGAAAAGAACAAATCAACAATACTAAAAGAACTAACAGGAAAACACTGGGGAATAAACTACTTTAAGCCTTACTTATATGGAATAAAATTAACGGTCAAGACTGACCACCGACCTCTAGTATATCTATTTAACATGGAAAAACCCTACTTCTAAGCTAACAAGAATGAGATTAGATTTAGAAGACAGATGCATTATCCAGAATTGTACCAACCTCCGATGAATTAAAAGCCCTCAACGTATTTAGAGTCAACACAAGAGCGATGACAAAATTAAATGATAATAATAATAATAACAACAATATTAACAACAGCAATTTTAACAATAAATCGACAACTGTGACAGACCAATTACTAACGACAAAAGATAAAGAGACTGATCACCTCGTTATCGTTACGACCGAAAACCCGACTGAA
The DNA here is from genome assembly GCF_030247185.1 of Malaya genurostris. Lineage (NCBI taxonomy): Eukaryota > Metazoa > Arthropoda > Insecta > Diptera > Culicidae > Malaya > Malaya genurostris. The sequence goes on from NC_080571.1 coordinate 185,197,353, forward strand.
ATGAGAACCTTACCTAAGTTAAGATATATATATATATATATATATATATATATATATATATATATATATATATATATATATATATATATATATATATATATATATATATATATATATATATATATATATATATATATATATATATATATATATATATATATATATATATATATATATATATATATATAAACCACACATACTGTAGATTATATACAGCTGATACACTACACACTACAACATACACTATCCATTAATAATGGTAGGGAGCCAGTTCGATGACATTTGAATGATTACACTACGTTACAACATTCAACCAAAAGGAGGGTGATGTAGGACAAACCCAATCTAAATTACCCACATTCCAACATCCACACGATCGTTAACCAATCCTTCTCTGATCAAAGATCATAAACTAAAATCGGACATGCACCAAAATCCCAAACAATCGTTACATTTCCCAAGAGCCTATTGCAAAACAGCACACAGCAAGTTAAGCAAGCTTCCTACACTATCTGCCTAGGCGACATTTGTTTTCCTTGCGTAATGCGCTATAGGTTCAATCGCCTTCTTTGCATTGATGCACCAATCGATACTCTCTCTCTCTCTCGCCTCTCTCCCGCTAACAATTTATTTAACGAAAGAATAGTAACTGGCTCCTTCCACCTTTATGTATATCATAGAACAGACAGTTGGTTAGCTTAAGTTTGAAAACGTTTGAATAAATCAATTGTACTTGAACAACCAATCTTAAAGGTTGTAGAGTGTTTTTTCTTTATTTCAAATCACATGGCCAAAACTAAACTAAAACAGTTAAGCCGAATAGAACAGCAAAAATCACCTGCAAATAGAACACATGACTCCGACGGGCCAAGATGATGGGTCTGGTGCTTAAGCTTTTGATCCAAGCTAGAATCCAATTTTAAAAGAAATAAACGAAAAGCTAGTAACATCCTGCCTATCGACACAAGTCGTACCAGATCCGTTGGTGTTACAACGTTACACCCAAACAGCGAGAAATAATTTTCCGTACGTCATCGTCCGTGATCAACGGATTGTGACCAAAGAGGTAAAGCCAAAACCTATCGGCGTTTTTTTGTAACATTACGTACGGACAGGTAGCCTAAATCGATCTGATTGGTACCACAGTCGGTCGGAGCTTGAACAGTATCATTTTCTTCTGTCCAGCGACGCTTTGCACCCCTAGGTGCAGTTGAATTTAGTGCTGGCCACCTAGACTGAGAAGACGACATGCCGTCATTTTTTTTTATTCGGAGCAATACTGCTTCAGAAAGCTGCAGGCAATTGAACCAAATCGATATGCTAGTCAAGCGATACGTTTGACGCTTGATCTCAGCAATATAAGCGCGAAAGTTTTAACCATTTAACTCCTTTCTGCGGTTCACAAGAGAATAAGATTGCCTTGGTAAATGCATCTCGCAAACCTCTAGTGTTTATGCCACAACAGTTTTGGCTAATGTGCAAGTAAGCATCACATAAGTCGCAGTGCATCGGTATGATGTCGTTTACATCCATTTTGCATTCGCCGCATTGTTTTTTATTTATCTTCTTTTCACCACAGCTTCGTGACACACGAATGGCAGATAGAGAGACAGCAAGAACTTAATGATTCCGATGATAACAATGACATTACTTGGCGCGTATAAGAAAACAAATAACCAGGCACTTTAGCAAAAATGACACTGGGGTTTCTGGCTAGATAAAGCACAACCGGATGGTATTTAACACTAGGATTGTCCCGAAGAGTCTTCCAATAACGATTCACGGGCTTCCGATTCAATAGCTTAAAAATATCAATTTTACAATACTTTTTGCACTCAACAAAACAAGCTCAAACTTAACGAAACTTTGACAGTAATGCGAAAAACTGAGACATTAATACCACAACACGCAGTAACTAGCTACAGCTGCAAAACACCGTAAAGATCCTAGGAATCTACCTCGCTGCAGATTTTCATAATATCGTTGAGCAAAACTAGCTCATCGTCCTACAGGGCAAACAAAAATGCATTTGGATGAATAACTCGAAACGATTGAACTTAATACAAAAAATCATTTTGGTCAACACTTTCATTACTTTCAAAATGTGGTACATTCCTCTTTCAAAATGTGGTGATTTCTCTCCGGAACAAATATAGCGAAAAGATTATCTCGAGAATTGGTTCCTTTTTATGGCATGGAAAAACATGGACCAGGAACGCGTTTGAAACCCTAATAGTACCTAAACATCGCGGAGGGCTAAGTCTGCATTCTCCTCAAATATAAGCTAAAGCCTTAATAACAATTCGTATGCTGCGAATATCTTTTTTTTTTTTGCATAAATATCTGTTTATTAATCTTATTTCTGTGTATTACATCAACATTTTACAGTACAAGTGTTTTGACCCTTTGGCCTTTCATCTTTGTTGTTCATACGATTCGTTATTAATATTAGGTGTGTTAGTTACTCTTGTTTTACATACTAATGTTTAATCATAATATTTATTTCAATTATTTATAAAATGTCTACCTACTTATAACTATCCCTAACCTAATACGTACAAATTTTGAATTATTTGTATTTCAGAGATTGAGCACCTCTCTTCAAATTTCGTGCAGTATTGTTCGAATTTTTGTTCTAGTATATCCAGTGAGACCATCTCATGTACTTCACAAGTCCTTGTCCAAGGGGGTAGATTTAGAATCATCTTTAAGATCTTACTTTGAATGCGCTGAAGCCTAAGTTTGTGTGTTCGTGCACAGCCCCGCCAAACAGGGACTGCGTATTCAATTGCGGGGTAGATGATTTGTTTATAGACAGCCATCTGATTCTTCAGGCATAGTTGTTCTACAAATCAGCGGATACAGAGACCTAATGAGTATGCTGCATTTTTGAACGATTTTGTCAACATATGACCTGAATATCAGATGTCTGTCAAAGGTGAGTCCTAGATAGATAACTTCATATGACCATTGAATGACCTCATCACCGAATCGTATTCTGCATTCGTGTGATGGAACAAGTTTTGGAGATCTTGAATGTGGAAACAAGATGACCTGAGTTTTTGCTGCATTGATCACAATTTTCCAGCTTGTAAAATATTCCGTTAAAGCGTTCAGACCTGTCTGTAGTTTATTCTTCAGAGCATTAATGACACGACCTTTGTAAAGAATGGCAGTATCATCAGCAAATTGTGACAGAACACCACCACCTGGAAGAGGTGGGATGTCTGATGTGAAAATGTTGTATAGAATGGGACCTAGGATACTTCCATGGGGTACACCAGCAGGAATAGTAAATCTTTCTGAAAGTGCATTATTCAGAGAAACCTGGAATGCTCTATCTGCAAGATAATTTTTGATAATTTTAATAAGATACATGGGAAAATTATACCGATGCAGTTTGAACACCAGTCCATCGTGCCACACATTATCGAATGCCTTTTCAATATCCAATATTGCCATGGCAGTCGTTTTGGACACTGATTTGTTTTGCTGGATAACGTTGTTAACCCTTGTGAGTTGGTGGATGGTGGATCTTCCTTTTCGGAGCCCAAACTGTTCTTCCAGAATTACATCCTGTTCATCTGCGAAAGCAAGAATTCGCCTTTGTATTGACTTTTCAAACAGCTTGGATAGGGCAGAGAGTAAGCTGATGGGTCGATAGCTCTTGGAAAAGGAAGGATCATTCCCCGGTTTTAAAACTGGGATAACTTTAGCTAACTTCCACATTGAAGGGAAGTAATCAAGTTCCCAGCACCTGTTAAAAATTTTAGCTAAGAAGACAAATGAGCGAATACTCAAATGTTTCAGCTCAATGTTGAATGTGTTGTCGAAACCGGGGGCCTTCATAGTTTTGAATTTTTTCACAAAAGCCATCAGCTCATTTGCAGTGACTCTACTTTCCTCAGGAACCAGGCTGTCTGATTGGTCAACCTCAGCTACGCTATCAGCAACGGCTCTTTCATATGGACTAACAATGTTAAGTCCTAAATTGTGAGAACACACATACTGCTGGCCTAGCGCATTTGCCTTCTCTACTGGTGTGATTAAAGGTATTCCTTCAGTTGCGTCCTGGGGTGACATCAGAGGAGGAATAGGCTTCGGTTTTTTCTTAAGCACCTTCGTTAAGGACCAGAAGGGCTTTGAATGTGGGAGAATTTCTCGAAGCTTTTGCTGGAAGTTCCTGTTGCGAAGCTCAGATATCCGTTCCTGGATTATCCTAGTTAAGTTGTTATAAGTAGTCTTCCTATCCAGGATGCCAGTTCGTTGATACTGCCTCCGGTAGATATTCCGAAGTCGGATGAGTTTCTTGGTGACACTGTCGATTTGAAGAGAGGAACTCGGCATATGTTGTACTGGAACCGTCCTATCACGAGCGACTGTGATTGAATGCTGGAAGGAAGATAGGGCTGCATCGATTTCCATCGGGGAATCAAGTGGCAAATCGATATTAATAAGTTGGTCGGCGATATGTTGAAATTGGACCCAATCGGTGCAATAATAGTTCCTCCGAGGTTGAATAGGCACTGTTTCTGGTGAAGATCCCAACGTCAATATTACTGGAAAGTGGTCAGAAGAGAGCTCGTAGAAGACAACCGGAGAGCTGTCTATGGCGATGTTGCTGATGAATAATCCAAAATGGAATGAACTCCCAATCTGGAAAGTCGCGTTGGTTGATCCGGAGCGAAGATGTTGTATTGTCCAGCTTCGTAATCTTCGGCAAGTACGAATCCGTTTCGATTCTGTCTTCTGTTTCCCCACAGCTCATGCCGTGCGTTCAGGTCCCCAGCAATGATGAATTTGTTCTGTCGTCGAGTGAGCATAACCAGATCTCGCTTCAATGATGCACACGTACCATCTCGAAGATTTGTTTGTTTGGGGCAGTACGCTGCAATGATGATGATGGGTCCCATCGTCGTTGTAATCTCAATTCCGATGGCTTCTATGAGTTGCAATTTAAAGGCTGACAGAAGCCTGTGCTGAATGGATCGTTTCACGGCAATGGCAACTCCCCCTCCTCTGGTAGTTGTCCTGTCGAGCCTGTGAATCCTGTAATTGGAAATAAAAGTAGAAATTTCAGGTTTAAGATGAGTTTCAGTTAAAATAGCAATATCGGTATTCTTCTCTTGAAGAAAGTCGGACAATTCAGCAGTTTTGCTCCTGAGTGAGCAAGCATTCCAATTTACTATAATCAACTCATTATATTGCATATTCGATGATGAATTTGCCTAAGGCGTTGATTTGATTTAGATCGTTATTCGTCTATCCACATCGAGTGTTAGATGACGAATTGCTGCGAATATCTTCGGACCTTCCATATTTCTGGAATTTTTTAGAGCACAACGCGAGTCCTTCAAAGATAACACTCATTCTCCATTAATACGAACACATTCGTACAGTGAGACTGCTTTGCTAACCAATGTACAGTGGTTCAAAACTGCAATTTCATGACTTAATTATTTAGCGACCTTATCATAAACTTTTCCTTGTTGGCGTCTTCTGCAAAGTTGTAGGGGTTTATTACGCGGTCTTACGTGACCATGTTCCAGCACGCGTGTTAAGACAAATAGAAAAATTAACTTTTTACTGGAGGCAGATAGAGAGTTTTCGTCTTCGACAATATTGTAGCCATTTCAATTTCTGGTAATTTTGCTGAAAAAACATTTCACTAACTATACCCGTTAACTCATTATTCGGTAATATTACTAAAAGGTTTTAAAAGATCAGTTTTTTCGTTCTAACTTTTTTCACATTAATTCTAGAGAAATGATTTGTTAAACAAAGTGTTCGATTTTCTAAAAATACGTAAAACTGTAGAAAACTTCAAAGCTCTATGACAGTTATGGATAGTTTTACACGAAAAATGGTCATATTTCGTACTTAATTATTTCAGAAGGTTGCAAAAAGTTGCAGATTAAGATACTCTAGTTTAAAAGTACTTTTTATTTACATCAAAACCTTGAAGAAATGTTTTGTATCCAATAGTATCCTGAGATTCTATGAGCGAATGTGTATCTGATGTTTATGATATGGCCTTTTTTATTAAAATATTTTCTTAAGCATTAATAAATTGAACATAATATAAGATATATAAGTTCAACAAATTCTAACTCGTCTTACCGAAAATCCTTACGCTTACTTGTCAACTGACGAGAGCGAATACGATGAATAGCGATCGTATCCTTCGATGGCTAAGTCACCCCCCGAGGTCACGGATACAATCACTGTTATTCAGTGGAATTGCAGAAGCATCATCCCAAAAATAGATTCTTTCAAACTATTAGTAAACAATCTGAAATGTGATGCATTTGCATTGTGCGAAATTTGGCTAACTTCTTAAACACCCTTACACTTCCACTATTTAAACATTATTCGCCTGGATCGAGATGATCCCTACGGAGGAGTACTTTTGGGGATCAAAAAGTGCTATTCTTTCTATCGCATTAACCTCCCACCGATACCAGGTATTGAAGTTGTCGCATGTCATGTTACAAGCAAATGCAGGATTGGTTTTAGGAGACTTTAACTCACACGGTATGGGATGGGGCTGTCTTCACGACGATAACAGATCAGCTATGATCCATGATATTTGCGACAACTTCAATATGACAATCTTAAATACGGGAGAAATGACACGGATCTCTGCACCACCAGCAAGACCAAGTGCGCTGGATTTATCCCTTAGCTCGACATCGCTACGGTTGGACTCCACGGTAGCGATCATCTACCTATCGTGATTTCAATCGCCTACGGATTAAGACCATCGGAGACAATCAGTGTTTCATATGACTTCACACGAAATATTGATTGGAAATTCTACGCAAATTCGATATCTGAGAAACTAGAAACAACACAAGAACTTCCTCTAGAAGACACGTTTTTGGTTGGGTTTATTCTCGACACCGCGACTCAAGTTCAGACGAAACGTGTACCCGGCGCGAGAACTAACATCCGTCCTCCCAACCCGTGATGGGACAAAGAGTGCTCAAAATTAAACGCGGAGAGCTTCATCATTTATCGAGTTTAGTAAAAACGAAACACCTGATAATTGAAGATACTACGCGGCATTGAACGCTAAAATGAAAAGCTTGATTGAAGCGAAGAAAAGCGGTTATTGGCGTCGATTCGTGGACGGATTATCGAGAGGAACATCAATCAGCACTCTTTGGAACACAGCCCGACTAATGCGCAAAAAACACCACAAACGAAAGCGCGGAATATTCTAACCGCTGGATTTCGCTAAAACGTATGCCCGGACTCTGCTCCGGACCCGAGGATCTCCCGCGCCGTGACGTCATCGATGGTAGAATTCTCACTCGCGCTCTTATCGTGTAACAATAAAGCTCCGGGGTTAGACAAAATCAAATCCAACTTGTTGCAAAAATTGCCTGACTCAGCCAAAAGACGTTTATTGAATTTATTTAATAAGCTTCTTGTGAATAATATTGTCCCACATGACTGGAGACAAGTAAGAGTTACTGCCATTCAAAAACCAGGGAAACCAGCCTCCGATCACAATTCGTATCGGCCGATTGCTATGCTTTCCTGTATCCGGAAATTGTTCGAAAAATTGATTCTGTTTCATCTAGACAATTAAGTCGAGACTAAAGGCTTACTTTCAGATACACAATTCGGCTTCCGCAGGGGCAAAGGAACGAACGATTGTCTTGCGTTGCTCTCAACCGAAATTCAAATGGCATTTGCTCGTATAGAACAAATGGCGTCAGTTTTCCTAGACATCAGGGGGGCTTTTGATTCAGTTTCCATAAACATTCTATCTGAGAAGTTGCATCAGCATGGTCTTTCACCAATTTTGATTAACTTTTTGTATAATCTATTGTCCGAGAAATACATGTATTTCGTGCATGGTGATTTGTCGACAATACGATTCAGTTACGAGGGTCTTCCTCAGGGCCTATGCTAAAGCCTCTTTTGTCGTGAATACGACTTACTTTACTATGGGGTGCCTTTTCAAAATTTACCCTCTGAGAGAGTGATAAGTTTTTGATCGTGAATATCTATTGTTGTATCTAATGAATCAACATAATTCTTGCGACATGCCATCGGAAATATGATCACAATTTTATGATAAAATTTTCAGTTTTGTGACATAGTCTCAAATAATTCAAAATTAAACTTTTCTGAAATGTTTGGTATAAACGAGTATCGAAGAGGATAATTCATATGGCGCGTTTGCCTTTCTCGTATTTTTAAAGCTCATAGCTCAGTGATCTGTGAAAGGATTTATATAATCTAACTACCAATAGAATCGAAATTTTTCAATTTAAACGTGTATAGCAAAAGCATTGAAGTATTTCAATAGTACACTATTGAAAAACTTGTCTCATTTGATCCATGTCAACACCAGCCAATCAGAACGCGTTCTAAGGAAGAGAACGAAATATCTGCTGCTGTACAACAAATCGTTCGGGAAAAATGTTCCGAGAAATGGTGAATATCGCAGTGAGTTCCTCAATTTGGTCCTTGTAAATGCTAGAAACGAATCCCTACAACATATTGATAGTTTCTTTCAATAAATTATGCAAATCCGAAATGAAATAATCGACATTAAAATTCTATATGCGGCTATTTTTATAGCCGTTAGGACCGCCCAATAAAAAGTGAAGCGTTCTTTGTTTTTGCGGAAAATGTGCAAAGGGGAATGCTTGCATAATTCATGCAATTGATCAACTAATTGATATTCGGAAGTGTTAAGGAACATGTCAGTTGTTTTCGTATTCACGACATCCAGTTATGTCTCTGACATTACTCACCCGCCTTTTTATACAACTTTTACGTAAACAACATTGATGAATATATCAACCCATCTTGCACGATAAGACAACTTGCTGACGACAGCGTTGTGTCTATTATAGTACCCAAAGCTGCAGATCTCCAAGGACCATTGCAAGATATCCTCGAAAACTTGTCGACATTTACTCTTCAAATGGGTATCGAGTTCTCTACGTAGAAAACTGAGGTTGTATTGTCATCGAAGCGAGAACCAGCACAATTACAGCTTCAACTAGAGGGTGGAACCATAGCTCAGGTCTTCACATTTAAATATCTCGGGGTCTGGTTCGACTCCAAAGGCACCTGGAGATGTCATATTAGGTATCTGAAACAAAAATGCCAGCAGAGAATCAATTTTCTTCGTACAATAACCGGAACTTGGTGGGGTGCCCACCCAGGAGACCTGATTAGGCTGTACCAAACAACGATATTGTCCGTAATGGAATATGACCGTTACAGTTTTAACCTATTGCGTCAAGTGAATCACGTCGAAAATGAGCACAACAGAATTCTCGATCTCAGCTTTTCAACTAAATCCGATTTTGCACCCAGAATTTCCAAAGCAACAATTCCTATAGTGAAATCCGTTAGACATCATCCTCCCCTGCACATTGTACTTGAATCAAATCAAACGTTGAATAATTGTAAAGTTTCTCAAACCGTCAGATACAATTTTAAAAGGGACGACTACAACAGTATTGTTGCATTTCTTTCAAACGTGGACTGGACTGAAATTCTTGACAATGATGATATGAATTTTGCAGCTCTAACCTTTCCAACGTTCTGATTTATGCTATTGACCAATATGTGCCAAAGCAAATCAGCCCGCTTTCCAGACAAACACCGTGGCAATCCGCTGAGTTACGAAAATTAAAAGGTTTGAAAAGAACAGCTCTAAGGAAATATTCCAAGAAAGGTGGTTTTTTGCTCAGGCAAAACTATTTGGAAATAAATGAAGTTTATAAAAAAAACAGCCAAACGATGTTATGCCAACTATTTGCGAAGTGTGCAGAGGAAATTAATATCTAACTCTAAGTCGTTCTGGAAGCACGTTAGTGAGCAAAGGAAAGAGCCAGATCTTCCTTCGTCTATGTACTACAACGATTAACCGACTTCTAGCTTGCACGAAATCTGCAACATGTTTATGCAAAAATTCTCTGGGGTTTTTTCTAGAGATATTTTAACAACGGATCAAATGTCCTAGGCAGCACGGAACGTTCCTGATTTGAGTCAGTCGTTGAATTTCATCAATGTTGATATTAGCTCTGTCCAAAAGGCTATCGTTAAAATGAAGTCTTCATATTCTCCTGGACCCGATGGCATCCCCATTGTCGTCTTGAAGAAATGTTCCCGTGGTATTGCAACACCCTTATGTCAACTGTTTCGACAGTCACTCACGATTGGAGTATTTCTTGTTGTTTGGAAATCTTCTTATATGTTCCCAGTGCACAAAAAAGGAGACAGGAAGAACATTGACAACTATCGCGGCATTACCTTACTTAGTGCAATTCCTAAGTTGTTCGAACTGGTTGTTCTGGAACCCATTTTCAATCACTGTAAGCAGTGTATCGTAGAAACTCAGCACGGATTCATGCCGAAACGCTCAACTGCTACTAACCTATTAAGCTTTACGACGTTTATAACAGATGCTATATTCCTGTATTCTTCATTGCACTGAATCGTACCTCTGCAATCGACGGTTGGCGGTTAAGATCGGTGATAATGTATCTAATGATTTTTTTTGCTTTTTCTGGCATTCCACAAGGCAGTCATCTCGGACCACTGATTTTCCTCCTGTACTTCAATGACATGAACTTTTTACTGAGTGGCCCACGATTATCATTTGCCAACGACCTTAAGTTATTCAAAATTATTAAGACAACCGAGGATGCCATTTCCCTCCAGAGTCAACTAGAAATTTTTTCGGAGTGGTGCGAGATTAATCGAATGACATTAAATATCAGTAAATGATCGATTATCACGTTCACACGGAAAAGAACACCTATACCTTTCGACTATTGTCTCCGAGGATCTACGATAGATAGAGTCACATGTGCCAAGGATCTTGGGGTTTTTCTTGACGAACAACTGAACTACAAGAAACATATTCTGTACATTGTTGCAAAAGCTTCACGTTGCATGGGATTTGTAATGGAACTGCTAATCACTTCACAGATATCTACTGTTTGAAATCTGTCTACTGCTCGCTTGTACGTTCAACGCTCGAATATTGTTCGGCGCTATGGAACCCGCTTTACCATAATGGAAATATCAGAATCGAATCAATACAGCGCAGATTTGTTCGTTTCGCTCTTCGCCAGATACCATGGAATAACCCTCATCAGTTGCTGAGTTATGAAAGCCGCGGACTGCTTATCGGACTCAATACACTGTAGGTGCGACGTGATCTGTCCCGTGCATTGCTAATCGCCGACGTTTTGTTGAACAATGTCGATTGTTCAGCACTTCTTTGTCAAATAAACATTATTAAACATTCGCTAACGAGCTCTTCGCAACAACAACCTCCTTAGAATGCCTTTACACCGCAATAATTATGGAATCAACGGCGCCATCATTGGACTGCAACGTTCCTTCAATGCTGTTTCGACGGGATTCGATTTCCATGTCCCACGCAGTAGAAATAAAACTAGCTTTCATTCCCCTTTTCCACTTTTTTCGCAAAAACAAAGAAAGTTTCACTTGATCTAGATTACTGTGAATTTCACACAGCGAAAAGTTCAAAAATCAAATCAAACAGTTCTAGATTTGCACAAAACTGAGGATATATCCTTTCGATTTGGAAACAACAAATCCTAATAGTTCCTTAGAACTTTTAGAGCCATTAGAACGGCTGATTTTGTGTAATGCTCTCCACCGTTGCTTTTTCCCCAATGAAAATGACTGGCAGCTGTGACGTAATTGCTCTTGTCGGAGGCGAAACTATCTTTGCAAACGACACAAAATACATCTGCTCGCATTGGCGGTAGAATCCAAACTGATCCAATTTTTGTTGAGAGGCTTGTTTTTACCTGATTTCGTTTGTCGCTTTTTCACTAATGGACGGTTCTAACGGCTATAAAAATAGCAGCATATTTTAATTTCGATATTTCATTTCGGATTTGCATAATTTATTGAAAGAAAATATCAATATGCTGTAGGGATTTGTTTCTAGCATTCAGGAGGACCAAATTGAGGAACTCACTACGATTTTCAACACTTTTCGGAACATTTTTCTCGAACGATTTGTTGTACAGCAGCAGATATTTTGTTCTCTTCCTCAGAACGCGTTCTGATTGGCTGGTGTTAACATGGGTCAAATGAGACAGGTTTTTCAATAGTGTATTATTGAAAAACTTCAATGCTTTTGCTATACACGTTTAAGTTGAAAAAAAGTACGGGTGTGTAATGTCAGAGACATGACTGGATGTCGTGAATACGAATAAAACTGACACAATTTCTTTCTACTTTCGAATTCGATTATTATGGTTCTAAAAAGAACCGATTTGAAGAATTCTGAAATTAGGAACTGGATTTGAGTTCAAGAACTAAATTCAGAACTTAGAACAGACTCAGAACTCAGTTGGATTTTAGTTCTAGAAATACAATTTCGAAACTGAAATCAATTCCGGAATCTTTTTCCAGAATCCAGTTCAGCACACAGGCTCTGAATTCTAAACCCATATTCCGGAACTAAGCTCTGAAACTTGAAGACGATATTTCATCACGACCATCAAATGGGTTGTATAGAGTAAAGCAAAGTTTCGCATAATTCTTTGAGAGTATTATAATGGTTCTAAAAAGAATCGAACAGAAGAATTCTAGAATAAGGAACTGGACCTGAGTTCAAGAACTAAATTTAGAACCCAGAACAGACTCAGAGATCAGTTGCAATTCTAAAACTACAACTCTCATTATTGACGACCGCTGCTCCCGACGATTGAAGTCCAAAAGAAAGCACGACCCGAGCGTTTGAGGTTTTATACCACGCAAAAGGTCTACTTTCAACGACGACTGCTCCACCTGACGATTGAAGTCCAAATGAAAGCACGACCCGAGCGTTTGAGGTTTTATACCACGCAAAAGGTCTACTTTCAACGACGACTGCTCCACCTGACGATTGAAGTTCAAATGAGAGCACGACATAAGCGTTTGAGGTTTTATACCATGCAAAAGGTCTGCTTTCATGAACGACTGCTCCACCTGACGATTGAAGTCCAAATGAGAGCACGACCTAAGCGTTTAAGGTGAAATGTAGCGGAATGCGAAAATCGCGTTTTCGATCAATTATTCAAAAACTAGACCGATTTTTGAAAAACCAAAAACACTTAAGTTTTCGAAATCAAATTTATCATAACTAAGTATTCTTAGAATTTTGAAATTTTGCTCTGCCGAGCCGTAATTGGTTTTTGAAATGTATAAACGGTCACTGTTCCGTCCCATGGGGATGATTTTAGAACTGAAAAGTAGTGTTTGTAGCAGAATATCACAAAGAATCTGAAAATGCAACTCAAAATTATAAAATTTTAGCTAAAACAACCGAAAATTGAAAAAGTTTACATAAACTTTTTTGCATTTTTTTTTATTGCTTGCGCGCTGCTGTTTCGTATTGAGGTGGTGTGAGAAATGCACGGTGGGCACGGTGGCATTATATCGTGAGCAAAAATACATATTAAATTATGACGCGAATTTATGCAGCATTGGGTTTTGTGTTGAAATAGAAACGAGTTGAATACAATTAAATGGGTATTGTAAGAAATTGTTTATTTTCTAAGTAACTGTCATTTATAATGCTAATAATGTCCAATTCTGTTGAGTTGATGTTGCTGAAGCAATAAAGCCTGGCTGTGTGATATCGTATAACAGGTATTATTTTAGATTGTAGCAAGCTACTGAATGAAATGAATACAAGCCAAATATTATCGTTCATTAACATGATATACAAACAAAGTGATAAACATTGAGGGTAAGCTTCGAGCCAGTCAGCATGGAAAACTTATTGGAATTCATTGGTTTTTCAATTATTATGAATACAATGAATCAACGCTTGATTTTGCTTTCAAAATCGATTGAATAATAAAGAACTACGAAATAATTTTATATTCAATTTCGATCCCCAAATATGTGCTTGAGAAAAGATTCACTAAATAATTTTAACTGCATGGTATGATGAACTATTAGTTATAATTGGAATGTATTAAAAATGTAATCTATGAAATTATTATTTGATGATTTCTGGCACCGGAGGCCAGAGGCTGTTTGGTCTTCGGTTCGTTATCGTTGAAACAAACATTTCTAGACTATATAATTCCGAAAGTCGCTTCCGGAAAAAAGTTAATGGTAGTTTATGGTACTATAAAGTTTGTTCATTTCAATCTAAGTTCTCGGAACCCAAGCTAGTGATGTCCGAGAAAATGTGCCGCTTTTTATTATTGCACACACATGAGTCGGCCTCTTTGGCTTGGTTTGAAATTTCTTCGGCTGTGTATGTGAATATTTCATCATACCGGTTGCACAAACTATGCTTTGAGTGCAAGTGTCAGTAGATCAGGGCCGCTTTTACACAGGCCCCGGGTCAATCGACCAAAAAAAATAAATTAAATGATATAACCGGGACCTTTTTTGCTCTCATCACTTGTTCTCGGGGGTCCTCCACAAATATTGCTTGAGCCCGGACCCATTGAAACGTGAAAGCGGCCCTGTAGTAGATGGATTTTTATTCTTGAAACAAGACGCACAAAAGGAAACAGACAGTTCGTCATTTCGTATTCAGCAATTCAGTTGGTCAATACATATACATATAACCTCATGTTAGTCACTCATAATTACTCATGATTTATAGCTCTAGTGTAAGAGTAATCACTAACAATAACGATTGAATTAGGATATATTCAAAGTGTGAAGAATTCAAAAATCCATTTCGTCCAGTCTTTTTTACAAGCCAATATAACGAGAGCTAAGCCCACTGCACTCAATCATTGTAAAAAGTTCTTGTTTCCATGTGTCCGTTTTTCGTGGTATGCTTTGTGCGACGGTTCGTTCAACTGAAGCGGATAAAATTTTGCGCGCATTTTATGACGCTACATTTCACCTTAAGGTTTGGCACCACGCAAAAGGTCTGCTTTCATCGACGATTGCTCCACCTGACGATTAAAGTCCAAATGATAGCACGACTTAAGCGTTTGAGGTTTGGCACCACGCAAAAGGTCTGCTTTCATCGACGACTGCTCCACCTGACGATTGAAGTCCAAATGAGAGCACGACCTAAGCGTTTGAGGTTTGGCACCACGCAAAAGGTCTGCTGTCATCGACGACTGCTCCACCTGACGATTGAAGTCCAAATGAAAGCACGACCTGAGCGTTTGAGGTTTTATACCACGCAAAAGGTCTGCTTTCATTGCCTACTGTTCCACCTGACGACTGAAGTCTAAATGAGAGTTGCGACTTGAGCGTTTGAGGTTTTTAACCACACAGAAGGTGCACATTCCGAAGCTGCTGGTCCCACGACGTCTGCTTGCATCCAACGCACAAGAAGAAATGATCGAATTTCGACCACGGTTCCACTTTTATACGCAGTCAGTTGAAGATATGTGCCTGACTACCTCAAAATCGTCGTCCTTGCGCGAAAAAGCCAAGCAAAAGTAAAGAGTTTTCCGCGTTGTTTTCAAAGTTTGAGAAAACCTGATATTTGAGTTGTTTGTGGTTATCTCACACTGCTCAAAATATTATCCTAAATTCCTGATCATATTTGTGATGAAAAGGTGAAAGAATTATGTTGCTGCCTTTAATACAAGTCGAGATATTCACGATTAAGTTCTGCCCATTCTTCCATATGGCTAATTTTGAAAAGGCACCCCATAGTAAAGTAAGTCGTATTCACGACAAAAATTGGTAGTTAGATTATATAAATCCTTTCACTGATCACTGAGCTATGACCTTTAAAAATACTAGCAAGGCAAACGCGCATTACGGATTATCCCCTTTGATACTCGTTTATGCCAAACATTTCAGAAAAGTTTAATTTTGAATTATTTGAGATTATGTCACACAACTGAAAATTTTATCATAAAATTGTGATCATATTTCCGATGGCGTGTAGCAAGAATTTTGTTGATTCGTTAGATACAATAAAAGATATTCACGATCAAAAACTTATCACTCTCTCAGAGGGTAAATTTTGAAAAGGCAACCCATAGTAAAGTAAGTCGTATTCACGACAAAAAAAAAGCAATAACTTTACGTCTGCCAGGCGGTTTATGTCAAACCTTTGGATGGTGTTCAACATAAAATTGTAAATAGTTATGGGCACTTAGCATGAAAACCGGTATCCATGCGGCATAAAAATCCTTAGATAAATATGTATAGGTGTTACTTACATATTTACATTCTATTCTGGAAGACTTCACTTCAGTTTTTCACTTCGCTATAGAAGACGCTGTGCCCATTTTTCAATCTACCGAGGGGAATGGGAATAATTCATTTTAAGTTTTTTTTTATTTAATAATATATTTAATAAGGTACACTCTATAGCTCTAAGATGCTGAGGGCAATTTTTTAACTAGGACAATTTGTTGATTTATACTGATGTTGATGTTCACGATGTCGTGTGCTGATCGCCGCAACTCGGGGGAGTCCTCCAGTCTCCAGTTGATGGTCGGCAATAGCTGATGGGATGGATCTAATATGGGGATAGTCCAGATGACGTGGATATTTATTGATGATGACTGCATTCGTTTGTTCTTGTGAGCCCGCGATCATTTTATGATTTCTAATGAAATTCTATTTCGTTCTACTTGTACTTCAACTGCATCATTTTGCCTCATATAATCAGACTATGAGAAGTAAGCTGCGCTTTTCAAGTCACCTTGGTTACAAGGAGAAGATGGGGTAAAACGCACCCCCGAGGCATAATGCACCTTTTGCTTTTCTCAAAAGTTACCAATTTTTTTCACTGAAATTATAATGAAACTGAAAGTCCGCCATAACAACAGAATACTATAAAATTTTGGTAGCGATGGTTCAATCATATCTGGAGAACATTAAAAAAACCAATTATGTCTCTGATATAAGTAATTTTTGATGTTCGTTCCATAGTAGTTTTCTAGGGTGAGGAAAACGATTTTAATTTTGTAACCAGTGAACTTCTTTGCCAATCATTCGTGTTTCGAAAATTAGTTTTAATACAGACGATGTATTAGTAGTTTTATAGAAAAATCGTCATATTTACCGTCTCATATTTTTGGGGGCAAAACGACCCGAATTGTGTGAGTCAAAATGCTCAAGAATTTATTTATTTATTTATTTATTTGGAGCAGGTAAAAAGCCCGGTGGAGATGAAATTTATCAATCTCTCTCTCCAACAGGCATAAAACCTCCTCATCATTTGTATCAACAAATTACAATGATCCAACAGATACATTTAGGCCTAACACTACAATTAAAACTAACAGTTAAAACTAAATTTATAACACTATAACTAGTTGATGACACCAAGTATAGCAGTATTAGTACTCTTACTTAGAAGGTGAGAGAGAGGAGAAAAGTGGTTGGGTAAATTGAAAACAAGGGTTGGTGGAGGGGGTGCTAAACGAGCGAAAACGAACGACGGGGTTGAAATCAGCATGTAGATAGTGATCAAAATGGATGGTGGAAGACAGAAAAAAGAGGAAATAACGACCAGGTTAATTTAGGCGAGCAAATCTAGTTAGTTTCAAATGAAGATGATGGAGAGACGGAATGGGGGTTGAATGAAAATAAAATATTGACGGTTCCAGACAAATCCTAATCTGACAGGTGGCAATCATCTTATCTTATCTTGTGCTATCACTATCCTAATCAAAAACTTCAACGCTAACGTTAGTCATGTATGTTTAAACGGTATTCGAATAGTGAAACTAATAAAGTTAGCTGGAAAAGAACCCAATAAATAGGGTTTTGACAGTATTTCGAGGTAAATGAAGATCGAACTCGTTAGAACAACTGTTGAATAAGCGACACATACTGGGGACTGGTTCATTGAAACCGTAGTTAGTTCTAGCGCGAGGAACTCGGAGAAAAGGATTGAATCGCAAATTACGACGATGGATGTCAAAATTTAGCAGTTGTAGGAGATCAGCGCAGTCAATCCGGGATTGGATTAAGTCCGCAACGAAAACAGCTTTGATGGTATCCCGGCGAACAGATAGCAAATCGAGATTTATGAGCATTTATGAGCAGCACAAATCGAGAATTCGCTTACAACAATTATCCATAAGTTATCAATTTAATGAATAATAGTGAACAATTTTCCACCTGGCAAATATTTCGTCAACGAAAAGTCTAAAGCTTTCTTTATATAAGAAGAAGAAGCTTTATGAGGGTGCATATCGCCCCGTGGTTGTCATGAGCTTTAATCCGTTGTTTATGATCATTCTTCCTCCATGTTCAGATAATCGTCACTTCGCGTAATTTAGAATGTATATTTTTCATGTTTTCCACGATCGGGCGTCATGCCCGCATATATTTCAATAGACAATTTTTAAGGCGTTTAGAAAATAAGATATTTCATGTATTTATCAATGTATTCAGCGAGTATTTGTACGTAATTTTGAGAAATAATGATTACGGAAGCTAGTCATGCATGAAACTCTTCCGTGATATTCTCTATAGTTAAGATATAGCTACATTTCCTTAGGGGGTTCATTTTACCCCATCTACCCCTATCATCCATTTATCTACATTTTTCATAATGAAGTCTTACTGTAATATGATCATATTTCAACTCAAGTGTTGCTACAAGATGAAATTACTGAAACGATTTTTAATGAAATTAAGTCAATCATTAGGAAACTTGAAAACATGAAGGCTCCTGGTAGTGAAGGAACCTTTAATATTCCTATTAAAAATCTTTTCGATATTGTCTTGAGACTCTTGGTTAAAATTTTCAAGTCTTTTTATTAGCTAACTTCCCTACGAGATGGAAAAACACTTAAAGTAGTTCCCATCCTCAAACCTGATAAAAACCCAGCATAAACATCAAGCCAATTAGTAATTAGTAACTTTTCTAAAAAATATCTTGTTGAGTATGATGACACGAAGGTTTAATAGCAGAAAATGTCCGACTTCCAGTTTCCTATTTATTTGATCCGAAAGATTCAAAATTATTTAACTGATCGTACTCTCCAGGTTACCTATCAGAATTGTAAATCTGAATCTCCTACGTTACCTATCAGAATTGTAAATCTGAATTGCTACCCGTACGAGTGTTCCATAGGGTTCGAGCGTTGCTCCAATCATGTATAATATTTTTATTTCTGATCTTCAAAATCTACCACTTGGTTGACAGAAATCGCTATTCTGTGACGACACAAGTCGTTTGTAACAGTTAGAAGTCTAGGAGTGATCTGCAGTCACCTACAAAAAAGCTTAAATATTTTCAGTGATTATCTGTCCAAATGGAAAATAGCACCAAATGCAGCAAAATCCCAATTAATTATTTCTCCTTATCAGCCAATAGCTTCTTTTGTTAAACCAAACAATAATCACTTGATCAAATTGAATGGTCTGATCAAGCAAAATACTTGGGTTTAACGTATGACAAAAACCTTACTTCTTACTTTCAAGGATCACATTGAAGGAATCCAGGAAAAGCGTAATAAATATATTAAATGTTTATATCCTCTTATAAACCGAAATTCTAAGCTCTGTCTAAACCAATTTGGTCAAGTTGTTGTTCCACCAAAAAGAAAACGCTTCAAAGGATTCAGAATAAAATTCTGAAAATGATTTTGAAGTGTCCTTCCGGGTTTTGTGCCAATGAGTTAAACAGACTCACAAATATAGAACCATTAGATGTAATGTCACATAATATTATAAACGAATTCCGACAAAAATCGATGAAAACTTCACTCTCTTCATTAGTTCTCTGCATTAGTTAGTATATAAGTTCATTTTCCCCATTACACAATACAAGTAGTGAATGATGTCTTCATGGTAATAACCAAATAATGTATATAATAATGCTGAAAAATCACCAATTGTAGATGAACACCCAATTTAAATCTTCATAATTCAATTTTAACTCATATTTTGATAAATAATACATTTAAATAAATATCTGCATTTTTCATGGATTTTCATGAGTGATTTCTAAACGCACAGCTTATGTTGCATGGTTACTGCTATGACAATACGTATGACAGTATCGTTAATGATATGTGACGAGGTAATATCGTATTCAAAAATATCTTGCACCTGCAAAATTGTAATAATAACTGGTGGAAAAAAAATTATTGATTAATTTATTAACAGTTAAATTTCATCATAGTTTTTCGTACGAATTGATTTATTGATACAATGATACAGATGCAACTTAAAAGTTCGGTTAAAAACTAATCTTCATCAGTGAAATATACTAGTAATTGGTACTATCACATATTACTAATATATAATGATCGCTTCCATGCATTAGTATACTTCTCGAAAAGAACCCTTGCTATGAACTTGGTAAACTTTTATTGTATGAACAATATGGAATTATTTATTGCAGACAATTGTATCTAAATACGATTTCTTCCATGCATGGTAATATAGGACACGGCTTTACAAAAGTTTTTACAATAGAAACAAACATATTGCATATTTGTGAAGTATACATAAAGACTACAAAGTTGAACATTCACTTATTTGTACAGAAATTTAAGACAATGACTAGCAACGCAAGCTCGGCGATTTATACTCTGAACTACTGATCGAGGTTTGTTATTGAATGCAGGCTTATACTACTGAATATTATATAGTTATTCATAAGATTATAAAACTGTCAGTGTGAATTCCTTCTGATCAGAACTTTTAGAAATTTCAAGATGCACTAAATCGATATTATGCTGCAACATCTGTAAAATCGTTCTTGTTTTAAATCGGTTATCGTTAGAGGTAGGATAAAATATTTATAAACAACCTAACCGGTCAGAATTCGGCAAGCGGATTTTAAAATTGAGGTAAATCAGAATAGAAAAACTTGTTAAATAACCATTTTTCGCAAACCTGTAAATTATTTCTCTTGATGAAGATGTGTGCCGTTAACATAGATGTGCTTAAGGATATATAATCTCTTGTTAACATTAACGAAGAATGATGTGCGTTATCAAGAATTTTGAACTTGTTGCAGTTCATTGAAATAAATTTTCTTCCCAAGACAAACTTTTTATATAAAATCGGAAATAATTAAGTAGTGTCATCTCCCTCGTATTGTGTGGTATCGCTTCTTAGAGCCGATTCGCTGATCGGAAATTGATTCGGCCAATTAACATGGTGACTATTATTTAGATGACTATAGGTACATCAGCCCTACGTTGCATCTAATACACATCGCATTCAGTATGTTGAAGAAGATACGGACAGAGTAAACTTTATTCATCTTTGAATGGAAAATAAACCACAAAGAACTGATTCATGCATGCATCTATAAAGATGCTAGAAAAGCGTTCGGTACAAATATAATCTTGTCACCACTGTACATTGTTAGCATTTCATATCCTTGCTATCATCAGAAGTGACGAATTCCTTTTTTCAACATGTGCTTGGAAATTGAAAGCGAAGTTTAAGTAAACAAAAATCAATTTCGTGGTAAAAGGAAGAATGATACATTTTTAATATGTTCCCATTCGCTTGTTGTCTACAAATAACACCGAGAGTTCTCAACTGGGTTTAGTTGGTATCTGAATCTTCACAAAGATGCTCGCTTCTAGTTTTAGTATAAAATTGTACCTCCAATGTCAACCATCTATATAGACACTGTGGTTCATATGGTAGTGTCAATGTCTGATGTACAAGAATAAATCGAGTTTATTTAATGAAAAGGTAAGCTATACGAAAATTATAAAATCAATTTCATTGATAAAAATCTTCACTAATATATTCTCTGAGTTTTACCGTCACGATAATATGTAATATTTAGACTGAGAACCATTTTGCGAATAATTTTAGCTTTTGGTTAAAATTTGTCATCTCGATAGATTTTATCGTGTAGTTACCTTTGATTGTAACTACGGCCCGATTCAAAATTTGACGAATTGTTTTTTTGCACTGTTCGGGTCGTCCGTGTTTGCTGTTCAATGCATAGGACGCTGGTCTAACAAGTAAGTTGTCGTATGTTCAAGCCCCAACCTGGAAAGATTCATTGTGTCAGTAGGATCGTAGTACTAGCCATGCAATGATTTTGTACTCTAAGAATCCTTTGCGAGAGCGATTGAAACGGAAGGCCCAAATTCCACAAAATGATTGGAATGCCAAGACTGCTGCTCACTATACGGGCCGGGCGCAATGAAAAACTAACCGCGTAACCTTTTGATGTCATAATTTTGAACGTTTATAACTAAGTTATTAGTTGATCGAATTATATAATCTAACTATCAATCGATTCGAAAATATTTAACTTTAACATACTATGCATCAGCGTTTGAGTATTTGTATAGTATACCATTTACAAAGCCGGTTTGAATTATGTTCTCACGAGCCAATCGCAGCTTGCCATAATGATATCATTCTTTTGACCAGTAGGAACTATCACACAAAACGGAATCAATAAATATATGATACGTCACATTTTTTGTCAACACCAGGGCGAGACCGTCACAGGTAAAAATTTGACTAACGAGTGAATGACAAAACTGAAAATTACATCTAATCTTATTCTAATCATGCTTTCAAGAATCGCATAGAGGGAATTCATACTAAAAATAGTAAATCGGTATGCAGTACAAATTTGACAAGTTGATACACCGAAATCTCCATTTACGAACTTCGTAAAAAAAAACTGTGTTATGAATGTGGGAATCCCCAATCACATGGTCATGTTCAGAACGGATGTCAAAAGTTAGTGCAAGAAAATGATATTCAGACTCGTTTCGAAATCTAAGATAACGACTTCCGGTTTATTGATTTTACTCCAAACCCCTTACAATATAGGTATCTTCGTAACGGGTTTGATGATTAGATGTCGGAAAACAATGTTTAAAGTGATTCTGAACTTGAAGATTTCTTGAAAACCCTTACAATAGAAGTATTTTCGGAACGGATTTGATGAGTAGATGTCGGAAAGCGATGTTTGGAAGTTGTTCTGAATGCAAAAATAACGACTTTCGGTTTATTGGTATCCCTTACAATATGAGTATTTTCGGAACGGATTTGATGAGTAGATATCAAAAAATAATGTTTGAAGTGATTCTGAACTTCAAGATGGCGACTTCCGGTTTATTGATATTCCTTAAAAACTCTTACAATATGGGTATTTTCCGAATAGGTTTGATGAGTAGATGTGATAAAACGATGTTTGAAGTGATTCTGAATGCTCAGATGGCGACTTCTAGTTCATCGGTACTCCTTAAAAACCCCTGCAATATGTTTTTTCGGAACGGATTTGATGAGTAGATCTCGGAAAACGGTGTTTTGAGTGGTTCTGAATGGCAAGATTACTACTTCCGGTTTATTGATATTGCGTTTCATATGAGTATTTTCAGAACGGATTTGATGAGTAGATGTTGAAAAACGAGGTTCGAAGTTTTTCTGATTTCCAAGACGGCGACTTCCGGTTTTTTGATATTTTCCAAAAACTCTTACAATATGGGAATTTTTGGAACGGGATCGATGAGCAGATGTCGGAAAACATTGTATTTTTTATTCAGGCCTATTTGCATACAAGCTTCACGTGGCCAATTGAGTCGATTTTTTAGTAGAACTGTTTTTCTCGATGGAGAGGAGTTTCCATTTTTATCCAACGAGGATTGATGAGCACTTTGCTCTAGGCTCGTCTTTTCGTTTATAGTCGCATCGTCGGTATTGATGTTATCAAACGTGTTATTATGGATGGTTTCCGTTTTTTTCTCGGCGTTGTTCGTAGTCTTATGCTCAATGCTAGTTGCTGTAGATGCGCCTTGTACATTAATTGCAGCTGATTGTTGGTTTGATTCTGGAAGCGATTTTGAGGTAGAAGTACTGGGTTCACTAGCTGCCGTTGCTGAACAGTTGTCCTTGTCTTTGGTTGAAGATGTCCTTTTCGCTGTTCCAGTGCAAGGTTTACCGTAGTGTGCAGGTTGTTCACAAAACATGACATGTAACCTGCTGATTTTCATAGGTAATCAGTGTTTTACATGGATGTGTCCCACCTTTACCACAAATAATGTAAGATGGAATTTCATTACGTAGTTGCATACGTTCCACTCGCACGCCATTCCGGATGCCGGGGGGGAAATTCTGCCATACCTCCCTTTCAATGGAAAGGATTTCACCGTGTTGCGACATATTTTCCCGAACAAACTTATCGCTGGCCTGCGGGGGAAGGTCATGCACGCATACTTCTATGGCATTGTCCACCATGTACACAGGGGTTTTGTATTTAATGTTGTCACACTCAACGCTGTGCACCTCATTGATAACTTAAGCTAATGCAATTGCATCTCTTTCATGTTTAAACACACACAGTTAGACGCTTAGTTGACTTGAATCTCAGTTATATTATTAGCGTCTAGATGCATTTGTTCTTTAAGTAAGATTTCAATTTTGTTTTCTGCTGGTCTAACTTTGCAGCGCTTGAAATCAATATAAATTGAATTTGGTCTTGTAGACCAAGTTTCAGGCTTTGTTAAATCGTATTTGCCCATTTCGTACACTCTATTTTTTACAACACTATATTATCTTCTTTGTTTCTATTGTCTCGACTGTAAGCTATTTTGGACTGTCGGATGTCGGATGAGATGCGAGCACGAACTGATGAAAACAATGTTTGAAGTGATTCTGAACTCCATGATGGCGACTTCTGTTGATTGATTCTAGAAATGCCCATACTGTAAGGGTTCTTGAGGATTAATAATAAACCGGAAGTCGCCGTCTTCTAATTCAGAATCACATCAAACTTTGCTTTCCGACATTCACTCATTGAACCTGTTCCGCAGAAACCCATATCGTAAGGGTTTCTAAGGAATATCGATAAGCCGCATGTCACCATCTTGGCATTCAGAACCAATTCCAAACATAGTTTTTTGACATCTACTCATTAAGTCCGTTCCGAAAATACCCATATAGTAAGGGTTTTTAAGGAATATATATAAACCGGAAGTCACCATCTTGGCATTCAGAATCACTTCAAACATCATTTTTCGACATGTACTCACCAAATCCGTTCCGAAAATTCCAATATTGTACGAGTTTTTGAGGGATACCAATAAATCGGAAATCACCATCTTGGACCTCAGAATCACTTCAAACATTGTACTCATTAAACCCGTTCCAGAAATACCAAGATTGTAAGAGTTTTTGAGGAATATAAATAAAGCGGAAGCCGCCATCTTGGAATTCAGAACTACTTCAATCATCGTTTTCCGACATCTACTCTTCAAACCCGTTCGGAATATACCCATATTGTTGGAATTTCAAGAAATATCAATAAACCGGAAGCCGCCAGCTTGGATTTTGGAACAACCCCAAACATCATATTTTTTTGTACCCACTTCTCACATATGATTGGGGCTTTCCACATTTATTACACAAAATCCCAAACAACGTAAACTTCTTTTACGAATCAAATTCCAAATAACGTAAACTTTTTTTAAGGACTACATCCATTTACGAAACCCCGTTTAGTTCGTAAATGCAAGGTTGTTCCAGTCGCGCGGATTTCACGATTTTTGCAGATTGTGCGATTTTCGCGGATTTAGCGCGGTTTCTGCTAAAATTTTTATGCGATGGCGCGGATTTCGCTCGAATTTCAATTAATATCATTTCACATTTGTGAATCAATTGTTCGAAAAATATGTTCTTGGTGAAATTTCGAAGCTTGAAACAAAATAAAATTAAAGGTGGGCGAATGTTTCAGCAATTGGTCGAGCTGGCCAAATTGGTGAGTTTTCACTTTACCAACCCTACGAGAAGACGTCTCTATCAAATGTTTTTGTATTGGACAAAATTTCGATTTTATGCTCTCCGAGCTCGAGTGGTACAAATTGCTCTTTTAGCAGAGCTGTTATCTGGAATTACAAAAACCTTCCGATATATGTGATTGCGTTTCTCCATTCTAATGCGGACATAGACAGAAGATTTTCGCACTCAAACATATTGGTGTATGATGAAAGATATCGTCTCAGTGAAAACACATTCAATAATGCAAAGAACTTAATAAATGGAATACTATTCTTGATAATATGATCACAAACTTTGTGTGATAAAAATCGCATAAGCATCATTCGAACTGCATTTTGTATTTTTTTCGTTGAAAAATATTAAGAAAAAAGTCGGTGGAGAGGTATTTGTTTGAACGTTTCTTATTTATTATTTGTAAGTTTTTTATCTATACCCGGTTTTACCCTAATTTTGGTCTTTTCACCGGGTTTGTATCAGTTAGGGGGGGGGTATTGTATGGGGTGGAGGTTGAGGGGGGGGGGTGAGTTTACATCGAGTAGTAATTTACATTTCATAGAGTCGAGAGGGGAAAGAGAGAGGGAGAAGTGTGTTTACAGTTTATTGATTCAAGAACTATTGAAGGAGAGAAGGAGAGAGAGAAAAAAAAAGAAGAAAGAAAGAGAGAGATATGTGTAAGGGGAGAAGCTTAAAACTAGAGGTTTTTAGTAGATTTTCGGTAAGCTGTCAGGGGTATTACAGTTTTAGGTCGTGGTGAACATCTTTCTTGCTGTTCTTGGAAGCTCCACTCCAGGCTTCGGGGGGTTCGGGTATGGGTTTTGAACGTTTCTTAAAAATCATGATTTGCAGTGTTCACTGAATCTTAGCGCAAACTAATCAGAAGTGAATCAATGCAGCCTAGATAGAGTAGAAGTTTTTCTAGATCCTAACGTTTCTCTTTGATTTTTTGCCTCTCTCATATAGACAGGCTATGCAATCACTGTGAAAATCTACTTTTTAAACGAGGCCCGGAGGGCCAAAGGTCATATACTATTCGACTCAGCTCGACGAACTGAGCAAATGTATGTGTGTGTGTCCGTGTGTGTGTGTGTATGTAACAAAAATATGCACCCACCTACGAGAAGACGTCTCTATCAAATGTTTTTGTATTGGACAAAATTTCGATTTTATGCTCTCCGAGCTCGAGTGGTACAAATTGCTCTTTTAGCAGAGCTGTTATCTGGAATTACAAAAACCTTCCGATATATGTGATTGCGTTTCTCCATTCTAATGCGGACATAGACAGAAGATTTTCGCACTCAAACATATTGGTGTATGATGAAAGATATCGTCTCAGTGAAAACACATTCAATAATGCAAAGAACTTAATAAATGGAATACTATTCTTGATAATGTGATCACAAACTTTGTGTGATAAAAATCGCATAAGCATCATTCGAACTGCATTTTGTATTTTTTTCGTTGAAAAATATTAAGAAAAAAGTCGGTGGAGAGGTATTTGTTTGAACGTTTCTTATTTATTATTTGTAAGTTTTTTATCTATACCCGGTTTTACCCTAATTTTGGTCTTTTCACCGGGTTTGTATCAGTTAGGGGGGGGGGGGGGGGTATTGTATGGGGTGGAGGTTGGGGGGGGGGGGGTGAGTTTACATCGAGTAGTAATTTACATTTCATAGAGTCGAGAGGGGAAAGAGAGAGGGAGAAGTGTGTTTACAGTTTATTGATTCAAGAACTATTGAAGGAGAGAAGGAGAGAGAGAAAAAAAAAGAAGAAAGAAAGAGAGAGATATGTGTAAGGGGAGAAGCTTAAAACTAGAGGTTTTTAGTAGATTTTCGGTAAGCTGTCAGGGGTATTACAGTTTTAGGTCGTGGTGAACATCTTTCTTGCTGTTCTTGGAAGCTCCACTCCAGGCTTCGGGGGGTTCGGGTATGGGTTTTGAACGTTTCTTAAAAATCATGATTTGCAGTGTTCACTGAATCTTAGCGCAAACTAATCAGAAGTGAATCAATGCAGCCTAGATAGAGTAGAAGTTTTTCTAGATCCTAACGTTTCTCTTTGATTTTTTGCCTCTCTCATATAGACAGGCTATGCAATCACTGTGAAAATCTACTTTTTAAACGAGGCCCGGAGGGCCAAAGGTCATATACTATTCGACTCAGCTCGACGAACTGAGCAAATGTATGTGTGTGTGTCCGTGTGTGTGTGTGTATGTAACAAAAATATGCACCCACTTTTATCAGAAATGGCTGACCCGATTTTTACAAACAAAATATCAAACGAAAGGTCTCATAGTCCCATAGCCTGCTATTGAATTTCATTCCTATCCGACTTCCGGTTCCGGACAGATAGGATGATATGTATCAAGAAAATGAAAAAAATATGCACTCACTTTTTTTCAGAGATGGCTGAACCGATTTTTACAAATTAATATTCAAAAAAAAGGTGTTATGGTCCCATATCTTGCTATTGAATTTCATTTGAATGTGAATATGTGAAAATTTGAGAAAAAGTTTACACTCAATTTTCACAAGCTAAGATTCAAATGAAAGGTCTTATAATGTCCTGAAAATTTGTAGAACATTTTATCTACATCCGACTTCCGGTTCCGGAACTAAAGCGTGATAAAGAGGAAAATTACCAATTTTATTAGTATTTGTCCACGAAAGATGGTTAAAAACAGATACAAATCCAATTAAACTATCAGATAAATTCTTCTGTTTTGCAGAGCTTGTTAGTTTGTGGGCATGAAAACTCAATTCGGCACTACTGGTCCCCTCTTTTCGTGTTCCGAAAGCACCGAAAGTGGAGAAGAAAAACTTCTAAAAATAAATTCACTTCGATTTCTCTGCGATGCTTGAACCGATTTTCACAAATATAGATTTAAATTAATGTTCATACTGTCTTTAAAGCTACTGTAAAATTTCATCCGGATCCGACTTCCGGTTCCGCAGTTGCAGGGCGATGAGTGTCAAAGTTTTCAGATCGCCATATAGAGTGACAATATGTACAACACGGAAAGAAGAAGAAAACACAAAACGAACAAGACGTGCTTTGTTCTATTTCGCACAAGTTGTGTAGTGATGTCAATAATAATATTAATAATAATAATAATAATAATAATAGTAATAATAATAATAATAATAATAATAATAATAATAATAATAATAATAATAATAATAATAATAATAATAATAATAATAATAATAATAACAATAATAATAATAATAATAATAATAATAATAATAATAATAGTAATAGTAATAATAATAATAATAATAATGATAATAATCCCACTACATGTTTTATGCTGCTGATTCATTCTGTTTAGCTTGACATACATATGCAGAAGTAACACAAACTTCGCTTCGGCTTCGGTAGGATTGAAAATAGTGATTAAAAACAAATGCAAATGTTCCCAAGACCTCCTGCACGTCCAAGTGCATTAGATTTATCTCTTTGCTCGACTTCAATTCGACTAGATTGCACCTGGAAAGTATTTCCTGATTTACACGGTAGCGATCATTTACCAATCATCATCTCAATTAGCAGTAACAAAGGCATTGCTAATTCAGTTAATATTCCATATGATTTGACAAAAAATATTGACTGGATTAAATACCAAAGTAATATTTCAAGTGCCTTAACTTCAATGGAAGAGCTCCCCCCACTTGAAGAATATGACTTCCTCGTTTGTTCGATTCTGGAGGCCGCAGAACAAGCCCAAACCAAACGATTTCTTGGTCCATCGTCTAAAAGAAGGCCTCCAAACCCTTGGTGGGACAAAGAGTGCTCAGATGCTAAGCACGCGAAACAAAATGCCTTCAAGACGTTTTTAAAACGAGGAGGAGGAACTCCTCAGAATTTTGAAAAATTCTTGACTTTAGAAACTAAGTACAAGAGCATACTTCGGGCCAAGAAATGTAGCTATTGGAGACATTTTGTCGAAGGTTTGTCAAGAGAAACCTCAATGAGCACTCTTTGGAATACGGCCAGACGAATGAGGAATCGTAACGTAGGAAATGAGAGTGAGGAATACTCGAACCGATGGATATTTGATTTTGCGAGGAAAGTTTGTCCAGATTCTGTTCCTACGCGTAGCATTATTAGGGAATCTTTTTCAAATAATGGTTCCATTGATAGCCCCTTTTCAATGATGGAATTTTCCATAGCACTCATGTCTTGTAACAATAACGCTCCTGGGTTGGACAGAATTAAATTCAACTTGGTGAAGAATCTGCCCGACCTCGCAAAAAGACGTTTGTTGGAATTGTTCAACAAGCTTCTTGAGCAAAATATTGTTCCACCTGACTGGAGGCAAGTGAAAGTTATCGCCATTCAAAAGCCGGGGAAACCAGCTTCCAATCACAACTCATATAGACCCATCGCGATGTTGTCCTGCATCAGAAAATTGTTCGAAAAAATTATTCTACGACGTCTCGACACTTGGGTCGAGACGAACGGTTTGTTGTCAGATACTCAGTTTGGCTTCCGTAGAAATAAAGGGACGAATGATTGCCTTGCATTACTTTCGTCTGACATCCAAATTGCCTTCGCTCAAAAGCAACAAATGGCATCTGTATTTTTAGACATTAAAGGAGCATTTGATTCAGTTTCCATTGATGTTCTTTCAGACAAGCTTCACCAACATGGACTCCCAGCGGTTATAAATAATTATTTGCACAACCTTTTGTCAGAGAAACGCATGCATTTTTCACATGGCGATTTGGTAACATTCAGAATTAGCTACATGGGTCTACCGCAAGGCTCTTGCCTCAGTCCGCTCCTCTATAATTTTTACGTGAATGACATTGACAGCTGTTTAGTATCCCCATGTACACTAAGACAATTGGCAGATGATGGCGTAGTTTCAGTTACTGGACCCAAAGCTATTGATCTGCAAAAACCACTGCAAGATACCTTAGATAACTTGTCCGTTTGGGCTGTCCATCTGGGTATCGAATTCTCTGCGGAGAAAACAGAGCTGGTCGTCTTTTCAAGAAAGCATGATCCCGCGCAGCTTCAGCTTCATATGATGGGAAGAATGATCCAACAGGTTTTGACTTTCAAATACCTCGGGGTGTGGTTTGATTCCAAATGCACGTGGGGAGGACACATTAGGTTTCTGATAACAAAATGCCAACAAAGAGTAAATTTTCTTCGAACAATAACCGGATCTTGGTGGGGTGCTCATCCGGAAGATCTAATAAAATTGTATCAGACAACGATACTTTCAGTGATGGAATATGGATGCGTTTGCTTTCGTTCCGCTGCAAACTCTCATATTATCAAATTAGAACGAATTCAATATCGTTGTTTGCGAATTGCTTTAGGCTGCATGCATTCGACACATACAATGAGTCTTGAAGTTCTGGCGGGAGTTCTTCCATTGAAGGATCGTTTTTGGGAGCTTTCGTCGCGACTGCTAATAAGATGCGAGGTACTGAATCCCCTAGTTATTAATAACTTCGAAAGGCTAGTTGAGCTTCAATCTCAAACAAGATTCATGACTGTATATTTTAACCATATGTCACAGGAAATCAACCCTTCAAGATATATTCCTATCCGTGTCAGCCTCCTAAATGTCCCTGACTCAACTTTATTTTTCGACACATCCATGCAGCGCGAAGTGCGTGGAATTCCGGAACACCTACGCTCGTTGGAAATCCCAAAAATATTTACAAGTAAGTTCAGGCATATCGACTCTGAGAAAATGTTTTACATGGACGGATCGCGAATTGAAGAAGCGACAGGGTTTGGTATGTTCAACAATAATGTTTCGGTCTCCTTTAGGCTTCAAGAACCTGCATCTGTTTATATAGCAGAGTTAGCAGCAGTTCATTATAGTTTGAGTGTAATCGTCACATTATCTCCAAACCATTATTTTCTTTTCACAGATAGTCTGAGTGCAATTGAAGCCATTCGCTCAAAGGCTGCTGGCAAAAATGAACCTTTTTTCTTGGGCAAAATAAAACAGTGCCTGAACGTCATATTGAATAATAATTATCAAATCACAATAGTTTGGGTCCCGGCTCATTGCTCCATTCCAGGCAATGAAAGAGCCGATATTTTAGCCAAACGTGGTGCTATTGAGGGTGAAATTTATGAGAGACCAATTGCTTTCAATGAATTCTATAGCGCGTCTCGCCAAAGAACACTTGCCAGCTGGCAAGCTTCTTGGGATAAAGATGATCTGGGTCGGTGGATGCACTCAATTATTCCTAAAATATCGACAAAGGCATGGTTCAGGGGATTGGATGTGAGTAGAGATTTCATTCGTGTGATGTCCAGACTCATGTCCAATCACTACACGTTAGATGCACATCTCCTTCGAATTGGACTTTCCGAGACTAATCATTGTGCTTGTGGCGAAGGTTACCGCGATATTGACCATGTTGTTTGGACATGCGTGGAGTATCGTGATGTCAGATCTCAACTAATAAATTCCTTGCGTACCCAAGGGAGACTATCCAATGTCCCAGTTCGCGACATTCTTGCTTGTCGTGACGTTCCTTACATGAAACTTCTTTATTATTTCATTAAGTCCATTGGAGTTCCAATTTAAATTTTATTTTATGTTAGATTGTTTTCTCTTCCATGAGTTCAACCAATAGCCAGCTATCTTATATTAAATAAAAGTGATGAACTGATACAAACAAACCTGAAATAGTTATAAGATCATGTACAAAATACAACTCGCTTGATAAAAACAGTGTTTAGATTAACTAATGAATACCAACATACTAATAGGATATTCGAAATGTATTAGGTTTAAAGTACTATGTATTGTAGATGCCACGGCGAAGAAAAACTTATGTATATTGCCTATGAAATAAACGTATTTATGAAAAAAAAAATGCAAATGCAACTGGTCTATTATTATTATTACTCAATACGGCTCCCAGTGCTTTTCCTGATGCGTCAGTATGCAACGTGAATATGTTATCCTCGGAAAAGTCTGGATAATCAAGTACTGGAGGGTTCATAAAGCATTTTTTCAAATATTGGAAAGAGTGTTCGCACTCGTCGGTCCAATGAAATTCAATATTTTTCCAAGTCAATTTATTCAATGGACTGCATAATTTAGTAAAATCTTTTATATGTTTCCTATAGTAGTTCGCAAATGCGACGAATCTTTTAACTTCGTCTGCTGATGGAGGGCTACTCCAATTTTTGATAATTTCTATCTTAGAAGGATCTGGTTTTACGCCTTCTACAGATACTAAATGTCCCAAATAAGTGGGTTTAATTTCAGGTTTGTTTTTCTCAATCTTTCAAACACATTTATCAAATTTCTATTATGTTCATCTAGGGTTTTGCCAAACACTATGATGTCATCTAAGTAAACTAGACATTTCTCCATGTTGACATAGCCACTGTCATTAACCTGGAGAATGTCGAGGGACTTACTTTCAATCCCATTGGGAGACGAGTCATTTGGTATTGTCCCCTGTTAGTACTAAATGCTGTTATTGGCCTATCTTCCTTTCTTAGTTCACACTGGTAATATCTTTGAGATAAGTCCAGGTGAGAAAAATATGTTGCTCCTGCTAATGATTCGATCACTTCCTCCAAATTTGGAAGTGTAAATTTATCATCTTGTAGGGCATTGTTTAGTTTCCGATAGTCGATAACTAAACGCTATTTTTTGTTATCATTAGTTGATTTCTTAGGAACTAGCAGTAGTGGACTGTTCCATTCTGAAACTGCATCCTCTATAATATTATCCTTAAGCATCTTATCCACTTGCCTTTGAACTTCGTCCTTTTGGGTTTGTGGTAGCTTATAGGGCCTTGTATACACGGGATGTGTGTCAGGTTTTACAGTAATCGAAGGTTGATAAATTTTCGTTACTGTTAGCTTGTTGTTTTTCAAGCAAAAAATATCATTATATTTCATACAAAGTTTCTCAATTGTTATTCTATCCCGCTCATTTAGTTCCTGTAAATTTAATTCTTTTAATATTTCTTGTGCTCTATTGTCATTATACTTATAGGCACTCTTAATTTCAATTGCGTCATAATTCGTAAAGGGTTTACACATTGGTTTTAAATTTTTGATTACGACTGCTTTGGTTTTTGCATTTAATATTCTCACTGGTATTTTTCCATTAGTTGGTTCCACTATAGCTCCTGCTATGTAGACTCCAGTCTGAATTTCTTGGCTACATATTACCATGGATTCAGAGTAATTTACTTCAATAAATGTCATTACCTCAGTTCGTTTGGGTATAATAAAGTTTTCCGCAAACAAAGGTTTTCTCAATGTTAATGTAAGCGTCTCAAAATTTATGTTAGCGTCAAATTTTCTAAGGAAATTCGTACCAATTAGACCTACGATATTTTGTGGTAGTTTATCAACAATATGGAAAGTAATGGAGTAGCTACTCCCATCGTATTCCATAAATGTATTCACTGTTCCTAAAGTGGTAGTGATACAATTAACACCATGTACCTGTATGGTTTTTGATGTGTCAATGCAAGCGTATAATTTCCCTGGTAGGTGACGTCTGTCTAATATGCAACATGATGCACCACTATCTACTACTAGGTTGAGGTGTTCATTTTCTATGATGAATTTGGATCTTAAAGCTCTCTCGCTGTTTAAATTATTCACGACAAAACTCGTTTACTTTTGCTTCTTCGTCATGTGCGGCTGCACCTTCTGGTTGCTCCGCTACATGCACGTTCCCTCTTGATTGACTGTTGTTTCGGTTGCTAGGGTCATTATTGTTTTCTCGGGTAGCCGAGTTATTGTTATTACCCTGGTTCTGTTGCCTATTTCTCTGGTTTCCGTCAAAGTTTTGGTTATGGTTATACCGTCCATAACCTCGGCGGTTGCTGTTAGATCTATGGTTATTTCCTTTACCTCGTTGGTGAGAGAAATCTCTATTACTATTACTATTACTATTGTAATGGTTGAAGTTATAACCCCTGCCGTAATTTCCGCGGTTTCCTCTTCCACGAAAATTAGGCCTATTGAATGCGAATCCCTGCGTCCAAATGGCAGACTCTGGTGACGATTGCGGCTGCACTTCCAGTGCATCCGATATCGCTCTATTAAGGTTTGGCGGGTTCCTCGCCTTAACGATGAATGCCATCTGAGCGCTGTTTAGTCCAGCTATAAAAGCGTTGGTAGCAACGGACTGAACTATTGCTCCTGCTGCTGACTCGTTTGGAAATGTATTATTTGATACATAGGCAGTGGCTAGTTTCGCTGCCAACTGCTCAACTTCTTTTCCGAATTCGGTGATACCCTTGTTTTTCTGTTTGGCGAGCTTTAATTCAGCTTCGCATGCTGTTGGTGTTAGTTTTATTGCAAATTTTTCGGCAAGCATTCGCTTAGCCTCATTAAGGGTGGTGACTCAATGCATCCATGTGCCGATCCCACTAGTCTTGTCTTCAGAAAAGTTATTATGTGACCTTCTGGAACGTTAATAGAATACGCTCTCAGTAAGTCTATTGTTTCCAGGAAATGACCCAAACTTAGGCTTTGCCCTTCGAATTTATCGATTACCTTCAAGGCAATCCCTAAATCTAATTTTTCCTCAGTCATTTCGGGCTTACTGTCGGAGTCACTGTCTGAGTTTTCTTCTATTTCCTTTATAGGAAGCAACTCTGAAGCGGACACCTCAGCTTCGGTGTCTAATAATTTTAAACATTCCGCAATCAATTTCTTTAATGCGTTGTATCGGTTTGCTAAATAACTGCGATCAATTTAGCTTTGTTTTGTAAGTAGAGTAATTTTTCTCTTTTTATTTGTTTTGTTTCTATCCTGAAATGACTCCTCACTTGCAGGCTTTTATAGAAATTGTCGACCTCCTGCTCAACTTTTTGGAATTGGGAATTGTCCATCCCATTTTATGTGATATGTTGTCATCAAACTTATGGTTGTTGCGTTATATTCACTTAGTGAAAATAGAAATGAGAAGAAAAAAAATTTTTTTTTCTCAATCGATTTAGTGTAACATCATTATTATATTTTTTTTTCAATTATATTCAATGTAATCTTTTTTTTTCGATTTTTAAAAATAAGATTTCATTTCTACGTTTTTTTTTTCAAATATATATATATATATATATATATATATATATATATATATATATATATATATATATATATATATATATATATATATATATATATATATATATATATATATATATATATGTATATAATCGATATATGAAACGAAAAAGGAATATTCTTATATATAAAAAAAGTATTATTAAATTATTATTTAAAAAAAATATATATGTGTATCATTATTATTGAAAGATCTGGAGAATGTATCATAATTATTATTATTTTTTGTCTTGAATACGACTTACTTTACTATGGGGCGCCTTTTCAAAATTAGCCATATGGAAGAATGGGCAGAACTTAATCGTGAATATCTCGACTTGTATTAATGGTAGCAACATAATTCTTTCACCATTTCATCAAAAATATGATCAGGAATTCAGGATAATATTTTGAACAGTGTGCGATAACAACAAACAACTCAAAAATTAAGTGTTCTTAAAATTTGAAAACAACGCGGAAAATTCTTTACTTTCGCTTGGGTTTTTCGCGCAAGGACGACGATTTTGAGGTAGTCAGGCACATATCTTCAACTGAATGCGTATAAAAGGGGAACCGTGGTCGAAAATCGATCATTCAACGCGCAAGAATGTTCCACAGAAGGATGAAATTAATTTCCCACGGCTCCCACCGAAGAGGGATATTCCGAATTTGCCGCCACTTCCTCGCAGCAATCCAAAGACTTCAGCCTCTGGATCCCAAAAAGAATCTTCCTCAAGAATCCCTCCTGGATGGGGCAATAATCAACCACAAGCAAAGGATGACTCTGGTGATTTATTCTCTGCTGAACAACTGATCGTCATTTTTGAAACAATGACAACAAAACTACGAAACTGCAGAACGCGGTTAGATCAAATCAACGCCTTAGGCAAATTCATCATCGAATATGCAATATAATGAGTTGGTTATAGTAAATTGGAATGCTTGCTCACTCAGGAGCAAAACTGCTGAATTGTCCGACTTTCTTCAAGAGAAGAATGCCGATATTGCTATTTTAACTGAAACTCATCTTAAACCTGAAATTTCTATTTTTATTTCCAATTACAGGATTCACAGGCTCGACAGGACAACTACCAGAGGAGGGGGAGTTGCCATTGCCGTTAAACGATCCATTCAGCACAGGCTTCTGTCAGCCTTTAAATTGCAACTCATAGAAGCCATCGGAATTGAGATTACAACGAGGATGGGACCCATCATCATCATTGCAGCGTACTGCCCCAAACAAACCAATCTTCGAGATGGTACGTGTGCATCATTGAAGCGAGATCTGGCTATGCTCACTCGACGACAGAACAAATTCATCATTGCTGGGGACCTGAACGCACGGCATGAGCTGTGGGGAAACAGAAGACAGAATCGAAACGGATTCGTACTTGCCGAAGATTACGAAGCTGGACAATACAACATCTTCGCTCCGGATCAACCAACGCGACTTTCCAGATCGGGAGTTCATTCCATTTTGGATATATTCATCAGCAACATCGCCATAGACAGCTCTCCGGTTGTCTTCAACGAGCTCTCTTCCGACCACTTTCCAGTAATATTGACGTTGGGATCTTCACCAGAAACAGTGCCTATTCAACCTCGGAGGAACTATTATCGCACCGATTGGGTCCAATTTCAACATATCGCCGACCAACTTATTAATATCGATTTGCCACTTGATTCCCCGATGGAAATCGATGCAGCCCTATCTTCCTTCCAGCATTCAATCACAGTCGCTCGTGATAGGACGGTTCCAGTACAACACATGCCGAGTTCCTCTCTTCAAATCGACAGTGTCACCAAGAAACTCATCCGACTTCGGAATATCTACCGGAGGCAGTATCAACGAACTGGCATTCTAGATAGGAAGACTACTTATAACAACTTAACTAGGATAATCCAGGAAAGGATATCTGAGCTTCGCAACAGGAACTTCCAGCAAAAGCTTCGAGTAATTCTCCCACATTCAAAGCCCTTCTGGTCCTTAACGAAGGTGCTTAAGAAAAAACCGAAGCCTATTCCTCCTCTGATGTCACCCCAGGACGCAGCTGAAGGAATACCTTTAATCACACCAGTAGAGAAGGCAAATGCGCTAGGCCAGCAGTTTGTGTGTTCTCACAATTTAGGACTTAACATTGTTAGTCCATATGAAAGAGCCGTTGCTGATAGCGTAGCTGAGGTTGACCAATCAGACAGCTTGGTTCCTGAGGAAAGTAGAGTCACTGCGAATGAGCTGATGGCTTTTGTGAAAAAATCCAAAAATATGAAGGCCCCCGGTTTCGACAACACATTCAACATTGAGCTGAAACATTTGAGTATTCGCCCATTTGTCTTCTTAGCTAAAATTTTTAACAGGTGCTGGGAGCTTGGTTACTTCCCTTCAATGTGAAAGTTAGCTAAAGTTATCCCAGTTTTGAAACCGGGGAAAGATCCTTCCTTTTCCAAGAGCTATCGGCCCATCAGCTTATTCTCTGCCCTATCCAAGCTGTTTGAAAAGTCAATACAAAGGCGAATTCTTGCTTTTGCAGATGAACAGGATATATTTCTGGAAGAACAGTTTGGGTTCCGGAAAGGAAGATCCACCATCCACCAGCTCACAAGGGTTAACAACGTCATCCAGCAAAACAAATCAGTGTCCAAAACGACTGCCATGGCAATATTGGATATTGAAAAGGCATTCGATAATGTGTGGCACGATGGCCTGGTGTTTAAACTGCATCGGTATAATTTTCCCATGTATCTTATTAAAATTATCAAAAATTATCTTGCAGATAGAGCATTCCAGGTTTCTCTGAATAATGCACTTTCAGAAAGATTTACTATCCCTGCTGGTGTACCCCAGGGAAGTATCCTAGGTCCCATTCTATACAACATTTTCACATCAGACATCCCACCTCTTCCAGGTGGTGGTGTTCTGTCACAATTTGCTGATGATACTGCCATTCTTTACAAAGGTCGTGTCATTAATGCTCTGAAAAATAAACTACAGACAGGTCTGGACGCTTTAACGGAATATTTTACAAGCTGGAAAATTGTGATCAATGCAGCAAAAACTCAGGTCATCTTGTTTCCACATTCAAGATCTCCAAAACTTGTTCCATCAGACGAATGCAGAATACGATTCGGTGATGAGGTCATTCAATGGTCCGATGAAGTTATCTATCTAGGACTCACCTTTGACAGACATCTGATATTCAGGTCACATGTTGACAAAATCGTGCAAAAATGCAGCATACTCATTAGGTCTCTGTATCCGCTGATTTGTAGAACATCTAAACTATGCCTGAAGAATCAGATGGCTGTCTATAAACAAATCATCTACCCCGCAATTGAATACGCAATCCCTGTTTGGCGGGGCTGTGCACGAACACACAAACTTAGGCTTCAGCGCATTCAAAGTAAGATCTTAAAGATGATTCTAAATCTACCCCCTTGGACAAGAACTAGTGAAGTACATGAGATGGCCTCACTGGATATACTAGAACAAAAATTCGAACAATACTGCACGAAATTTGAAGAGAGGTGCTCAATCTCTGAAATACAAATAATTCAAAATTTGTACGTATTAGGTTAAGGATAGTTATAAGTAGGTAGACATTTTATAAATAATTAAAATAAATATTATGATTAAACATTAGTATGTAAAACAAGAGTAACTAAAACACCTAATATTAATAACGAATCGTATGAACAACAAAGATGAAAGGCCAAAGGGTCAAAACACTTGTACTGTAAAATGTTGATGTAATACACAAAAATAAGATTAATAAACAGATATTTATGCAAAAAAAAAAAAAAAAAATGAAAATCGATCATTTCTTTTCGTGCGTTCGATGGATGCAGACGTCGTGGGAGTGGAATCATCAACCAGCAGCGACGGAGAATGCACCTTCTGCGTGGTTACAACCTCAAACGCTCAGGTCGCATCTCTCATTCGCTTGCTGGCCATCAAGGCGAGAACCAGCAGCGACTGAAACTGGATTCTGAGTCTGTTATTGGATCTAAATTTAGGTCTTGAACTCAGGGTCCAGTTCTCTATTCCAGACTTCTATTCGGTTCTTCTTAAAACCATAATAATACTCCTAAAGAATTATGCGGAATTTACTTTACTGTACCTCTATACAACCCATTCTTATCGTGAATACGACTTACTTTACTATGGGGTGCCTTTTCAAAATTTACCCTCTGAGAGAGTGATAAGAATCAGAACGCGTTCTAAGGAAGAGAACAAAATATCTGCTGCTGTACAACAAATCGTCCGGGAAAAATGTTCCGAAAAGTGGTGAATATCGCAGTGAGTTCCTCAATTTGGTCCTTGTGAATGCTAGAAACGAGTCCCTTCAGCATATTGATAGTTTCTTTCAATAAAATATGCAAATCCGAAATGAAATAATCGACATTAAAATTCTGTATGCGGCTATTTTTATAGCCGTTAGGACCGCCCATTAGTGAAAAAGCTACAAACGAAATCAGGTAGAAACAAGCCTCTCAACAAAACTTGAATCAGTTTGGATTGTATCGCCACTGCGAGCAGATGTGTTTTGTATCGTCTGCACGCTTTCGACAAGAGCGAATTCGTCACAGCTGCCAGTCATTAGCATTGGGAAAAAAACAACGATGGAGAGCATTGCACAAGATCAGCCGTTCTAATGGCTCTAAAAGTTTTCTAAAGAACTATTAGGATTTGTTGTTCGCAAATCGTAGGGAAATATCCTC
Source organism: Malaya genurostris (assembly GCF_030247185.1). Lineage (NCBI taxonomy): Eukaryota > Metazoa > Arthropoda > Insecta > Diptera > Culicidae > Malaya > Malaya genurostris. The sequence continues at coordinate 185,237,814 of NC_080571.1, forward strand.
AGTTTACTACAATTCAAGAACAGTTTGCTTAGATTTGTGCACTTTTCGCTGTGTGAAACTCACAGTAATCGAGATCAAGTGAAGCCTTCTTTGTTTATGCGAAAAATGTTCCAGAGTTTAATGTCGTAGAGAATTACGCAATTTGACTCTTCTGAATGCTGGAAACGAATCCCTACAGCATATTGATAGTTTCTTTCAATAAAATATGCAAATCCGAAATGAAATAATCGACATTAAAATTCTGTATGCGGCTATTTTTATAGCCGTTAGGACCGCCCATTAGTGAAAACGCTACAAACGAAATCAGGTAGAAACAAGCCTCTCAACAAAACTTGAATCAGTTTGGATTGTATCGCCACTGCGAGCAGATGTGTTTTGTGTCGTCTGCACGCTTTCGACAAGAGCGATTACGTCACAGCTGCCAGTCATTAGCATTGGGAAAAAAAAACAACGATGGAGAGCATTGCACAATATCAGCCGTTCTAATGGCTCTAAAAGTTTTCTAAAGAACTATTAGGATTTGTTGTTCGCAAATCGTAGGGAAATATCCTCAGTTTACTACAATTCAAGAACAGTTTGCTTAGATTTGTGCACTTTTCGCTGTGTGAAACTCACAGTAATCGAGATCAAGTGAAGCCTTCTTTGTTTATGCGAAAAATGTTCCAGAGTTTAATGTCGTAGAGAATTACGCAATTTGACTCTTCTGAATGCTGGAAACGAATCCCTACAGCATATTGATAGTTTCTTTCAATAAAATATGCAAATCCGAAATGAAATAATCGACATTAAAATTCTGTATGCGGCTATTTTTATAGCCGTTAGGACCGCCCATTAGTGAAAAAGCTACAAACGAAATCAGGTAGAAACAAGCCTCTCAACAAAACTTGAATCAGTTTGGATTGTATCGCCACTGCGAGCAGATGTGTTTTGTGTCGTCTGCACGCTTTCGACAAGAGCGAATTCGTCACAGCTGCCAGTCATTAGCATTGGGAAAAAAAACAACGATGGAGAGCATTGCACAAGATCAGCCGTTCTAATGGCTCTAAAAGTTTTCTAAAGAACTGTTAGGATTTGTTGTTTGCAAATCGTAGGGAAATATCCTCAGTTTACTACAAATCAAGAACAGTTTGCTTAGATTTGTGCACTTTTAGCTGTGTGAAATTCACAGTAATCGAGATCAAGTGAAGCTTTCTTTGTTTTTGCGAAAAATGTGAAAAAGGGGAATGCGTGCATAATTCATACAATTGATATTCGGAAGTGTTAAGGAACATGTCAGTTGTTTTCGTATTCACGACATCCAGTTATGTCTCTGACATTACCCACCCGCCTTTTTACTTAGCTTAACGGGTTCCCCGTTACGGCCATATCCATTTCCCTTTGATAGCTTTCTATGACGTATACCACATCCCGGTACGCCCACATGAGTGCTTCCTTCAGGGTATTGCGATTTTCGCGTACGGAATAAATCTCGTTTCTAATCTTTTTTTTCAGCACCCGCGCCTAGGTTGAGGCATGCACTCAACAGTGCATGTTTTGCCTGAATCTCCTTCTCGCTGGCTGGGTTTATGTTGTTGTCTCTGCCAATATTTTTTTTTCTCTATCTTCTCTTTTTTTCTATAGTGGCACACTTCAGCTAAACTTGTAGCGCCGAGAGTCTCACGGCTCGTTCAGCCACGCGTTGCGTTTGTTCACTATGCAGTTTGATTGCCGCTCGGGCCAGCACATATCCTACCGCCACTAGTGCCATAACACACAGTGCGATAGTTTGATAAACTTCATGTTCCGCTGACTGTGCATTGGTGCTGGTAATTATTTCGTCCGCACTAAACCAGCCCATAATGTCACTTAATGTCTTATAATACTGTTTCTGCTTAATTGCCAACGATAATTCGGTTTCTGTCCACTTCGCACAGTTTATTCAGTAAACGATTAGTTTTACCAAAATTTTCATTACAGAATTTAACTCCGGTTGCTTGATAACCACAATATCACTTTGGAATTGGGAATTGTCCATCCCATTTTATGTGATATGTTGTCATCAAACTTATGGTTGTTGCGTTATATTCACTTAGTGAAAATAGAAATGAGAAGAAAAAAATTTTTTTTTTCTCAATCGATTTAGTGTAACATCATTATTATAATATTTTTTTTGAATTATATTCAATGTAATCTTTTTTTTTCGATTTTTAAAAATAAGATTTCATTTCTACGTTTTTTTTCAAATATATATATATATATATATATATATATATATATATATATATATATATATATATATATATATATATATATATATATATATATATATATATATATATATATATATATATATATATATATATATATATATATATATATATATATATATATATATATATATATATATATATATATATATATATATATGTATATAATCGATATATGAAACGAAAAAGGAATATTCTTATATATAAAAAAAGTATTATTAAATTATTATTTAAAAAAAATATATATGTGTATCATTATTATTGAAAGATCTGGAGAATGTATCATAATTATTATTATTTTTTTACTTAGCTTAACGGGTTCCCCGTTACGGCCATATCCATTTCCCTTTGATAGCTTTCTATGACGTATACCACATCCCGGTACGCCCACATGAGTGCTTCCTTCAGGGTATTGCGATTTTCGCGTACGGAATAAATCTCGTTTCTAATCTTTTTTTTTCAGCACCCGCGCCTAGGTTGAGGCATGCACTCAACAGTGCATGTTTTGCCTGAATCTCCTTCTCGCTGGCTGGGTTTATGTTGTTGTCTCTGCCAATATTTTTTTTTCTCTATCTTCTCTTTTTTTCTATAGTGGCACACTTCAGCTAAACTTGTAGCGCCGAGAGTCTCACGGCTCGTTCAGCCACGCGTTGCGTTTGTTCACTATGCAGTTTGATTGCCGCTCGGGCCAGCACATATCCTACCGCCACTAGTGCCATAACACACAGTGCGATAGTTTGATAAACTTCATGTCCCGCTGACTGTGCATTGGTGCTGGTAATTATTTCGTCCGCACTAAACCAGCCCATAATGTCACTTAATGTCTTATAATACTGTTTCTGCTTAATTGCCAACGATAATTCGGTTTCTGTCCACTTCGCACAGTTTATTCAGTAAACGATTAGTTTTACCAAAATTTTCATTACAGAATTTAACTCCGGTTGCTTGATAACCACAATATCACTTTGCTCTTTTCTGTTATTTCACTAATTATAAATCGCCGTCACTAGCGGTACGCCATCAGTGTATGCAATTTTGTTATTTTGGCGGTGAAGAACACTAATCAAATGTAGTTGCTAATCATTCCTTTTTTAAACACTTTATACTGCTATTTAACACAGCTGGTCACTCGCGGTACGCCATCATTGCTATGCTGTTTGGTTAGAATGGTGGCGGAGAACACTGATCAAATCTCGTTTCTAATCTTTTTTTTTCGCACGCTTCGTATTGCTATGTAACACAAATGGTTCGAGCCAGGTACATTCCCGTAACCAACGAAAACACTCCACGAATGGCAAAGGATCGCCATGAAAAATCTTATGTTCTGATGGCCACTGAGTGGCGTGAATTTCTTTCTTTTGAAGTAACTACATTCCAGGTCGAGCGTTGGTTTCGAACTCTTTATTCCAGAATTGTATTTCTTAACGCTAGGTCCTGCTCGGGCGGTGGCTACGTGACCCTTTTTAGCGCGTCAGCATAAAACGGTCACCGCTCAGTCGGTGGCAATGATCGCGCTTTATGCTGCGTCGGAGTTTCGATATCATTTATTTATTTAAACGATTGAAGCGGGCCTGTATCCACCACAACTTCGAAAGAGCTTTCATACCGTGGTTGAATTACACGTTTGCGATCGTCTGCAGGCGAGATATGTTCTTTCCAAATATCCTTGTCCTTGACATTTGCAATGATAAGGTTCATTGTATATCAGAGCAGACTTCAGGATATATTCGTTACCATGGTAACTTTCACAATTAATGGATTTTATGGACATCGAAGTCTACAAATAGAATAATTTAGTAATCATTACAGACATTTTTTGAAAGTAACTGTCAGACGTTTTTTAAGAGTGAGATAAGAAGCCACGACTTTGAAAAAAAAGCAATCATCATGTCGAATTACGTTATGTCATTTTCTAGTTTTTCCATAGAAAAGCTCTGCGGATAAATATTCTCTATTCATCAATTGAAGTGGAGATCGATAAACGCTTCCTATATTGTACTGTTCACAATGATTAAGAAGTTTTTGTCATACAGATTTCGAGAGTATTATACACGCGAGCAATACAGATCACTTACGAATCGGGATCCCATGAATTGGTTATTAGTTTCATCAGATCCTTTGGTTACAAATATTCGTGAATGGCCGAAACAGTCCAAAAAAAATCTGTCGGACGATTCTAAGAGTCTTTTAGCTGGTTAAGAAATACAAATAACTAAGAAAATGAGTATTGATCATTCTTTTCTCTACCAGAAGATGACATAACTTAATTCGATTTGATGATTGCTTTTTTTAAAAGTCATGACAAAACAGTTACTAAACCATTCAATTTATAGACTTCGATGTGCAAAAGAAAATCATATTTTGTGGCAAGTACCATAGTAATCAAATATACTGAAATCTGATCTGACAAGAAGTGAACCTTATCATTGCAAATGCCAAGGACAAGGATATTTGGAAAGAACATATCTCGCCTGCAGACGATCGCAGACGAGTAATTCAACCATGATATGAAAGCTTTTTCGAGGTAGTCTAATATGTAAGTAATCTCATCTGCACCTTTTTGCGCCTGTTGATGGACAAGTTGCAATTTTGTAAAAAACATGAAAAATGGCTCTATTTCATTAAACTGAAATAATAACAGCATAGTATGTTTGAAAAAGATGGGTAGTTTTTGATGATGAAAATCTTTGTATAACATGAAAAACTCATATAAATTGGAAATATATGTGTTTTCTACAAAAACTGGTTTTAGAACACCCTTTTCAGAAAATACATTATATCATGAATTACACTCATGTTACGGGAATAGTACCTTCAGCAAATTTGTTTGAAATATCTTTCTGAACAACTTTGTCGAAGTAACTTAGCCCCTATGTTGGCTCTAAACTAAAATAATAGTTTTATCTCATTTGTAGGGGGATTAATAACATGAACAAAATTGGTCAAAAGATGGCGTCTATCATTCTGAGCAACTTTGCTGAAGATACTGTACCTAAAAAATCTCGTTCCTATAAGTAATTAATTAAGAGCATGAAATTGCGCTTTTAAACCACTGTGCAGTGTAAAATTTTTTTTACGTTTTTTGTTTCGCCGGTGACGGTGTACAATATTGAACACACTTTACACTATAATTCTGGAACCGGAAGTCGGATAAAAATGAAATTCAGGAATTTTATATGGTACCGTGAGACCTTATATTTGAATCAAAGTTTGTGGGAATCGGTCAAACCATCCCTGAGAAAAAAATTGAGATCCATTTTGGTATATATGACCACTTTTTCCGGTGCTTCCGGAACCGGATACCGGGAGCCAGGATAGCCGAAATTGGTTTGTTTTGTTGCCTACTGATAATTATTATCGATTTATGTAGTTTTGAAACCAGTTTAGAAATTTTTTTACGTATTTTGTTTCGCCGGTTTAAGTAACGGTGTATAATATTGAACACACTTTACCCTATAACTCCAGAACCGGAAGTCGGATCTGGATGAAATTCAAGAATTTCGTATGGAACCATGAGACCATTCATTTAAATCTAAGATAGTGGAAATCGGTTCAACCATCCCTGAGAAAAGTGAGTGAGATCCTTTTTTAGTATACATGATCACTATTTACGGTAGTTCCAGAACCGGATACCGGGAATCAGGATAGCCGGAACGACTATCGATTTGTGTAGTTTTGAGACCAGTTTCGAAAATTTGGTACGTGTTTTGTTTCGCAGGTTTAAGTGACGGTGTACAATATTTAACACACTTTACCCTATAACTTCGGAATCGGAAGTCGGATCCGGATGAAAATCAGGAATTTCAAACGGGACTGGAATATCTTTCATTTGAATATAAGTTTGTGGGAACCGGTCAAACTACCGTTGAGAAAAGTGAGTGAGATCCATTTTGGTATATATGGTCACTATTTCCGGTGCTTCCGGAACCGGGTACCGGGAACCAGGATAGCCGGAATCGGTTTGTTCAGTTGCCTACTGATAATGACTATTGATTTGTGTAGTTTTGAGAGCACAAACTTAGATTGAAATGAAAGGTCTCACGGTCCGATACGGAATTCCTGAATTTCATCCGGATCTGACCTCCGGATCCGGAGTACTAGGCTAAAGTGTGTTCAATATTGTACACCGTCACTTAAACCGGCAAAACAAAACACGTAAAAAAATTTCTAAACTAGTTTCAAAACTACATAAATCGATAATCATTATCAGTAGGCAGGTATCAGGTATCAGAATAAATTGGCTCATAACGGCACGTTCCCCATATTTTCGGGGAAGTAGGCAACAAAACAAAAAAAAATCGGCTATGCTGGTTCTCGGTATCCGGTTCCGGAAGCACCGGAAAAAGTGGTCATATATACAAAAGTGGATCTCACTCTCTTTTCTCAGGGATGGTTTGACCGATTTCCACAAACGTAGATTCAAATGAAAGATCTCACGGTCCGATGCGGAATTCCTGAATTTCATCCGGATCCGACCTCCGGATCCGGAGTACAAGGGTAAAGTGTGTTCAATATTGTACACCGTCACTTAAACCGGCAAAACAAAACACGTAAAAAAAAGGCGGGTGGGTAATGTCAGAGACATAACTGGATGTCGTGAATACGAAAACAACTGACATGTTCCTTAACACTTCCGAATATCAATTGTATGAATTATGAACGCATTCCCCTTTTTCACATATTTCGCAAAAACAAAGAAAGCTTCACTTGATCTCGATTACTGTGAATTTCACACAGCGAAAAGTGCACAAATCTAAGCAAACTGTTCTTGATTTGCAGTAAACTGAGGATATTTCCCTACGATTTGCGAACAACAAATCCTAATAGTTCTTTAGAAAACTTTTAGAGCCATTAGAACGGCTGATATTGTGCAATGCTCTCCACCGTTGTTTTTTTCCCAATGCTAATGACTGGCAGCTGTGACGTAATCGCTCTTGTCGAAAGCGTGCAGACGACACAAAATACATCTGCTCGCAGTGGCGATTGAATCCAAACTGATTGAATTTTTGTAGAGATTCCCTTTTATGTGATTTCGTTTGTAGCTTTTTCACTAATGGGCGGTCCTAACGGCTATAAAAATAGCCGCATACAGAATTTCATTGTCGATTATATCATTTCGGTTTTGCATATTTTTTTGGAAGAAACTATCAATATGCTGTAGGGATTCGTTTCTAGAATTCACAAGGACCAAATTGAGGAACTCACTGCGATATTCACCACTTTTCGGAACATTTTTCCCGGACGATTTGTTGTACAGCAGCAGATATTTTGTTCTCTTCTTTAGAACGCGTTCTGATTGGCTGGTGTTGACATGGAGCAAATGAGACAGGTTTTTCAATAGTGTACTATTGAAATACTTCAATGCTTTTGCTATACACGTTTAAATTGAAAAATTTAGATTCTATTGGTAGTTAGATTATATAAATCCTTTCACTGATCACTGAGCTATGAGCTTTAAAAATACGAGAAAGGCAAACGCGCCTCTTTGATACTCGTTTATACCAAACATTTCAGAAAAGTTTAATTTTGAATTATTTGAGACTATGTCACAAAACTGAAAATTTTATCTTAAAATCATATTTCCATGTCGGCATGTCGGCATGTTAAAATCATATTTCCATGTCGGCATGTCGCAAGAATTATGTTGATTCATTAGATACAATAATAGATATTCACGATCAAAAACTTATCACTCTCTCAGAGGGTAAATTTTGAAAAGGCACCCCATAGTAAAGTAAGTCGTATTCACGACAAAAATGGGTTGTATAGAGGTACAGTAAAGTAAATTCCGCATAATTCTTTAGGAGTATTATTATGGTTTTAAGAAGAACCGAATAGAAGTCTGGAATAAAGAACTGGAGCGAAAGTAAAAAGTTTTCCGCGTTGTTTTCAAATTTTAAGAAAACTTAATTTTTGAGTTGTTTGTGGTTATCGCACACTGTTGAAAATATTATCCTGAATTCCTGATCATATTTTTGATGAAATGGTGAAAGAATTATGTTGCTACCATTAATACAAGTCGAGATATTCACGATTAAGTTCTGCCCATTCTTCCATATGGTTAATTTTGAAAAGGCGCCCCATAGTAAAGTAAGTCGTATTCACGACAAAAATTGTCCCGGGTTGGCGGTTCAATGCACAGGAAACTGGTCTTACAAGCCAGTTGTCGTATGTTCGAGCCCCGACCTGGAAGGATTCTTAGTGTCAGTAGGATCCATAGTACTAGCCATGTAATGATTCTGTACACTAAGAATCGGCTGTTAAGTCTGTTGAAACAGAAAGGCCAAATTCAACAAAAGGAATACCATGACTTTGACTTTGCTTGATTCAAATATAAGGTCTCACGGTTCCATACGGAATTCCTGAATTCCATCTGGTCCCGACTTCCGGTTAAGGAGTTATAGGGTAAAGTGTGTTCAATATTGTACACCGTCACTCAAACCGGTGAAACAAAACACATAAGAAAAAATTTCTAAACTCTTCTCAAAACTATACAAATCGATAGTCCTTAATGGATCTCACTCACTTTTCTAAGGGATGGTTTGACCGATTTCCACAAACATTGATTCAAATATAAGGTCTCACGGTGCCATACGAAATTCCTGAATTTCATCTGGATCCTACCTCCGGTTCTAGATTTATAGGGTAGATTGTGTTCCGGAATTCCGTTTGGGACCATGAGACCTTTCATTTGAATCTTAGTTTGTCAAAATCGGTTCAGCCATCTCCGAGAAAACCTAGTGAGATTATGTTACACATACAAACATACATACATACACAGACAAAAAACCTGTTTTATCCACCTAGTGGTGTAGTGATACCTTTTTCATGTATAATAGTGTGGTATTCTATTTATAATTTTTCTCTTCGAGTTATGAATGAAACATAACGTATCAACTCTTAAAGAGGGAAAGTTTCGCAATTCACACAATCGATCAACTATCAATTCGAATCCGAAAGTGTAAAGAAATCATGTCAGTTTTATTCTTATTCACGACATCCAGTTATGTCTCTGACATTACACACCAGTACTTTTTTTTAATTGTTTTGTTTCGCTGGTTTAAGTGACGGTGTACAAGATTGAACACACTTTACCCTATAACTCCGGAACCGGAAGTCGGATCCGGATGAAATTTATTAATTCCTTATAGGACCATGACACTTCTCATTTGAATTTAGGATTGTGGAAATCGGAGAAAAGTGAGTGAGATCCTTGTTGGTATATATGACCACTACTTACGGTGCTTCCAGAACCGGATACCGGGAGCAAGGATAGCCGGAATCGGTTTGTTTAGTTGCCTACTGATAATGACTATTGATTTGTGTTGTTTCATAGACCAGTTTAGAAAATTTTCTACGTTTCTTGTTTCGCCGGTTTAAGTGACGGTTTACAATATTGGACACAATTTACCCTGCGAGAAAATCTAGTGAGATTACTTGACACATACTCACACATACATACACACAGACATTGTTCAGCTCGATTAACTGAGTCGAACGGTATATGACCTTGACCCTCCGGGCCAATTTTCACTAGTCGATTTTTCCAGTGATTGCATAACCTTTCTATATGAGAAAGGTAAAAACAAAGAGAAGTAAGTATTGCGAAAACCGGAGTAAAAAGGAGATATGGGAATGAAATGACTAAGAACGACAGAGATTTAATAAGTTGACATCGTGATGGTGAAGAGACGGGGTGGGTACAAGCGAAAAGGTTAGTGACTTCAAAAAGATCTTGTTAGTTCCGATGAAGATGGTGGACAGATGAGAAATCGTTAGAATCGGCGGAAGTTAGTGTCGAACCTGAAGGTGGAGATTATTCTTTGCCACAATTGAAACAACGTCGATAAATATAAGGAACTTTCAAAGAACGATCTAACAGATTACACATGTATATTAATGTGTTTAAGGTAATGATATATGAAAAGCATATATGAACTATCCCGACTCGCCAACACATCCCGAACCGGAACCTCAGGCGGTCTACCTCGGGCCCTGAGGGATTCCAGTAGTTTCGACCTGGCGTCGCGATACTATACGCACGACCACATGACATGCTCGATGACCTAATAACCGTCGCCACAGGTGCAGAGCCCGTTCTCCACGATACCGATACGCCGGAGATGTGCGTTGAATGTATAGTGATTTGACATGAGCCGTGACATAACGCGAATGAAATCACGACTCACGTTCACCCCTTTGAACCAAGGTTTCGTCGATACCTTAGGGATAATGAAGTGTAGCCATCGTCCCAGTTAGTAATTCGTTCATAGCGTTTGCCAACATTCGAGTGTTTTCTGACGAGAAATACTGAAAAATCCATTCAAGCAGATTGGTTTTACATCATCTTCTAATGCACCCACTTTTGCCAGCGAGTCAGCCTTTTCATTACCCGGAATGGAACAATGCCAGGGAACCCACACTAACGACATTAAATAAGACCGTCCAGATAAAGCTATCAAATGTTCCCGTATTTTCCCCCAGGAAATATGGGGGATGTTTTCCTGGCTTCATCGTCCGGAGATCCTCTATTGAGCTCAGACTGTCCGTGACGAATAATTATTGGTCTTTGGGCAAGGTTTCAATGATCTCGAGGGTGTACTGAATAGCAGCTAATTCTGCGACGTAAACTGAAGCCGGATCACTGAGTTTGTTCGAAGCGGTGATGCTTTGATTGAAGATACCGAAACCTGTGGACCTGTTGATGTTTGATCCGTCAGTATAAAACATCTTTTCACAGTTGACTGTTCTAAATTTGTATCTAAGATATTGGGGGTCACTTCAGGGCGTATGTGGTCCGGAGTTCCATGACTCTCTTCTTTCATGGATGTGTCGAAAAACACAGCAGAATCAAAAGTATCCAAGAAATGAGCACGGTCGGAAGCAAACAAAGAAGGATTAATATTCTGAGCCACGTAATCAAAATACAAGGCCATAAAACGGGCTTGAGAATTAGGCTCAATTAACATTTCGAAGTTTAAAATCACCAGAAGATTTAAAATGTCGCATCGAATGAGCAAACTATATGAGAGATCCCAGAACCGGTTTCTCAACGGAAGAACGCCCGCCAGCATAGGCAGCCAGGCTCATCGTATAAGTCGATTGCATGCAACCCACGGCAATACGCAAACAAGATACTGAATTCTTTCCAGCTTGATGAAATGAGTGTTCGCCGCGAATCGGAAGCAAAAGCATCCGTATTCCATCACGGACAATATCGTTGTTTGGTACAACCTGATCAGGTCTCCTGGGTGGGCACCCCACCACGATCCGGTTATTGTACGAAGAATGTTAATTCTTTGTTGGCATTTTCGTTTCAGATACCTAATGTGACATCCCCAGGTGCCTTGAAAGTTGAACCAGATCCCGAGATATTCAAATGTGAAGACCTCAGCTATGGTTTCACCCCTCAGTTGAAGCTGTAGTTGTGCTGGTTCTCGCTTCCTCGAAAATACAATCAGCTCAGTTTTCTCCGTAGAGAACTCGATACCCATTTAAAGAGCCATTTAGGTTTATAAACCGACGTAATTAAGGTAATTATCAGGTGCTTCATTTTTTTTTTGAATATTTTATACGCGGAGGCTCTCTCCGCGTTATAATTTGTGCACTCTTTGTCCCACCGCGTGTATGCAGGACGGATCTTAGATTTTGCGCCGGGTACACGCTTCGTCTGAGCTTGGGTCGCGGTGTCGAGAATCAAGCCAGCCAAAAACATGTACTCTTCATCCGGAGGAAGTTGTTGAGTTCTTCCAGTTTCTCAGATATCGTTGTCGCAAAGCTATTGAAATAAATATTTCGTGTGAGGTCATACGAAGCATTGATTGTATACGACGGTTTTGAGCCACTGGTGATTGAGATTACGATCGGTAGATGATCGCTACCGTGGGATCAGGAATTACCTCTCACGTGCAATCCAACCGTAGCGATGTCGAGCATAGGGATAAGTCAAGCGCACTTGGTATTGCTGATGGTGCAGGAATCCGTGTAATTTCTTCCGTATTCAATATTGTCATATTGAAGTTTTCGCAAATATCATAGATCATAGCTGATCTGTTATCATCATGGAGACACCCCATCCCGTACCGTGTGAGTTAAAGTCTCCTAAAACCAACATCGGTGCGGGAAGGAGCTCTATGATATCACTGAGCCGCCGATGCCCAACCAAAGCTCTAGGGGGAATATGCAAAAGTCCTACGTTTGATCCTAACATGACATGCGTCAACTTCAATACCTGGTATCGAGAGGAGGTCAATTCGATAAAAAGAATAGCACTTTTTTATCCCCAAAAGCCATCTCGATCCAGACGATTAATGTTAAAATCGTGGAAGTAAGGATACTTCAGAAGTTAGCCAAGTTTCGCAATGCAAATGCGTCACATTTCAGATTTTTTACTAGAAATTTAAAAGAATCTATTTTTGGGATGATGCTTCTGCAATACCACTGTATAACAGTGATTAGATCCGTGAGCTTGGTGGATGATTTAGCCATCGAAGGATATAATCGTTGAGAGAAGGGGCCAATTTTCAGTCAACTGCTTCAAATATGATTTTACTGTTGGCATGAAAGCAATGCAAATGTTTCTAAGAGGGTCCGAAATATTGAAAGTTTTAAAAATCCAGTCCACAACATAAGAGAACTTGATAAGTCCAGTACCTAGTTGGTTCACTGGTAGATTTTCAGGGACGCTTGGGGGTTTTGTAGTCCCTGTAAATGGTGGGAATTTCATCTCAGAATTGAGTTTTCCGAGACCAGGAGCTTTTTGATTCGGTGGGTTGTCACGATTCTCGTTAGCTGTAACTTTTCGAAGCCCTTCGGAAGTCAACTTCGAACCCTTACTAGGGAGCTTATGAGAGGATAATTGTTGATTCCTATAGCTATGAACGGGTCGTCGGAATCGCTCTCGTTAGTTGACAAGCAGGCATATGTTTTCGTTGTCTGTTTAGGAGGGGTGGCACTCTTAACCATCTCGGCAAAGGAACGCTTGGAGTGTTCCTTCAGGGAACGCTACATCCGATCTCCTCGCAGTTTGTAAGCGGGACATGCCATTAGGTCATGCGGACCCTCCTTAGAGTAGAGACACTCCAATATCTTGACATTCTTAAGTGAGCCCAAGTAGCACCTGTGACTTGTTTATAAAAAAATAAAACAAAACAGATGCTGCATAATGGTTGCATGGCATACATGACGAAACAAGACGTTTTATGATGGTGGCAATGAAGTCAAAATAATGTGACGAATTTACATCTCATCATACTAAGTTACAATAACAGATCGGCTGAAAAGTTCGGTTCGTTTCTATGAGAGGGTGCCACTAGAATTAAATCCATACCATTTTCAGTTAGTACCAACCTTCAGAAGATACGTGTATAAATTTGACAGCTGTCTGATTATTAGTTTGTGAGATATTGCATTTTGAGTGAAGCTACTTTTCTTATTGTGAAAAAAAATGGGAAAAAAGGATTTTCGTGTGTTGATGAAACACTACTTTTTGATGAAAAAAAGGCGGGTGGGTAATGTCAGAGACATAACTGGATGTCGTGAATACGAAAAAAACTGACACGCTCCCATCACTTTTCCGAATATCAGTTAGTTGATTGATTATATGAATTGTGCAAGCTTTTCCCTTTTTCACTAATAGAGTTTGAAGCGATGCATCTACATTAAAGTACAGATTAGTTACATTAAACAGCTACTATTCTACAACTATATATTAGAAACTTGAAACAATTCCTTTTTAATTTGCTAATATAGGAGGCTAGGTACGACAAATTTGTAGTTTATTTTTATTGAAGCTATGAAGTTCGGAGATATCTGATTCTTCTCGAAATTTCAGTACGAGACAATTGCAATGGCCTGGTCTGAAATGTATCGACGATCTTCGGTATGCAAGAGTCATTCTAATAATAATAATGATAGTAATAATAATAATAATAATAAAGATTAACCTGTATATATGGCAACCCTCTTTCGCATGGCTTCAACATTCGTTTTCGCATAGTGATGGGCGAGCGCATTGTTAAAAGATCACAGAACGGGAAACAGTGAGACGATATAAAAGAGAGAGTTAGTAGAGCGGCAGCTAGTAATACTGAATTGGCTGTCTAGCTGTTAACAGCATCTTGTGGAATTTTTACGCAGAAACACGCACACAGGAGGAACAGTTAAAGGCAAGGCAAAGTTCCGCTCGATTCGTGCTGGTCTGCAGTTCCGACGAGGAGTTGAAAACCCCGTCCTTTTCAGGACGACCACATCACTGTGATAAAGAAATATTTAGGATTCCTTTAAGTTTAGCCAGTTCTGATACGCCTGGAAAGTAGAATGCGCAAATCTTTCATTTGTTTAATTTGTTCAACTTTGTTTCGCACGGCATATTTGTATACTAGTATAAAGATGTGTTCAAAATCATCACTCTTCATTGCCTTTCGTAATTGAATGTGTTAGTGACGGTGCAAATTAATTTAAATTCCATCTTGATGAATCTTTTGGTAGGAAATATTGAGATCTGAGATGGTTCTCGTGTGTGTGTCTTGTTTCGGCAATGGGCCTTGCTGGACTTTTTGGCAGCCTTTCTACCGATTTTAAGTGTCATTGTGCTGACGGTGTCTCGTGCATTCAAATCGAGAAACAGTGAGACGACAGCTCCTCGATGTTGCTCTCGTGTCTCTTGTTTCGGGAACAGTTGTTCAGCAAATGGTAGGAAAAATGAATCACTCAACTTTTATATGGATGCTCTTGTATAGATGCAGACATCTCGCGTTCTGATTGGCTGGTGCTTTCATGGGTTAAATCAAACAGGTTTTTCAATAGTGTACTATTGAAAAACTTCAATGTTGTTGCAATACACGTTCAAGTTAAAAATTTTCGATTCTATTGGTAGTTAGATTATATAAATCCTTCTACAGATCACTAAGCTATGAACTTTCAAAATACGAGACAGGCAAACGCGCCTTATGAATTATCCTCTTTGATACTCGTTTATACCAAACCTTTAAGAAAAGTTTAATTTTGAACTATTTGAGAATATGTCACACAACTGAAAATTTTATCATAAAATTTTGATCACATTTCCGATGGCATGTAGCAAAAATTATGTTGGTTCATTAGATACAACAGTAGATATTCACGATCAAAAACTTATCACTCTCTCAGAGGGTAAATTTTGAACAGGCGCCCCATAGTAAAGTAAGTCGTATTCACGACAAAAGTACCGCCGATATCAAAAAAATGGCTTGATGAGTGTTATCCAGACTCTGCACCGGGCGATGCAACAATTCGTAAGTGGTTTGCAAAATTTCGTACTGGTCATATGTTCACCGAAGACGATGAACGCAGTGGACGTCCAAAAGAAGCTGTTACCGATGATAACGTGAAAAAAATCCACAAAATGATTTTCAATGACCGTAAAGTGAAGTTGATCGAGATAGCTGACACCCTAAAGATATCAAAGGAACGTGTTGGACATATTATTCACGAATATTTGGATATGAGAAAGCTTTGTGCAAAATGGGTGCCGCGTGAGCTCACAATCGATCAAAAACAACAACGAATTGAATTGCTGAAATTGAACGAATTGGGCTTCGAATTGCTCCCTCATCCACCGTATTCTCCAGATTTGGCCCCCATGGACTTTTTCCTGTTCTCAGACCTCAAGAGAATGCTCGCTGGTAAAAAATTTAGAAGCAATGAAGAGGTAATCGCTGAAACTGACCTATTTTGAGGCAAAGGACAAATCGTACTACAAAAATGGTATCGAAAAGTTGGAAGATCGCTATAATCGCTGTATCGCCTCTGATGGCAATTATGTTGAATAATAAAAAAGAATTTTGGCAAAAAAATGTGTGTTTCTATTAAACGATACGAACTTTTCAGCCGAACTGTTAAGTTTCGACGTAACTTTTCGGTAATCTAACTCTTATGACATATTCGCATTGACTGTTTTTGGTTCGCCAACTGGTCACCGTAACAAAATGTGACAATGAAAAAGTGACGTACTACAAGACAAAGTTAAGTAATGATTTCATATCGGTTACCGTATTCGTTGTGATGCAACATAGAAATACAAATACAGTGTCTGTTGAAAGCTTCCGTACATTCTCTCTACCAAAGAAAATATTTCTACACTTTGTCACAGCAGTGTATGCATGGAAAAACTTATGCCAATTGCTACCATTATGACCAGGGAATAAAGCATTAATTAAATTTGAAATAACTGCAATTTTTAATTATTACCATTGGTCAACTGTTTTAACTTTGGTATATGATAAACTAATAATAATCATTAAAAAGATCTATGTGAACAAATTTCGACTTTTTAGCTGTAAATTTAATATGACGGGCTTAAAAATATGAATATTATTTTGTTTGTCGATGTTCTGAAACCCAAAATATCGAAGGCGCGCACGTTTTCAATAAGTATAATGATTAACTTCACTATAAATATCGAATAGCACTTAGATTTTGAGTAGATGTAGTGAGTTTTAGGAAGATTGAATTCTGTATTTTAACTCTGATTATCGGATACCAATTTTTGGTCGTAAATGTTGAATGGAAAAAAAACATCAACAGATTGTAATTTGACAAAGCTTATATTTTCTGAAGCATTGTGGTGTCGCACAAGCTCCGCCTCATACGCTTTTCAGGTTACATAGCAGTTATAATGCACGTTGCAAAGTCTTCTACTTGTTCCATGAATTTGTGTCATATAAGTTACTGTCATTGAAATGTAATAACGTGTGCTACTTGGAAGGAGTCCTTAAGACAACCCGCCCGTACCTAAGAATGTCCTCGCAAGTCAAACTCGAATCGGTGACCACACCGTCGATTTCTACTTCGCGAGCTGGTACATAGACGCGGTACTGAATGTCGTGAGTACGAAAACAACTGACATGTTCCTTAACACTTCCGAATATCAATTAGTTGATCAATTGTATGAATTATGCAAGCATTCCCCTTTTCCACATTTTCGAAAAACAAAGAAGGCTTCACTTAATCTCGATTACTGTGAATTTCGCACAGCGAAAAGTGCAAAAATCTAACTAAACTGTTCTAGATTTGCACTAAACTGAGGATATATCCTTTCGATTTGCGAACAACAAATCCTAATAGTTCTTCAGAAAACTTTTAGAGATATTAGAACGGCTGATTTGGTGTAATATTCTCCACCGTTGCTTTTTCATCCATGCAAATGACTGGCAGCTGTGACGTAATCGCTCTTGTCGGAAGCGAAACTAGCTTTGCAAACGGCACAAAATACATCTGCTCGCATTGGCGATAGAATCCAAACTGATTCAATTTTTGTTAGGAGCTTTCTTTTTACGTAATTTCGTTTGTAGCTTTTTCACTAATGGGCGGTCCTAACGGCTATAAAAATAGCCGCATACAGGATTTTAATGTCGATTATTTCCTTTCGGTTTTGCATAATTTATCGAAAGGAACTATCAATATGCTGTAGGGATTCGTTTCTAGCATTCAGAAGGACCAAATTGAGGAACTCACTGCGATATTCACCGCTTTTCGGAACATTTTTCTCGAACGGTTTGTTGTACAGCAGCAGATATTTTGTTCTCTTCCTCAGAACGCGATCTGATTGGCTGGTGTTGACATGGGTCAAATGAGATAGGTTCTTCAACAGTGTACTATTGAAATACTTCAATGATTTTGCTACACACGTTCAAGTTGAAAAATTTCGATTGTATTGGTAGTTAGATTATATAAATCCTTCCACAGATCACTGAGCGATGAGCTTTCAAAATACGAGAAGGCAAACGCGCCTTATGCATTATCCTCTTTGATACTCGTTTATACCAAACATTTCAGAAAAGTTTAATTTTGAACTATTTGAGATTATGTCACACAACTAAATATTTTATCATAAAATTGTGATCATTGTTCGACACAGTAGAAACATAATAGTGGACTGTATTATCAAAGTTTAAACTGATTCACGGATGGATGAAGGGATTTCGGACTTTTATCACTAAATCGATACAGCGTATGAATTGGTACACTCTTTGTCTTTAATCGGCACAAGTCTCGGAACATTAGAAGTTTTTTACAACCGTAATACTAGTCGATCTTACTCAGCGTAGATAGTCAGGAAAAAAAAGAGCTATATCTAGTATCAATCTGCTTTTATACTCGCAGAAGCCACACAACCTCAAGTACAACTTGTCTAACCTTTATTTGTAGTCAAATTCGATGTTTCCTCGAGTGGTCGTCAATAAAATTGTTGTGATGTAATTGCGTGGATTCTGCTCGCCACCTTGTTGTGTTTTGTACAATCATATTTCCGATGGCATGTAGCAAAAATTATATTGATTCGTTAGATACAACAAGAGATAATCACGATCAAAAACTCTCAAACTCTCTCAGAGGGTAAATTTTGAAAAGTCACCCCCTAGTAAAGTAAGTCGTATTCACGACAAAAACCTTCGTGAGGAAAAGGCACACTTATTTATAATCCGCACACTTGGCCTTGATCGACAAAACGATAACCGGCTAACGGTACCGTTTTACTATGGAAAAATATAAAAAAATAATAAATGATTTTTCAAAAGTGTTAGACCCTACCCACCCCTTAAAAAATAATTTACACGAGGCTTACGAAGCGAAGTTAGCTGTCGGAGCTGTTTGAAATTAAAGTTCAGTCATGATAGTGAAAACAGGAGACTGTATAACCTAATGAAAATAGGAGACTACTGTTACCTCTGGAGTTCCTCAAGGAGGTCACCTTGGACCGTTTATAATTTTATTGTATCTAAACGATCTAAATTTTTCGATCAAGTGTGTGAAACAATCATACTCCGATGACTTCAAAATATTTCATATAATCAAATCTGCAGCTGACTCAGAGTTCCTATAAGAACAGTTGGAGCATTTAACTAATGTTTGTAACATCAACAAAATGGTTGTAAATGCCTCTAAATGCTCCGTCATCTCTTTTAGTCGTTATTGAACGCGCATCGTCTGTTAAGGACCAGGTTGTTCTTTTGGATTCCAAGTTAAATTTTAAGGGGCACATAGAGTTTATTATCTCCAAAACCTTTAAGCTATTAGGATTTAGTTTTCGCGTTACTACACGGAGAACCCTTCGATCATAAAATTACGATATACGAGTTTTTGATTTTTGCTATAGTTGATTTAACTAATTTCTTTTTGATTCAACCAATATGGTTTTTGATTTGCATTTATTCAAGTAGTTGAAGAATATGCTGTTTTGGATGCTGTCAAATGACGGAGACAGTTGAAAGCAAAACAATAATCGCCATGCAAAATCAACAACTTTTTTAGTTGAAATCTGTTCGCGTCGCTTCAAAATGTCAATGAAAACAACATCGATGGTTAAAGCGTTTGGTGAAATTGTGTTCATTCGATTTGAGAAATTTATGGTAACAAGTGTTTATCTAACAGATGCGCAAAAATTTTATGCTTCCAATTCGATCATTGATTTACTTCCAGCTGTTTGATACCGATGATGATGCTCATGCATAACAATAAAACGCTTTTTGACATGAATTAATTTATAAAAGTAACAGGAGCGAAGGGTTTCAAACACACAGAACGCGCTGCGATTGAATGGCGCGTTTAAATTGCCGTTGCAAAATTCCAATTCCCAGCGGTTGATGTACCCAAGCTCATATAAATTGACTAAAATTATCAGTGCATAACTTTAGTTCAACTTTAGTCAATATAAAATACTGTTTATATTTTAACAACGATATTTATTTCATGAATCTCAACATACCGAACTTATTTCAAATAGATCATGACGTGTATCAGTAAGAATATTTTATTTTCGCAAATCAATAACATTGTTCGAGTTGATTCAACTATTTGCAATGTCTAAAACAAATAAAACCGATTTATTTTTCAACTAGCAGAATTTTGTTTCAATAACAACACCAGTTATTTCAACTAAAATATTTGTTGAAATTGAAAGATATGTGTCCTCACTACTTGACAGCATTTTTTTCAAACAGTTTAATTAGTTGATTCAACCATCGTTTCTGCTAATCGAAAAACAAAAATGACAGTTTAGTTAAAATAACAATCGATTAGTTGTATCAAATTTTAACCAATCGAATTCAGAAAATCAACTAATATTCTGGTTGAAATGGGATCGCGGGTGGTTCCGTGTAAATATTCCCTGATGTAATTTTCTTGTAAGCTCTGTATTGTGCCTCATTTCGCTCAACTCTCGAATATGTTATCTGCTCAACGCAAATTTGTCCGATTTGCTACCCGACATCTTCCATGGAGATATGCTTTAAACTTACCGAGTTACCATGACCGCTGCAAACTGATTGATCTCGATTTATTATCTGCCCGTCGCGGTGTTTGTAAGACAGCGGATCATTACAGCAGAAAGCCATTTTGCCGAAAGTCGTTTCGCCGAATGCCATTTCACCGAAAGTCGTTTTGCCGAATAGGTCATTTCGCCGAAAGTCGTTTCGCTGAAAGGGTCATTTCGCAGAAAGGGTCATTTCGTCGAAAGAGTCATTTCGCCGAAAAGGTCATTTTGCCGAAAGGGTCCTTTTGCCAAAGGGTCATGTCTGCTGTATGTTATGTCTCCTGTATAACTGATGTGGCGCAGCCACATAACCGAAGCCAAGATGGCTTGGCGGCACAAAGCCGCTGAGTCGACACCAACTAAGTCGGCCACCGACCCGCCGTCAGAAGCGGCGGCCTCTTGCATACAAACCTAGGTTTCTTTGCTTTAGTTAGGTTCGAACAAGCGGTAGCGAGGTCGGACAGCACATGAACCAAAACGATATGGCGTAGCCGCATGAGATATTTTTTCCATGTTCACTTAACACTCCAAATACCAAGCCTCAAAAAAAGTTGGAACGGTAACTTTGAGCTGTCATAGCTCAGCTGTTTTTCAACTAATCTCAATAAATTTTACACACTCGAATTTTGTGAAGTTCGTAGATTGATTCCAAAACTTTGTAGCAGACGATTTGTAAAGGAAAACCAATGAAAATTTGATTTTTCCCGTTCCAAGTTTTTTTCACGCGTCCAATATGCCCTATCTGCTTTCCAATTTTCTTTGCTTTGGCATAAAGGTCGCATAGAAAATATTGAATACTTCAGCTTTACCGAGTCATAACTTTGTTGTTAGTCAACAAATTTTCAAAATTTGTTCACCATTGCAAAGGTACTACTTCAACAAATAAAATGCACTGAAAAAAACAAACAATAGGGTTGTCTATCCAAAGTTATAATGAAAACTGTAGATAGATGACCTAAGAAAAGATGAGACTTTTCAAAATGATCGTAAATATTTTGAAATTCAAAGCGATGACATATATATTTTTATACATCATTCGATTGCTAGTGATACCAGCTACAATTTTCGCTCAACTACCATTCCTGCACAATCAAAAGAAAACATTAAACAATCGATGAGTTTATAAATATATATTTTTTTAAACGTTTGTATATAACTCAAAAATTAAAGCGATGACATGTACAGAAACAATGTATTGATGATCAAAATTATATATCCGTTCAAAGAATCTAAAGAAATTTGGTACAAATACAGAAAATTTCTATTATTGGGAAAATTTTGCCAAAACTTTGACATTTTATTACATATTTTTTTTATTATTTTAGTTGGAAATTTATTATAAACAAAATTTACAAAACAAAACTGCAACTTGGAATTCACTGAAAATCATAAAAATTTTGGTAAATATACCTAAACTCTAAAAATAATTATGTTTTTGTATTGGACAAAAGATTTAAACAATTTTTATGCACAACCCAAACAGAATTGATAACTACTAAAATTAGGTTTTTTTGTTTTATGTTTTCCGTAAAATCTCAAAAAATCGGTAGAAGATCGGAAATTTCAAAATTTCTGATATATATTGCGTTCCAAAGTTTCTGCGAATCAAAGTGAAAATATTGGAATCCGTTTTGATTTCATCTGTTTCAAAGAGACGTAGAATTTGTTTCAATTAATAAAATAAATTTTGTGACAAAAAAAAATTTTAAATTATTTCAATGGCTTTGCACAATAAGAAATAGAACGTAAAATTATATGAATTTCATATACTAACCCATGGCAAATGAAACCAACTACAATTAAAAAAAAAATATTGCTTGATTTTTGTTTTACAAGCAATTAAGAACAAAAACATATATCTTAAATTTTCCGCTATCCTAAACGACATCAATTATATAAAATCGATAGAATATTAAAATTTAAATATCACAAACTTAGAATTATTCCGGAATGTATAGAATTCGATAATTATTTGAATTTTCTATTAGTAAACAATTAGCACAAAAAATCACACGAAATTGAGTAAAACTTGTTTTTATCTACCTAGTTGTATAATGATGCCTTTCTCATATCTCTCTTATTCTCATTAGAAAATGTATTCTTCAAACAGTTTTGTTTGATTTTTGAAAAACATGAAAGCTAGTGCATGAACTAGTGTAACCTTCAAAATGAAACAGATCTCAAATCGGTTAGGCCATCTTTCTAAGTGTAGTTAGTTCCACTATTTCAGGTACTTATGAAACTGGAATCGGCCCGAATATTGGCTTTGTAGCAGCCTTTGCGATTAGCACCAACCAACCAAACTATTTGCAGTTTACAGTTGTCTTCTTCTCGAAAAACAACCTCTTCGTTTGAATGCTTTTTACTGAATGAAACCCTACACCTATGTTATCAGAACTAATTGGTTCAAGTGGCATGTTCCCCTAGTTATTTGGGGATTTGTGCCTTGCCGTAGCTTCTCATCAACTTTCTGCTGGGAAGGAAAGGATAAAAGGAACATGGAAGGGAATTTGGAATTGGGTGAGATGGATAAACAGCACAAAACATAAAGAAATAAATCGTCCTGCATCCCGAACGGATGCTCAACGATCTGCAGGTGCCAAAATGCACGGATGATAAAACCTCCAACCACCGAGAGGAGAGGCCTTAGAGATTTTACAGAAGCGACAGCATTCTGCATTCCCAGAAGAATGCAGAACGATTTCTTCCCGAATATGCACTTGAAATAATTAAACACTTTAGAAGACAAAAATACCTTATTTTCATATATAGCTAATAAATGACTTAAAACATGAGTATTTTTCCATGAAAAAACCCAACGTTTGAACATAATTGAAAAAAAATTTAAAAAATATCTCCTCCGCTTTTTTTTATAAACATGCTCAAAAATATTTTCTGTCAAATACAAGAAACAAATTTTTTTGTTTGCCTCAATGTTAGATATAGCAGTTTAAAAATAACCTGTTTTTGAACTAGTTTTGCTCAAAACTTCGGTTCAGAAAACGCTACCCAGTCATTAAAAAATTGGTTCCTTTAAAAGATGTTCAAAGATACCTATACGGAAAGAGAAAAATATAAATGCTAGAGCAAAAAATTTGATTTTTCGTGGAACACCCTAAGTTGCTCTTTAAAAGTAGCTGTAACACTAAAACCGTTGCAGATACCACAATGGTGTCTTCAGCAAAGCTGCTCGATATAAGTTTATCTACAATTTTGCCGAAGAAGGCAGTCCTCTATCTCAATACATCCGGAAAATAAGTTTTGGATCACCTTAATAATAAGAGCCACCCTAATACCATGTACATCGACATATGGCTTATCTTCACTGATCATTTGTTTTGAAGACATCATAGCTTTATAGTATAAGGTAAAGCCACAAATGTTTTTGTCCCCCTAAATTGCAATTTAACTCGGAAATTTTAAAATTTCTGATCTTTTATCTATTTTTTGAGATTCTACGGCAAACCTACAACAAAATCAGAATTTTAGTAGTTATCAATTGCGTTTGGGTTGTGCATAAATATTGTTTAGATTTTGCGTCCAATACAAAAATATAACTATTTTAAGAGTTTTAGGTTATTTACTAAAATTTTTAAAATTTTCAGTGAAATCCAAGTTTCAGTTTTTTTGTAAATTTTGTTCATAATAAACTTCCATCTGAAATAATAAAAAAATATATGTCATAAAATTTAAAAGAGTTGATTTCATGTTGTTTGGCGAAATTTTCCCAATAATACAAATTCTCTGTATTTGTACCAAATTACTTGAAATTCTTTGAACGGATATATAATTTTGGTCATCAATACATTGTTTCTGGCAATGATTCCAATATTTTGAATCAAAACAATGTCCATGTCATCGCTTTAATTTTTGAGTTATATACAAACATGTGAAAAAAAATGAAAAACTCATAAATATTTATAAATTTATCGATTTTTTAAAGTTTTCTTTTGATTGTGCAGGAATGGTAGTTGAGCAAAAATTGTAGCTGGTATCACTAGCAATCGAATGATGTGTAAAAATATATAAGTCATCGCTTTGTATTTCGAGATATTTATGATCATTGTAAAAAGTCTCACCTTTTCTTAGGTCATCTATCTACAGTTTTCATTATAACTTTCGGTAGACAACCCTATTTTTCGTTTTTTTCAGTGCATTTTATTTCTGAAAGTATTACCTTTCCAATGGTGAACAAATTTTGAAGATCGGTTGACTAACAACAAAGTTATGACTCGGTAAAGTTGAAGTTCTCAATATCCAATTCGCGATGCAGGTGCCGCATGAATGCAGATAGGGCACATTTTCAGCTTGAAAAAAACTTGGAACGGGAAAAATCAGATTTTCATTATTTTTTCCTAAAAGATCATCAATATGATATACTTAAAATAATCTACAAACTTCACAAAATTCGAGGGTGAAAAATTTATCGAAATTGGTCAAGTAACAACTGAGCTATGATAGCTCAAAGTTACCGTTCCAACTTTTTTTGAGGCTTGGTGCTTCGCGTAACTTTTTTAGGCTTGGTATTAGGAGTGTTAATAAACGGAAAATACCACATATATTTGCCTGGTAGATACACCTATGCAATTGCTTTGATGCTTAGTAGCAAATAGTCAACAAGTTTTCTTGGGAACTCCGTTCTGAGGTTCATGAATCAATCTTTATTCAAGAGTACTAGAATCAATGAATATTCATGAAGTACAATTGTACAACGCTATCATCTTTCATTTGTCTTTATTTTAAATCAATTATAATTACGATTTTAAGACGATTTCAGGGTTCAGCGAAATGACTCACTCGGCGAAATGGCATTCGACGAAGTGGCCCATTCGGCGAAATTTCATTCGGCAAAATAACAATTTCGGCGAAACGGCTTTCGGCGAAATAACCCTGATCCGTTTGTAAGGCTAGTTTTTTGGCAGACCTACTTCAGTCGCTTATCGATTGCTTAGAGCTATTGAAATTGTTACAGTTAAACATTCGACGTCGTGATCTTCGATCCTATTTTTTCTTCGGATTCCCTATGCTAGAACTAATTATGGAATAATTAACTAATTATTTCAACGAAATCGGTTATATGAAATTCGTTGATTTTCCATGAAAAACGTGAAAAGGTTTTTAAAAAATGTGTCCGAATGCGATCCTTGTAGCCAGCATAAGGTTTATTTTAAAAAAAAACTTTTTTCAGCCGTTTTTGCCCTACTGATAGATAAAAGCTTATCAAAGATCTGTATGTTTTTGGTTTGGCAAATTTTTCAAAATATCCATCGAAAATTTCCTAAAACCACCCGCGCGCATGATACTTGGACGATGGCTTTAAGGAAATGTATCATATGGATGATTGTAATCTATTGATGCAAAAGATGAGGAGGTTTTATGCCTATTTTAGAGCGAATTTGACAGAAACAAACTCCAGTGGGATTTTCTCTGCTCCGAAGAAAATAATAAAAAAGTAAAGAGGAAAAGAAAGACATTCAGAGTAAAATCCAACAACAAGAGAAGGCGCTGTCTCAGAAAACAAAAGCTAAACAGGAGGCGATAAATAATTGAATCTGAAATATATTTCAAAATTTTTCTCACCGAGAAGGAAAAGCTTGCTGAGCAAGAAGATCTTGGAACAAAAAAAATGTCTTCGCAGAAATCTGTTTAAGGCCATCGTCCAAGTAATCGCGCGAGAGGTTTTAGGAAATTTTCGATGGAAATCTTAAAAATTTGCCGAAACCAAAAACATAAAGACCTTTGGAAAACTTTTATCTATCTGCAGTGCAAAAGTGGCTGAAAAATTTGGAGGATTTTCCGAGTGTTATCATAAAAAAGCTCTGAAAAATTAGTGTTTTTCTGATCTTTCACAATTTTTTGGAAAAATAATGCGACGACATGATAATATTTTCTCGAACAAACTTTTTTCTGGCGGCAAGGATTACATTCAGACACATTTTTAGAAAAGCTTTCCACACTTGTCATGGAAAATCAACGAATTTCATATAACCGATTTCGTTGCATTTTAACGATTTGGAAGTACTAAATGATATACAAATTATTTGGCAACGATGCTAATTCAATTTATAAACAGAATGATGTTAGTTTTGTAAAGTTTTCTAAGTAATAATTGTGAAAGATTTCAAAAACACTCATTTTTCTGAGCTATTTTTGATAAGACTCGTGAAATTTTTAGCCATTTTCAGCCTGCAGATAGATAAAAGTTTTTCAAAGATCTTGGGGGTTGGTTTTCAAACTTTTCGAAATTTTCATCAAAAATTTCCTAAAACCACCCGCGCGCATGGTACTTGGACGATGGCCTATGGAGGGTTTTTGTGATCTTTCAAAATTATTTGAAAAAAATAATGCGATAATATGATAATTCTTTTCGAATAAACCTTTTTCTGGCTGCAAGGAGTACATTCACAAACATTTTTGAAAAAGCTTTCCACGCTTTTCATTGAAAATCTGCGTATTTCACATAACCGATTTCGTAGTATTTTGATGATTTGGAAGTACATAACGAAATACAAATTATTTCACAATGATGCTAATTCAATTTATAAACAGAATATTGTTATTTTGTAAAGTATTCTATGTTTTCCACAGAATAAGATCAATTTTGCAATGAACTGAAGAAAATCCGCTTCAGTTGGAATGTGTGAGAGTGAAAGATGTGTGAAAGATCACATAAACATTTTTTTACAGTGATATTTTTGATAACACTCGGAAAATCCTTCGAATTTTCCAGTCATTTTCATCCTGCAGATAGATAAAAGTTTTTCGAAGGTCTGTATGTTTTTGGTTTTGACAAATTTCTTAAATTTCCAATGATGCCGCCAGACCAAAATCCGCACCAAACCGTCACTCTCTGAGGATGAATCGGCTTCTCCATGATAACGTGCGGGTTTTCCGTCCCCCAGATGCTACAATTTTGCTTATTAACATACCCGCCGTGATGATAATGTGCCTCATCCGAGAAAATGATTTTATGGCAAAAATCGGCGTCTTCTTCAAGCTGATCGCAAGCCCAGTTGGTACTATTTTAACGCGTTCCTCCAGCGTATATACAACCATTTTCGTTCAGCGGAAGAACAAAACTAAGTTTCTGTCAAATCAGAAGTGACATTAAGTTTACCAATGCCGAAATAACGGCTAGTTAAAAACCTGTTTTAATCCACCTAGTGGTGTAAGGATGCCTTTCTCATATCAATCAAACTATCATATATAATACTGTGGTATTCTTCAAAATTATTTTTCTTCGATTCTTAAAAGAATAATCGAAATAGATTTGTTTGACCGTCTACTGATAAAAACTATCAATTGAAAAAGATTTGAGGTCGATTTAGAAAACTTTTTACGGTTTCTCGCTCTTTTCAGTGATGGTATAAAATTTTTAACACACTTTACCCTATATTTCCGGATCCGGATGAAATTCAGGAATTACGTATGGGAACACAGGACCTTTCATTTGAACCTAAGTTAGTGAAAATCGGTCGCGCCATCTATGAGAAAAGTTAGAACACATATTTTCATTCTTTTGCACATTTTACCCCATAAAGTTAGTGCAAAAAACGTTACATACACAAATACGCACATACACACACACACACATACACACACACACACACACACACACACACACACACACACAAACACACAGACATTTTGCGTACTCGACGAACTGAGTCGAATGGTATATGACACTCGGCCCTCCGGACCTCGGTTCAAACGTTCAAACGGATTTCACAGTGATTGCATAACCTTTCTATATGAGAAAGGCGAAAAAAAAATTTCGTCGATTCTTAAAAGAATAACCGAAATCGGTTTGTTTGACCGTCTACTGATAAAAACCATCAAATTGGAAAAGATTTGAGGTCGATTTAGAAAATTTTTTAAGGTTTTTCCCCATTTTCAGTGATGGTGTACAATTTTTAACACACTTTACCCTATATTTCCGGATCCGGAAGTCGGATCCGCATGAAATTTAGGAATAACGCATGGGACCACAGGACCTTTCATTTGCATCTAAGTTTGTGAAAATCGGTCGCGCCATCTATGAGAAAAGTTAAAACAATATTTTCTTTTTTTTTTGCACATTTTACCCCATAACTCTCGAACCGGAAGTCGGATCTAAATAATATTCAGGAATTTTGTATAGGACCTCAAGACGTTTCATTGAATCTAAGTTTGTGAAAATCGGATCAGCCATCTCTGAGAAAAGTTAGTGCACTTATTTTCACAATTTTTTGCACATTTTACCCCATAATTCCGGAACCGGAAGTCGGATCCAAATAATATTCAGGAATTTTGTATGGGACCGCAAGACCTTTCATTTGAATCTAAGTTTGTGAAAATCGGTTCAGCCATCTCCGAGAAAAGTTAGTGCAAAAAAACGTTACATACACACATACGCACATACACACACACATACACACACACACATACACACACACAGACATTTTGCGTACGCAACGAACTGAGTCGAATGGTATATGACACTCGGCCCTCCGGGCCTCGGTTCAAAAGTCGGTTTTCACAGTGATTGCATAACCTTTCTATATGAGAAAGGCAAAAAATGCTAGATGGCGGGCCCTGTATATGTATATGTGTGTATGTATATGGATATGAATGTATATATGAATGTATATATATTGTGTAAGGTTCGAACAGCAATACAATGTGATGTGTGGCCAAAAGATTTACAAAAGTACGAAGCGCAAAAGAAAAATCTTCGGTTCCTAGGTTTTCTGCTTTTCAAAGACGATCGGGCTGTCTTGCCAGAATCACTACAACAAGTAGCTCTAGAGTCAGCTCACGGTGGACACATTGGAATAGTGTCAA
The DNA here is from genome assembly GCF_030247185.1 of Malaya genurostris. Taxonomy (NCBI): domain Eukaryota; kingdom Metazoa; phylum Arthropoda; class Insecta; order Diptera; family Culicidae; genus Malaya; species Malaya genurostris. Next base: position 185,267,172 of record NC_080571.1, read on the forward strand.
TGAAAAAAATAATGAGACAGTTTTTTTGGTGGCCCGGCATGTCGACTGCTGTCGAAAAGTTTGTCAATGCTTGCGAAGTTTGTATGCAGTTGTCAAAAAAAAATCCACCAATTCCATTATCAAGCAGAGTGCTTCCTGAAGGTCCTTGGGAAGTACTCCAAATCGATTTTCTCAAAGTATCAGGGTTCGGTTCTGGAGAGTTCCTAATAGTTGTTGACACATATTCCAGATACCTGTACGTTGTAGAGATGAAACAAACAGATGCAGATACAACGAATTCAGCACTATGTAAAATTTTTCTGCAATGGGGATGCCCATTGTCGATTCAAAGTGACAATGGGCCTCCATTTCAAAGTGTTAATTTCAAGAATTACTGGGAGGATAAAGGGGTTAACGTGCGGAAATCCATTCCATTATGCCCACAAACTAACGGTTCTGTGGAGCGACAAAACCCAGGAATTATAAAGGCTTTGGCTGCTTCAAAACTAGAAGGTTCGAACTGGCGGCATGCTCTGGAGCAGTACGTTCATCATCGCAACACGTTAGTTCCACATTCAAGGTTGGGCATTACTCCATTCGAGTTAATGGTAGGGTGGAGATACCGAGGAACTTTCACGAGCTTATGGCATCCATACACAAACAAATTAGATCGTTTTGACGTACGTGAGTGCGATGAGATTGCAAAACTGAAAAGTAAAAAAGATGCAGATAATTCTCGAGGCGCAAAAGAATCTAATATTAAAGTTGGAGATACGGTCCTTTTGTCACAACAAAGACGGAACAAAACAGATCCAATATTTTCCAATGAACGCTATCGGATCGTAGCCAGAGACGGTGCAAAAGTGGTGTTGATGAGCGCCAATGGCATCCAGTACTCCCGCAATGTGAACGATGTCAGAAAAGCACCGATATCTTCATCAACCACTGGGTCACTGAAATTTACCACGAATACTGATGGTAACATAGATGATTTTGGAGAAACGTCTACAATACCAAACGAAATCAGTTCGTTTAATGCACGACATGAATCCGGTTCTGAATCAAGACGAAATAACACACAAACTATTTCTTTGCGAAAACGGGAAGCACTACAACGTCCAGCAAGATTTAATGACAACTACATATACCGAATTTTCAACTAAAATTAATTTTCCGAGTAAACATTTGTCTGTATTGGTTGCTGCAAGAGTAGAGAAGGAAAATGATGTAGAATACGCAATAAATAAAATGAAAGAAAAAAACTTCTTACAAAACACTCATTGCATTTGTTTATATATTTGACGTTTCTCACCCCGTTGTGAAAAAAAAATAATGCGCACCTCAGTTGTAATCGGTTGGGTTTAAGTCTTGGCTTACACATTTGATCGAAAAATGAAAAGGGACAATCTGAGTATCTTGAAAAGTGACCGAGCAAAACGGGTTGGTTGGTTTCTGGAAAATAGATCGAAGAATAAGGTAAATAGAGGCGAACAAGGTAAGTAGACGCGGAGAGAGGCGCTTGAGCGCTTTTGGAGGGAAGGGTCATTCTGGAGAATAATTTCAAGGCGAATGGTTGGATTTTTTTCTTGCTGATAACATAAAAATGTCGGACTCTTCAGACGAGGATTCGGTTCTCGGACACTACACCGCCCTGCTGAAGCTCTGCCCGCGGTTTGTATCGTTGCTAAAAATAAACTGTCAAAATTAGGATTCGATCAGTGGCGCGACATTAGTCGACAATAAAGCCCGTATTCGAGCGAGTTGCGCTGCGGTACACTTCGTGACTACGGGTCGTGATTGAAAAATTCACTGCTCCGAAAGTATTACTCTTTCCACTCTGAAACTTTGCCAAAATTGAGATGAACTCCTGAATCTTCTTTTTTCATCTAAAAAAAATCATGCCCAAGGTTGAATTTTTTTATTTGTTTATGATTTTTAAACCTTTATCTTTAAATAATCGTTAAAGGTTGTTCTATGCGGAATCGTTTATTTGAAAGCTACGGAAAAGACGCACATTTCATGTTTTGAACGAATTTTTGTATCTTTATTAGATTTCACAGTACAGGCTGTTGATAAAAGGCTCTTTTTTGTAAACGTGAAACTTCAAAACACCCTATCTCGAAAATTCCACGTACCATATTGAAATAGAAAAATACGCATCGAATATTTTTGAGTTCTTTAGCGAAAAATATAGTTAGATGATTTGCACTTCACATAAATATGTTTACACGTTGACGAGAATTTTTTATTGCAAAACAGTTCTTCCGAAAAATAAACAATTTTATTCAAGGGCAGACATCTTTTTCCAGAAAAAAACATTTCCTTTCTACATTTAAAAAAACGATCAATCATAGTTACGTGAAAAGTTATGTGAATATTTTCCACCCTACTTTTTTATAACATATTTAATAAGACACTGCCTTAGCTCTAAGATGTTGCGGTCAGACCCTACTTTTCACGTAGGTTTTAATGGACTGCCATTTTAAAGCTGTTTAATGCACAATCCAGTAAAAATTATTTGATTCATATATAAAATGTAGAGTAGTACTCATATCACATTCAGATACTAGAAAATTGTTATTTTAAATATTTGTTGGAGATTTTCTAAATTTTCATCTAAATCATAAGGATTCTAACCATAAAATCATAAAACATTTTCTTTTCTTTTCACTGGACTACAAGTGAAAATCTCGATACGTGACAACATGGAGTCGCAAAAGTACGGGTGAAAATCTTTTCTCGCGAAATATTCAAATTTTCACCGTATTCACTCGTTGAGGGTTCCACCGGAGGTGGCACAGAAGTTCAATGACTGTAAAAACCACCAGCTACCGTTAACATCGTGGGTGTGGGTTTGTGAGGCTTACAAAACGGGCATTTTTTACAGATTAATTTGAATCAAAATCATAATCCATTTTGCTTTGTAGTAAAAAATTCTAACCGAAATAATTTCTCTCGCATATTCAAACTACTTACACTTGAAGGACTCACTGTTCACCATTTTCAAAATTGAATTTTTCACACCGGCAATACACGTACATTATTTGATGATTATTCACTTCACGTAAACAAACAGATGATACTCTATTCATTTTAGGGGATGTTCGCATAACACTCACTTTCGTCAAGTATAATATTCAATTTGACATTTGGAACCATTTTACGTGATTTTCCAAGTGATTCGAATGTGAATTTTTATTTGTGTGTCAAGATAATGAGCACGCTTACTTGTGGTTCTAAAGAATTGGATCAAAATTAATTACAACGGGCATTACGACATTTTGGGTAAATATGCTTCTAGAAAAATTTGAGTAGTACTCCCTTTTGTTGATATTTTTAAATGATTATAAAGTACCAAAGACATTGGAAATCTATTCCTGCTTCACAGTGTATTTATATGTTTAAATGTAAACAAGCATTTTAATGTACTTTACTTACCAACTACCTGATACGGCTCGCCATCTAAAACACTGTATGGTTTCCATCCTGAATTTTGATAAAATTTCTACTACTCATTCGGGTCGGGTACGGGTACAGGTAATTTTAAATCGGGTACGGGTAAAATTTTTTATTTTTGATCGGGTACGGGTTGGGTTCGGGTATAAGAATTTCTATACTCGACCATCTGTAATATATATATATATATATATATATATATATATATATATATATATATATATATATATATATATATATATATATATATCTATATATATATATATATATATATATATATATATATATATATATATATATATATATATATATATATATATATATATATATATATATATATATATATATACATATATATATATATATATATATATATATATATATATATATATATATATATATATATATATATATATATATATATATATATATATATATATATATATATATATATATATATATATATATATATATATTACAGATGGTCGAGTATAGAAATTCTTATACCCGAACCCAACCCGTACCCGATCAAAAATAAAAAATTTTACCCGTACCCGATTAAAAATTACCTGTACCCGTACCCGACCCGAATGAGTAGTAGAAATTTTATCAAAATTCAGGATGGAAACCATACAGTGTTTTAGATGGCGAGCCGTATCAGGTAGTTGGTAAGTAAAGTACATTAAAATGCTTGTTTACATTTAAACATATAAATACACTGTGAAGCAGGAATAGATTTCCAATGTCTTTGGTACTTTATAATCATTTAAAAATATCAACAAAAGGGAGTACTACTCAAATTTTTCTAGAAGCATATTTACCCAAAATGTCGTAATGCCCGTTGTAATTAATTTTGGGCAGGTATGGTTTTTACAAAATAGTGCGACTTTTGATCCAATTCTTTAGAACCACAAGTAAGCGTGCTCATTATCTTGACACACAAATAAAAATTCACATTCGAATCACTTGGAAAATCACGTAAAATGGTTCCAAATGTCAAATTGAATATTATACGTGACGAAAGTGAGTGGTATGCGAACATCCCCTAAAATGAATAGAGTATCATCTGTTTGTTTACGTGAAGTGAATAATCATCAAATAATGTACGTGTATTGCCGGTGTGAAAAATTCAATTTTGAAAATGGTGAACAGTGAGTCCTTCAAGTGTAAGTAGTTTGAATATGCGAGAGAAATTATTTCGGTTAGAATTTTTTACTACAAAGCAAAATGGATTATGATTTTGATTCAAATTAATCTGTAAAAAATGCCCGTTTTGTAAGCCTCACAAACCCACACCCACGATGTTAACGGTAGCTGGTGGTTTTTACAGTCATTGAACTTCTGTGCCACCTCCGGTGGAACCCTCAACGAGTGAATACGGTGAAAATTTGAATATTTCGCGAGAAAAGATTTTCACCCGTACTTTTGCGACTCCATGTTGTCACGTATCGAGATTTTCACTTGTAGTCCAGTGAAAAGAAAAGAAAATGTTTTATGATTTTATGGTTAGAATCCTTATGATTTAGATGAAAATTTAGAAAATCTCCAACAAATATTTAAAATAACAATTTTCTAGTATCTGAATGTGATATGAGTACTACTCTACATTTTATATATGAATCAAATAATTTTTACTGGATTGTGCATTAAACAGCTTTAAAATGGCAGTCCATTAAAACCTACGTGAAAAGTAGGGTCTGACCGCAACATCTTAGAGCTAAGGCAGTGTCTTATTAAATATGTTATAAAAAAGTAGGGTGGAAAATATTCACATAACTTTTCACGTAACTATGATTGATCGTTTTTTTAAATGTAGAAAGGAAATGTTTTTTTCTGGAAAAAGATGTCTGCCCTTGAATAAAATTGTTTATTTTTCGGAAGAACTGTTTTGCAATAAAAAATTCTCGTCAACGTGTAAACATATTTATGTGAAGTGCAAATCATCTAACTATATTTTTCGCTAAAGAACTCAAAAATATTCGATGCGTATTTTTCTATTTCAATATGGTACGTGGAATTTTCGAGATAGGGTGTTTTGAAGTTTCACGTTTACAAAAAAGAGCCTTTTATCAACAGCCTGTACTGTGAAATCTAATAAAGATACAAAAATTCGTTCAAAACATGAAATGTGCGTCTTTTCCGTAGCTTTCAAATAAACGATTCCGCATAGAACAACCTTTAACGATTATTTAAAGATAAAGGTTTAAAAATCATAAACAAATAAAAAAATTCAACCTTGGGCATGATTTTTTTTAGATGAAAAAAGAAGATTCAGGAGTTCATCTCAATTTTGGCAAAGTTTCAGAGTGGAAAGAGTAATACTTTCGGAGCAGTGAATTTTTCAATCACGACCCGTAGTCACGAAGTGTACCGCAGCGCAACTCGCTCGAATACGGGCTTTATTGTCGACTAATGTCGCGCCACTGATCGAATCCTAATTTTGACAGTTTATTTTTAGCAACGATACAAACCGCGGGCAGAGCTTCAGCAGGGCGGTGTAGTGTCCGAGAACCGAATCCTCGTCTGAAGAGTCCGACATTTTTATGTTATCAGCAAGAAAAAAATCCAACCATTCGCCTTGAAATTATTCTCCAGAATGACCCTTCCCTCCAAAAGCGCTCAAGCGCCTCTCTCCGCGTCTACTTACCTTGTTCGCCTCTATTTACCTTATTCTTCGATCTATTTTCCAGAAACCAACCAACCCGTTTTGCTCGGTCACTTTTATTTTTTTTTATTTTTTTTTCACAACGGGGTGAGAAACGTCAAATATATAAACAAATGCAATGAGTGTTTTGTAAGAAGTTTTTTTCTTTCATTTTATTTATTGCGTATTCTACATCATTTTCCTTCTCTACTCTTGCAGCAACCAATACAGACAAATGTTTACTCGGAAAATTAATTTTAGTTGAAAATTCGGTATATGTAGTTGTCATTAAATCTTGCTGGACGTTGTAGTGCTTCCCGTTTTCGCAAAGAAATAGTTTGTGTGTTATTTCGTCTTGATTCAGAACCGGATTCATGTCGTGCATTAAACGAACTGATTTCGTTTGGTATTGTAGACGTTTCTCCAAAATCATCTATGTTACCATCAGTATTCGTGGTAAATTTCAGTGACCCAGTGGTTGATGAAGATATCGGTGCTTTTCTGACATCGTTCACATTGCGGGAGTACTGGATGCCATTGGCGCTCATCAACACCACTTTTGCACCGTCTCTGGCTACGATCCGATAGCGTTCATTGGAAAATATTGGATCTGTTTTGTTCCGTCTTTGTTGTGACAAAAGGACCGTATCTCCAACTTTAATATTAGATTCTTTTGCGCCTCGAGAATTATCTGCATCTTTTTTACTTTTCAGTTTTGCAATCTCATCGCACTCACGTACGTCAAAACGATCTAATTTGTTTGTGTATGGATGCCATAAGCTCGTGAAAGTTCCTCGGTATCTCCACCCTACCATTAACTCGAATGGAGTAATGCCCAACCTTGAATGTGGAACTAACGTGTTGCGATGATGAACGTACTGCTCCAGAGCATGCCGCCAGTTCGAACCTTCTAGTTTTGAAGCAGCCAAAGCCTTTATAATTCCTGGGTTTTGTCGCTCCACAGAACCGTTAGTTTGTGGGCATAATGGAATGGATTTCCGCACGTTAACCCCTTTATCCTCCCAGTAATTCTTGAAATTAACACTTTGAAATGGAGGCCCATTGTCACTTTGAATCGACAATGGGCATCCCCATTGCAGAAAAATTTTACATAGTGCTGAATTCGTTGTATCTGCATCTGTTTGTTTCATCTCTACAACGTACAGGTATCTGGAATATGTGTCAACAACTATTAGGAACTCTCCAGAACCGAACCCTGATACTTTGAGAAAATCGATTTGGAGTACTTCCCAAGGACCTTCAGGAAGCACTCTGCTTGATAATGGAATTGGTGGATTTTTTTTTGACAACTGCATACAAACTTCGCAAGCATTGACAAACTTTTCGACAGCAGTCGACATGCCGGGCCACCAAAAAAACTGTCTCATTATTTTTTTCATTGACACTATTCCAATGTGTCCACCGTGAGCTGACTCTAGAGCTACTTGTTGTAGTGATTCTGGCAAGACAGCCCGATCGTCTTTGAAAAGCAGAAAACCTAGGAACCGAAGATTTTTCTTTTGCGCTTCGTACTTTTGTAAATCTTTTGGCCACACATCACATTGTATTGCTGTTCGAACCTTACACAACATTTCATCTTCTTCAGTGCGTTTTTCGATTTCTCCCCAAGTTAAAGCCATGTGACCTACATCAAGCGCATATAATAAGTGATTATCGTCCTCTTCTTCAACTGGTGCTGCGGTTTCCTGTGTATGATCGATAAGTCTTGATAAAGCGTCCGCAACGTTCATATTTCCTGGTATTCTTTCGATGGTAAAATCAAACGATTGCAACCGGAGCGCCCACGCATCTGCTCTGGACAGGGCTCGCTTGCCTAAACGATGAGTACCATTAAAAATAAATTGGTTTGCTTCGGCGTCCGTTTTAATAACGAAGGATCTACTAAGAAGGTATGTAGAGAAGCGCTCTACTCCCCAAACCACAGCCAGTGCTTCTTTATGGGTTTGAGGATACCTTTTCTCTGTTGGCGTTAACGATTTAGAAGCACATGCAACAATTCGTGATTCCTGGTTATTATTGTATTGGACTAAAACGGCTCCTAGACCAATCGGAGATGCATCAACGTAGAGTTCAATTGGATCTGTTCGGCTATAGTAACCAAGAGTTTTAATCATTTTCAAGGCTCCTGATTTCAGGAAATCAAATTCTCGCTGCTCTTTATCGGTCCAATTAAATTTTTCGGCCTTTGCCAGCGCTCGTAAATTTTGGGTTAAATCGGCACGGTTTGGAATGAAACGATCTACGAATGTTATCAGGCCAAGAAAACTTTTGACTTCAGAACATGTTTCTGGTGGTCTGAATTTTTCAATTGCACTCAGCTTTTCCTCATCTATTTTTCATCCTTCAGAGGTTAATGTAAACCCTAAAAATGTTACCGCTTGGCTTCCAAATACGCATTTTGACTCGTTCAACTTGACGTTGTGATTTTTGAGTCTCTCCAGAACTGCTGCTAGATTCTCATCGTGCTCCACTTTTGTGCTTCCGAATACGAGTATGTCATCTTGATAATTTCTCACACCTTTGCAACCGTCTAAAATTTTTCGCTGCATCGTTTCCTGAAACACGTCTGGCGCATTGCATAGGCCAAACGGAAGACGAGTGAACCTGAACATGCCGAATTCTGTGCAAAAATTTGTTAAGTGACGAGATTCTGTATCCAACTCAATGTGGAAAAACGCGTTACTTAAGTCGATAGTCGAGAACCACTTTGCTCCATGTAAATCGGAGAGAATTCCTTCTAATGTGGGAGCAGCAAAAGGAGTTCTGTGAACATAGCGATTTGGTCCCCTGAGGTCGATCACTAACCTGATGTCGTCCTTCCCTTTTGGTACTACTAACATTGACGAACAAAAGGACGTATCCATTTCATCTGTTACTCGTTCAATAATATCAGTCCTTTCTAAATTACGTAGGCGTTGTTCAACAAGTGGTTTAACTGCCTGAGGGATATTCATGAAAACATTACGACAAGGAGGCTTCAACTTATCGTACTCAATTCGAACAGGCGGCATGTTAAACTTCGGAAACTTTTTCCCTTCATCAATAGATTCGATTGCCCCTATAAAGCGCGAGTTTTCTAGCATATTGGTAACAATGGGAACATTGATCCCAACCATTAGGATACTATACCGTGATGCTGTAAACTTGCCCAGGAGCGCTTGAAATTCTTTCACTACGTAGAATTTTTCCAAAAATACGGGTCTATCATTGGATATGTACATATACGCCTCGAATGTGGCTAATACATTAATTGTATTGTTCGACGCATATCCTTTGAGAAGGTGATCGACTTCTTGTTGAAGGTAAAAACTTCTCTACCGTAAGTCGCATTACTCAACAATGCATTAAACATATCTTCCGTGAAGGTGTTCACCTGCGCACCAGAATCAATCAGAAAGCGACAAGGCATTCCCGCAACTTTTGCTATTATGAACCCGTCGTTGTATGTCGATGTAAACGCAGCAACCATAGCCACGTTTTGTTTCAGAGGATTAATCTGTCAAAATAACAATGTTGAGTTATTTTCATTGCCCTTTATTTAATTATCTTATTTTTCGAATATGTTTAGCTTATTATTGAATAAATGTTACAAAGTTAATCAATGCGAAACTGTCTGAGCATTATACAAAGTTATGAGTGTTATATAAAACAACTGTATTCAAAAGCAAAATATTTCCAGTTAGCTAGCGTTGAAATGAAAACTAAGCTTAGTGTTTTGGGTTGGTAGTAATTTATTCCGACTTATCACTTACTTCTTGTGGTTCTGCTATCTCTTCCAGTTTTTCAACGGCCGCAACCACTTTTCGGGTAGACGCACCAGTTGATTCTAGAATCGCCGGAGTTCTAGGATTCGTCGATGGTGCCAGAGGACATGCTATTTGAATGTGACCGAACCGTCCACAGTTTCTACAATCTTTGTTGATGGCATGACACTTATCAGGAACATGATAAACGCTGTTACACCTCCAACATCTATTTGCTAGCGGCACATTTCGCTGCGTGTTGAAACCAGTTGTGACACCGCGAGAAGGATCGTGATAATTCTGTAGTCCTATTCCAGCGGAATTCCAACGAAAACCTCGTTGGTTGATCGCTCTTCCTCTGTACTTGTGTTGAGCAGAATCTCTCATGGAAAAATTAGCACGAACTGGAGCTACGAGAGCTTGGTTCTTGAAACCATACTTTTGGGAAACGAACTGCTCGTTCAGACGGATAGCCTCGATTTCTCTGGCTTTGTCTATTAGGTCAGTAAATGTTCCTTTTCTACCAAGAAGTTTTAAGGCCATTGTACGTACTTCCTTTCTTATAGCATGTTCGGCGATTGTGCCAACAACTTCTTCGAATTCTTTTTCTTTCCCATAATCACATAGTCTGGCGGCTGTACCGACACGCGTTATGAACGCCAAATCGGATTCATTTTCTTTCTGCTCCATTAAAGCGAGGCGACGTCGTTGGAGCATAATATCTGAACCAGATCCGAAATATGCTTTCAGCCGATAAAGCGCATGGGAATATGGAAACAAGGCTGCATCAGGTGCACCTGAATCTGCTTTAGCGTTTCGATGTATGTCTAGCAACCTGGGTCCTGCTTTGACTTTGAATATTGTGAACTTAGTAATTTCGTCATTAATTCCCGCTAGACTCATCGAGTCATTAAGAAGATCTCGCCATTGTTCGAAAACGTGACGATTGATTTCTTCTGCCTCGACTGAAGGTTTACATTCAGGGACATTAATCGACGAAATCGATAATTGATTGATCGAGGATACAAATTTTGATTCTTCGAGGTTTGGTACACCTCTTGAGCACTGCGTGCTGCTAGGTCCAACTTTATCGAATTCGATGGAGCTTGTTTCGACTATTTCTTCACCAGTATTTAACGGTCCTAACTCGACATTAGTCTCAGTATTACGATCATGTTCTTTTAATTTCCGGATTTCGTCGGCTAGTAAGGCATTTCGAGTTTTCTCTTCCTCTAAGGCCTTTACCAAATTAGCAATTCGATTTCGTCCAGAGAGTCCTGCACGTAACTTCAGTTTTTGCGGTGTTTTGATATGGTGTTTTCGAGCATGGGAATCCGATTTTTTTTGTAGTTTTGCGGCTTTCATAATTCGAGCATTACGAGTCACTATTCTCCTTCTTTTCATAGGTAACGTGTTTCTGTAAAACAATTATTTCAGGATTCAATCTTTTGCTCATTAGCTAATTCAATTTTCATTAATTATTATCTATGATCGAACTTGTTGATAAATTCATAGCTATCATTTTGCATCCTACCAATATAATTGAAGTAGAATTTATACAAAAATAAATTATACTTCCACAATGTCGGATTAGCCAACAGCTTACTCACTTCCCTTTGGAAGTAAGCCTGCAAGGATGACCATCATGTTTTACTCATCAACGATCAGTCTACTCAAACTATTTGTTGAGCCTACTGCTAGCTTTTTTTAATTTAATGCTCGCAAGCATTTCGTTGAATCTAAATGATCTATTAATTTCTACCATTTTCATGACTGGCTTGCTCACTGCCAGAACGTGGTGTCCGCCATTTTATTCGAAAAATTCAGCCTTCCCATTATCCTCAAGGTTGGGCTTATTGAATTTAATTTTTACTTATTTTCAATGCTTAGCCTACCCGCTTTTTATTTTATTAATGGGTCTACTATGCACCAGATTTTTTTTTCAAGTTCAATACATTCGTCGATAATTGACTCGCAAGTCTAGGGACAGTATATGCCGCCATGTTGACAACACTCCTATCTCTAACAACCATTACTGATATTATATGATAATACTAACCCTTCAGGAGCAATATCTGCGCCATTGTAGTGTCCGAGAACCGAATCCTCGTCTGAAGAGTCCGACATTTTTATGTTATCAGCAAGAAAAAAATCCAACCATTCGCCTTGAAATTATTCTCCAGAATGACCCTTCCCTCCAAAAGCGCTCAAGCGCCTCTCTCCGCGTCTACTTACCTTGTTCGCCTCTACTTACCTTGTTCGCCTCTATTTACCTTATTCTTCGATCTATTTTCCAGAAACCAACCATCCCCGTTTTGCTCGGTCACTTTTCAAGATACTCAGATTATCCCTTTTCATTTTTCGATCAAATGTGTAAGCCAAGACTTAAACCCAACCGATTACAACTGAGGTGCGCATTATTTTTTTTCACAACGGGGTGAGAAACGTCAAATATATAAACAAATGCAATGAGTGTTTTGTAAGAAGTTTTTTTCTTTCATTTTATTTATTGCGTATTCTACAGGCGGTACAATGTGAAAGAAGAATTTCTTGCTACGGGGATTTGTCCATATAATCCTGATATTTTCATGTATTCTGACTTTATCCAAGCTGTGTATAGTGGAGAAAATGAGCGAACTTGATCAAAAGGCTCCCGGAATTTATTCAGAAAATGAAAAATACAAGATTATTCATCAAAATTGGTATTGTTCTCTTCAAAGTACTCCCCATCGACTGCAACATACTCATGCCAGCGCTTGATCCAATCCCCGAAACATTTTGTCGTGAATACGACTTACTTTACTATGAGGCGCCTTTTCAAAATTTACCTTCTGGGAGAGTGATAAGTTTTTGATCGTGAATATCTCATGTTATATATGATGAATCAACATAATTCTTGCTACACGCCATCGAAAATATGATCACAATTTTATAGTAAAATTTTCAGTTCTGTGACATATTCTCAAATAATTCAAAACTAAACTTTTCTGAAATGTTTGGTATACACGAGTATCAAAGAGGATAATTCATAAGGCGCGTTTGCCTTTCTCGTATTTTGAAAGCTCATAGCTCAGTGATCTGTAGAAGGATTTATATAATCTAACTACCAATAGAATCGAAAATTTTTAACTTGAACGTGTATTGCAACAACATTGAAGTTTATCAATAGTACACTATTGAAAAACCTGTTTGAAAGCACAGGCCAATCAACATGAAAGCACCAGCCAATCAGAACGCGAGATGTTTGAATCTATACAAGAGCATTCATATAAAAGTTGAGTGGTTCATTTTTCCTACCATTTGCTGAGCAACTGTTCCCGAAACAAGACACACGAGAGCAACATCGAAGACCTGTCGTCTCACTGTTTCTCGATTTGAATGCACGAGACACCGTCAGCACAATGACACTTAAAATCGGTAGAAAGGCAGCCAAAAAGTCCAGCAAGGCCCATTGCTGAAGCAAGACACACACGAGAACCATATCAGATCTCAATATTTCCTACCAAAAGATTCATCAAGATGGAAGCTAAATTAATTTGCACCTTCACTAACACATTCAATTACGAACGGCAATGCGAAAGCGAAAGTGATGATTTTGAACACATCTTTATACAAGTATACAAATATGCCGTGCGAAACAGAGTTGAACAAATGTTTCCACTTGATTTGCGCATTCTACTTTCCAGGCGTATCAGAACTGGCTAAACTTAAAGCATTCCTAAATATTTCTTTATCACAGTGATGTGGTCGTCCTGAAAAGGACGGGGTTTTCAACTCCTCATGGTTACGGATGGCCAGCTGCAGATGGCGAGGGATGATTTTCGTTTTCTTGTTGTCACGGGCAGCATTACCGGCCAATTCCAACACTTCGGCAGCCAAGTACTCCATCACTGCCGCCAGATAGACCGATGAACCGGCACCGACACGCTCTGCGTAGTTTCCCTTTCAGAGCAGACGGTGGATTTTGCCAACTGGGAACTGCAGACCAGCACGGTTCGAGCGGGACTTTGCCTTGCCCTTAACTCTTCCTCCCGTGTGCGTGTTTCTGCGTAAAAATTCCACAAATGCTGTTAACAGCTCGACAGCCAATTCAGTATTACTGGCTGCTGCTATACTAACTCTCTCTTTTATATCGTTTCCCATTCTGCGAAGGTGAGGTCCCTACGCCGTTACCAGTAGCAGGTATAAAATGAAATGTGATGTGAGAAATAGCGTCTCCAAGAATATGAAGGCCCCCGGTTTCGACAACACATTCAACATTGAGCTGAAACATTTGAGTATTCGCTCATTTGTCTTCTTAGCTAAAATTTTTAACAGGTGCTGGGAGCTTGGTTACTTCCCTTCAAAGTGGAAGTTAGCTAAAGTTATCCCAGTTTTGAAACCGGGGAAAGATCCTTCCCTTTCCAAGAGCTATCGGCCAATCAGCTTACTCTCTGCCCTATCCAAGCTGTTTGAAAAGTCAATACAAAGGCGAATTCTTGCAGTTTGGGTTCCGGAAAGGAAGATCCACCATCCACCAACTCACAAGGGTTAACAACGTCATCCAGCAAAACAAATCAGTGTGCAAAACGACTGCCATGGCAATATTGGATATTGAAAAGGCATTCGATAATGTGTGGCACGATGGCCTGGTGTTTAAACTGCATCGGTATAATTTTCCCATGTATCTTATTAAAATTATCAAAAATTGTCTTGCAGATAGAGCATTCCAGGTTTCTCTGAATAATGCACTTTCAGAAAGATTTACTATTCCTGCTGGTGTACCCCAAGGAAGTATCCTAGGTCCCATCCTATACAACATTTTTACATCAGACATCCCACCTTTTCCGGGTGGTGGTGTTCTGTCATAATTTGCTGATGATACTGCCATTCTTTACAAAGGTCGTGTCATTAATACTCTGAAGAATAAACTACAGACAGGTCTGGACGCTTTAACGGAATATTTTACAAGCTGGAAAATTGTGATCAATGCAGCAAAAACTCAGGTCATCTTGTTTCCACATTCAAGATCTCCAAAACTTGTTCCATCAGACGAATGCAGAATACGATTCGGTGATGAGGTCATTCAATGGTCCGATGAAGTTATCTATCTAGGACTCACCTTTGACAGACATCTGATATTCAGGTCACATGTTGACAAAATCGTTCAAAAATGCAGCATACTCATTAGGTCTCTGTATCCGCTGATTTGTAGAACATCTAAACTTTGCCTGAAGAATCAGATGGCTGTCTATAAACAAATCATCTACCCCGCAATTGAATACGCAGTCCCTGTTTGGCGGGGTTGTGCACGAACACACAAACTTAGGCTTCAGTGCATTCAAAGTAAGATCTTAAAGATGATTCTAAATCTACCCTCTTGGACAAGGACTAGTGAAGTACATGAAATGGCCTCGCTGGATATACTAGAACAAAAATTAGAACAATACTGCACGAAATTTGAAGAGAGGTGCTCAATCTCTTAAATACAAATAATTCAAAATTTGTACGTATTAGGTTAGGGATAGTTATAAGTAGGTAGATATTTTATTAATAATTAAAATAAATATTATGATTGAACTTTAGTTTGTAAAACAAGAGTAACTAAAACACCTAATATTAATAACGAATCGTATGAACAACAAAGATGAAAGGCCAAATGGTCAAAACACTTGTACTGTAAAATGTTGATGTAATATACAAAAATAAGATTAATAAACAGATATTTAAGCAAAAAAATATGAGAAATAGCGTCATTTAAGTTAAAGCAGCTACTCTGAGCGTAGGAGACACCGTCAGCTACATGGCATTGAAAACCGGAAAAAAGGCAGATTTGTACCGTCACTAACACATTCAATTACGAACGGCAATGCGAAAGCGAATGGATGATGTTGAACACATCTTTATACTAGTATGGGGTCGTGTGAAAATATGCCATGCGATACAGGGTTGCCATATATATAGATTAATCTGTATTATTATTATTATTATTATTATTATTATTATTATTGTTATTATTATTATTATTATTATTATTATTATTATTATTATTATTATTATTATTATTATTATTATTATTATTATTATTATTATTATTATTATTATTATTATTATTATTATTATTATTATTATTATTATTATTATTATTATTATTATTATTATTATTATTATTATTATTATTATTATTATTATTATTATTATTATTATTATTATTATTATTATTATTATTATTATTATTATTATTATTATTATTATTATTATTATTATTATTATTATTATTATTATTATTATTATTATTATTATTATTATTATTATTATTATTATTATTATTATTATTATTATTATTATTATTATTATTATTATTATTATTATTATTATTATTATTATTATTATTATTATTATTATTATTATTATTATTATTATTATTATTATTATTATTATTATTATTATTATTATTATTATTATTATTATTATTATTATTATTATTATTATTATTATTATTATTATTATTATTATTATTATTATTATTATTATTATTATTATTATTATTATTATTATTATTATTATTAATATTATTATTATTATTATTATTATTATTATTATTATTATTATTATTATTATTATTATTATTATTATTATTATTATTATTATTATTATTATTATTATTATTATTATTATTATTATTATTATTATTATTATTATTATTATTATTATTATTATTATTATTATTATTATTATTATTATTATTATTATTATTATTATTATTATTATTATTATTATTATTATTATTATTATTATTATTATTATTATTATTATTATTATTATTATTATTATTATTATTATTATTATTATTATTATTATTATTATTATTATTATTATTATTATTATTATTATTATTATTATTATTATTATTATTATTATTATTATTATTATTATTATTATTATTATTATTATTATTATTATTATTATTATTATTATTATTATTATTATTATTATTATTATTATTATTATTATTATTATTATTATTATTATTATTATTATTATTATTATTATTATTATTATTATTATTATTATTATTATTATTATTATTATTATTATTATTATTATTATTATTATTATTATTATTATTATTATTATTATTATTATTATTATTATTATTATTATTATTATTATTATTATTATTATTATTATTATTATTATTATTATTATTATTATTATTATTATTATTATTATTATTATTATTATTATTATTATTATTATTATTATTATTATTATTATTATTATTATTATTATTATTATTATTATTATTATTATTATTATTATTATTATTATTATTATTATTATTATTATTATTATTATTATTATTATTATTATTATTATTATTATTATTATTATTATTATTATTATTATTATTATTATTATTATTATTATTATTATTATTATTATTATTATTATTATTATTATTATTATTATTATTATTATTATTATTATTATTATTATTATTATTATTATTATTATTATTATTATTATTATTATTATTATTATTATTATTATTATTATTATTATTATTATTATTATTATTATTATTATTATTATTATTATTATTATTATTATTATTATTATTATTATTATTATTATTATTATTATTATTATTATTATTATTATTATTATTATTATTATTATTATTATTATTATTATTATTATTATTATTATTATTATTATTATTATTATTATTATTATTATTATTATTATTATTATTATTATTATTATTATTATTATTATTATTATTATTATTATTATTATTATTATTATTATTATTATTATTATTATTATTATTATTATTATTATTATTATTATTATTATTATTATTATTATTATTATTATTATTATTATTATTATTATTATTATTATTATTATTATTATTATTATTATTATTATTATTATTATTATTATTATTATTATTATTATTATTATTATTATTATTATTATTATTATTATTATTATTATTATTATTATTATTATTATTATTATTATTATTATTATTATTATTATTATTATTATTATTATTATTATTATTATTATTATTATTATTATTATCAAAATGACTTGCATACCGAAGATCGTCGATACATTTCAGACCAGGCCATTGCAGTTGTCTCGTACTGAAATTTCGAGAAGAATCAGATATCTTCAAACTTCATAGCTTCAATAAAAATAAACTTCAAATTTGCCTCCTATATTGGCAAATTAAATAGGAATTGTTTAAAGTTTGGAATATATAGCTATAGAATAGGCTGTTTAATGTAACTAATCTTTACTTTAATGTAGGTGCATCGCTTCAAACTCTATTAGTGAAAAAGGGGAAAGCTTTCTCAATTCATATAATCAATCAACTAACTGATATTCGGAAAAGTGATGGGAGCGTGCCAGTTTTTTCGTATTCACGACATCCAGTTATGTCTGACATTACCCACCCGCCATTTCGGTATGGCCATCAGAGCCATCTGCAATTTTTCCATAGCCGCATCTCATGTGCTGATACGCGTTCCACTGAGCAGTTTCTTGAGTCGACCGAATAGAAAAAAAGACTCAGGAAGCCAAATCAGGTGAATTCGGTGCTTGCTGAATGGTATTCGTTTCGTTTCAGCCAAATGTTCAAGGATAACGATGGTATAGTGTAGCGGTGCGTTATCGTGAGGCAATATCCACGAATTCTTTTGCCATAAATCTGGTCTTTTTCGGCGAATTGCTTCACGCAAACGTCTCATTACGCCCAAATCTCACGATGGCACGGTGGTCCGAAACGGATAATTAGAGTGACAAAAATAGTTCCACTATTAAATATTAGTTTTTTGTAGGTGATGTCCTCACAAAAGCTGTTTGTAATCAAATGGCGCTCCTTTTGATGGAAAAAGTTACATGGGTGGTCGTTATTTAGATCGAAATCTGAAATCTAACTTTCTTAATTGAACTCAAAAATGATTTTGTTGTACAATAAAGTTGTAGAAAATTTTATTGCGAGCAACTTTGCTGAAAAAAGCACTTCTCTAGCTCTTCATTTGATCGAGTTACATCAATTTTCCCGAGTAAAAGTAGGGTGGCACCCGAAAAATTACTTTTTTTGTTCTAACTGTTTTATGAAACGTTCCATCGAAAAGTTGCCTTTAGAAGAGTTGTTGAACTAATCATTGCGCACAATTTTGCTCAACCAAGCTTTTTCATATGAGCTACCAGTAAAAAGTTATGATTGTTTTTTCATCAAAAACTAGTCATGCTTCAAATATCAATATTCATTAGATGCCAGATCGATAAAAATGTATCCTATGCGGTTCCTGGAAGGTCATAATATAAGTAAAAATTCAAGAGAAAATTGGAAGGGTGTTATTTTTTTAACTTATTTAAATTAGTTCTAAAAATACCTTCAACAAACTCAAAGACATTGCATAACTTTCAGACGCCTTAACGTATCAACACACTTTCTTCAGCAAAATAATAGTATCACATTAGTTCTACAAATGTTCCATACATTGTCCTTTCGAGAAATGAGACACACAAAAACTACAGCCGAAAATAAATTGCAGAACAATTTTGATTCATTTATTACCAATATAACTACTTCAATTGAGTTTGAGCAACTGAGGATTAGAGATACTGTGTAATATGCAGTGGTGGTAAATTGCGAACCGAACGCCGATGCTTCTGCAAATTTACTCAAAAATGTTCACCGAGCGTAAGCATGCGATAAGTTCGAAAACTATTCCTTCGGTTAATGCGAAGGTGTTCTGTGCTCGGTGTTTGGCGAAGCATTCTGATTCGAACCGTTCGGTTGGCGGACCATCGGCGAGGGCCGATTAAACTGCGTTCGATACGATGGTTTGTTGATTTCAATTCTCGCATCCTGGTTTTGAAATTATCAATGCACACGTGATCAGCACACAAAAAATGTTTTGTTCTATTGATAAATCGATCAATAACAATGGCTCGATATGGAAAATAGTAAGTTTTGGATCTTTTGCAAATTTTATGGTTTTGGTTATAGAATCTATAACAATAAGAATTGAATATTTTGGAACATTTCAGCAATCGTAGAGTGGCTCAATATGAAAAGGGATTTTTTTTACTCTTGCAAATTCGATGTTTAATAAACTGGTGAGTCAATAGCAAAGAAAATTAAGTAATTTCAGGTATTTTCAACGAACGTATTTAAATTTGATGTTCTATTGATTGTTGAATCAATAGCAGTTCAACTTGGATAATTTTAGACATTTTCAGAGAGCGTAGAGTGACGAAATTTGAAAAGTTGGATATTTTTCACTGATTCGATGATTTATCAAATAGTAAAAAATCTTTGGAAATTATCTGCCACCGTAGGGTTTTTTTTATTTGAAAAATTGTAAAATTTTTGACTAATACCAATTCGATGGTTTGTTGATTGTTGGATCAATAGCAGTTCGAATTGAATAATTTTGGACATTTTCGGTGAGTGTAGGATGGCGCAATATGAAAACTTGTAAGTATTTTGACTTTTGCTGATAAAATGTTTCATTTAATAGTGAATTAATATCAATTACAAATTGCTCATTTTTGAGATTTTCAGGGACCATAGGATGGTTCTATCTGTATAATGGTAAAGTTTTTGACTAATGTCAATTCGATGCTCTATTGATTGATGAATCAATAGCAGTTCAAATATGATGATTTTCATGATGATGATAAGAACATTTTCAGCAATCATAGGGGGGTTTAAAATAAAAATTTGAAAATATTTTGATTTTTGTATTTTAATGTTCAATAGATGAGCGAATCAGTAGCAGGTAGAATTGGATGATTTTGGACGTTTCTAGCGAGCGAACGACGTTTCTTAATTTTGGATATTCTCAGCTAGCGCTGGATGGCTTAATATAGAAATTGTAATTGTTAAACTATTTACAATTTCATGCCAGCGGGAACCGAGCACCAATGCTTTATACATATTTGTTTAGAAATGTTTTCCTAGCAAAAATATGCAATAGTTGTTCATTCGGTTTATGGTGAAGTTCTCTTGCTGTTCGGCGGAGTATAATATGTACCAAACCATTCAGTTGGCAGACCATTGGCGAAGGTCGATTGAGCTCTATTCGATGCGTAGTTTTATTATTTATGGTTCGATGAAATGCCTACCTACAGCATCAAAACTAAATTATATTTCAGTTGATGAGCAAAGCAATAGCGCGTTAAAAATAACAATCAAAATCACAGGCACTTTGATGATTTGCATGTTTATATCCGAAGGTTCACCACTACTACTATTTATATATTAATCAATACAACATCCGATTTGGAAAAATAGTTCACAGTTTCTCATATAATGCTGCCTTACCACCGAATAAAATGCTTAAAATTCTAATATTCCAATTGCTATCTATTAAACATTGAATAAGCAAAAGGTAAAGTATTCCCAAATTTTTATATTAAACCATTCCACGCCCACAAGATATGTATGCAATTATTCTATTCGAATTTAATTCATTCATCAATCAATAAAGCATCGGATCTGCAAATTCAAATACTAACATTTTTCAAATAGGACCACACTACGCTCGCTGTAAATTGGAAATTCTATTGGAACTGCTACTGATTCACAAATTAATAGGACATTGAATCGACATCAGTCAAAAATTTTAAAATTTTGCAAATAGCACCATCCCACGTTCGTCGAAAGTGTCCAAAATTATCAAATTTACATTGCTCTTGATTCACTATTAAATGGAACATGAAATCAGCAAAAGTCTAAATATATGCAAATTTTCATATTGCACCACCACCACTCGATAAAAATGTAAAAAATTATTTCCAGAATCAACAGACCATCGAATTAGTCTAAGATACAATTTTTGTCGATTTTTCAAATAAAACCACCGTACGGTCGCTGAAAATGTCCAAAATTGTTAAATTTTAATTGTTTTTGAATCAATATTTAATAAAACATCAAATTAGTAAAAATCAAAAAATTTACAAATTTTGATATTGCGCTCGTTGAAAAATGAAATATTATCCAATTCGAACTACTATTTATTCACTAATCGATAGAGCATCGAAATGAGATTAGTCAAAAAAATTTCTATTTTCCATATACAGGCACCCTACGCTCGTTGTAAATGCCCAAAATTACTCAATTTTAACCAATTTATTCAATATCGAATTTGCAAATGTTAAAACATTTTCAATTTATCATATTGAGCCACCCTACGCTCGTTGGAAATGTACAAAATTACCATACTCTGTTAAGCTACCCAAACACTGAAACGTCCAGCCGCAGCTGACAAAGTTCGGTTCATCCGAAGCAACAGCCTATAGTACTCGAATCGAATGTTCATGAACATACTAGTAACGATAGGCTCACAAACTAAAGCATCGGTTCTTTCACCATCAGCATCGCTTCTTGGTTCGGCGATGCCTGCTCGAACGATTATATCGGCAAATTCATACTCGCGATGGTGGTTCGCTTTTTGGTTCGGAACGAACAAGTTTTGCGTGTTCGGAATCGATGCTTTACCACCACTGGTAATATGGTTATTCCGAACTAGTTGGCTATACTAAATTTATGAACAGAAATTTTCATGATCTCGACAACCATTCCAATAAGGTGGTGCAAGTTAGTAAAATGCAAATATTTTTATCCACATCGTGCCAAAACGCCTATGACACTGGCCCTTTTTTCTCATCCACTTGTGTACCGAATAGCCTGTAAAAGCCGGAAAACGACGCACAATGAGTTTTGGTTCGAATAAATACATTCTACTCATTTTAACAAACTAATGATTTTCTTGGGTTTCAGGAAGTGCTTTGACTTACATAAAATCTATTTTCGACTGTAGTTTTTGTGTGTCTCATTTCTCGATAAAACCATGTATGGAACATTTGTAGAACTGATTCGATACTATTATTTTGCTCAAAAAAGTATGTTGATACGTTAAAGCGTTTAAGAGTTATGCAATGTTTTTGAGTTTTTTGAAGGTATTCTCAAAACTAATTTAAATAAGTTAAAAAAATAACACCCTTTCAATTTTCTCTTGAATTATTACTTATATTATGACCTTTCAGGAACCGCATAGGATACATTTCTATCGATATGGCATCTAATGAATATCGATATTTGAAGCATGACTAGTTTTTGATGAAAAAACAATCATAACTTTTTACTGGTAGCTCACATGAAAAAGCTTGGTTGAGCAAAATTGTGCGCAATGATTAGTTCAACAACTCTTCTAAAGACAACTTTTCGGTGGAACGTTTCATAAAAAAGTTAGAACAAAAAAAGTGATATTTCAGAAGCCACCACACTTTTACTTGGGAAAATTGATGTAACACGATCAAATGATGAGCTAGAGAGGTGCTTTCTTCAACAAAGTTGCTCACAATAAAATTTTCTACAACTTTATTGTAGAACAAAATCATTTTTCAGTTCAATTAAGAAAGTTAGATTGCAGATTTCAATCGTAATAAGGACCACCCATGTAACTTTTTTTATCAAAATTAGCGCCATTTGATTACAAACAACTTTTGTGAAGACATTAACAACAAAAAACTAAAATTTAATAGTGAAAATATTTTTGTCACGCTAATTTCCCGTTTCGGACCATAGTGGCTTGACGATTGTATTTCCTCACTTCAGTTATTTGGAACGGCCTATAATGTGTTTCGCTTGCGACCGTTAGTAATAAAACACGCTAAAGCACGTACGGATGAAACTTGGAACAAATATCTATCTCTGCAAAAATGAAAGGTACAAATCTAGTCTTATGCGCAATTTACATTCCACCAGATCGAAGCCAGGATGTGAACGTAATCAATGAGTATATTGCCTCTTTGAACGACTTGCGTGAGAAATGTTCGGATAAGGATGTAGTTCACGTGTGTGGGGATTATTATTAGCCGCGAATGCATTTTGTTAAAATACTAGAATTATTTGCAGTAGTTCTCTGTTGCCATATGCTAGACACACATTGCTCGATGGGATGGAATTTCTAGGTCTTGGTCAGAAGAATCTTGTGCACGGAACCACCCGCGATCCCATTTCAACCAGAATATTAGTTGATTTTCTGAATTCGATTGGTTAAAATTTGGTACAACTAATCGATTGTTGTTTTTTATTTGTTTTTTACAAATGACAGTTTTTTAAACTGTCATTTGTGTTTTTCGATTAGCAGAAACGATGGTTGAAACAACTAATTTAATTGTTTGAAAAAAAAATACTGTCAATTAGTGAGGACACACACCTTTCAATTTCAACAAATATTTTAGTTGAAATAACTGGTGTTGTTATTGAAACAAAATTCTGTTAGTTGAAAAATAAATCGGTGTTATTTGTTTTAGACACTGCAAATAGTTGAATCAACTCGAATAATGAAATTGATTTGCGAAAATTTTAGTCAATTTTTATGAGCTTGGATGCATCAACCGCTGGGAATTGGAATTTTGCGACGGCAATTCAAACGCGCCATTCAATCGCAGCGCGTTCTGTGTATTTGAAACCGTTCGCTCCTGTTACCTTCATAAATTAAATTCATGTCAAAAAACGTTTTATTGCTAATGCATGAACATCATCAGCTGGAAGTAAAACAGTCTGCTGGAAGTAAAACAATGTTCGAATTTGAAGCATACAATTTTTGCCCATACCTGTAAGTTTACGAGATGATCATTAACATTTTCTAATTTGTCATCAAATCTTTTTCATCTTAAACAAGGTTAACTTTATCACAACACCGCTGTTAGATAAAAACTTGCTATCATATTACTCAAATCGAATGAACACGATTTCACCAAACGCTTTAACCATCGATGTTGTTTTCATTGACATTTTGAAGCGACGCGAACAGATTTCAACTAAAAAAGTTGTTGATTTTGCATTGCAATTATTGTTTTGCTTTCAACTGTCTCCGGCATTCGACAGCATTCAAAACAACATATTTTTCAACTACTTGAATATATGCAAAACAAAAACCATATTGGTTGAATCAAAAAGAAATTAGGTAAATCAACTATCGCAAAAATCAAAAACTGCGATATCGCAATTTTATGATCGAAGGGTTCTCCGTGTGTATAATTCACTTGGCCGTACACTTGATCTTGTGTTTTGATGATAGCGGTGCCCAGCGCCCATTGAATTACCGGTTGGTGGACTTTTCTGCTTTGTCTGTTTATTTAAGCAATGTAGATTAGGATTTATTGTTTGCTACCAGGGAAGTTGATGTTATGGCAGAAATCTTCTGCTTTGAAATAAATAACTGACTTGATCAAAATGTACCTCGCCTCAGACCATCTGTCACCCCAGCTGGGAGCACTTGGGAACTACGACAATAAAAACGTAAGCGAAACTCATATCAGCGAAAAATGTATCGTCTACGAAATGCTGTTAACGTTCGTAATTTTCATCACTCGGCCAATGCCTACCGTGCTCTCAATGCAAGTTTATACAAATCATATGTATTCCGTACGCAGACTAAACTGAAACGCAACCCAAGAAGTTTTTGGCGTTTTGTTAACTCAAAAAGAAAAAGTTCATCTGCACCTTTGAATGTATTTCTTGGCGATGAGACGGCTGTGTCAGTTTCGGAATCGTGTGAACTGTTTGCCAAGCATTTCGTTAGTGTTTTTTTCGAGCAGTTTCACTTCAAGCAGCGATACGGAAGCTGCTGTTTCGGATGTTCCAGTTGACATGATAAACTTAAACACTTTCATCGTTACCCCGGAGATGGTCCAATGCGCTGCACAAAAACGGAAAAGTTCATTTTCTCCTGGGCCCAATGGCTAACCCGCTGTTATTTTACATCGATGTATTGACGCTTTAGCTGGACCACTAAGTGTTATTTTCACTCGATCATTTGAGCAAGCTGAATTCCCGCGGATATGGAAACAATCCTACATTTGCCCAATATTCAAAGATGGGGATCGTCGTAATGATGTAAACTATCGTGACATAACTAATCTTTCCACTTCATCAAAATTTTTCGAGATTATTGTGAGTAGTGCTATATTAGATCGAGCAAGGAATTATATATCATTCGATCAACATGAATTCATGCCAGGAATTATATATCATTCGATCAACATGGATTCAATCCGCCCATCTTGTGTCCTGGTTGAGCTCATATCTCTCCGGGAAAGTTCTACGAGCAAAATTGAGCAACAGTTCATCATCACTTTTCTCTAACAACTCAGGAGTTCCCCAAGGCAGTAATTTAAAACTTTTGCTTTTCGTGTTATATTTCAATGATGTCTCATTTGCTTTGAGAACTGATTGCAAACTGACATATGCAGACGACCTGAAATGGTACCTCTTTATTCGCACTGAGGAGTATTGTTGGCGGTTGCAAAATGCACTTGAATTGTTCGTAGATTGGTGTAGTCGAAACAAACTTATAATCAACGTCGCAAAATGTCAGGTGATCACGTTTCACCGTACCCTGAGACCTGTTAAATTTGACTATCGCATCGATGGCTTAGTCTTGACTAGAGTTTCCCAGGTTCGCGATTTGGGAATAGTGCTAGATGAAAAATTATTATTTGATTTACAACGAACACAAATCATCTCAAAAGCATCACGTCAATTGGGCTTTATCAGTAAAATCGCCAAGGATTTTAGAGATCCTTACTGTTTGAAAGCTTTGTATTGTTCACTTGTCCAGCCTATTCTAGAGAATGTTTCAGTAGTTTGGATCCCTTATCAACTTTCGTGGAGCATACGCATTGAAAGAGTTCAAAAACGGTTCGTTCGTCTGGCATTACGAAACTTACCTTGGCAAAATCCTGCAAATCTGCCCCCATATCAGGATAGATGTCAACTATTAGGAATCGATACGCTTCATCGGCGCCGAAAAATCCAACAAGCATTATTAATTGCAAAACTGATCAATGGGGAAATTGATGCTCCTGAATTACGCTCTGGTGTAAATTTTCGGATACCTAATAGGACACTGCGGAATACAACACTGCTTCAGCAGAGATTTCAAAGGACTCGTTTTGGCTTCAATGAACCGATTACTGCTTCCATTCGAACTTTCACCGCTGTTGAGGATCTTTTCGGGTTTGGTAAATCTTCTAGTCATTTCGCGAAAAAACTTAAACAATCCACTGTGATTTGAATATTTCAGATATTTTATTAGTGACATTTGTGATACTAGCTTTAGGTTACAAAGTCTTGGCATTACATTCCTTTTGTGGAATTTGGCCTTTCTGTTTCAACAGACTTCGCAGCCGATTCTTAGTGTACAGAATCATTGCATGGCTAGTACTATGGATCCTACTGACACTAAGAATCCTTCCAGGTCGGGGCTCGAACATACGACAACTGGCTTGTAAGACCAGCGTCCTATGCATTGAACCGCCAACCTGGGACAGCTTTAGGTTACATTGTGTTTTATTACTTTCTTTTATGTTTTTGAAAAGATAGTGGTTTTTGCGCCCGTTTGAGAATGACAAACGAACAGTTCAACTCAAATGGGTTTTTTCCCACTCTAATTGTCCATTTAGATCTTGTATACGATGGACATAATAATAGTAAATAAATAAATAAGTAATCATCATCATTCACAGACTGTCGGCCACTTATGAAACGCTCGTGCCACTGATAAATTTTCTCCGGAGTATCCTTGCTGAAACATTTTTCTAACATTTTCAATATTGTCGCACCATTGAAAATCGTCTATATCGCAGAATATAATGCAAACTCGTTGTTGCAAATTCAATTCCATTTTGAAATTTGTGGAAAATCTAAGACACGCACATTCGCAGTTGTACTCAATACAATTACGTAACATTTGCAAATGTCCAGGTATCAAGCTGAAAATGACAGATGTGAAAATCTAAAAAAATATAATCGGGTGACTGAGAGCGCTACACGGTGCTGATTCTGGCAACTCTTTGATCAAGGTAGTATTACAGTTTTGAATACTCACAGAGCTGACCAGAACGGGAAAGCAGATAGTTCTACTTGGATGAACAAAGAAGTAGCAAGTTGTTCTCTGCCTTCGAAGTCTTCGTCTCATGATTGTACCGTTTCTACGATTATGTCATTAGTCGGACCTTTGCAAGCGACCGCGTTAAAAATAATCGGAGACGCCGCCCTATTAAAAGCACTGTTTTAACTTCTCCAGAAAGCCGTGTAAAGTTGCGTGAAATACAACCAAAGCGCAACGTCTCGAAGACACCTAAAAAATGTCAAATATCATACGTGAGAAAATCCGACTTACTAAACGAGGTTGCCTACCGAAGAAAAAAACCTCTTCTGGTGATAATGATGATCAAAACTTCTTTATCATTTGTTTGGAACCGATGACCTTAAAATTCTTATTGATAGTCTATTAAAACTTATTGATGTTCAATTAAAATAACAATAAATAGTTCCACGTTTGCTCATTTGAGATTATTTGAGTACATATTTCGCTCAGAACCAATAGTGGCCCAACCCAGACTGCAATGGATTACCTAGACTACTTTTTTTTTTCGTTTTGTTAATCACTTTTTTTATATAATGCGCAGCAATTCACATTAATTAGAAATTCCTTATGACGGTAGAAACTTTTACAAAATACATCAATATTGAGAATATTCAAATATAAACAAAAGATGCAGGGCAAATTCAAAAATTGGTCCAACCTAGACGACATTGTCTACAGAATTTCGTCCAAGACATGAAATGTGCGTCTTTTCCTTAGCTTTTAATTAAGCGATTTCACGAAAACAACGTTATAGTTTATTTATTGAAACTTAAAAATTCATAAGAATTGTTCCTATTTTTTTCTTTTTTTTAGTTGGAAAATGAAGCCGTAGGGGTTTAACTCAATCTTGGCAACGGTTCAGAGTGGAAAGATAAATACTTTCGGAGCAGTGAATTTTTCGATCACGACCCGCGTCACTGACCGAATCATAACTGTGACGGTTTATTGTTAGTAACGTTTCAGTTAAGATCGCAGTGTAGAGCTTTGAATTCAAAAATTAAAAACATTCCTTGCGTCGAGTTTCTACTTCCCTTCTTGAGAAATTCGATTTTTTTGCAAGCAAATAATGTTGTATAAAGTAATAATCCTTTTTTCCAACGAGGTTCCCTACTTTCGTAACAAAACATCTTGATGTGTTCATCGTATACGCTGCCTTACGAATACTGGGATTTAGTTGCATTTTTCGCATGAAATTTTTGTTTCAAATTTTTTTTGGGCAAATTTGAGAAATGCAATGCTACAATAAAAGTAAATGTAAGAATTACTTCTGTATAGTCGCAGAATTTTCCCTTACAGCTGAATAGTGAAGATTGCATCATTTCGCTGTATGTTGTCACTATTTTAATATTCACGTAAATCCTTTGCACCAATTTTATCGCTTTCTGCCTACACGGTGCGCACAAAATATCATTTGCTTCAAGTTTCTTTGCGTTTCGCCTTAGGCTCGTCAGTGCTTAAAGCAGTTCAAATTGAACTGCCATCTCGTGCCTAGCAGTTCAACTTAAGGTAGCGCTTCGCCGTGGTCACGGGAGTTCGCTGCCTATCCCGGGGTTTCACGCACTTTACCCAAAATTGTGAGAAAACGGAGAAGAAAACAGAAATTCCAAGAACATACGATTCAAGATAATTAATTTTTCTATCGATTCGTATATAAATTGTGCCTGATAAACGTTTTTATCGAAAGATTTCGTGAAAGATTTTTGAATTTTTAAAAAATTAAATGAGTTTTTCCTTATTCTTTCGCACGCACACAATGTCAACGCATGCATTGGGGTGTGTAAAATGCCACATGCGGTAGACGCTAAGAACATTTCGTTGTCCGTTCTCTCTGCGTAAACGTTGAATATAGATGAGTAGAAAATGTAACTAAGTGTTACTACTTTCTAAAATAATTTCTATTCATGTTTCAATAGAACGAGAAATCAGTAATAATTTTCATCGTTACTAGCTTAGACGCTTTGTTGAAAACGTAGCACATCCCTACATATGAGAGTTGTTTATAGCGAGAAAAGGAAAAAAGAAAACAAAATGTTTAACAAAACTCGCACGAAATCTCGCGAAAGAAAAGCTTTCTAACTGATATTTTGCGCCAAATGCGTAGTAAGATCATTTACCTACAATCGTATGTTTTTGATTTTTCGTGAATCGGGCTAGTATTGGAGAAATTTGCAATTTTGCGTGAAATTTCGGCGACAAAGCAAGAGGAAGCAGTGAATTGTCTCGCTTCGACCTGACCACGGCGAAGCGCTACCTTAAACCGCTAAGCAGACGCAAAGTCCACACTACTTATGTGACCCTTTAAGGATACAGCACTAGGTGCCATATCCTATCTGACGTCTCGGGCGTAAACGAATGACGACTGGCTACTGGTCGCCGCAGAGTTTGAACATTTAGGGGTTTTTTGTTTTGTGCAAAAAGCACATATTTTGTTTCAAGTTTCTTTGCGTTTCGCCTTCGGCTCGTCAGTGCTTAAAGCAGTTCAAATTGAACTGCCATCTCGTGCCTAGCAGTTCAACTTAAACCGCTAAGCAGACGCAAAGTCCACACTACTTATGTGACCCTTTAAGGATACAGCACTAGGTGCCATATCCTATCTGACGTCTCGGGCGTAAACGAATGGCGAGATGGCAGTTCAATTTGAACTGCTTTAAGCACTGACGAGCCGAAGGCGAAACGCAAAGAAACTTGAAACAAAATATGTG
Organism: Malaya genurostris; assembly: GCF_030247185.1. Classification (NCBI taxonomy): domain Eukaryota; kingdom Metazoa; phylum Arthropoda; class Insecta; order Diptera; family Culicidae; genus Malaya; species Malaya genurostris. The sequence continues at coordinate 185,297,674 of NC_080571.1, forward strand.
CTTTTTGCACAAAACAAAAAACCCCTAAATGTTAAAACTCTTCGGCGACCAGTAGCCAGTCGTCATTCGTTTACGCCCGAGACGTCAGATAGGATATGGCACCTAGTGCTGTATCCATAAAGGGTCACATAAGTAGTGTGGACTTTGCGTCTGCTTAGCGGTTTAAGTTGAACTGCTAGACACGAGATGGCAGTTCAATTTGAACTGCTTCAAGCACTGACGAGCCGAAGGCGAAACGCAAAGAAACTTGAAACAAAATATGTGCTTTTTGCACAAAACAAAAAACCCCTAAATGTTCAAACTCTGCGGCGACCAGTAGCCAGTCGTCATTCGTTTACGCCAGAGACGTCAGATAGGATATGGCACCTAGTGCTGTATCCTTAAAGGGTCACATAAGTAGTGTGGACTTTGCGTCTGCTTAGCGGTTTAAGTTGAACTGCTAGGCACGAGATGGCAGTTCAATTTGAACTGCTTTAAGCACTGACGAGCCGAAGGCGAAACGCAAAGAAACTTGAAACAAAATATGTGCTTTTTGCACAAAACAAAAAACCCCTAAATGATCATTTGCTTGCAAAAAATCAAGAGTTGAAGAAGAAACCCGACGCAACGAATGAGTCTCAAAGTTAAACGGATTGCAGCAACGATCTTGGATTTTCGAATTCATTTCTAGATCGCTGTCTGTAACGTTGCTAAAAAAGGGCGGTGGATAATGTCACAGACATAACTGGATGTCGTGAATACGAAAACAACTGACATGTTTCTTAACACTATCGAATCTAAACTAATCGAATATCAATAAGTTGATCAATTGTATGAATTATGCAAGCAATCCCGCTTTTCCACTTTTTTCGCAAAAAAACAAAGAAGACTTCACTTGATCTCGATTACAGTGTATTTCACTAGCGCTTTTTAGAAAACTTTTAGAGCCATTAGAACGGCTGATTTTGTGTAATGCTCTCCACCGTTGTTTTTTCACCAATGCAAATGACTGGCAGCTGTGACGTAATCGCTCTTGTCGGAAGCGAAAATAGCTTTGCAAACGACACAAAATACATCTGCTCGCAGTGGCGATAGAATCCAAACTGATCCAATTTGGTGAAGAGGTTTGTTTTTACCTGATTTCGTTTGTAGCGTTTTTTACTAATATGATGATGATGGTCCCACCTCATACCCCTACAAAGGTGTGAGCAGAACGAGTTATCTAAATGATAATTAATATTTTTGCACATATCTTAACCAGTAAACAAAAGAAAACGATCTGATTAATCTAGCAGGTATAGATTCTCTTCAAAAGAACGACTGACCACAAAATAACATTCAAATATTTCGGATTTACTATCCAGGGATAAACAAGAAAATTTCCAACCCGGGAAGATCCTTGATCACATCAGGAATCGAATCCGATATCTTTACCAGTATCAGACAGTAATTCACCTGGCCCTTCCCGCCGGACCAGTTCATCGCTACACACATCAGCTACGATGGAGTAATGAGACTGCGGAAGAGCAGAGCCAAGCCCAATTCCATCAACAACTGTCGATCCCAATTAGTTTACCGAATCTATTCCTTACATTAAACCTTGCGATCAAGGTCAAGAGCAAACTTAACACATCGAATGCTAAGGCTCTTCGGCCAGTCCTGTTTGCTTTCCAAATAGTCACTACCTGCTTCGCGCGCGAGGCTCCTAACGACTATTAAAATAGCCGCATACAGAATATTAATGTCAATTATTTCATTTCGGATTTGCATAATTTATTGAAAGAAATTATCAATATGCTGTAAGGATTGATTCTTGCCTTCCAGAAGGACCAAATTGTGGAACTCACTACGGTATTAAACACTGTTCGGAACATTTTCTCGAACGATTTGTTGTACAGCAGCAGATATTTTGTTCTATTCCTCAGAACGCGTTCTGATTGGCAGGTGTTGACATGGGTCAAATGAGACAGGTTTTTCAATAGTGTACTATTGAAATACTTCAATGCTTTTGCTATACACGTTTAAGTTGAAAAATTTCGATTCTATTGGTAGTTAGATTATATAAATCCTTTCACAGATCACTGAGCTATGAGCTTTCAAAATAAGAGAAAGGCAAACGCGCCCTATGAATTATCCTCTTTGATACTCGTTTATACCAAACATTTCAGAAAAGTTTAATTTTGAACTATTTGAGATTATGTCACACAACTGAAAATTTCATTATAAAATTGTGATCACATTTCCGATGGCATGTAGCAAAAGTTATGTTGATTCGTTAGATACAACAAGAGATATTCACGATCAAAAACTTATCACTCTCTCAGAGGGTAAATTTTGAAAAGGCACCCCATAGTAAAGTAAGTCGTATTCACGACAAAATAAACTGTCAAAATTAGGATTCGATCAGTGGCGCGACATGTGTCATTACAATTAAGCCCGTATTCGAGCGAGTTGCGCTGCGGTACACTCCGCGACTGTGGGTCGTGATTGAATAATTCACTGCTCTGAAAGTATTACTCTTTCCACTCTGAAACTTTGCAGGATTGAGATAAACCCTTGAGTCTTCTTTTTTCAATTGAAAAAGAAAAAAAATCAAGCCCAAGTTTGATTTTATTTGTTTGTTTATGATTTTTAAACTTTTATCTTTAAATTGTCTTTAAAGGTTGTTTTATGCGGAATCGTTTATTTAATAGCGACGGAGAAGACTCACATTTCATGCCTTGAAAGAAATTTTTTATCTTTTTTAGATTTCACAGTACAAGCTGTTGATAAAAGGCTCTTTTTTGTAAACGCGAAACCTCAAAACACCCTATCTCTAAAATTCCGCGTACCATATTGAAATAAAAAAACCTGTTTTAGTTCACCTAGTCGTGTAATGATGCCTTTCTCATATGTAATACTGTGATATTCTTTGCAAACTGTTTCTCTTCGATTTTTGAACAGATCCAAGGGATTGTTTGTTCATTAATTGGTAGAACATGCAGAATGAAACATTGCTTTGCTCGCGTAAGTCATCCTTAAGAAAACAGTTCCAGCACCGGAACCCTAGCATCGGTATAATCGAAGTCGGTTCGTACGGCCACCAACTAACATGACGTACAAACTTTACTAGTTTTTATTCAACTTTCAAAGAGTTTATGCGATTTTGCCATCGTAATCCAAACGAAATTTTTTCGGTTTTATTCGCCGGTTTATATGACGGTGTACAAAATATTTAACACACTTTACTCTATAACTCCGGAACCGGAAGTCGGATCCGGATGAAATTCTAGAATTCCGTATGGCACCTTTCATTTGAATCTAAGTGTGCAGAAATCTGTCAAACCATCGTTGATAAAAGTGAGTGAGATCCATTTTGGAATATATGACCACTATTTCCGGTGCTTCATGAGCCTGAGACCGGGAACCAGAATAGCCGGAATCGGTTTGTTTAGTTGCCTACTGATAATGGCTATCGATCTGTGAAGTTTTGAGTCCAATTTAGATTTTTTTTTCGATTTTGGTTTAGCCAGTTTAAGTGACGGTATTTGATGTATTTTTTAAAAGTTGTATTGATGATGTATTTTTTAAAAGTTTCTACCGTCATAAGAAATGTCTAATAGATGAGGATTGCTGCGCACTATATGAAAAAAGTTATTTCCAAAACGAAAAAATTAAAAAGTATTCTAGGTTGGGCCATTGCAGCCTAGGTTTCGCCACTATTGGTTCTGAGCGAAATATGTACTCAAATAATTTCAAATGAGCAAACATGGAATTATTTATTGTTATTTTAATTGAACATCAATCAGTTTCAATAGACTATCAATAAGAATTTTAAGGTCATCGGTTCCAAACAAATGATAAAGAAGTTTTGATCATCATTATCACCAGAAGAGGTTTTTTTCTTCGGTAGGCAACCTCGTTTAGTAAGTCGGATTTTCTCACGTATGATATTTGACATTTTTGAGGTGTCTTCGAGACGTTGCGCTTTGGTTGTATTTCACGCAACTTTTCACGGCTTTCTGGAGAAGTTAAAACAGTGCTTTTAAATAAAATCAAAGAATGGATGACCGTAAACCGCAAATTAGGTAATTATCATATTTGGGCGTTATGAGACGTTTGCTTGAAGCAATTCTCCGAAAAAGACCAGATTTGTGGGAAAAGAACTCGTGGATCTTGCCCCACGATAACGCATCGCCACACAATACCATCGTTATCCGTGACCATTTGGCTGAAAACGAAACGAATATCATTCAGCAACCACCGAATTCACCTGATTTGGCTTCCTGAGACTTTTTCCTATCCGATCGACTCAAGGAACTGCCTCGTGGAAAACGTTTCAGCACATGAGATGAGGCTATGGATAAAGCAAGAAATCTTGCTTTCACATTGTACCGCCCTGCAGAAGCTCTTGTGGATTCGTTTTTCAACATTACAGACTTGATAGCCCGAGAAACGTCGTTCACATGAAAATTACCCTTTTCAGATGTACTGTTATTCTTAAAACAAACGAAAAACGGTTTCAAGACAAGCGAAAAACGGTCTTAACGCACTAAACGAAAAAAAGTGACGTGACCCAACCATGACCACATGAGTGGCCCAAACTACAGCAAGCGTTTTTTCTAATTGCGAAATACTACATGCGAACAGGTTAAAATAATAAAATTTTCTGTTGGAAAACTTGTAATGGTTGACCACATTAAAAAAAACGTGATTAATCCACCTAGCAGTGAGATGATACCTTTTTTTATCAATCCGCATGTGTTTTTTGCATGAATATTCTTCGGTGATTAAGTTTTTATCACATTATTTTAATGACCGTCGTTTTAGGCGACAATTTGAGATTGTAATCACTCATTACTCTGTAATGTCGAAACTGCAAATACAATCGAATTTAAATCTAGAAGTGTGATAATCGATTAAACATGCCATGATATGTAAGTTCCACTTTAGAGTTTACGGTAATTTAAGGTACTTCCAGAGCCGGTATTCAGGAACCAGCATAACCCAAACCGATTCGTATGGCCATATGACGAATAAATTACAGTTTTGAGTACAACTTTGAAGCTTAATTGGATAAAATTCATTAATTTTTGTATGTATGTATAAAACTAATTAATTTTGTATCTAAGTTTAATTCAATTTGAATTCTTGTTTCTGAAATTTGATTAGGCTTTTTTGAGAAAACGATTGAGCTTTGAGAAACGATTTTATACTGGAACCGGAATTCTAAAATCGGTATGGTCGAAGTCAGATAAATTCACCTGAATAGCTGTATAGTTTACATTTGTTTCAAAATATTTGAAAATCAGTGAAGACATCTTTGAGAAATCATAGCACAAATTAAATTTTTAGGTGCCTTCTGAATCGACAACTGAATACCACTAAAACTGAAAAAAGTTAATTTTTTTTATCGACTATCCAAATCTGCTAACCCGATAAACCTTATTAATTTATGTGGAATAGACATTTTTATACTAATCACCCTGTATCCCCGAAACCGGAAGTTGGATCTGACAGAAGAGCAAGATGTTTTAAAGAATCTTGAAACTTTTCATTTGCATCTTAGATGATTCTTAGATTTCATTTGAATCTTAGATCGGTTCAGCCATTTACGAGGAGAATGAGTTACACAATTTTGATTTCGTTTCATATATCATCCTGTAGTTCCGGAACCAGAGGTCGGAACCAAACATAATTCAGGAACTTTGTTTGGGAGCATACGAATTTTCGTATGAATCTGAATTTGTAGAAAAGAAATTTTCAGAGAAAATTGAGTGAAATTATTTGTCACACACGCATTTGCTGATCTCGACGAACTGATTCGAATGGTATATGGATGTTATGTTCTTCCAGCATTTATTGCTGTAAGTAGTTTAAAACAATATAATTAAAAAAAAATCTGCCATCATCTGGATTATATATGTCATATTCGAACGATTATGTTGCCAAAAACGAGCCGTGCTAAAATCGGTCCGAGGCAAATTGTCATGAAAAAGGATGCTGTACACAGTCTTTTTGGTACTTAGAAACAATTGTATGTAACAGTATAAAAAATCGTGTTTTCGTTGCTCCCAAGCATTGCTTTGTCATACAGCGCTCAAAACTCCTACTGCTGGAACAGGGGGAAAAGTCGTTTACACAAAAATTTCCATATCTCCGTTAAAAATGGACGGATTTTAACAATCTATGGCTTGTTGAATAGGTATTATCGTGCGGAATCTAAGTCTGAAAACATATTCTGTTTTTAAGGTCAATTGTGACAGATACTGTCAAAAAAACTGAAAATTTTGACATAAAACTTCGAATAACTCAAAAAGTAAACATCCGATCTCAAAACCATTCAATAGCGTTTTGGGTGACGGGGAGACCTTTCATTTGCGACTAGTTTGATCAAAATCGGTCCAGCCATCTCTGAGATCTCGACCTCTTAGTTGACAACACACATACAGACACACACACATACACACACACATACACACACACATACAGACATTTGCTCAGTTCGTCGAGCTGAATCGATTGGTATATGTTATTCGGCCCTCCGGGCCTCGGAAAAATTTGAATTCTATACCTATTTTTTATATATATAAAAAAAGGTAAAAATGTTAATTGGAATATGAATTAAAATTAAATTATTAAGATTTAAATTGGGTGTTAAGCCACAATATATATTTATATATATATATATATATATATATATATATATATATATATATATATATATATATATATATATATATATATATATATATATATATATATATATATATATATATATATATATATATATATATATATATCAACTCAGAGTCAGATGCAGAGCACGGAGTAAACACAGAGGCAAAGTGTTTTGCAAACAGTTCACAAGCAGTTGCTGTAGAAGATGCTGTCACTTCTTCAAGGTAGACATTATGAGGTACATTTGATGTTTTCCTTTTCGAATTAACGAAGTTCCAGAACCCTTTGGGATTACAACGCAATCCAGATTGAACTCGAAGAACATAAGACCTATATAAGGCAGCATTAAGATTCCGATATGCAATGCTAGCGGCATGGAAATCGTGAACAGTGACAGTCGAACGTCTACGGCGAAGTTTACGCTGACAGGCATTTCGTTTTCGGCGCAAAGAACGCAGTAGTGGTGTACTCCAAGGTGGGGAAATCGGTCTACGTGTAACGGGAAGATTTGCAGCAAGCCAGTCTCGTAATACATTACAAAATTTAAATGTCATTGTGTCAATATCAGATGGTCCAAACAATGTTCGCCAATCGAGACGGAGTAAATAACTTATCAACGCTGGAAAATCGATCTTTCAGTAGTTCAGAGACCGGACATTACTAGCTACGGCTCTTGCAGGAGGTTCAACAGTGGGTGGTTGCATCGAAATAACCAATGGGGGGTGGTGGATATCAATCGGTAGGAGAGGAGCAGTTGATTCCTCAATACACAATTTTTGTTCAGTTGAACCGAAAACCAAATCAAGGACACGCCCGAGGTTGTTAGCATGTAAATTGAACTGATTGAGATTTAAGAAATCCATTCCATCAATCAAGGCAGAACTAGCAGGTGACAGCTGAGATAAATTATCAACACGAATATTATTATCAATAGATACCCAATTCAACCGTGGTTGGTTGTAATCTCCGCAGACCAAAACCATATCTTCGGTAGAACCTGTGTCGCATAGCTCTTGGACTGATGCGATATGGGACTCAATAGTACGTACATCTCTGCTAATATCAGGAGGAATATATATAGCGCAGAGAAGCAATTTACGATTCCCAATGCTAACCGAAACGCGAACCTGTTCCAAGTTTGCCTCATGAGTAACGTTTACGCGAGTACTAATATGGCGATCCGAAACTGCAATTAAAACTCCTCCAAAGCTCTTTTTTCGGCTGTTGTTTTCATTCCGGTCGCAGCGGAATACGTTGAACGAGCTGCCAAATAATTGAATAGACTGAATTCGATCGTCAAGTCCAGTTTCCGTCATCACAATGATATCCAAATTGCAGTCACATATAGCTACGAAAGCAGCATCTATTTTAGAGCGCAGGCCACGGACGTTTTGATAGTACAACCATATACTGTTGAGATGTTGTTGAGAAGCAAGTTGAAAAGTAGTTTGAAACGGTATTATTCCATTCAATGTGTGTGCAGTATCAAGCCTAGCTTCGGGAAGACATATACGCTCTTGATTTTTACCTGGCGAACCAGGGTTGGCACTGGTTTCAAAGTTACACTCAGGAGTACCAACAAATTCTCCTGGAAGGAATGGGCTGGTTCGTGACAACATCTGTAATTGAGACATCTCTCTCAGCGATAGTGAAGTATCAATCCTAGCTACGGAGTGACATATACGTGTAAGATTTTTACCTGAGAAACCAGGGTTGGCACTGGTATATGAACATGATGAGTTTACCGTATCATCTGATTGCTAGGAGTAGTCAATTCTCAATTTGGCCATTTTTAGGCGCTTCAGGTAGAGCGGGCACTCCAAGCTCCATACAGTGTGGCAAGTTCCACTAGTTTCATTGGTAGATGTAGACGCTCCAATCGATTTGGTACAGTTCACACACTTCTCAAGGTTGGAATTGCAATCATTGACTGCATGGTTTTCAGCACACTTAGGACAACAGACAGGCTTATTGCAGGTTGACGCTTTGTGGCCGTATTCGGAGCAACTGAAGCAACGAAAAACATCAACATCTTCGAAAATTCGACAACGGTCCCAACCGATGAACACATGTTGCAACTTCAGCAAGCAGTTGTAAGTGCAGGAGTCACATTCGAAAATTACTGCCGTTGGATTATTCCGAACATGCTCTCGTTTGTAAAATTTTACGATTTGAATTGTACACGGGTCCGGCAGAGTATTTTGTTTTTTTAATTTTTCAATAAACTCGTTTTGGTTGAAATTTTCCGATATTCCGACTATTTTGATCCTAGGCTTCAATGATTTTTGGATTTCAATGTCATACTTTTCCGATAACAAATCTCTAGATGTTGACACAAGCTTTGAGGCGTGCTCACTAGAGACGCATCTAACAGCAACCGCTCCATTATCTTTAAAATTTACATTGGTAACAGAAAACATGGTTGGATCAAGATTTAAACGAATGTCATTCTTGGTAATATCAGCCGCCTGTGATGACTTTGGTTTGAAAATAACAGTTTGCTCTAGTTTTTTCACAACTTCTGACTTCGACTTGGGTAAGATTGCATTAACATCAGAGCAGTTTATATCAGTTTCAGCATCATCCGCAACATTACTGACATCACGATCAACTCTACGACGCTTACCGGACCTCAAAAGGCCACCTTCGTCGATTGTCGGAAAGTCATTATTTTTGTGCTTCAAGCGGTCACCGGTTACAGTTTTCGCACCAACTTGCTTTGGTTTAGAACGAGGCAAGCCAGTATCACCAGACACTATGTTAGCATAGGAACTCTTAGTATTGGAGGTGTCAGCTTTGGCAGACTTTAGTGCTGTCGAAATCGCATTCACTTCACTCTTTACTGATTTCTTGACAACCGAAGTCACGTGTGTAAGGAAAGACCGTTCCGCTTCGGAAATTCCAGCTTTCACAACATTGTGAAGTTTATCTTCAAAGCTGCCTACAGCATCACTTAGTAGTTTTACCGTCTCGGTTAACTCAGCACATTTAGTTAGAACATCATTCAGGCTAAGTTGTTGTTTGCGACACTCGAAACACATGAATTTCAGAGCAACATTATTTTTCATAGCAAGAACACCGGGATTATTCAGATCGGAGTACTTGGTGTGCAAAATTCGCATACATCCACCAAAACAGTAGATACGATCGCTTTCCGAAGAAATACGCTGTGAGCAAACATCGCACTGTACAGAAGCCATGGCTATTGTTGCGACCTTGCGTCACTCCTATTGATTCGCCCGAGTGCGGGCTTTCAAAGTAAACAGCCCTGCTTGCAATAGCCTTTGTTCACCGGAGCACGTACCGAAAATGAAATATTTAACGCAATTTATAGCTAAAAATAAGCTGGAACTAAACTGATGCGTACGAACAAAATGATACACTTTTCACGGGTAACAAGATGATTTAGTTTTTACCGCTAGGCGATCAATAATACACTTTAAAATTGAGAAATTAGCAGGATAAAAATAAGTAACGCGAACACCTTGCTGTATTGACATTTCATCATTGCAAAGCCGAAAATTGTGGAAGTTGAGAGATATTTCAGAAGTTAACCAAGTTTCGCACAATTCAAATACATCGCAATTCATGGTATATAATAGATGTTTGAAGGAATCAATTTTTGGGTAATACTTCTGGAATTCCATTGTAAAACAGCGATCAAATCCGTGATCTCATTGCATAAACTGGCCATCGAAGGATACGATCGCTGAAAGAAGGGGCCATTTTACAGTCAACTGTTTCAAAAACGTCTCAGCTACGGAACAAAAGTCATCAAAAGACCTTTCAAGGGGTCAGAGATATTGAAAGTTGTGAAAATCCAGTCCACTATATCGGAAAATTTGATAATTCCAGCATTTGGTTGATTCTTTGACTGGTTTTTAGGGGCAATTGAGTTTTTGTTTGTCTTGGGAAGTGTTGGGAACTCCTTATCAGATCTCAGTATTTCTAGATCAGGAGCTATTCTTTGCATCGGTGTTTTACCAACACTTCCATTAGCTGTTACTTTTATAGGCCCCTCAAGGACCACCTTCGAACCCTTACTAGGTAGCTTATGATAGGAAATATTTCTCCATTTCCGGTTGCTACGAGGGATGGCCAAAGATGTGCCTTAGAGAGGGTCGTCTGAATCGCACTCGTCTGTTGACAAACAAGCATAGGGATTTGGAGATGGGCTTGGTGGTGTAGCGCTCTTTAGCATTTCTGCAAATGTGCGCTTGGAGCGTTCCCTTAAAGAGTGCTTTAACTTATCTCCACGCAATTTGTAGGCGGGACATGCTGAGAGATCATGCGAACCCTCACTGCAGTAGAGACACTTTTCAATGTCTCTTCCGCAAGAGCCATCCGCATGACACTCTCCACACTTCGAACAACGGGGCCGATTCGAACAATGGGAGGCTGTGTGTCCTAATTGCTGGCAATTAGTACAGTTCATAACCCGCGGCACGAAGAGACGTACGGGTAGACGAACCCTGTCCAGAAGGACATAATTTTGCAAAGCCGAACCAGCGAAGGTCACACGATACGAATTCGATTGAGGATAAGATTTTGTCCCATTCTCGGCGATCGATACTGAATGCAAGCGTTTGCAATCCAGTATCTTCAAATTCTTGAGTAAGGGGTTTTTGAAACCGCCAACCCCGTGCTCAAGAATATCTGTCAAACTTGCATCTGTGACCACGCCGTCTATTTCGACTTCGCGAGCTGGTACGTATACGCGATACTCCCGCGAAAAGATTTTCGAACGATCTCATTAGCCTGCTTTAAGCTGGTCAACGTGACCCTGAGTTTGTCGGAGCGTATTTTTACAATTTGTGTGACAGTCGGATAATGTGACGTCAGGTTCTTAGATAATGTCAAAAAATTCAATGCTTTATCTTTTGATTTGGTCCGGAAGTACACGACATATGGACCGGTCGATAGTGAGGGTTCATCGGAATATTCCTTAATCCCGAGGGTTTTATTACTGTTATCAACAGGCGGGTTTGGATCTGTATTGAATGGCGAACATGGTAACTTGTGCGTCTTTAGTGCTGAGTCAAATTGTGATAAATTTTGTGTGAAATAGGTGGCTTTTTGCGAAAATTTTTTCGACTAAGCAAGTGACTAATTGTGCTTTAAACGGATAAGTAGAAAGTGTTTTGTATATACTTCTATTTTGTGCTGTAAATTGTGTCAGTAATCGCCGTGCGGCGATCGCTCAAACAAAGCGGCGTCGTACCGTGGTATTTTGAATGCATTGTCTATTGTTTTTGCATGGTTCACTTTGCTTTAATTTCTCCCCCAGCTGTGTGTCGGGCCGGTTTGGTTTGTGCATGAATGATGGGTGAATGTGTGAAGTGTAAGGAAAAAATAACCATATCAGATATTAGAATAACATGTTCAAATTGCGAGAATGGCTATCACCAGCGCTGTACTGGGCTTACGAGAGCCATGGCCGGTTGGGTTTCAGATACACCGGCGCTTTTGTTTAAATGTGCTGATTGTTTGGAAGGTGCCGCGGTGTCTAATATGATGCCAAAGGATGATGTTCTTTCGCTCATTAGTAATATGAAGAAGGAGATGGAGAAATTCAAATCCATCACTGATTCGTTTGCTGCTGTGCGGGAGAGTATCGAGGCACATATTAATATCGCGATAGAGAGTGGAATCGATAGACTGATCAGATCTTCCAATGATGCTCTGGAGAGCAAAATGGCCTGTTTAGAAAACAGTGTGGCCAAAAAGTTGGAAGATTTGAAAAGTTTCGTGATTAAGGTAGCGCTTCGCCGTGGTCAGGTCAAAGCGAGACAACTCACTGCTTCCTCTTGCTTTGTCGCCGAAATTTCACCCTAAATTCCAAATTTCTCCAATACTAACCCGATTCACGAAAAATCAAAAACATACGATTGTAGGTAAATGATTTTACTATGCATTTGGCGAAAAATATCTGTTAGAAAGCTTTTCTTTCGCGAGATTTCGTGCGAGTTTTGCTAAACATTTTGTTTTCTTTTTTCCTTTTCTCGCTATAAACAACTCGCATATGTAGAGATGTGCTACGTTTTCAACAAAGCGTCAAAGCTAGTAGCGATGAAAATCATTACTGATTTCTGGTTCTACTGAAACATGAATAGAAATAAATTACAAAGTAGTAACACTTACTTACATTTTCTACTCATCTATATTCAACGTTAACGCAGAGAGAACGGACAACGAAAACAAAAGAAATGTTGTTAGCGTCTACCGCATGTGGCATTTTGCACACCCCAATGCATGCGTTGACATTGTGTGCGTGTGAAAGAATAAGGAAAAACTCATTTATTTTTATAACTCGCACGAAATCTTTCGATAAAAACGTTTATCAGGCACAATTTATACACGAATCGATAGAAAAATTAATTATCTAGAATCGTATGTTCTTGGAATTTCCGTTTTCCTCCCCGTTTTCTCACAATTTTGGGTAAAGTGCGTGAAACCCCGGAATAGGCAGTGAACTCCCGTGACCACGGCGAAGCGCTACCTTAAGAATAATCAGCGCAACGATAATGAATTGGTCATAATGAAGAGAAAGAAAATTGTTGCAGATAGAAAGACTCATTCGGAGTCAGATGGAAATCCCAGACGCAAAAGAAAAATTATGTCTAATACTGATGATGAACCACATGATAAAAATATTGATAATGATAGTAATGACGAAGTTTTTGATAAAAGTAATAAAAAGTCATACGCGGATGTTCTTTCTGGTAAATTAGCTAGAAATAGAACGAAAAGTAACAGAAACCGTAAGACTCGCTCGGTTATTATGATTAAACCTATTGAGTCTTCGCAAACAAGTGATGACACGAGACAATTTTTAAAGGGTAGGTTGGATCCAAGAACACATAAAATTAGTAATTTCAAAAATGGTAAAGATGGCTCGATTATTGTTGAGTGTGCAGCAGGAGAGGATATTCAGTCAGTGAAAGAAAACATTGAAAGCAATTTAGGTACTGAATACAATGCTGTTATACCCAAGCCCGGGAAACCAAAACTGAAAATAGTGGGGATGAGTGATCGATATTCCTCTGATGTATTTATTGACCTATTGAAAAGTCAAAATCAGGAAATTTCGATTGAAGATGTAAAAGTTGTTGCTGACTTTGAGAATCCACGCTTCAAATATAACAAATTCAGTGTTATAATTTAGGTTGATAAAAATACTTATTCTAGTTTGTTGGCCGCCGGTAAGGTTTGCGTCGGCTGGGATAGGTGTTCGGTTTTCGAGTCGTTCAACGTATTGCGCTGTTTCAAGTGTGGTGAGTTTGGTCACAAGAGCACCGAATGTTTAAACAGTGAAAATTGTTCCAAATGTAATTCCGCACATAGAACATCTGAGTGTTCTTCAACTGACTTCAAATGCGTTAATTGTCTGAAAATGAACAAAGAAAGGAAATTGAATTTAGACATCCACCATCCAGCGTTTAGTAAGCAGTGTCCTGTATATCTGAGATTGCTTGAAACGAAAAAGAACAACATTATGTCAATGGAATAGCAACTAATCGATGGGAGGCATTAAGATATTTTGTAATTGAACATAGCCGGTTTGTCTTCTAATTATGTCGCAATGCGTCATCTTATAGAGGATAGACATCCTTCATTAGTTTTGCTCTCAGAGACACATATTGTTGATTCTGACGCTTTCGATCAGTTCAGTGTTCCGGGTTACACTGTTGCTTTTTGTTTGTCCCATTCCAGGCACACGGGTGGAGTTGCAATTTACGCCAGAGAATCAATTAAATTCAGCATTCAATCAAACGAAGCAGTTGGAAATAATTGGTTCTTGTGTATATCAGTTGAAAGAGGCATGCAGATGGGAAATTATGGAGTCGTTTACCACTCTCCAAGTTCAAGCGACCGCCAGTTTCTGGAAATTCTAGAAAACTGGTGGGAGAATTTCGTCGATTTTGGTAAACTAAATATTATTACTGGAGATTTTAATATTGATTGGCTCAGTGATCAAGGTTCGAATCAATTGAAACAGTTAGCAGAATTCTTCAATTTGAGGCAAACTGTAAATGAATTTACAAGAATTTCGAGATACAGTAAAACATTGATAGATCACGTGTATTCCAATTTCGACGGTGTTTATTCAAATGTGGAATCCGATTGCAAGATTTCAGATCATGAAACAATTGCAATTTCCGTAACGAGTAGCTCTAGAAATGAGGAAGATACGGTGAAAATCAAGTGTTGGAAAAACTATTCAAAGCAAACCATATCTCGACTTGTATCAAGAAGCTTGGGTTGTACACAGTTGACTGGAAATTTGGATCACAGGGCATCTATTCTTACTGACATACTGAAATAGTGTACTAATGAATTAGTAATTGAAAAGTATGTTAGTTTGAACAGCTCGAGTAGTTGGTACTCAATAGACCTCTTACAGTTAAAACGGGAGAGGGATAAACAGTACAAGAGATTCTGTAGAACTAACAATGATAGTAACTGGAGTAGATATACACAAGCACGAAACATTTATTCACGGGCCCTGAAGAAGACTAGATATGAATACATACAGAGGAGAATCGATCAAAATCAACAAAACAGTAGAGAGTTATGGAAAATTCTCAAACAGGTTATCAATCCTACACATAGTGCATCGAAAAGTATAACTTTTGACGGTATAGAAGAACACACAGAACAAATTATATCTGAAAATTTCAACAGTTATTTCATAAATAGTGTTCAGCAGATCAATCAAAGTATTGAATTGGTAGGTGAACCTGTTGAAATAACACAGCCGATGAATAACTATTGTAGACTTGATGAATTTCAATCAATCACTTTTGAACAATTGAAAAATATTTATTTTAATTTGGGAAAATCGACGGTTATTGATAATGTAAACTCAAAAGTGATACAGGATTGCTTTCATGTTATCGGACACGATCTATTGGATTTGGTAAATAAATCGTTGTACACGGGACACGTGCCAAAAGTGTGGAAAGAATCTCTGGTTGTTCCTATCCCCAAGGTTACTGGAAGGGATAAAGCCGAAGAGTACCGTCCCATTAACATGCTGCACACGCTGGAAAAAATTTTGGAACTTGTTGTTAAAGATCAGCTGATTAACTATTTGAACTCTAACAGTTTGCTAATACCGGAACAATCGGGATATCGTAAGGGTCACTCTTGTGAAACCGCTTTGAACCTAGTATTGGCAAAATGGAAGGAGAAAATCGAAGCCAAAGAGTGTTCTTGGATCTGAAGAGAGCCTTTGAAACAATTTCAAGACCTTTATTGTTGCAGACATTGCGGCGTTTTGGCATCGGGGGAATGGCACATGAATGGTTTGAAAACTATTTATGTAGTAGATCTCAAAAGACTGTTTAACGATGTAATGTCTAGTTCCCTCGGCAATTCACTTGGTGTGCCTCAGGGAAGTGTGTTAGGTCCTATTCTATTTATCATGTATATTAATGATATGAAGCGAGTCTTACGTTTCTGTGATATAAATTTGTTTGCTGATGATACTGTTCTGTTCATTACGGCTAAAGATTTCAATGAAGCTGTTGCACATTTAAACGAGGATCTAAGTTCGCTGGTTCGATGGTTAAAATTTAAGCAACTGAAACTAAACGTCGCGAAAACTAAATACATATATGGTTATTTCTTCTGTTAGCACCGGTCATGACGCCAATGTGGAAATTGATAGTGAAATTATTGATCGCGTTAGAGAAATGAAGTATCTTGGAGTCATAATTGATGAAAAGTTAACATTCAAATCTCATATCAATAACGTCATCAAGAAGATTGCCAAAAAATATGGTGTATTATGTCGTTTGAAAAATGACTTAACGACCCATAGTAAGATTCTTTTGTATAAAACAGTCATTTCACCACACATTGACTTTTGCCCATCCATTCTGTTTCTTGCTAATAACACACAAATCTTGAGATTACAGCGACTGCAAAATAAGATCATGCGATTAATTCTAAAATGTAGTAGATATACCTCCTCAGATTTTCTACTGAACGCACTACAATGGCTTTCAGTGAAACAGAGAATTTACTACTTAATCATGGTATTTATTTTCAAGATATTAAATGGCATGCTGCCTCGATATTTGTGTGATCGAGTTGAAAGAGGAACTGATTTGCATAGGTACAATACTAGAAACGCGTCTGATGCTAGAACACCAAGCTTTTTGTTAGCCAGATCGCAAAACTCATTGTTGTACAAGGGAATAAGTTTTTTCAATTCGATGCCAAGAGAGATCAAACGCGCGGCGACATTGGTGGAGTTCAAAAAGTTATGTGTTTCACACATAAAGTCCGCTTTGTAAGCAAATATTTAGTTAGTTCAATTTTTTTAGATTTTTTATTTTTTTTACGTATTACGAAGATTGTATTTTTTTTTGTTTATATATATTATTGTGAGACGTATTAAGTTACTATGTTCGGTATGATGATGATGGATTTTTAGTTTGTTTGAGAATTAAAAATAATGAGCAGTCTACAAACGTTTGAGCCTCGCGCGCGAAGCAGGTAGTGACTATTTGGAAAGCGAACAGGACTGGCCGAAGAGCCTTAGCATTCAGTGTGTTAAGTTTGCTCTTGACCTTGATTGCAAGGTTGGATAATAGTTTAAGGAATAGATTCGGGAAACTAATTGGGATCGACAGTTGTTGATGGAATTGGGCCTGGCTCTGCTCATCCGCAGTCTCGTTACTCCATCGTAGCTGATGTGTGTAGCGATGAACTGGTCCGGCGGGAAGGGCCAGGTGAATTACTTTCTGATACTGGTAAAGATATCGGGTTCGATTCCTGATGTGATCAAGGATCTTCCCGGGTTGGAAATTTTCTTGATTTACCCTGGATAGTAAATCCGAGATATTTGAATGTTATTTTGTGGTCAGTCGTTCTTTTGAAGAAAAATCTATACCTGATAGATAATCAGATCGTTTTCTTTTGTTTACTGGTTAAGATATGTGCAAAAATATTAATTATCATTTAGATAACTCGTTCTGCTCACACCTTTGTAGGGGTATGAGGTGGGACCATCATCATCATTCATTTCATCGTCTGGAGGGGGAGGACTCATTGTGCTTACTGTAGCACGAGGTTATATTTTGGCAAGTATGGGAAATTATAAGAGGGATGCAATAATGAACTGTAATCAGGGAGGAATAAAACAGTGAACAGTGGTAAGGAACGGTCGCCAAGACCTGCTCTTGGTCGATTGCCACTTCAATTGATGCCAAAAAACCTCTACGAGGAAAGCACCAGCTAACGGTTCGGTGCGCAGTGCAAAAAACCTCACCGAGGAAAAGGCACAAATAAACTGTTTATAGTTTGTATCGACTAACGGTACCACTTCACTGTTCGATCACAATCGACATAGGCGCTAAAATGATTATATATATATATATATATATATATATATATATATATATATATATATATATATATATATATATATATATATATATATATATATATATATATATATATATATATATATATATATATATATATATATATATATATATACATATATATATATATATATATATATATATATATATATATATATATATATATATATATATATATATATATATATATATATATATATATATAATCATTTTAGCGCCTGTGTCGATTGTGATCGAACAGTGAAGTGGTACCGTTAGTCGATACAAACTATAAACAGTTTATTTGTGCCTTTTCCTCGGTGAGGTTTTTTGCACTGCGCACCGAACCGTTAGGTGGTGCTTTCCTCGTAGAGGTTTTTTGGCATCAATTGAAGTGGCAATCGACCAAGAGCAGGTCTTGGCGACCGTTCCTTACCACTGTTCACTGTTTTATTCCTCCCTGATTACAGTTCATTATTGCATCCCTCTTATAATTTCCCATACTTGCCAAAATATAACCTCGTGCTACAGTAAGCACAATGAGTCCTCCCCCTCCAGACGATGAAATGAATGATGATGATGGTCCCACCTCATACCCCTACAAAGGTGTGAGCAGAACGAGTTATCTAAATGATAATTAATACAGGGTGATTTTTTAAGAGCTTGAGAACTTTTTTAAACAATAAAACGCATAAAATTTGCAAAATCTCATCGGTTCTTTATTTTAAACGTTAGATTGGTACATGACATTTACTTTTTGAAGATAATTTCATTTAAATGTTGACCGCGGCTGCGTCTTAGGTGGTCCATTCGGAAAGTCCAATTTTGGGCAACTTTTTCGAGCATTTCGGCCGGAATAGCCCGAATTTCTTCGGAAATGTTGTCTTCCAAAGCTGGAATAGTTACTGGCTTATTTCTGTAGACTTTAGACTTGACGTAGCCCCACAAAAAATAGTCTAAAGGCGTCAAATCGCATGATCTTGGTGGCCAACTTAGCGGTCCATTTCTTGAGATGAATTGTTCTCCGAAGTTTTCCCTCAAAATGGCCATAGAATCGCGAGCTGTGTGGCATGTAGCGCCATCTTGTTGAAACCACATGTCAACCAAGTTCAGTTCTTCCATTTTTGGCAACAAAAAGTTTGTTAGCATCGAACGATAGCGATCGCCATTCACTGTAACGTTGCGTCCAACAGCATCTTTGAAAAAATACGGTCCAATGATTCCACCAGCGTACAAACCACACCAAACAGTGCATTTTTCGGGATGCATGGGCAGTTCTTGAACGGCTTCTGGTTGCTCTTCACTCCAAATGCGGCAATTTTGCTTATTTACGTAGCCATTCAACCAGAAATGAGCCTCATCGCTGAACAAAATTTGTCGATAAAAAAGCGGACTTTCCGAATGGACCACCTAAGACGCAGCCGCGGTCAACATTTAAATGAAATTATCTTCAAAAAGTAAATGTCATGTACCAATCTAACGTTTAAAATAAAGAACCGATGAGATTTTGCAAATTTTATGCGTTTTATTGTTTAAAAAAGTTCTCAAGCTCTTAAAAAATCACACTGTATTTTTGCACATATCTTAACCAGTAAACAAAAGAAAACGATCTGATTATCTATCAGGTATAGATTTTTCTTCAAAAGAACGACTGACCACAAAATAACATTCAAATATCTCGGATTTACTATCCAGGGTTAATCAAGAAAATTTCCAACCCGGGAAGATCCTTGATCACATCAGGAATCGAACCCGATATCTTTACCAGTATCAGAAAGTAATTCACCTGGCCCTTCCCGCCGGACCAGTTCATCGCTACACACATCAGCTACGATGGAGTAACGAGACTGCGGATGAGCAGAGCCAGGCCCAATTCCATCAACAACTGTCGATCCCAATTAGTTTCCCGAATCTATTCCTTAAACTATTATCCAACCTTGCAATCAAGGTCAAGAGCAAACTTAACACACTGAATGCTAAGGCTCTTCGGCCAGTCCTGTTCGCTTTCCAAATAGTCACTACCTGCTTCGCGCGCGAGGCTCAAACGTTTGTAGACTGCTCATTATTTTTAATTCTCAAACAAACTAAAAATCCATCATCATCATACCGAACATAGTAACTTAATACGTCTCACAATAATATATATAAACAAAAAAAAATACAATCTTCGTAATACGTAAAAAAAATAAAAAATCTAAAAAAATTGAACTAACTAAATATTTGCTTACAAAGCGGACTTTATGTGTGAAATACATAACTTTTTGAACTCCACCAATGTCGCCGCGCGTTTGATCTCTCTTGGCATCGAATTGAAAAAACTTATTCCCTTGTACAACAATGAGTTTTGCGATCTGGCTAACAAAAAGCTTGGTGTTCTAGCATCAGACGCGTTTCTAGTATTGTACCTATGCAAATCAGTTCCTCTTTCAACTCGATCACACAAATATCGAGGCAGCATGCCATTTAATATCTTGAAAATAAATACCATGATTAAGTAGTAAATTCTCTGTTTCACTGAAAGCCATTGTAGTGCGTTCAGTAGAAAATCTGAGGAGGTATATCTACTACATTTTAGAATTAATCGCATGATCTTATTTTGCAGTCGCTGTAATCTCAAGATTTGTGTGTTATTAGCAAGAAACAGAATGGATGGGCAAAAGTCAATTTGTGGTGAAATGACTGTTTTATACAAAAGAATCTTACTATGGGTCGTTAAGTCATTTTTCAAACGACATAATACACCATATTTTTTGGCAATCTTCTTGATGACGTTATTGATATGAGATTTGAATGTTAACTTTTCATCAATTATGACTCCAAGATACTTCATTTCTCTAACGCGATCAATAATTTCACTATCAATTTCCACATTGGCGTCATGACCGGTGCTAACAGAAGAAATAACCATATATTTAGTTTTCGCGACGTTTAGTTTCAGTTGATTAAATTTTAACCATCGAACCAGCGAACTTAGATCCTCGTTTAAATGTGCAACAGCTTCATTGAAATCTTTAGCCGTAATGAACAGAACAGTATCATCAGCAAACAAATTTATATCACAGAAACGTAAGACTCGCTTCATATCATTAATATACATGATAAATAGAATAGGACCTAACACACTTCCCTGAGGCACACCAAGTGAATTGCCGAGGGAACTAGACATTACATCGTTAAACAGTCTTTTGAGATCTACTACATAAATAGTTTTCAAACTATTCATGTGCCATTCCCCCGATGCCAAAACGCCGCAATGTCTGCAACAATAAAGGTCTTGAAATTGTTTCAAAGGCTCTCTTCAGATCCAAGAACACTCTTTGGCTTCGATTTTCTCCTTCCATTTTGCCAATACTAGGTTCAAAGCGGTTTCACAAGAGTGACCCTTACGATATCCCGATTGTTCCGGTATTAACAAACTGTTAGAGTTCAAATAGTTAATCAGCTGATCTTTAACAACAAGTTCCAAAATTTTTTCCAGCGTGTGCAGCATGTTAATGGGACGGTACTCTTCGGCTTTATCCCTTCCAGTAACCTTGGGGATAGGAACAACCAGAGATTCTTTCCACACTTTTGGCACGTGTCCCGTGTACAACGATTTATTTACCAAATCCAATAGATCGTGTCCGATAACATGAAAGCAATCCTGTATCACTTTTGAGTTTACATTATCAATAACCGTCGATTTTCCCAAATTAAAATAAATATTTTTCAATTGTTCAAAAGTGATTGATTGAAATTCATCAAGTCTACAATAGTTATTCATCGGCTGTGTTATTTCAACAGGTTCACCTACCAATTCAATACTTTGATTGATCTGCTGAACACTATTTATGAAATAACTGTTGAAATTTTCAGATATAATTTGTTCTGTGTGTTCTTCTATACCGTCAAAAGTTATACTTTTCGATGCACTATGTGTAGGATTGATAACCTGTTTGAGAATTTTCCATAACTCTCTACTGTTTTGTTGATTTTGATCGATTCTCCTCTGTATGTATTCATATCTAGTCTTCTTCAGGGCCCGTGAATAAATGTTTCGTGCTTGTGTATATCTACTCCAGTTACTATCATTGTTAGTTCTACAGAATCTCTTGTACTGTTTATCCCTCTCCCGTTTTAACTGTAAGAGGTCTATTGAGTACCAACTACTCGAGCTGTTCAAACTAACATACTTTTCAATTACTAATTCATTAGTACACTATTTCAGTATGTCAGTAAGAATAGATGCCCTGTGATCCAAATTTCCAGTCAACTGTGTACAACCCAAGCTTCTTGATACAAGTCGAGATATGGTTTGCTTTGAATAGTTTTTCCAACACTTGATTTTCACCGTATCTTCCTCATTTCTAGAGCTACTCGTTACGGAAATTGCAATTGTTTCATGATCTGAAATCTTGCAATCGGATTCCACATTTGAATAAACACCGTCGAAATTGGAATACACGTGATCTATCAATGTTTTACTGTATCTCGAAATTCTTGTAAATTCATTTACAGTTTGCCTCAAATTGAAGAATTCTGCTAACTGTTTCAATTGATTCGAACCTTGATCACTGAGCCAATCAATATTAAAATCTCCATCCAGGCGCTAAAATGATTATATATATATATATATATATATATATATATATATATATATATATATATATATATATATATATATATATATATATATATATATATATATATATATATATATATATATATATATATATGTATATATATATACATATATATACATACATATATATATATATATATATATATATATATATATATATATATATATATATATATATATATATATATATATATATATATATATATATATATATATATATATATATATATATATATATATTTATCACAGTTTCTAATGTATTTGTAAACAATAAAGCAATAAAGGCTCACGGTACCACACACAGAGCTTCCTGACAAAGGCTCACAATCGACCTTGAGGACGGATTAATTCGAATTATCACTCGACCGCACGGATGCAGACAATAGAATACGGAATAACCTTGATAACAGAATAAAACAATTCAACTCACTGTTGAAGAAACGTGAAATCACGTCCGATTGGCCCGATAGTTGCAGTACAACTGACCTCCCTGGTTTAGTACAAATGAGTTACACAGACTCACAACTATAGAACCATTAGATGTAATGTCACATAATAATAAGCAAATTCCAACAAAAATCGATGCAATCTTCAATTGAATCGATTCGCTCTCGGTATTAGTTAGTAAGTTAGTATATAAGTTCCTTTTCCCCATTACACAATACAAGTAGGTTTAGAATTTTCCCTAACTCATTTGTACTAAACCAGGGAGGACGCTTCAGAATCATTTTCAGAATTTTATTCTGAATCTTTGAAGCGTTTTCTTCCTGGTGGAACAACAGCTTGACCAAATTGGTACCGCATAAAGCATGGCTGGTCTGAAAATTTGTTTATAAATTAACAACTTGTTTTTTAGACAGAGCTTAGAATTTCTGTTTATAAGAGGATATAAACATTTAATATATTTATTACACTTTGCCTGGATTCCTTCAATGTGATCCTTCAAAGTGAGTTTTTTGTCATACGTTAAACCTAAGTATTTAGACAGATAATCACTGAAAATATTTAAACTTCTTTGTAGGCGACTACAGATCACTCTTAGATTTCTACCTGTGGCTAACAGACTTTTGTCGTCACAAAATAGCGATTTCTGACAACCAACGGGTATATTTGGAAGATCAGAAGTGAAAATGTTATACAAGATTGGAGCTACACTCGAACCCTGCGGAACACCGGCTCGTACGGGTAGCAATTCAGATTTACAATTCTGATAGCTAACCTGAAGAGTACGATCAGTTAAATAATTTTGAATCATTTTGATCAAATAAATAGGAAACTGGAAATCAGACATTTTTGCTATTAAACCTTTGTGCCAAACACTGTCGAATGCTTTTTCTATGTCTAGAAGAGCAACTCCAGTGGATAACCCAGAAGATATATTTGATTTTATCATGTTCGTTACTCTGACAAGTTGATGAGTAGTTGAATGTTCATGACGAAATCCAAACTGCTCTGGTAAAAAAATTGAATTCTCATTTATATGAGTCATCATTCTCAACAAGATAATTTTTTCAAAAAGTTTACTGATAGAAGAAAGTAAGCTAATTGGGCGATAACTTGATGTTTCTGCTGGGTTTTTATCAGGTTTTAGGATAGGAATTACTTTAGCGTTTTTCCATCTTTTTGGGAAGTAAGCTAATGAAAAACACTTGTTGAAAATTTTAACCAGGAGTCTCAAGGCAACATCGGGAAAATTTTTAATAAGAATATTAAAAATTCCATCATTACCAGGAGCCTTCATGTTTTTAAGTTTCCTAATAATTGATTTAATTTCATCAAAATTCGTCTCAATAATGTCATCGTGTGATAACACTTGAGTTGAAATATGATCATATTTCAGTGAGACTTCATTTTCAATAGGACTCACAACGTTCAAATTAAAATTGTGGACACTCTCGAACTGCTGAGCAAGTTTCTGAGCTTTTTCGCCATTCGTAAGAAGTATTTGATTTCCTTCCTTGAGAGCAGGAATTGGTTTCTGAGGTTTCTTAAGAACCTTAGAAAGTTTCCAGAAAGGTTTAGAATATGGTTTAATTTGTTCAACTTCTTTAGCGAAATTTTCATTTCGCAGAAGAGTAAATCTATGTTTAATTTCTTTTTGTAAATCCTTAACTATGTTTTTCATAGCAGGATCACGAGAACGTTGATATTGTCGTCGACGAACATTCTTCAACCGAATGAGCAGTTGAAGATTGTCATCGATGATAGGAAAATTTAATTTAGTTTGAGCTTTGGGAACTGAAAGATTTCTAGCTTCGATAATATAATGATTCAAATTATCAATTGCTGTGTCGATGTCCGCAGAATTTTCTAAAATAGTTTCATGATCCACATGATTTTCAATGTGAGATCTGTAATCCAACCAATTAGCTCTATGATAGTTGAAAATAGAACTAATTGGATTAATTAAAGCTTCGTTGGAAAGTCGGAATGTTACAGGAAGATGATCTGAGTCAAAGTCAGCATGAGTAATCGGTTCACTACAAATGTGACTTTGATCTGTTAGAACCAGATCAATTGTAGACGGGTTTTTCACTGAAGAGAAACAAGTCGGATTACTGGGATGAAGAACTGTGAAGTAATCAGCTGAGAGTTGATTATGAAGTATTTTACCATTACTGTTATTTTGCCTACAATTCCACTGGACATGCTTAGCATTTAAGTCCCCTATTACGAAAAATTTCGATCGATATCTTGTAAGTTTTTGCAAATCGCCTTTAAAGAAATTTAATTGTTCGCCGGTGCATTGGAATGGCAAATATGCTCCAGCGATGAAATAAATTCCATGAATGGTTTCAACTTCGATTCCCAAGCTTTCAATAACTTTAGTATTGAAAGAAGATAAAATTCGATGTTTAATTTGCCGTTGGACAAAAATGGCAACTCCACCACCCATTCCAGTAAACCTGTCAAATCGATGAACCACATAATGTGGATTACTTTTCAATTTTACATTTGGTTTAAGAAAAGTTTCTGTCACAATGGCAATATGAATTTTGTGAACTTTGAGAAAATTATAAAATTCATCTTCACTCGATTTCAAAGATCGAGCATTCCAATTTAAAATATTCAAATAATTATTTAACATCACTGTTAAATTTTAAATTCATTATAATATTATTTGCAAATTTCCATCCGATTTGAAATGCTTCAAAAAGTGATGAAGTCGAATTCATTTGGATGATCATTTGAAAAAGTTGATCTTGTAGGTAGATCATTTTATTTTCAGTTATATCGCCTAAATCGACTTCATTTAAAGAAGCGAATGGCATTGAAGGAATATTTGTAGGTAGACTGCCATTAGAAGAAGATGATTTGGCCGGTCTACCTATTAATAAATTGTTTTCGTTAGAAGAAGAACTGCAAGGCGGTCCTGTGTTTTGATTATTTACATTAGAAGAAATAGGTGATAGATTTCTACCTAATATACCAGCATAACTGACATTAGAAGAAGATGATGACGAGGTCGATCTACCTGTCAATAAATTGTTTTCGTTAGAAGACGAATTGGCAGGCGTACCTGTTTTTTGTTTCGAAGAAATCAGTGCCTTAGAAAAATTAGGCGTGGCATTTGTAACGGTTTTTTGATTTTCAGGTATGTTCTGTAAATTTAAGGTCGTTGATTTGACTTGTTGTCGAAGCGAACGAGCGTTTAAAATTTTTTCCCTGACAGGACATTTCAAATAATTGGATTTATGATTTCCATTGCAATTTGAACATGAAAATTTATCAGTGGTTTCATTCATTGGACAAACGTCTTTCGAATGCGATTTACCACAATTCAAACACCGTATATCCATATGACAATTTTTGGTTCCATGACCGAAGCCTTGGCAACGACGACATTGCGTTAAGTTTGCAATACGATTATGCCGTTTATAATGTTCCCAATGAATTTTAATGTGGGAAATGAAACGTACTTTTTCTAAAGTTTTCAAATTGTTTACATCACTTCGATTGAAGTGTATTAGGTAAAGTTCATGGGAAATTCCAGAGCGTGGTTTAGAATACCATTCGCTCTTTTTTTCATAAGTATTACTTGGGAAGGGGCAAAACCAAGCAATTCTTTTAGTTCATTTTTAATTTCATCAATACTTTGATCATTTGATAATCCTTTCAAGACAGCCTTGAAGGGTCTGTCTGATTTTATATCATATGAATAAAATTTATGAAGTTTCTCGGTCAAATATCGAATAAGACGTTCGTAATCTTCTAAACCATCCACCAAGACTCGACATTCTCCTCTTCGTCCGATTTGAAATGAGACTTTCACTTCCGGGAGAAAAGTAGAAAGCTCAGTACGGAATGCTTTGAAGTCGGAAATCATCACCGTCACTGGTGGCATAGGTTGATGTTTCTTCCCAGAACGACAAGCGTCCATTTTGGGAATTTTTGAAGAATTTTCTTCTATGTCGCTACAATCGGATTCAGGAAGAATCTCGTAAATATTGTTAGACGGCATAGGATCAACGGAAGGGAAATCCGTCCGTTGTCTTTTATTTTTACATTCAGATTCTATAAGATCGTGAATGTTATTAGAAAAATGTTGAATAACGGATTGTGATTTATTCCGTATTGAATTATTTTTAGCCTTAGGCTTGTTGCCTTTCCGGTTGGACGCAGGCATTTTTGAAATTAATGAAATTTTAAATTAAATTAACTAGGCTAAATTAGTCTTCGATTAGACTCCTAGCTAGCCTTAAAAAAGGCTGATTAATTTCTTAGTCACTCTAATATCACTCTTTGTATCACTTAGTCACTCTAATATCACTCTTTGTATCACTTAGTCACTTAGTTAGTGATTCAGGTAGCCTTGAAAAAGACTGAAGCCTTGAATCAATGAAACTCTAGGTAGCCAGAAAAAAATTCCAGGAGCCAAGAGCTATACGCGTGCGGTGCGAACGACTGTTCAACACCGACTAGTAGTATATAAGTTCATTTTCCCCATCACACAAGTATGTTTACAATTTTCCCTACACAAATATCACAGAATTGCGGAAGCAAATGATGACCTCATGGTAATAACCAAATCATTTATATATATATATATATATATATATATATATATATATATATATATATATATATATATATATATATATATATATATATATATATATATATATATATATATATATATATATATATATATATATATATATATACCGGTACCGTGAGCCTTTATTGCTTTATTGCTTACAAATACATTAGAAACTGCGAGAAATATATATATATATATATATATATATATATATATATATATATATATATATATATATATATATATATATATATATATATATATATATATATATATATATATATATATATATATATATATATATATATATATATATATATATATATAATCATTTTAGCGCCTGTGTCGATTGTGATCGAACAGTGAAGTGGTACCGTTAGTCGATACAAACTATAAACAGTTTATTTGTGCCTTTTCCTCGGTGAGGTTTTTTGCACCGTCGCACCGAACCGTTAGCTGGTGCTTTCCTCGTAGAGGTTTTTTGGCATCATTTGAAGTGGCAATCGACCAAGAGCAGGTCTTGATGACCGTTCCTTACCACTGTTCAACAAGCTAAGTATTGCTTTTTTTTATTCCTCCCTGATAACAGTTCATTATTGCATCCCTCTTATAATTTCCCATACTTGCCAAAATATTACCTCGTGCTACAGTAAGCACAATGAGTCCTCCTCCTCCAGACGATGAAATGAAGACAGATCCAAACCCGCCTGTTGATAACAGTAATAAATCCCTCGGGATTAAGGAATATTCCGATGAACCCTCACTATTGACCGGTCCATATGTCGTGTACTTCCGGACCAAATCAAAAGATGAAGCATTGAATTTTTTGACATTATCTAAGAACCTGACGTCACATTATCCGGCTGTCACACAAATTGTAAAAATACGCTCCGACAAACTCAGGGTCACGTTGACCAGCTTAAAGCAGGCTAATGAGATCGTTCGAAAATCTTTACGCGGGAGTATCGCGTATACGTACCAGTTCGCGATGTCGAAATAGACGGCGTGGTCACAGATGCAAGTTTGACAGATATTCTTGAGCACGAGGTTGGCGGTTTCAAAAACCCCTTACTCAAGAATTTGAAGATACTGGATTGCAAACGCTTGCATTCAGTATCGATCGCCGAGGATGGGACAAAATCTTATCCTCAATCGAATTCGTATCGTGTGACCTTCGCTGGTTCGGCTTTGCAAAATTATGTCCTTCTGGACAGGGTTCGTCTACCCGTACGTCTCTTCGTGCCGCGGGTTATGAACTGTACTAATTGCCAGCAATTAGGACACACAGCCTCCCATTGTTCGAATCGGCCCCGTTGTTCGAAGTGTGGAGAGTGTCATGCGGATGGCTCTTGCGGAAGAGACATTGAAAAGTGTCTCTACTGCAGTGAGGGTTCGCATGATCTCTCAGCATGTCCCGCCTACAAATTGCGTGGAGATAAGTTAAAGCACTCTTTAAGGGAACGCTCCAAGCGCACATTTGCAGAAATGCTAAAGAGCGCTACACCACCAAGCCCATCTCCAAATCCCTATGCTTGTTTGTCAACAGACGAGTGCGATTCAGACGACCCTCTCTAAGGCACATCTTCGGCCATCCCTCGTAGCAACCGGAAATGGAGAAATATTTCCTATCATAAGCTACCTAGTAAGGGTTCGAAGGTGGCCCTTGAGGGGCCTATAAAAGTAACAGCTAATGGAAGTGTTGGTAAAACACCGATGCAAAGAATAGCTCCTGATCTAGAAAAACTGAGATCTGATCACTTCCTAAGACAAACAAAAACTCAATTGCCCCTAAAAACCAGTCAAAGAATCAACCAAATGCTGGATTTATCAAATTTTCTGATATAGTGGACTGGATTTTCACAACTTTCAATATTTCCGAACCCATTGAAAGTTCTTTTGATGACTTTTGTTCCGTAGCTGAGACGTTTTTTAAACAGTTGACTGTAAAATGGCCCCTTCTTTCAGCGATCGTATCCTTCGATGGCCAGGTTATCCAATGAGATCACGGATTTGATCACTGTTTAACAATGGAATTGCAGAAGTATTACCCAAAAATTGATTCCTTCAAACATCTATTATATACCATGCATTGCGATGTATTTGCATTGTGCGAAACTCGGTTAACTTCTGAAATATCTCTCAACTTCCATAATTTTAATATTATTCGTTTGGATCGAGAAACTCCTTCCCGCACCAACGTTGGTTTTATGAGACTTTAACTCACACGGTACGGGATGGGGTTGTCTTCATGACGATAACAAATCAGCTATGATCCATGATATTCGCGACAACTTCAATATGACAATATTGAGTACGGGAGAAATGACACGGATTCCTGCACCACCAGCAAGACCAAGTGCGCTGGATTTATCCCTTTGCTCGACATCGCTACGGTTGGATTGCAAGTGGAAGGTAATCCCCGGTCCCCACGGTAGCGATCATCTACCTATCGTAATTTCAATCGCCAACCGATTTAGACCATCGGAGACAATCAATGTTTCGTATGATCTCACACGAAATATTGATTGGAAATATTCAGCAAATTCGATGTCTGAGAAACTGGAAACAACACAAGAACTTCCTCCGGAGGAAGAGTACACGTTTCTGGCTGGCTAGATTCTCGACTCCGCGATTCAAGCTCAGACGAAACGTGTACCCGGCGCGAATAGTTGTTTGCGTATTGCCTTAAGTTGCATGCAGTCGACTGATACGATGAGTCTCGAAGTGCTTGCGGGCGTCTTACCGTTGGAAAATCTCATATCGATTGCTAATCCGATGCGATATCCTAAATCCGATGGTGATTGAAAACTTCGAAAGGGTTGTCGAGCTTAATTCTCCAACTCGTTTTATGGCCTTGTATTTTGATTACATGGCTCAGTATGCTAGTCCTTCTTCGTTTGCTTCCAACCGTGCTCATTTCTTGGATACTTCTGATTCTACTGTGTTTTACGACACATCCATGAGAGAAGAGATTCGTGGAATTCCGGATCACGTGCGCCTTCAAGTAGCCTCAAATAATATTTATAATAAATTTAGAACAGTCAAATGTGAAAAGATGTTTTACACTGACGGATCAAACATCAACGAGTCCGCAGGCTTCGGTATATTCAATCAAAACATTACCGCTTCTTACATACTCAGTGATCCGGCTTCAGTTTACGTCGCAGAATTAGCTGCTATTCAGTACACCCTCGAAATCATTAAAACCTTACCCAAAGAGCCACGGATAGTCTAAGCCCAATAGAAGCTCTCCGGGCAATGAAGCAAGGAAAGTATCCCCCATATTTTCTGGGGAAAATACGGGACACCTGCGGACTTTATCTGAGCGGTCTTATTTAATATCGTTAGTCTGGCTCCTTTCGCATTGTTCCATTCCGGGATATAAAAAGGCAGACTCGTTGGGTAAGGAGGGCGCATTAGAAGGTGATATTTATGAAAGACCAATCTGCTTCAATGAATTATTCCGTATTTCTCGTCGAAGAAAACTTGAAAGTTGGCAAACTTCATGGAGTAATGACGAACTGGGACGATGGCTACATTCCATTATCCCTGGGGTATCGACGAAACCTTGGTTCAGGATGAACGTGAGTCGTGATTTCATTCGTGTTATGTCTCGGCTCATGTCAAATCACTACACTTTCCCCCTTTTACTCTGTTCTCCGTAATATTTACTTCTCTATATTTTTTTTTCATTTTCTTCCGTAACATCATCATTATCTAAATATACTATCCTAGTTTTAAGTTATTTGTTAATTAAAATTAAAAAAAGCCCTTGGCATCTTAGAGCTTAAGCAGAGTGCCTTAAAAAAATATATAATGGAATAAAAAAAAATCCAGAGAGGACGATTCAAAATCATTTTCAGAATTTTATTCTGGATCCTTTGAAGCGTTTTCTTCCTAGTGGAACAACAACTTGAACAAATTGGTACTGCAAAAAGTATGGCTGGTCTTGAAATTTTTTTATAAATTAACAAATTGTTTTCCAGACAGAGCTTAAAATTTCTGTGTATAAGAGGATATAAATATTTAATATATTTATTATAATTTGCCTGGATTCCTCCAATGTGATCCTTAAAAGTGAATTTTTTGTCATACGTATTTAACCTTTTTATTAACCTAATTATTTTGCTTGATCAGACCATGTCAATTTCAAGCCATTCAATTTGAGAATGTGATTATTGTTTGGTTTAAACAAAGAAGCTCTTGGCTTATGAGGAAAAATAATCAATTGCGATTTTGCAGCATTTGGTTTAATTTTCCATACTGACAGATACTCACTGAAAATATTTAAGCTTCTTTGTAGGCGACTGCAGATCACTCTTAGATTTCTACTTGTGGCTAACAGACTTGAGTCGTCACAGAATAGCGATTTCTGACAACCAACGCACAGTGAGAAAAATCTATGAAAACCCGCAAAGAATTCTATAACTCATGAACTTATTGAGATAGGTCAACATACTAAAGCGTATCTTATACAAGAATGTCCAAGGGATTCAATGAAATGGTTTGCAATGGCCGCACGAATCGCAATCCTGCTCAGTTTACCCCAAATATACAGCAGTTTTGGAGTTTCCTATAACATTCACTCTGTAGCTTGAAAAGAAGTCGAGTGCGGTATTCTGGAATAGCCTACTTTCATGTAAAAAACGTTTGGAGAATCGATTTGAAGAACTCACACTGGCCGCACGAAACGTTTTGGTGGCTATTTTACCCCAATTCCTCCATTTCGTGAGATCCTTACTGAAAATCGTCCATAAATCTCGGTCAAACTTCTTGTAAGTTTGCTAAATCTAGCTTATCTCATGTAGAAAAGTCAAAGGATCAAATGGAAGAACCGACACAGACCGCACGAAAGTTTTGATGACTATTTTACCCAATTTCCTCATTTTATGTTTTGTTATTGTTAATCGGTCTTAAATCATGGTAAAAGTTATTGGAAGTTTACTAAATCTAGCTTATCTTATAGAAAAAAGTCTGTAGAACCGAATGGAAAAAATACACTGGCCGCACGAAACGTTCTGGTGACTATTTTATCCTATTTCTTATTAATATCTTATTGTAAATCGTCCTTAAATCTCGGTAAAACTTATTGGAAGTTTACTAAGTCTAGCTTATCTTATAGAAAATAGTCTGTAGAACCGAATGGAAGAACCTACACTGGCCGCACGAAACGTTCTGGTGACTATTTTACCCCATTTCTCCATTTCAAGATATCCTATTGTAAATCGTCTTTGAATCTCGGTAAAACTTATTGGAATTTTGCTAAATCCAGCTTATCATATGAAAGAAAGTCAATAGAACCGAATGGAATAACCTACACTGGCCGCACGGAACGTTTTGACTTTTTTTACGGTTTTTGTTTCGCCTGTTTATGTGATGGAGTTCAATATTTTACACACTCTCGGTCACTTCACTTATACATCAATATCTCCGGAACCGGAAGTCAGATCCAAATGAAATTTAGGAATTTCGTATGGGACTATGAGACCTTTCATTTGAATTTTAGTTTGTGGAAATCGGTCAAACCATCGCTGAAAAAAGTAAATGATATCCATTTTGAAACATATGACCACTATTTCCGGTGCTTCCGGAACCGGAGACCGGAAACCAGGATAGTCGAAATAAGTTTTTTAACTGCCTACTGATAATGACTATCGATTTGTATAGTTTTGAGAGCTGTTTAGACAAATTTTTGCGTGTTTTATTTCAGCGGTTCAAGTGATGGTGTACAATATTTAACACACTTTACCCAGATCCGGATGAAATTCAGAAATTCCACATGGGACCGTGAGACCATTCATCTAAGTTTATCAAAATCGGTTCAGCCATCATCGAGAAATCCTAGTGAAATTATTTGACACATACACACACGGAGAACCCTTCGATCATTAAATTGCGATATCGCAGTTTTTGATTTTTTCGATAGTTTATTTAAGTAATTTCTTTTTGATTCAACCAATATGGTTTTTGATTTGCATATATACAAGTAGTTGAAAAATATGTTGTATTGAATGCTGTCAAATGCCGGAGACAGTTGAAAGCAAAACAATAATCGCAATTCAAAATCAACAACTTTTTGCCTTTCTCATATAGAAAGGTTATGCAATCACTTGAAAAACCGACTAGTGAAAATGTCAGTTCATCGAGCTGAGCAATGTCTGTGCGTGTGTGTGTGTGTGTGTGTGTGTGTGTGTGTGTGTGTGTGTGTGTGTGTGTGTGTGTGTGTGTGTGTGTGTGTGTGTGTGTGTGTGTGTGTGTGTGTGTGTGTGTGTGTGTGTGTGTGTGTGTGTCAAATATTCTCACTAGGTTTTCTCGGAGATGACTGAACCGATTTTGACAAACTTAGATTCAAATGATAGGTCCCGTGGTCCCATACGGAATTCCTGAATTTCATCCGGATCCAATTTCCGGTTCCGAAATTCTAGGGTAAAGTGTGTTCAATATTGTACACCGTCACTTAAACCGGCGAAACAAAACACGTAAAAAATTTTCTAAACTGGTCTCAAAACTACACAAATCGATAGTCATTATCAGTAGGTAACTAAACAAACCGATTCCGGCTATCCTGATTCCCTGTATCCCGTTCCGGAAGTACCGGAAATAGAGGTCATATATAAAAAAAATGAATCTCACTCACTTTTCTCAGCGATGGTTTAACCGATTTCCACAAACTTAGATTCAAATGAAAGGTCTTCCGATCCCATACGGAATTCATGAATTTCTTCTGGATCCGACTTCCGGTCCCGGAGTTATAGGGTATAGTGTGTTCAATTTTGTACACCGTCACTTGAAATATTTTAGGATGCAACAAACATTTATATCGTAATTTAGAATGTGTACTAGAAGAGTTTGTGTTTCATGTTAGTTGGTGTCCCTACGAACCGACTTTGATTATACTGGTTCTCTGACTCCGGTGCCAAAAGTGCATATAATAGTGAAACCATTTCGTTTTCTTAAGGATTACTTACGCAATCGAAGCACTTTTTTATACTGTATGCTATACATAAACAATCTCTTGGTTTCTTTCAAAAATCGAAGAGAAAAGTTTTGAATAGAATACAACAATATTATATGTACATGAGAAAGGCATTATTACAGCACTAGGTGGATTAAAACAGGCTTTCATTGCCGTTTCAACCTTCCGAGCGAACGGACGTGATTTGGATTTACTGCGAAAGCATTGAAAACCAGTTGTGAGTGTGTGATAATGTGGTCGGACGATATTGTGTGATAGACAATAGTGCTTTTTCCTCAGAGATTTTTTTTCGCATTATATAATAGAACAGTGCCTTATTGTGAGCGATCGATCGAAACGGTACCGTTAGCCGGTTATTGTTTCGCCGATCAAGGCCAAGTGTGCGGATTATAAACAAGCGGCCATTGTGTGAGGATTATAAATAAGTGTGCCTTTTCCTCTCGGAGGTTTTTTGCACACCACCAAAGCGGCGATACGCCGATCGACGAAGTCCAGCTTGGTGTCCCCCGTTGGATCTTAGGTTAAGTACTGTTACTTCGTTTATTTTTATTTCTTTATTTGACCATTATATTCCCCCCCGAATCATTTGTTTTTGCGCGGAAGTAGTTCCGCTATGTCTAATCTAAATCCTGACCCCCCCCCGCTCCCGATGTTCAAATGGAGACTTCCCTTGTCTGTAAAAAGTCACGCATAAAGAGCTATCCCGATGGCATCGCACTACCGGCCGAGCCTTACGCGGTCTATTTCCGGACCAAATCAAGAGAAAAAAAATACATCGCGATATAATACGATGAAAAGTATTGATAGAATACGGCCAGACAAGCTCAGGGTCCTGTTTACCAGCTTAAAACAGGCTAATGAGCTTGTTCAAAAGGATCCTTTTACGCTGGAGTACCGCGTCTATGTACCAGCTCGCGAAGTAGAAATCGACGGTGTGGTCACCGATTCGAGTTTGACTTGCGAGGATATTCTTAAGTACGGGGCGAGTTGTTTTAAAGACCCCTCACTTAAGAATGTCAAGATACTGGATTGCAAGCGATTGCATTCAGTATCGATCGCCGGGGATGGAACAAAGTCTTATCCCCAATCAGACTCTTATCGTGTGACCTTCGTCGGCTCGGCATTGCCCAACTACATCCTCTTGGACCGGGTTCGTCTGTCTGTTCGTCTATTTGTACCCCGGATAATGAATTGTACTAATTGCAAACAACTGGGGCATACAGCTACCCATTGCAGCAATAAGCTACGTTGTACCAACTGTGGGGAAGCTCATGCGGACGGCTCTTGCGGTAAGGATGCTGAAAAGTGTCTCTACTGTAAGGAGGGTGAGCATGACCTCTCTTAATGTCCCGCTTACAAACTGCGAGGAGATCGGATGAAACGTTCCCTGAAGGAACACTCCAAGCGTTCCTTTGCCGAAATGGTTAAGAGTGCCACCCCTCCTAAACAGACAACGAAAACATATGCCTGCTTGTCAACTGACGAGAGCGATTCCGACGACCCTTTGGAAGGTCCATCCTCGGCGGACCCTCATAGCTGTATGAAGAGAGCAAACAAATCCTCTCATAAGCTCCCTAGTAAGGGTTCGAAAGTGTCTTCCGAAGGGTTTCGAAAAGTTACAGCTAACGGGAACCGTGACAAACCACCGAAGCAAAAAGCTAATGGTCTCGGAAAACTTAACTCCGAGATGGAATACCCACCACTTCCAGTGACTACAAAACCCCCAAGCGTCCCTGAAAATCCACCAGAGAACCAACTAGGTGCCGGACTTATCAAGTTTTCTGATGTTGTGAACTGGATTTTTACAACTTTCAATATTTCAAACCCTTTTAGAAGCATTTTTAATGCTTTCATGCCAACAGTAAAAACATATTTGAAGCAGTTGACAGCAAATTGGCCCCTTCTTTCAGCGATTGTATCTATCGATGGTTAAATCATCCACCGAGGTCAAGGATCTAATCACTGTTGTACAGTGGAATTGCCGAAGTATCATCCCAAAAATAGATTCATTTAAATTTCTAGTAAATAATCTGAAATGTGACGCATTTGCATTGTGCGAAACTTGGCTAACTTCTGAAATACCGTTGAACTTTCACGATTTTTACATTATTCGCCTAGATCGAGTTGATCCCTACGGAGGAGTACTTTTGGGGATCAAAAAGTGCTATTCTTTTTATCAAATTAACCTCCCCTCGATAACAGGTATTGAAGTTGTCGCATGTCATGTTACAATCAAAGGTTTGCATTGTTTCCATCTACATTCCCCCAAGAGCCTCGGTTGGGCATCGGCGGCTCAGTGATATCATAGAGCTCCTTCCTGCACCGACGTTGGTTTTAGGAGACTTTAACTCACACGGAACGGGATGGGGCTGTCTTCACGACGATTACAGATCAGCTATGGTCCATGATATCTGCGACAACTTCAATATGACAGTCTTGAATACGGGAGAAATGACACGGATTCCTGCACCGCCAGCAAGACCAAGTACTGGATTTATCCCTTTGCTCGACATCGCTACGGTTGGATTGCACGTGGGAGGTAATTCCTGATCCCCACGGTAGCGATCATCTACCGATCGTAATATCAATCACCAGCGGCTCAAAACCATCGAAGACAATCAATGTTTCGTATGACCTCACACGAAATATTGATTGTAATAGCTATGCGACCTCGATATCTGAGAAACTTGAAAGAACTCAAAACTTCTTCCGGAAGAAGATTCCACGTCTTTGGCTGGCTTGATTCTCGACACCGCGACTCAAGCTCAGACGAAACATGTGCCCGGCGCGAAAACTAACATCCATCCTCCCAACCCGTGGTGGGAAAAAGAGTGCACAAATTTAAACGCGGAGAGAGCCTCCGCGTATAAAATATTCAGAAAAAATGGAACACCTGATGATTACCGGAATTACGCGGCGTTGAACGTTAAAACTAAGAACTTGATTAGAGCCAAGAAACACGGTTACTGGCGTCGGTTTATAGACGGCTTAACGAAAGAAACATCTATGAGCACTCTTTGGAACACAGCCCGACGAATGCGCAAAAAAACACCACGAACGAAAGCGAGGAATATTCTAAGCGCTGGATATTCGATTTCGCTAAAAAGTATGCCCAGACTCTGTTCCGTTTATTCAATAAGTTCCTTGAGGACAACATTGTTCCACATGACTGGAAACAAGTGAAAGTGATAGCCATTCAAAAACCAGGAAAACCAGCCTCCGATCACAATTCGTATCGGCCGATTGCTATGCTTTCCTGTATCTGGAAATTGTTCGAAAAAATGATTCTGTTTCGTCTAGACAATTGGGTCGACACTAATGGTTTGCTTTCATATACACAATTTGGTTTCCGCAGGGACAAAGGAACGAATGATTGTGTTGCGTTGCTCTCAACAGAAATTCAAATGGCATTTGCTCGTAAAGAACAAATGGCGTCAGTTTTCCTAGACATTAAGGGGGCTTTTGACTCATTTTCTATAAATATCCTATCTGACAAGCTGAGTCAGCATGGTCTTTCGCCAGTTTTGAACAACTTTTTACATAATCTATTGTCTGAGAAACACATGTACTTCGCGCATGGTGATTTGTCGACCATACGATTCAGTTATATGGGTCTTCCTCAGGGCTCATGCTTAAGCCCCCTTTTATACAATTTTTACGTATACGACATCGATAAATGTATCAACACATCTTGCATGCTAAGACAACTTGTCGACGACAGCGTTGTGTCTATTATAGGACCCAAAGCTGGCGATCTCCAAGAACCACCACAAGATACCCTCGACAACTTGTCGACATGGGCTCTTCAAATGGGTATCGAATTCTCTACGGAGAAAACTGAGCTGGTTGTATTTTCGAGAAAGCGAGAACCAGCACAATTACAAATTCAACTATGGGGTGAAACCACAGCTCAGGTCTTCACATTTAAATATCTCGGGGTTTGGTTCGACTCCAAAGGCACCTGAGGATGTCACGTTAGGTATCTGAAACGAAAATGCCAACAAAGAATCAACTTTCTTCGTGCAATAACCGGATCGTGGTGGGGTGCCCATCCAGGAGAACCGATCAGGTTATACCAAACAACCATATTGTCCGTGATGGAATACGGATGCTTTTGCTTCCGATCTGCGGCGAAAACCCATTTCATCAAGCTGGAAAGAATTCAGTATCGTTGTTTGCGTATTGCCTTGGGTTGCATGCAATCGACACATACGATGAGTCTCGAAGTGCTGGCGGGCGTTCTTCCATTGAAAAACCGGTTCTGGGATCTCTCATATCGATTGCTAATCCAATGCGATATCTTGAATCCGATGGTGATTGAAAACTTCGAAAGGCTTGTCGAACTCAATTCTCAGACTCGTTTTATGTCCTTGTATTTTGATTTCATGGCTCAGAATATTAATCCTTCTTCGTTTGTTTCCAACCGTGCTCATTTCTTGGATACTTCTGATTCTACTGTGTTTTACGACACATCCATGAGAGAAGCAGTGATCGGTGCTTTACCAGCCCTAATGATATTACATGTCAATCTAAAATACTGTTTTCTATTTTAATAATGATATTTAATTCATGAATCTCAACATACCGAACTTATTTTAAATAGATCATGACGTGTAGCAGTAAGTATATTTTGATTATTTTCGCAAATCAAAAACATTGTTCGAGTTGATTCAACTATTTGCAATGTCTAAAACAAATAAAACCGATTAATTTTTCAACTAACGAAATTTTATTTCAATAATAACATCAGTTATTTCAACTAAAACATTTGTTGAAATTGAAAGGTATGTGTCCTCACTAATTGACAGCTTTTTTTTCAAACAGTAAATAAGTTGTTTCAACCATCGTTTCTGCTAATCGAAAAACAAAAATGACAATTTAGTTAAAACAACAATCGATTAGTTGTACCAAATTTTAACCAATCGAATTCAGAAAATCAACTAATATTCTGGTTGAAATGGGTTCGCGGATGGTTCCGTGCACACTCAGTCGAATGGTATATGACCTTTTTTGTTAGTCGGTTTTTCAAGTGATTGCATAACCTTTTCTTACGCAAATTTGCGAAACCATTTTCTTGCGCGAAAATTTTGAAACAACACTATGTTTTATTTAATATAGGCTCCCCCGACTTTGTACGTAAATTGTGGGTAAAGTGTATATTATTTGCGACAACTTCAACATGGCAGTAATAAATGTTAGCAGCATGACAAGGCCTTCTGCATCTTGTCTCTTAGATTGATTTCAATTCAACTAGATTGCACGCACCTCCAAACTGGTACGTAAATTGAGGGTCCAGTATTTGCGACAACTTCAACATGGCAGTATTAAATATGGGCAGCATGACACGTATCCCAAGGCCTCCTGCATGTTCAAGTACATAAGATTTGTCTCTTAGATTGATTTCAATTAAACTATATTGAAAATATTTTCTGATCATCATCTTAGCTACCAGTTGCAATTGCATTGCTAATTCAGTTAATATTACATATGATTTGACAAAAAGTATCTCAAGGTTTTTAAATTCAACGTGTGTGTGTGTGTATGTGTCAAATAATCTCACTAGGTTTTCTCGGAGATGGCTGAACCGATTTTGACAAACTAGGATTCAAATGAAAGGTCTCGTGGTCCCATACGGAATTCCTGAATTTCATTCGGATCCGACTTCCGGTTCCGGAATTATAGGGTAAAGTGTGTTCAATATTGTACACCGTCACTTAAACCGGCGAAACAAAAAACGTAAAAAAATGTCTAAACTGGTCTCAAAACTACACAAATTGATAGTTATTATCAGTAGGCAACTAAACAAACCGATTCCGGCTATCCTGGTTCCCGGTATCCGGTTCCGGAAGTACCGGAAATAGTGGTCATATATACCAAAATGGATCTCACTCACTTCTCTCAGCGATGGTTTCACCGATTTCCACATACTTAGATTCAAATGAAAGGTCTTCCGGTCCCATACGGAATTCCTGAATTTCATCCGGATCCGACTTCCGGTTCCGGAATTATAGGGTAAAGTGTGTTCAATATTGTACACCGTCACTTAAACCGGCGAATCAAAAAACGTAAAAAATTTTCTAAACTGGTCTCAAAACTACACAAATCGATAGTCATTATCAGTAGGCAACTAAACAAACCGATTCCGGTTATCCTGGTTCCCGGTATCCAGTCCCGGAAGTATCGGAAATAGTGGTCATATATACCAAAATGGATCTCACTCACTTTTCTAAGCAAGTGATTTGACCGATTTCCACAAACTTAGATTAAAATGAAAGGTCTTCCGATCCTATACGAAATTCCTGAATTTCATCCGGATTCGACTTCCGAATCCTGAGTTATAGGGTGCGTACTAGAAGAGTTTGTGTGTCATGTTAGTTGGTGGCCGTACGAACCGACTTCGATTATACCGGTTCTCGGGTTCCGGTGCCGGAAGTGTCGTTCTCTTAAGGATGGCTTACGCTTAGCACTGTTTTATTCTGTATGTTATGCATAAACAATCACTTGGTTTCTTTCAAAAATCGAAGAGAAAATTTTTGAATAGAATACCACAATATTATATGTACATGAGAAAGGCATCATTACACCACTAGGTGGATTAAAACAGGTTTTTTATTCAATACTGCTAATTAACGGCTTAAAACTAGAATAGCATCATTAGGTAATGTCGTATTAGGGTCGGATTCTCGAAAATCCTACTTTCAGCTAGCGATCGGCAGTGACCGGTGAATTGAATTTAGCATGAGCGTCTTCCGAAAGGCGTTGTGAATGTCTATGTTGGCCCCCTCCTTCGGTTCGATAGGTCCGCGGGAAACACCCCCAGGTCACGAAGACTCGGCGGGTGGCCCGCATGCTGGTCGTCGACTAGAGCGGTCTTCCCTGGGCGGTGATGTTTATGTTAAGGAGGAGAATGAAAGAGAAATAAATATTGACTCTACCCACGACCACACGACATGCTCGATATCCTGATAACTGTCGCCACAGATGCAGAGACCGCTCTCCGCGAGCCCAACACACCAGAAATGTGCGTTGAAAGTGTAGTGATTTGGCGAATGAAATCGCGACTCACGTTCATCCCTCTGAACCGATGGTTTCGGTGATATTCTAGGGATAATGGAATGTAGCCATCGTCCCAGTTCGCCATTGCTCCATGAAGCTTGCCGATTTACTAGAGTTTTCTGACGAGATATACTGAAAAATTCATTGAAGCAGATTGGTCTTTCATAAATATAACCAATAAGTCTTCCTTTTCATTGTCCGGGATGGAACAATGCGAAGAGACCCAGACTAACGATATTGAATAAGACCGTCCAGATAAAGTTCTCAAGTGTTCCCGTATTTTCCCCAAGAAATATGGAGGATACTCTCCTGGCTTCATCACTCTCACCAGCCATAATTAACACCCTCAAAACTGATTATGAGAACATTACAATTTCA
The DNA here is from genome assembly GCF_030247185.1 of Malaya genurostris. Classification (NCBI taxonomy): domain Eukaryota; kingdom Metazoa; phylum Arthropoda; class Insecta; order Diptera; family Culicidae; genus Malaya; species Malaya genurostris. The sequence continues at coordinate 185,339,760 of NC_080571.1, forward strand.
ACTAAACCTATCAACACGATAGCCAGAATTTTACCAAATATAAAACAACCAATTGATCTGCTATCACAGTTTAATGTTATATATAGTCTTCCATGCAAAAACTGCAAGATGAATTACATCGGCATGACTCGTAATCATCTAAAACAAGATCATACGGTCACAAATCAAATATCAATCAGTACGATAAACTAAAAAGTGATGGCGCAGTCAACACCGACGAACGGATGATCGCTCTAGGGGAAAAAACTGCGCTCATTAAACATATGGTAACTCATAATCATACTTTTGATCTCAAGAGTGTTAAAATCATAGACAGAACGTATCGCTCCACCGCTCTACCGATTTTAGAAATGTGTCACATCACCAATACGAAAAACAACGTTAACCATCGCACTGACGTAGATGGTCTCAATACAACTTACGCCGGCATTCTTCACACCATCAAGGCATCGAAGTGTGGAAGAAAGAAAAGCACAAAAACAGCCGAATTGGAGACATCAATCATGCCCACCAAGTAATTGTACCCACAAACCAATAAACTAATAATTGTCAGATTCACTGCATACACCAAACTCTGTGGCAATAGTGCTATCCGATGAAAAGTTCTTCAACGAACTTAGTTTATTTTATATATGTTACCGTAAATAGACAACAGACATCCCACCGTTGGAAATCAACGAGACTGACAATAACGATTAGACCAAAGTGAGTTCACAAAGTACATTAGAATAATCCATATACCATAAAAGTCCATTCAATGTTGTATAATAAAAGCATATTTTTAGTTTCCCTTGAAAAAGGCCATCAAAAACGGCCGAAACGTCGGGCAATTTTATAAACAAATCGTTTGCCTATATCCATTTGACTGAGAAAGCCGCATTTTTCCGATAGAATCAAAGATATACAAGAAATCGGCACTGTGGAAAACAAACGATAGAAAATGAATATTCTAAGCCATGTAATCGAAATACAAGGCCATAATATATATATATATATATATATATATATATATATATATATATATATATATATATATATATATATATATATATATATATATATACATATATATATATATATATATATATATATATATATATATATATATATATATATATATATATATATATATATATATATATATATATATTAGTTTTACATATGAGAAAGCCATCATTACACCACTAGGTGGATTAGAAGAGGTTTTTTAAAGATATATTTATATTTATTAATCCACAATGCGGTTAGCTTTATGATGCAAAGGGCATTTTCTTATATTTATCAATTATTTCAACTGACTGTAGGGTCTAGTCTTTCATGATTTATAGGTGACGTTGCTACATAATGGAAGTGGCCACATGTTTGTCCATTTGGATCTTCATGAAACCTTTGGGGTTTTAGAGATCCAGCGTGTGGCTCGCGTGCTATTTATCGACTGGAGTAGTCCTTCGTGGACGATGGTGATGAATACTGATGGGAAACATCCAGGTGAAGTGGAAATGTATCAAAAGTTGTCGCATCTATCTGTGAGTCTGCGGGAAACACCCCCAGGCTACGCCCGCATGTTAGTCATCGACTGGAGCGGCCTTCCGTGTTTGACGGTGGTGATATTACGGAAGAGAATGAAAAAAACATAGAGAAGTAAATGTTATGGAAAACGGAGTGGAAAAAGGTGGTACGGTACTAAGAACGACAACGATCTAAGTAGTTCACATCGAGATGGTGAAAGACGGGGGAAGGGGGAGCGATAAAGTAAGTGACAGGAAAAAGATCTAAAATATGATTAGTAACTAACGGAGAAACAAGATTGGAAAACTGACATGAGAATGCAATATTGTAATGAGAACCATAAAAATGTAGAGACGAGACTCGAACCTAAAGCTAACTCCCAACCGGGGAATTGTTTTACCAATTAAACTATACTGCATATGAAAAAACGTGAAGGAATAGATAATTTGCGGAAATTGTAGACTGTATTATCACATAAATGTTTTCGGACCCTCTCATAACGATATCCCTCCCAAGAGCTACAACTTTTTTGAAGCAGTTAACAGACTAATGGCTAATTATCTCAGGGTTTGTATCATTTGATGAATAATTTATCATCAGTCGCAAATGACTCAATCACTGTCCTGCAGTGAAATTGCCGAAGCATCAAACACTATACATCTCGCAGCACCAGAAAACCTTCTGCGTGGCATAAATTTTCAAATGTTGAGGTTCTCATTCACCTTTGGACGTCCTGACGAGCAATCGTCTTCTCAGCCAGTAGCAGCAACAAAAAATTATTTATAATCGCATCTAGCTTCTGAATACTGAATCAGAATTCGGGAACTAAATTAAACTGAACTCTTGCAGATTTTAGTTCCAGTATACAGGTTCAGAACTTAAAACTAAGAACTCTGGAACTGAATCCCAATTATGGATTCTCGAACTCAGTTTTTGAAACTGATTCCTTGACTAGATTTGGAAACTGAATTTAGTTCCTTAATTTATGTTCGAAATTCAAATTCAGAAATGTGGAACGCAATTCCAGGTTTGAATATTAGATCTAGATTCTGAAGCTAAATTTTAGGTCTGAACTTGGAAAGGGAATTCGAGAACTGACTTCTGGAACAGAATAGGTTGCGATAGGTAACGAAACAGATAAAAATACAAATCTCAAATCTCAAAGTGTCGGCGGCAAGGTAGAAATGGAATAAATAGACGTGCGAGATCAGTGTAGTGTGTGTTCTGTTGGATTTGTTTCTGGAGATATAGGGCTGTAAAAGTAAATGCCGTAGTCACCAAGCACAGCGAAGCATGTTTGGGTTCCGTCTAGTCAATTGGAATATATGCAGAATAGTTTAATTGGTAGAACAATTCCCCGGTTGGGAATCAGCTTCAGGTTCGAGTCTCGTCTCTACATTTTAATGGTTCTCATTACAATAAGGAGTGTATCGATAAGTAGTTAGCAACATTCAAACAGTTATTACTCTGAAATGGCTTAATTTTTTGCAGCGTGTTTTGCGGTGACATTTTTGTTTACATGTCAATAACCGCTGCGCAATCGATTGGTTTCGGTACGGTTTATCGTTTCAACGATCAGTCGAATTGATCCGTACAACGGACGTACAACGAAATTGCAAAACGGGTGAAAGTGCACCACACCAGTGTCAAAAATAATATCGAGAAATTCGGTAAAACCCTTTCCATGAAGGATTTGTCCCGATCCGGTAGGAAAACGGGTCCCAGTCAGCCCGGCCGTGACTTAAAAGTGGTTGAGTACATCAGGAAAAACCCATCGGCGTCGAAGCGAGATTTTGCCAAGCAGTTCAACACCAACATCGGGATGATTGAACGGATCAAAGTTCGGAACTTCCTGAAAACGTACAAGAAACATAAGGTGCCGAAAAAGTCCCTGGTACAGCAAGTTCAGGCCAAAACAAGAGCGCGAAAACTGTATAACCGGATTCTACAAAATAAAGGCTGATGCATCCTGATCGACGACGAAATCTACGTCAAGGAAGACTCTCGAGCGCTGCCCGGACCGCAATATTATACGAAATCGGTGTACCAGGACATGGACGACGCTGACACCACGGTGGCGATGGAAAAGTTTGGGCAGAAGGTGTTGGTCTGGAATGCAATTTGTACTTGTGGTTTGCGGTCGTCGATTTTCTTCACGAAGGGCACAATTAACGCCAAGGTGTACGAGAAAGAATGTTTGAAGAAGAGAATGCTGCCACTGTACAGAAAGCATAAGGCTCTTCCTCTATTCTGGTCAGATTTGGCTTTAGCCCACTACGCCAACTCCGATCTACAGTGGTTGTCAAAAAATAATGTACAATTCGTGGAAAAGGACATGAACCCACCGAACTGCCCGAATCTTCGGCCAATTGAAAGGTATTGGGCAATTGTCAAGCTGCACTTTCGGAAGGAAGGTACAGAGTCCCAAAACATGTAGGAGTTCAAAAAAACTGGACAGCTGCCACCAGGAAAGTCACAAAAGTAACTGTGCAGAATTTAATGAAGAATGTCAAGTCAAAAGTGCAAGCGTTTCACAGAAACTAGGATTTTCTTCAATATAATCAGTGAAATGCACAAAAATGTATTTTTTCTACAATATATCGAAAACTGATGTCAAAATATGTTTTTTTTCGCTTTTTAATCAATAATCAATGTTTCTAACTACTTTCCGACACACTCGTTGTTGCATTCGCATGTCACTTTGCCAATCTTGTTTCTCCGTTAGTTACTAATCATATTTTAGATCTTTTTGCTGTCACTTACTTTTTCGCTCCCCTTCCCCCGTCTTTCACCATCATGATGTAAACTACTTCGATCTTTGTCGTTCTTAGTCATTTCGTTCCCATACCACCTTTTTCCACTCCGTTTTCCATAATATTTATTTCTCTATGTTTTTTTTCATTCTCTTCCCTAATATCATCACCGTTACCCACGGAAGACCGCTCCATTCGATGACCAACATGCGGGCCACCCGCCGGTTTTTCGTAGCCTGGGGGTGTTTCCCGCAGACTCACAGAAGGATGCGGCAACTTTTGATACATTTCCACGTCGCTTGGATGTTTCCCATAAGTTTTCATCACCATCGTCCACGAAGGACTACTCCAGTCGATGAGTAGCACGCGAGCTACACGCTGGATCTTTGAAATCCCAAAGGTTTCTTGCGGATAAAAATGAACAAACATGCGGCCACTTCCATTACGTAGCAACGTCACCTATAAAACATGAAAGAATAAACCCTACATTCAGTTAAAATAATAATAAGAAAATGCCCTTGTATCATAAATCATTGTGGATGAATAAATATATCTTTAAAAAACTTTCTCTAATCCACCTAGTGGTGTAATGATGCCTTTCTCATATCTAATACTATGATATTCTATTCAAAATTTTTCTCTTCGATTTTTGAAAGAAACCAAGAGATTGTTTGTGCATAACTAGTATAGCATACAGCAAACGAAGTTTGTTCACTATTATATGTACTTCCAGCAAATGAACCAGAGAACCGGTCTAATTAAAGTCGTTTCGTACGGCCAGCAACTAGTATGACGTACAAACTGTACTGGTTTTATTCAAATTTTAAAGATTTCATACGATTTTGTCATCGTACTCCAAGCGACGATTTAAATTTTTGATAGGACCATAAGACTTCTCATTTGACTCTAAGATTGGGAATATCCTTTGTTTTTTTTGTTTCAATTATGAAGGTTTTAACCTCAAGGGCATTCGCCTCTTCGGGTCCGAAAAGCTTTCTGACAGTATGTTCGGTGTTGGGGATTGAACCCAAGTGGGCAGCGTGAAAGGCATCGACTAACCCATCACGCTATACCCGTCCCCCTGTGCACTATATGCGCTATCGACTTGTATGGTGTGTGTATGTATGCGTGTGTATTAGGGTGAGACAAAATATTGATATCAGTTCAACCAAATTTTTCGTTTTGTCGTGAATACGACTTACTTTACTATGGGGCGCCTTTTCAAAAATAGCCATATGGAAGAATGGGCAGAACTTAATCGTGAATATATCGACTTGTATTAATGGCAGCAACATAGTTCTTTCACTATTTCATCAAAAATATGATCAGGAATTTAGGATAATATTATGAACAGTGTGGAATAACCGCAAACAACTCAAAAATTAAATTTTCTGAAAATTTGAAAACAACGTGGAAAATTTTTTACTTTTGTTTGGCTTTTTCGCGCAAGGACGACGATTTTGAGGTAATCATGCACATATCTTCAACTGAACGTTATAAAAGAGGAACCGTGGTCGAAAATCGATCATTTCTTCATGTGCGTTGGATGAAAGCAGACGTCGGGGCGAGAAGACACATTCAAACAGCGGCATCGGAGAGCGCACCTTCTGCGTGGTTAAAAACCTCAAACGCTCAGGTCGTAGTTCTCATTTGTCTTCCGGTCGTCAAGGCGAGAAGACGCATTAAACAAGTTTCGCATCATTTGGCACTGTGAGCGGATGTGTCGGTTTGTGCCCAAAGCTACTAACAGATCGGCTGAAAAGTTCGTATCGTTTCTATGACAGGGCGCCACTAGAATTAAATCCATACTATTATAAGTTAGTACCAACCTTCAAAAGATACGTGTATAAATTTGACTGCTGTCTGATTATTAGTTTGTGAGATATTGCATTTTGAGTTGATTGAAGCTGCTGAAGGTACTTCCTTTAAATCGTATTGCGATGTGGATGGTTGTGGTTCCGTTGTTGACTGCCCTTCTGTTTCCGACGTATGACTTTCCTTATTAACCCGCCTACGACAGCGATCACAAATGCTTAACGTGGTATTCAATTTAACCTTGTACTTTTGAGCTTCTAATTTTCCAATTATGGTTTCTGTTAATAGGAAAATTTTTCCGGAACACACAAAACCAGGAAAAGGTTTACAACACTTTGGGAAAATTATATTGTAGTATTGTAACTGTTTCGAAGAAATTTGTTATAAACTGATATCTGTTCTACGATGCATAGCTATTTATATGTAAAACAGGTAGAATTTAGGTAAGCAATTCGCCGATACGTAAGTTGGTTGTAAACAGTAGGTAGTCAACTGGCACACCTCCTTGATTCTACATGTGTTTATTCGTTTTGACATAGTTACGTTAGTTCTACTGTTTGAATTATTATTTTTCAACGAGAACTTGAAATTTAGAATATATCTGTAAATTTTTTTAGCAGTAACTTCTTCATTTTTCAAAAGGAACGGATGGGATAGCCATCAATATGTAGGTTTTATTAAGAGCTTTAAAATAAAAATTCCTGAGCTTTTTCCTGGACGTCATATTTGTACGATTAACGGTTGCCGAATTACAACGAGAAGAACTTGATCATTTGCATGCACCGTAAACTGTTTTAGCTGTAACTTCTTCATTTTTCAAAAGGCACGGATGGGATAGCCATAAATCTGTATGTTTTAATAACAGCTTTAAAATAAAAATTATTAAAAAAAGTGAAAAAACCCTGAACCCTGAAAAAACTGATTTATTTTTATTTAACTTTTTCGGATTATTTTGTAATTATTAAGAAAAGAATCACAAAAATTTTTCAGTGTATTTTTTTTAGAGTGAATAATCGATTCCCTACAACTTCTTCCTGAACGCCATTTTCGTACAATTAACAGTATCCGAGTTACAATGAATTGAAAAAGGCAATTTTTGTGAAATTCAAAAATACATACGCCCTTTTTAAAATCAGTCGTGAGTTGGATTGACCTCTCCATCGTTTCAATACTTATGGTTTGCCATACTGAAGCCATGTGCAAAGTTTCATCTAAATCAAAGAAGGTCGAGTCTGATGATCTGCTAAGCATTTCTGGAATTGCTTATTTGTCGTATGTCATATATATATGGAATAAAATTGGTCCTGAGTACGATATTTATTTATTATGTAGCATTCGTCACTTCCTTGATGCTTGGAATCTTCCTTAAAAAACTACCTGCGCCACCGATCCTTCTTTTGCACAGGAATCGCGTACGTACACGTTCGAGTGAAAACAAGAATGGCTTGTTCGCATTCGTTCGAAAGCATGTGTTCGTCGTATGGTCGATACGGACGTAAGCAAACATGGTGATACAAAATCAGTGAAAAAACAAGTCAAATAACAAATGACATCAAAGATTTTTATTTACAACTCAAATCTGTACCAGAACTGATAATTTAAAGTTGGATGGGCGTTGTTTTTATGCATGTACGATGTATCGTATTCGGCAAGAATGAGGGTGAATATATATATGAATTTTTCATTTTTTTCACATGATGACATGTACATTTTTCAGCTCCAAAATATTGGAATCATTACCAGAAACAATGTGTCGAATTTTGATTTGGATTTGTTGCCAAACAAATCCAAATCAAAATTTTTAAATTATGAGGCATATATTTTTTAATTATTTTATTTGGAAATTTTTTATGAACAAAATTTACAAAATAACTGAAACTTGGATTTCATTGACAATCTTAAAAAAATCGGCAAATATACCTAAACTCTAAAAATAATCATATTTTGTATTGGACAAAAGATCTAAACAATTTTGATGCAAAACCCGAACGCAATTGATAACTACTGAAATTCTGATTTTGTTTTAGGTTTTCCGTAAAATCTCAACAAAGTCGGTAGAAGATCGGAAATTTCAAAATTTGCGATATATATATATATTACGTTTCAACGTTTCTGCAAATCAAAGTGAATATATTGCAATCCCTGTTGATTTCATCTGTTTCATAGAGATGAATTAAATTTTACTAATAAAATGTATTTTGTGACAACACAAAAATTTTAAATAATTTCAATGGGTTTGTACAATAAAAAATAGAATGTAAAATTATATGAATTTCATATACTAACCCATGGCAAAAGAAACCAATTACAATTTAAAAACCATTTATTGCTTGATTTTTGTTTTACAAGCAATTAAGAACAAAAACATATACATATCTTAAAGTTTTCGCTATCCTAAACGACATCAATTATAACCGGTAGAATATTAAAATTTATATTTCATTATCTCGGAATGTATAGAATTCGAAAATTATTTGAATTTTCTATTAGTAAATTCCACTCGAAAATCTATCATATACTTGTTTGCGAATTCAAAAAAAGGAGAATTGCGCATTTAGCACAAAAAATCTCACGAAATTAAGTAAATCCTGTTTTTGTCGACCTAATAGTGTAATGATGCCTTTCTCATTTCTCTCTTATTCTCATATAAAAAGATATTCTTTAAACAATTTTGTTTGATTTTTAAAAACATGAAAGCTAGTGTAACCTACAGAATGAAACAGCTCTCTGGTTGGTTGGGCCATTTTGCTCAGTGAAGTGGGTTCCCCTATTCCAGGTACTTATGAAACTGGAATCGCCTCGAATATTGGCTTTGCAGCAGCCTTTGCGATTAGCACCAACCAACCAATCTACCTGCAGCTTACAGTTGTCTTCGTCTCGAAAAACAACCTCTCCGTTTGAATGCTTTTTACTGAATGAAATCTTGCACTTGTGTTACTTTTGTATATGAAATTCATAAAATAGGGTAAAACTTCTTAAACAAAAACATGAAATATTTTTTGTGATTGGATTTTTATGATTTCTACTACCATTATAATTAAACAGTATGGTGCCAATATTTTGGAATCATCTTTAATTTCGTAAAGCGGTTGGTGGGAGAGTGGTGCCGGAAATCATTGGAAGTTATTTAGGAACTAACCTTGTTTGTGCTAGGGCACATAACGAATTTCATTATGTTCACGTTTAGTTTTAATCTCGGCGGTTTATGTTGAACTGCAGGTTGCATAACAGTTCAACATAAACTGCAATGCGCTGACGACTCTAAGAGGAAACGTAAAGATAATGATGAAAGTTTCATAATTTTCCATTTTGAAAAATCACCACACAAATTCTTTTCAATTCCAAATATCTTAAAATTGGCTGAAACGTTAAGATCTAGGCGATCTAAAAATTTTTTTTTAAATTCACCGAAATCGGAAATTTATTTTTTATGTCGAATATCTTAGAACTGCTTGAAACGTCGAGATAACACCAGATCTCGACGATCGATATCGGAAATCTTAAAATTCGAAGTCCCAGAGAGTCGAAATTAAAAAAAATCGAGATGACTCATGATCTCCACGTTCGGTGAGGAAGCGCAAGAAAGTCGAAATTAATCCCTATACACAAGTATAGAGAAATTCAAACGTTTAGTGAATCTGGAGGAGGTATTCAAACGATTGCTTTTAAAGTCAGATAATCTTTGTAATAGCATTATCAAACAGAGTTACAACCAACGTGAGTGATCTTCATTTTCCCGAATATGCACCTGAATTAGTTTTAATACTCTAGAAGAAAAAATACCTTATTTTCATATATAGCTAATAAATGCCTTACATGATAGAGTATTTTTCAATGAAAAACCCGACGTTTGAACACAATTTAAAAAAAATTCCCTCCGCCTTTTTATAAACATGCTCGAAAGTATTTTCTGTCAAATGCAACAAACCTTTTTTTTCATTTGCCTCAATGTTAGATATAGCAGTTTAAAAATAACCTGTTTTTAACTAGTTTTGCTCATAACTTCGGTTCAGAAAACGCTTCCTGAATGTGTCAGCCAATCGAAAATTGATTTTAACAAATTCTAAAAGATGTTCAAAAATACCTAATACGAAAAGTGATAAATAAAAATGCTAGACCAAAAAATCGAATTTTTTGAGGAACATCCTAAGTTGCTTTTTAAAAATAACTGTAACTCTGAAACCGTTGCAGATACCACAACGGTGTCTTCAGCAAAGCTGCTCGATATAAGTTTCTCTACAATTTTGAAAGATGCAGTCCCCTATCTCAACATATTCGAAAAATATGTTTTGGACCACCTTAATAATAAGAGCCACCCTAATACCATGAACATCGATATATGGCTTATCTTTCACTGATCATTTGTTTTCAAGACATCATAGCTCTAAAGTATGAGGTTAAGCCACAAATGTTTTTGTCCCACTAAATTGTGGATCCGGACCACTGTGCAATGCAATATAACTCGAAAATTTTAAAGTTTCCGATCTTCTACCTATTTTTTTTGTGATTCTACGACAAACCTAAAACAAAACCAGAATTTTAGTAGTGGTCAATTGCGTTTGGGTTGTGCATAAAAATTGTTTAGATCTTTTGTCCAATACAAAAATATTAATATAATTATTTTTTGAGTTGAGTTGATATTTACCGAAAAATTTTAAGATTGACAGTGGAATCCAAGTTTCAGTTATTTTGTGAATTTTGTTCATAATAAATTTCCACTAAAATAATAAAAAAATATATGTCATAAAATTCAAAAGTTTTGATTTGATTTTGTTTGACAAAATTTTCCCAATAATAGATATTCTCTGTAGTTGTACCAAATTTCATGAGATTCTTTGAACGGATATATAATGTTGTTTATCAACACATTGTTTCTGGTAATCTGGTAGTGACGGTGTACAATTTTGAACACATTTTACCCTATAACTCTGGAACCAGAAGTCGGATTCGGATGAAATTCAGGAATTCTGTACGGGATCGTGAGACCTTTCGTTTGAGTCAAAGATTGTGGAAATCGGTCAAATCATCGCTAAGAGAAGTGAGTGAGGGCCATTTTTGTATACATGACCACTATTCTAAGTTTGTCAAAATCGGTTCAGCCATCTCCGAGCAAACCTAGTGAGATTATTTGACATACATACACTCACACACACACACACACACACACACACACACACACACACACACACACACACACACACACACACACACACACACACACACACACACACACAGATATTGCTCAGCTTGATGAACTGAGTCGAATGTTGTATGACACTTGTCCCTGCGGGCCAATTTTTACTAATCGGATTTTTAAGAAATTGCATAACCTTTCTATATGAGAAAGGTAAAACTATTAAACTCAAAATTCATGTTGTGGTCGAAAAAATTAAACTTTGTTTTCCTTTGTCATATGGGAAGGTAATGCCATAACTTGAAAAATCAACTAGGAAAAATTGGAGGGCCAAGTGTCCTATACCATTCGATTCAGTTCGTCGCGCTAATCAATGTCTGTGTGTATTTGTATTTGTGTGTGTTTGTAAACGTGTGTGTGTATGTGTCAATTAATCTCACTACGTTTTTCGGAGATGACTTAACCGATTTTGACAAACTTAGATTCAAATGAAGGTACTGTTACGGACAATCTGTAACGACGATACCCCTCGGAGCTAATACCAAAATTTTGAGCCAACGTGATGACAAATAAACGTCAGTCGATCGGGAAATGAAACGTAGTAGTAGCCATGTTAGATACGTATGTGACTTAAAAGTGAGTTTCATTAAATAAGAGATTTATTGAATTATCGAAATATTATTAATTTAAGTTAAAAATTCATTTATAAAAATGTAGATTAGGCTTTTCTTTGATCAAGTAGGTCATTTTGTTACGCGACAGATGTTACAGTAGGAGACAAAAATGTGAGTAAGAAATTTCTTAAGTAGCTGTAAAATTGTTAAGAAAATATAATTTCAGCTTTGAGCTATAACATCTATACAAATAGGGCTTTGATGCAAGAACTCCGAATACCGTCGCTAACAAAAACTCAAAGATTTTACATTCGACATCATGCACAAGTCGATTATTCGCCAGACTCGTTCTATGACTAAAGCAGCACGTGAAGCACCTAACCTTCATCCTCAGACTACCTCCGATAATGCAGCATCGTCATTCAATATACTACTTACTCTTTCAGTCGTAGACCACGCGAGTCTCTGCTGTATACAGGAGGCGTCTCCATTAAACTCGGTTCATGGCTGTTCAACATTCTTATAACAACATGCCCGGCCCACCGTAACCGCCCGACCTTGGCCGTTTGGACGAGGGTTGGTCCTCGAAGCAATTGGGGCATTTCATGGTTCATTCGCATTCTCCACGTACCGTCTTCCATCCGCACTTCGCCGAAGATGGTTCGCAACACCGTCCGTTCAAAAACACCTAGTGCGCGTTGATCCTCCGCAAGCATTGTCCAGGACTCGTGCCCGTAGAGGATAACCGGTCTAATCAGCGTTTTGTAGATAGTTAACATCGTACGACGGCGAATTTTGCTCGATCCAAGTGTCCTGCGCAGTCCAAAGTAAGCACGATTTCCTGACAATATGCGTCTCTGAATTTCTCTGCTGGTGTCTCTATCGGGAGTCACCAGTGAGCCCAAGTACACGATCTCGTCGACCATTTCGATTTCATCACCACCAATCAGAACTCGTAATGGGTGGCTGACATTATCTTCTCTCGATCAACTGCCTTTCATGTACCTTGTCTTTGACACATTGATGTCTAGTCCGATCTGCTTGGCCTCAGCTTTTAGTCCGATGTACGTATCTTCCATCTTCTCAAAGTTGCGTGCTATAATGTCAATATCACCAGCAAAACCAAGTAGCTGGACGGACTTTCTGAAAATCGTGCCACTCGTGTCTATCCTCGTTCTTCTTATCACACCCTCCAAAGCAATGTTGAATAACAGACACGAAAGGCCATCGCCTTGCCGTAGCCGTCTGCGAGTTTCGAAGGAACTCGAGTTTATCCCCGATACTCGAACAACGCACATCACTCGATCCATCGTAGCCTTGACCAATCGTATCAGTTTGTCCGGGAATCCGTAGTCGCGCATGATTTTCCATAGCTGTTCTCGATCGATTGTGTCGTAGGCTGATTTGAAATCGATGAATAAGTGATATGTGGGCACATTGTATTCGCGGCACTTTTACAACACCTAGCGGATGGCGAACACTTGGTTCGTGGTAGCGCGTTCGCCCATAAATCCTGCCTGATATTGTTCCCCGAATTCGTTTGCAATCGGTGAAAGTCGACGGCATAAGATTTGGGAGAGTACCTTTATAGGCGGCGTTCAGCACAGTTATCGCGCGGTAATTGCAGCAATCCAGCTTATCGCCCTTTTTGTAAATGGGACACACGATTCCTTCCATCCATTCCTCTAGTAAAATCTTGTCCTCCCAGATCTTGGTAACGACCCAGTGCGCATTACCACCGTGTTTTAGTATTATTTTTCAACCGGCTTACCACCTCCTCCACTTCTTGGAGGTCTGGGACCGGCAATCTATCGTCCTCCGAACGCGTTCCCAAGTTCGTTCTTCGTATCTCGATCTTCCTGTTGGCGCTTTTTTCAACGGAATACCGAGTTTAGTCTGTTCCGCGCCTGTCTGTAGCGCTCCTCGTTTGCTCTCGTCCGGTGTTGTAGCTTGCTCGCCCAAGCTGCATTCTTCTCGGCCACTAACTGTTCATATCGTCGTCGAACCAGTCGTTCCTTACGTTCGGAGCCGCCATACCTAGCGTTGCTGATGCAGTGGCAGAACGGATGTCTCTCCAGCCATCTTCAAGAGTAGCTGCACCAAGCTGCATTTCCGTTGGTAGTGCTGCGCGTAATCTTGGGCTACTTCAGCATCTCGGAGCCGCGCGATGTTAAACCGCGACGTTCGGTTTCGACGTTGGGTAGCCAACGTCGAAAGTTTTGAGCGCAAAAAAAAAGTTTTGGGCTACTTCAGCATCTCGGAGCCGCGCGATGTTAAACCGCGACGTTCGGTTTCGACGTTGGGTAGCCAACGTCGAAAGTTTTTAGCGCATGCATAACCAAGTAGTGGTCCTAATCTATATTCGCACTGCGGTAGGTGCGAACATTGTTGATGTCCGAGAAAATTTTCCGTCGATCAAAACGTGGTCGATTTGGTTTTCGGTCTGTTGGTTAGGTGATCTCCAGGTAGCTTTGTGGATATCCTTGCGGGGAAAGAAGGTGCTTCTGACTACCATTCCTCGGGAGGCCGCAAAGTTGACACACCGTTGGCCGTTGTTATTCGATGCGGCATGCAGGCTGTTCGGCCCGATTACCGGTCGGCACATTGCCTCCCTTCCTACCTGGGCATTCATGTCACCGATGACAATTTTTACGTCTCTGCGTTACGCTCCTAACATGGATACAAACGCTCCGACATCCTCTTAAGAGGACCCCCTTCCCTGTCAGCATTCGACCAAGGTCCCACCGGGGCTGGTTACCCGATCTTTTCTATGGTTTCTCGTACCCCAGCCGGCACCGCGGTGAGGTAGTGATAGGAGTTACTGGACAAGAGGCTATGAGCCACACTGAGGTCTGAATTACGCATTGTCCAGTCGTTTACCAACCAATTCAATATATCAAAACGTCATTCAATATATCTACCATCGAAACCGAGCGAGGTTTTCGAAACGTTTGCGCAGGATGCGAAAGGTCAAATGACGCAGAGTTGTATATGATTAGATGCACGAAATGCGAGTTATATTATCATTTTTCTTGTGCGAACGTTACTACTGCAACCGTTACTACTGTCGAACTTGTACGCCCTTAAAAATAAATCCTTTCATTCTGGTGAATCGCATGTAAGCAGTAACCCTTGAATTGCAACAAATGGACGAAGAACACCAGCTACAAGATGAAGTCGCACAGGAAAGAATGAAACTCGAACAATTGGAAAGAAAAACGTTGTATCTTTCTAAAAAATACAAACTTCTCCATCAGCAGGATGATATCGATGAGAAACTGAGTGTCCGAAGCAGTAACAGCCAACAAACACCCAACATGGTTGAGAACTGGGTCAAGTCGCAAATACATATTAAAAAAAATATGAACTATTGTTTCTGCACAAACGATGCAGGAACCAGTGATAAATGCAACTCCTATTCAGACAATAGCAACCTCTGAAGCCACAATAAACGAGATTGCCTCAAATGCGACCGTTGTCGAGAACTCCAGTAGTTTAAAAGGCTCTGTTATTTCACCTGTTTGCGTCGATTCTGTTCTCAACATGATGAAGATATCGTTACCAAAAATCGATAACATCAAACCGAAAATTCATAAACTGTCTGTATCAGCGTTCGATGAGTGGCGAAGCAAATTGAAGTGGGACGAGCTGGAGGTCATTCCGCACGAAGAAAAGGAGAGTAAGAAGCGGGAACTAAACCATCTGGAACTTATGAAGCAACTCGAAGATCAACTCGGTAAGGAGAGACAATTACAACATCAACGCGAAGAGCAGCTAAATCGTCAACTGCAGCAACAACAACTCGAGCAGGCGAAGCGGAATAGTGAATGACAAAGCAAACTTCAGCTGCAGCACGAAATCTAAGAAAAGCAGATGAATGAACTAGAGCGTTTATGGAAGTTGGAGCATCAGCTAGCCAACCGATCTGGCACGGCACGGTGTATGAATAAAAATGTGGAGACGCAATCTCGTGCAGAGAATCAAGTAGCAGATTACGACAATAATAAAACAAAATTTACAATTTATTTTGACCAGCATTCGGTAAGTCCATCTGGAGAAAATCAGTTAAGCGATGAGATGAATGATAACCCCTAACAGTACCACGATTTACATTCCTCTACCGCCGGTGAAAGTTCTGTAGGAGGTCGTACCCGATTTTCATCCTCTTTGAATTCACCATTAGTTGCTTCTTCGGCAGTGCCGCAAATTGAAAATGTCCCCCCACTGTGATTCTACTCTCGTTAGGTCCCACTTCTCAGCAAATAGCATCCCGACACGTCGTGTGCAAGGAATTACCAATATTTGCAGGTGACCCGGCTGATTGGCCACTTTTTATAATCAACTACAACCACTCGACATTAACGTGCGGTTATTCCGACTTCGAAAACCTAGTGCGACTCCAGCGATCGCTTAAATGAAGTGGCAAGGAAGCAGTAAGCAGCCTATTACTTCATCCATCCACTGTGCCACAAGTCTTGTCGTCATTGAAGTTGTACGGACGACCGGAACAAAAAATTCATACGATGATCGCCAAAGATAGAGTGGCCCCCTACCCTAAAGCAGATAAGTTAGATTTATTGGTGACCTTTGGTATCGTGATTCAAAATCATTGTGGGCACTTAAAAGCAGTAGAAATGGAGAAACATTTAGCAAACCCTATCCTACTACACAAACTTGTGGATAAACTTCCAGCGAACGTAAAATTCAATTGGGCGCTCTATCAGCAACAATTTACAGAAGTTGACCTTAGTGTGTTCGGTGACTATATGGCGCAAATTGCATCTGCCACCAGTGGTGTAACAAAGTTTGCAATAACTAGTTCAAAGGGATCAAAAGAAGACCCTCAAAATAAGAGTAAAGAAAAGAGTTTCGTGAACACGCACCTACCCGTAGATCGAGAAACGTCCAAGAAACACGATAAGAATAAAAAAAAAAAACCCTTCTTAATCCACCTAGTGGAGTGATAATGCCTTTCTCTTCTTTCATAACAGTCTCATGGAAATATATTTCATACTTTTATTAAATAATTTCGGATACTATTTTTTACACAAATTGATTCGTGTAGTTCACAAAAGCATGCTTCAGTGTTTATGTCACATAGTCAGCATCATTTTTCCAAACTAGTGCTTGATATTTGCGTTGCCTATTTGTATGAGAACAATGATGCTAATCTAAAAAAAGTCTTCTTAGTCCACTTAGTGGAATTTTCATAGGTCTTGAAAAATCATCATAGGGGTACATGAAATTTTCGAAATCGAAAAAAAAATTTGTATGCCAAAAGAATTGCATGAAACGTCGAGATTTAGTATCATGTCAAAAAAATTTTTTTTTTGAAAAAGTCGACTTTTTGGGACTTTTTTTTTAGATGACACTAAATTTCGATGTTTCATGCAGTTTTAAGAGTTTCGGCATCAAAAAAAATTTTCGATTTTGGAAATTTCATGCCCCTTATGGTGCTTTCTCAAGATCGAAAATGGTCAAACCTTTACCACCGGGCAGCACCTCTTACGCATGTCCAATTTAGCTCAAATTTTGCATGAAGGCTTTTTTCGAGATGCTTAAACTTTTGAGTACCAGAGCTTAACGAAAATAGAGCTGATCCCAAAATTTTGGCACCCTTATATATAAGAGCAGTAAAAATCAATGTGTTTTGTCGGTTACGTCACTTATACCTTCATATATCTGGAACTAAAAGTCACAGCCATTTGATCTTCGAACTTGATCAATGATCCGATATTAGCTTTCAAACGAGCCCAAGTTTGTTAAAATCGGTTCAGCCATCTCTGATAAAATTGAGCGCGTTCAAATACAACGCTTTTTGTCGGTTACGTCACTTATACAATCATATCTTCGGAACCAAAAGTCACAGCCATTTGATCTTCGAACTTGATCAATGGCCCGACAGTAGCTTTCAAACGAGCCCAAGTTTGATAAAATCGGTTCAGCCATCTCTGAGAAAATTGAGCGCGTTCAAATATCTTTGAAAAGTGCACACACACACACAAACACACACACACACACACACACACACACACACACACACACACACACACACACACACACACACACACACACACACACACACACACACACAGAGACATTTTCCGATCTCGTCGAACAGAGTCGAATGGTGTATAACACTATGGGTTTCCGAGGCTCCGTTCGAAAGTCGGTTTTTACAGCAATTCTAATACCTTTCTATAGAGAAAGGCAGAAAGCCTTCTTAGTCCACTTAGTGGAATTTTCATAGGTCTTGAAAAATCACTATAGAGGGGAGTACATGAAATTTTCGAAATCTAAAAAAATATTTTGATGCCAAAAGGCTTAGAATTGCATGAAACGTCGAGATTTAGTGTCATCTCGAAAAAATTTTTTTTTGAAAAAATAGACTTTTTGTGACTGACACTAAATTTCGATGTTTTATGCAGTTTTAAGAGTTTTGGCATCAAAAAAAATTTTCGATTTGGAAATTTCATGTACTCCCCCCTATGGTGCTTTCTCAAGATCGAAAATTGTCTAACCTTTACCACCGGGCAGCACCCCTTACGCATGTCCGATTTAGCTCAAATTTTGCATGAAGGCATTTTTAGAGGTGCTTGAACTTTTGAGCACTAGAGCTTAACGAAAATAGAGGTGATCCCAAAATTTTGGCACCCTTATATACATAAGAGCGGTAAAAATCAACGTGTTTTGTCGGTTACGTCACATATACCATCATATATCTGGTACCAAAAGTCACAACCAATTGATCTTCGAACTTGATCAATGGCCTGACAGTAGCTTTCAAACGAGCCCAAGTTTGTTAAAATCGGATCAGCCATCTCTGAGAAAATTTATTTATTTATTTATTTATTTATTATAAAATTTATTCATCTGACAATAAAATGGTCTTAATGAATATGTTTAGTCAAGTCATAAAATTGTAGATCGCTGTACTTTCTGCACGAATTTGTGTGATGGTTCATCAAATTCAAAAAGGTGTTCAACGGTGCCAAATGTCCTCAAGCATGATGTTATCGGTTCGTAATACCCGAACGTCGTTCGATGAAATCTCGGCTGAAATAAACTGGTAGAGCGCAGTGATTGTTGTGAAGCACGAAAATCGAATTGAGACAAAATCTTTGGTGAGTCGATATCCCCGTTGATCAGTTTTGCCACGAAAGTAGTTTGCTGAATTTTCCTGCGTCGTTCCAATGAGTCGAGTCCGATCAGTCGACAGCGATCGTGGTATGGTGGAAGATCAAGCGGATTCTGCCAGGGAAGGTTTCTTAGAGCAAGACGAACAAATCGTTTCTGAACGCGCTCAATCCGTAAGTTCCATGTAAGTTGATAAGGACTCCAAATTACGCTAGCATTTTCCAGTGTTGGACGAACCAAAGAGCAATATAACGCCTTCAAACAATACGGACCTTTGAAGTCTTGCCCGATCTTTGCAATAAAACCTAGTTGCCGTGTCCTTTTTGATATTATAGATGAACGAAGCAGATTGAAGGTAAGTTTGGCATCTAACAAAACACCAAGGTCATTAACATGGTCAACTCTCTGGAGCGTTTGTCCATCAATTGCATAGTCGAATCGAATTGGGTTCAGTATTCGGTGAAACGTTATGACCTGGCATTTTGAAATGCTGACAATCAACCAGTTTCTACGACACCAGGCGACAAATGTATCTAGAAGTTTTTGAAGCCGGATGCAGTCGTCAATAGAGCGAACTTCAAGATATAATTTCAAATCATCGGCATATACTAATCTGCAGCCCACTCTGAGCACCGAAACAGCATCGTTGAAGAACAGCAAAAACAAAAGTGGACCCATATTGCTACCTTGAGGAACTCCTGATAAATTTGAGAACGAAGATGATACACAAGAGCCGAGCTTAATTCGCAGGACTCTACCACATAAGTACACATATTACATAAGGAACACCGCGGCGGTCTCCGCATCGACACCGGAGGCTGTTTATTCTGCATACACCGAAGCAAAGAACTTTGCAAACAGATCACATGACTCCAAGGATGACCTGGATTCAACACCATCGAGACAAACTTTTGAAGGAATTGATGAGCATTTACGTTTCGAGTTTACAAAAGTCCAGAAATGTGTGGGATTCCGACGAAGATCAGTCGGAAAATTGAGCGCGTTCAAATACCACGCTTTTTGTCGGTTACGTCACTTATACAATCATATCTCCGAAACCAAAAGTCACAGCCATTTGATCTTCGAACTTGATCAATGGCTCGACAGTCGCTTTCAGACGAGCCCAAGTTTGTTAAAATCGGTTCAGCCATCTCTGAGAAAATTGAGCGCGTTCAAATATCTTCGAAAAGTGCACACACACACACATACACACACATACACACACTCAGACACACACAGACATTTTCCGATCTCGTCGAACAGAGTCGAATGGTATATAACACTATGGGTCTCCGAGGCTCCGTTCGAAAGTCGGTTTTTCCAGCAATTCTAATACCTTTCTATAGAGAAAGGCAAAAAAGAACATTGATCATTTTAGCAATAATATCAAACCATGTTCGATATGCTCCGTCGATAATCATATAGCCGGTGATTGTCCTAAGTTCAACAGCCTAGGCCTAGACGATCGCTGGAATATTGTGAAGGAAAAAAACTGTGTAGGCGTTGTTTGATTCCACACACTCGTTGGCCTTGTAAGAGCGAACCTTACGGAGTGAAGGGATGCCAGAAGAGACATCATCGTTTACTTCATTATGAACTTCCTTAAATGAATCCAACAACAAACGGGTCTACGCCAAATGTTGTATTCAATTTGCATCGTCAACATACCACCTCGGTGCCGTTTCGTATAGTTCCAGTCGTCTTATACGGTAAAAATGGAAAAGTGGATTCGTTCGCCTTTCTCGACGATGGGTCGTCGGTGACGCTTATAGAAAGTACGATATCAATGGCCCTGGGGTTGGAAGGAAAGAAATCTTCTCTCTGTATTTACTGGACGACAGGTGTTACAAAAAATATCGCGGAATCTCTGGAAGTAGGTTTTATGGCTACAAACGTATTCACAGTGGATGGACTTGGATTGCCAAAGCAAACGATGAATATCACGGAAACGATAAACAAATACGATCATCTGAGAAAGCTTCCAATCCAGAGCTTCCAATCGACAGTACCTGGGATACTAATTGGTTTAAGCAACGTTCATTTGCTAACAACATTGAAGCTGAGAGAAGGACGGGTAGGAGAACCAATTGCTACAAAAACGCGTCTTGGTTGGGCCGTTTACGGTAACATGAAAGAGAGACTAATTTCACTTCTACACAGACAGTAACATATATCTGAAAGCTCAACTGAAAATGATCTCCATGAGTATGTTAAAACCTTTTTCGCGGTGGAAAGTCTTGACTTTGTCACTTATCCAAGTAAGGAAAGCATTGACGACCAACGAGCAAACTCTATTCTTTTTGAAACCACCAGACGACTAGAGAATGGAAGGTTTGAAACCGGACTACTCTGGAAACAAGACTATGTTGAAATTCCGGATAGCATGCCAATGGCAGAAAGAAGGATGAGATGTTTAGAAAAACGCCTAGCGCGAAACCCACTGCTATATGAGCAAGTTCGGAAACAAATCGTTGATTTTCAGACAAAGGGATACGCGCACAAAGCGACTGCGGAAGAGCTCGATAGATTTGATCCTCGCAGAACTTGGTACTTACCACTCGGTGTGGTCATAAATCCAAAAAACAAGTAAAACACGGCTTATATGGGACGCTGCGGCTAAGGTCGACGGTATATCTTTGAATACTATGCTGCTGAAAGGAACTGATTTGTTAACACTATTGTTGTCTGTTCTGTTCCAGTTTAGAGAGAGACAAGTGGCAATTTGTGGGGACATCGAAGCCATGTTCCATCAAGTAATGATAAGAGAAGCCGATCGCAGTGCACAATTGTTCTACTGGAGAGATTCACCGGAGAAACCTCTTGATACGATGGTAACTGATGTTGCTATCTTAGGCGCGACATGTTCCACTGTTCATTCGCAATACGTTAAAAATCTCAACGCAACCATATTCGAAGCAGATCATCCCAAGGTAGCTAATGCAATCCGTAATAAACATTATGTCGATGACTACCTTGATAGCGTTGATACGGTAAACGAAGCGGTTGAAATGGCCCTAGTAGTAGCATAAGTCCTCGCGAAAGCCGGATTCCACATTCGGAACTGGATTTCGAATGAACGATCGGTGTTAAACAGAATTGGAGCTGTTAAACCTACGACTGTGAAAAATTTCGTTGTGGAAAAAGAAAATGGAATTGAACGATTGCTTGAAATGGTGTGGTTGCCGGAAGAGGACGTGTTCTCATTCCCTTTAACCCTTCACGAGGACCACATGCCGCTGTTGGCGGGAGAAGTAGTCGCGACTAAGAGACAACTATTGAGCGTGGTTATGAGTATATACGATCCAAACGGATTAGTCGCTGCGTTTGTCATCCACGGAAAGATATTAATTCAGGATGTGTGGCGATCAGGTATTGACTGGAACGACTCGATACCCGTCGAGCTCTTATGTCGCTGGAAACGGTGGGTAGCAGTTTTACAGAAGATAGAGAGCGTCAAGGTCCCACGCTGTTATTTCAAAAATTATCATCCGGAAAATTTGAAAAACTTAGAGCTTCATATCTTCGATGACGCTAGTGAAAAAGCGTACTCTGCTGTGTCTTATTTTCGTATCGTTAAACAGGAACACGTTCGGTGTGCACTGGTAGCATGCAAAACGAAAGTCGCTCCATTACAACCACTTTCCATTCCACGTCTCGAGCTTCAAGCAGCTGTCATCGGATCTCGTTTGCGTGAAACTATCACTAAAGGCCACTCTCTCCAAATTTCGCGGCTCGTATTTTGAACAGATTCTAAAACGACCCTCCAATGGATTACATCAAAGGACCTTCGCCGGTATCGACCCTATGTTGCTTTCCGTGTAAACGAAATTCTAACATTGTCAAAGGCAGTAGAATGCCCATCGCGCTTAAACGTTGCAGACGAAGTTACGAAATGGATTAAGAAAGGACCATCATTCGAACCGAACGCTCAGTTCTACGTGTGCCATAAGTTTCTGTACCACCATGAAGATAAATGGCCCCAAGACTGCATTGATATTGTGGATCAGGCTACCGAAGAGACACGGTCAGTGTTTGTGTTTTGTCACTTTATTATGAAACCAGTGATACATCTAGAACGGTTTTCCAAATGGGAAAGGTTACTACGAGCCACTGCCTATGTTCATCGTTTTATATCTCGAAAGCCCATAGAAAATTCAAGCAGCATATTGAAACTCTGCCTGACACATGACGAAAACAAAGTTCTTAGAGCCAGAAGCCGAACAGAATCCGCAGAGTTTGCCATGTTCGATTCCAAATATCCAGTCATTCTACCCAGATACCATCGCGTGACGGAGTTACTTGTGAACTTCTATCATCGTCAATTCCACCATGCAAACAATGAGACAGTGGTCAATGAAATAAGACAAAAATTCAACATTCCGAGATTACGAGTTTTAGTACGATTAGCTTCAAAGAATTGTCAATGGTGCCGTGTATACAAAGCTGTTCCTGTTGCTCCTATGATGGCTTCTCTACCCAGGGCTCGCTTACCTCCCTTTGCGCGCCCATTTACGTATATAGGCGTTGATATATTTGGGCCCTATTTGATTCGAATTGGACGCAGTACTGTGAAGCGCTGGGTAGCCCTTTTTACCTGCTTGACCATACGGACTGTACATTTGGAAATTGTTGCAACTCTTTCAACCGATTCTTGCAAGAAGGCAATTCGCAGGTTCATCGCACGCAGGGGTGTACCGCAAGAAATTTATTCGGACAAAGGAACGAATTTTCAAGGTGCTAGTAGAGAACTGTCACAGGAATCGATAAAAATTATGAACAACGAGCTTAGCAGCACCTTTACAGAAGAGCACACGCAATGGCGATTCAATCCCCCGGCAACTCCACATATGGTTGGCTGCTGGGAAAGGATGGTTAGATCAGTAAAGACTGCATTGGGTACGATTCCGGTAGAACGCAAGTTAGATGAGGAGTCATTGAACACACTACTGGCTGAGGCTGAGCATATGGTGAATTCACGTCCTCTCACGTTCGTTCCGTTAGACAGTGCAGATAGTGATGCGTTGACTCCTAACCACTTTTTGATGTTGGGTTCACGCGGTGTGAAGCAACAGGTGAAAGATCCAGTTGAGGAAAACACTGCGATTAGATGTAGCAGGAACCGCATTCAGCATACGCTAGATGGATTCTGGCGCCGTTGGGTGAAGGAGTATCTACCCACAATTTCAAGAAGAACGAAGTGGTTCCAAGATGTGAGACCAATCAAAGAGGGTATTGATAGTAGATGAAGGCATTCGTAATCGCTGGCTTCGGGGACTAGTGCTGAAGGCATACCATGGTAAGGATGGTAGAGTTCGTAGGGTGGATGTGCAAACTAAAAATGGTATCTTGCGTGAACGAGCCGTCGTTAAGCTAGCCCTGTTAGATGTAGTTGATGACGCCGTTGCAAGCATCCGGCGACACGTGGGAGAGAATGTTACGGACAATCTGTAACGACGATACCCCTCGGAGCTAATACCAAAATATTGAGCCAACGTGATGACAAATAAACGTCAGTCGATCGAGAAATGAAACGAACAGTAGTAGCCATGTTAGATACGTATGTGAATTGAAAGTGAGTTTCATCAAGTAAGAGATTTATTGAATTATCGAAATATTATTAATTTAAGTCCAAAATTCATTTATAAAAATATAGATTAAGCTTTTCTTTGATCAAGAAGATCATTTTGTTACGCGACAGATATTATAGTAGGAGACTAAAATGTGAGTTAGAAATCTCTTAAAG
This sequence comes from Malaya genurostris, assembly GCF_030247185.1. Classification (NCBI taxonomy): domain Eukaryota; kingdom Metazoa; phylum Arthropoda; class Insecta; order Diptera; family Culicidae; genus Malaya; species Malaya genurostris. The sequence goes on from NC_080571.1 coordinate 185,364,465, forward strand.
AGCTGTAAAATTGTTAAGAAAATATAATTTCAGCTTTGAGCTATAACATCTATACAAATAGGGTGTTGCTACAAGAACTCCGAATACCGTCGCTAACACATACTATATTTCTGAGTTCCATTCGGATCCAACTTCCGGTTCCTGAGTTATAAAGTGAACTGTGTTTAGTATTAAAAACAAAAATTTCTAAACTGTATTAAAAACTACAGTAATCAATAGCCACTATCATAAAAAAGCTAAACAAACTAAACAAACAAACTAATGTATTTTTGGATATCCTGATTTCTTGTTTCGGATGTACTGGAAATAGTTGTAATATATTCAAAAATGGATCTCACTCACTCTTCTCAGCGATAATTTGACCGATTTCCACAAACTTACATTCAAATAGATGGTCTCGGGCTCTAATAGGGAATTTCTGAATTTCATTTGGATCCGATCTTTGGTTCCGGAGCTATAGGGTAAAGTGCGTTAAACATTGTACACCTTCACTTAAACCGGCGGAACAAAATACGTGAAAAAATTTCTAAACTGGACTCAAAGCTACACAAGCGAAGCAGCTAACCAAACCGATTCCGGCTATCCTGGTTCTCGATTTTCGGCTCCAAATGAACAGGAAATAATGGTCTTATATTCCTAAATGGATCTCACTTGACCGATTTCCACAATATTAGGTTCAAATGAAAGGTCTTGTGGACCCATACAGAATTCTTAAATTTTATTCGGATTCGACTTCCGGTTATGGAGTAATAAGGTAAAGTGTGAATAATATTGCACACCAAATCGATAGCCATTATTAGTAGGTAGCTGAACAAAACGATTTCGGCTATCCTGGTACCCTGTCTTCGATGACTGATGGGAGATAATGGTCATGTGCCCAAAAATGTATCTTACTTTTCTCAGAGACTGCAGAACCGAAGTTGTCAGTCTTATGGTCAAATGAAAGGTCTTATGGTTCTACCAAAAATTACAACATATTTTTTAATCCAACAAAACTTTATACCAGCGTTTAGAGTACGACGACGAAATCGTAAGAAAAATCTCCAAAATAGAGTTTGTGCGTCATGTTAGTTGATGGCCATACGAACCGTCATCGATTAAACCAGTTCTCGAGTTCCGGTGCCGGAAGTACCTACAATAGTGGAACTCACTTCTCCTTTTCGTGTTTCATTCTGAAGGTTATACTAGTTAATGCACAAGCGATTCCGTGGTTGCTTTCAAGAATCGATAAAAAACATTTTGAATAGAATGTCACTGTATTATATATGAGAATATGATTCATATCAGAAGGGCATCAATACACCACTAGGTGGATTAAAACAGATTTTTCTTTTGAATTAATCATATTTTTATGAAAATTTTGATGGAGGACTCAGAAATTATATATACATACAAAAGTACAAATTTGTATTTTCAGATTTATGCCTCCAGTTACATCGTCGTCCTGGAAAGAATAGCGGACAGCTACACACCTGTGTGACCATAAATTTTTTCCAAGATATGCTACTTTCAGACGCAAACGTCTTACAAGCACATAACAGACGGTCGGCTCTCCCAGCTTCGACGATTACCACTTCTGCTTGGCAAATTAGAGATTGGTTTATATCTCAAGCTTTGTGTTCCGATATCTGGTTAGTTAACCCAGTGTGATAAAAGGAAAAATACTAATAACCTATCATATAGACAGTCTCATGAAAGCAAGAAGTTGATCATTATTTTTACTTTTTATGGAGCATTTCTTTATCTACTGTATTCATTGGCTGGCCTCAATTCCGTAGTGCATTGCAGTGTATTTTAAACCAACTGCAAGCATTGTGGGCGTGAAGCTAATCCCACTGAAATCAACAAATATAAATTGTTTGGAGTGTTTGCCAAAAAGTTGTCAGGCGAAAAAATTAACAACGTTTAGTTAGTTAGGCAATTCAAACCTTACTGGTATGAACTCAAAAATGTAGTTCTCGTTTTTCAACCATATTAAACAAGCAAGCGATAATGAGGGGAAAAGTAGTATGATAATAAGAAAACCATAGTGCTCAAAAGGAGAGAAAGGATGTAAAGATTACTTGCCTGTAAATCCCCCTTCATTCGATCGATCCATCTAGCTCGATGTGCTCCTCTTTATCATGTGTCTAGCGGACCAGACTCGAGAACTATTTTAAGCGGGTTGTAAATCAATATCCTAATGACATGTGCAGCCCATCGTAGTCGTCTAATTTTTATTGTCCATGCGGAAGGTGCTTTTCCAAGAAGCTGTTGCAATTCGTGTTTCATACGCCGTCCCCACGTTCCGTTTACCATTTGCACGCTGCCACAGTACCTTTTTTTCGCAGTATTTTTTTTCGAATACACGCAGTACCTTTTTTTCGAATACACTAAGGCGCGTTGATCCTCAGCCAACGCAGTAAAGGACTAGATCTTGCCTTAGAGAACAACTGGTCTAACGAGTGTTTTGTAGATGGCCAATTTCGTGCGGTTACGTACTTTACGCGATTGAAGGGTTTGTCTGAATCCAAAGTACGCACGTTTTCCAGCCAAACTACGCATTAATTCTGCCCTCATTTTGCTACTACCGCGGAAAGTTGTAGCACCCTGTCGACATCGGCCATCACATGGCATACGTGGAGGCATGGGATAGGGACTTGTAAGTGGAGACTCATTATTTGACGACCAACGATATGAAACTAAAGTGCGAAGAAGTGAAACGTGAAAAAGGTAATTTTATATTATGTATGGAGTGAGCCCCTCGATCACCGTACGCAGTGTTGTCGGAGTAATCGCGTCACTTGCAGACTAACAGCAGGACGCCCAACATCAAAACCGGAGAGAAATTCACGTGCGAACATCGGAGAAGTTAACCTTATCAGATACGTTAACTCGATTTATCGTCGTTGAGATTTATTGCCATTATCTTTGTATACAGTTGAATTTTATATTTTAAAAATTTTCGCTAAGTTTGCTGTGAATGTAGGCCTGAGCTAAGTGAAGTAGCATTATCAGGTATGAAAAGATTTATAATTAGCAGTAAACCTAATTTGTACAAGTAACCTGAATTATAGCTCGGTAGGATTTCCTGTAATCGTACATATTGCCAAGTTGAGAACTCAGGAGCCAACGATCACTCGGCTAGATACTTATTTTAAGTAAAAGAAAATGATGTGAAATCCCTAAATAAAATTCCAATAAATTTTAGTTCTAGTTCTTACCATTTCCTGGAAGGATTCGTAGTGTCAGTGGAGTCGTAGCACCAGCCATGCAATGGTTCTGTACACTCTGAACGGTTGCGAAGTCTATTGAAATAGAAGGTCAAATTTCACTACAGAAATTTAATACCAAGGCTTCCTACCATTCCGAAATTCCACATCTACTGATCAGATCACGAGGCAACTCTCCGTAACTAATAGTACTGTTGTTGTACCGTTGAATTCCACTATATCACGTCAGTACACTCTCACAAAGTCACTATTTTCACAGTCACTATTTTTCCGAAAGTGTATCAAACGTTATAATACAGATACGTATTTCGGAATGCTATTTGCATCCTTCTTCAGTGTATCGGTTTTATAAGTTTAATAAACTTTAATAAACTTATAAAACCGATACACTGAAGAAGGATGCAAATAGCATTCCGAAATACGTATCTGTGTTATAACGTTTGATACACTTTCGGAAAAATAGTGACTGTGAAAATAGTGACTTTGTGAGTTTAATAAACTTATAAAACCGATACAGTGAAGAAGGATGCAAATAGCATTCCGAAATACGTATCTGTATTATAACGTTTGATACATTTTCGGAAAAATAGTGACTGTGAAAATAGTGACTTTGTGAGAGTGTACTGACGTGATATAGTGGAATTCAACGGTACAACAACAGTACTATTAGTGAGAACATTCTACTAACAGCTCAAACAGAAATTTAGGAACTCTCCGTAACATTTAACTGAAAGGGCTGTGAGCGGCCAGACCATGAAGAAAATATGGTGGCCTGCGACAAGTGCAACACTTGGTGGCACTTCAGTTGTGCAGGTGTGACAGACTCAGTTGCTGATCAATCATGGAAATGCAATAATTGCTCATCTCTTTGCGGTTCAGAGTAGAGAATTGTGTTAGCGTCTGTCGCTTTGATGTAGGTAGCTGGGTAGAAGACCACAATACAGCAAGTGAGGGAACTGATCGTCTTATCTCTTGTAATTCAACTTCCGCACTTCGGCAGCATAACACATAACGCTTTAGTCATTGTGCTTATCTTAACTACAACGCACGTTAGTAAACTTATCCCTTTTGACACAATCGGTTTATACATCTACCAGGCCTACACATCAAAGAATAATCCCTAACCAACCACCACAGCAATACCTCCTCCTTGAATCCTCCATACGGTTTTACGAAGCTTATGTCCCTAGGTACAAATGCACCTAATGGAATAAGAGCATCAATTTCTGTAGGTCCTGTAAATGTAAATGAGCCTAAAACTAAACCTAACCTATTCCCTGTATTGCGAAACAATTAAGATCACACCCTCCGATGAGCCAGTCAAAGATCCAGCGGCCGATGGAAACGAATTCAAGAATATATCAACCTAATGATCATCACCATTTGGTAAGCTCTAGTATACATAAAATGCCTCAACCTTCGACTGCAAGGTACGATTATGGCCGTACAGCGCAGTGTACTCCTACTGTTACAACGACACCACCGCGCATTCGGCACGAGAAATGAATCATACGACAGTTCATTCGAACCCCCTGATTGACGGCTTCGATCATTGTATGCCATCTCAAAAATCAACAATACACCCCAACCATTGCTATACGTTCGGCATGCAGGCAGAGTTATTAGCCCTTATCATCTTGCAGCTCGTCACGTTGTCTGCATCCACCTAAATTTGTGAGCGATCCATTGAATTGGCCTATGATTCTGAGCGCATTCGAATCAACCAAGGTCATGAGTGGAATACAACCGAATGAACATCTGGTTGGTTGGAAGCGCCAGGGAGAAGGTTCAAAGCATTATTACTCTTCCGTCGGCTATTCTGGAAATAATAAGAATTTTTAGAGATGAGTGTGGTCGACCGGAACAATTTATTCACTGTCTGCCTTCGAAAATACGGAACGCTCTCCCTACTAACGTGAATGTAGAGACGTTAGTGATGTTCGGTAGGAAGGTAAGATATCGAAGCTGCCAACTTACATTCCCACCTTTCGAACCCAATGTTTTTCTCAGAAATAGTGGGCAAATTGCGTCCGAATTTGCGACTGGGGATTGTAGAGTACACGCATATTTGAAAGCGTTTCTGTTCACTATTTCCAATCCGTCCGAAACCGGCTTCAGATGACCGGAATAGCCGAAGTTGGTTCGTTTGCCACCAACAAATATGACCTACAAATTGGAACAGGTTTTAACCTAGTTAAACCTAAACTTACTCTCTTATGCTCTATTTCGTTTAAACCAATGAAACGAAATCTAACAAACGAAGCGAATCTGCGTTTCTTTTACTTTTGCGTACGTAAGTTAAGCCTTTAAAGGGGGGAGGGGGGGGTGGTGCAATGTTTAAAACGGCATAACTCCGGGACTACTAAACGGATTTCCACTAAACTTGACACTGATACTTATTGCTCTTCAGAGATGTTCATAAGAGCGTTTTAAAGGGTGAGGGACCGTATTAAGTGTCCTTAACAGGGAGGTAATAAAAAAAGTTGCAGTAAGCGTTTGCTAACCGGGGTAATTTGTTGCAAAATGTTTCGAATATGAAAACCAACTTTTGAACGGAGGCCCGGAAGGGCTCTAGTGTCCTATACCATGCCCATTCCTGTACCTAACCCCAAAACTACTCCATTTGATAGTCTTTGTCAGTAGACGGCCAAGCAAACTGATTTCGGCTACCCTGGTTCTCAGTTTCCGATTCCGGAGAACAGTAAGTAGTGGTCGTATTTTCTCAAAAGGATCTCACTTACTTTTCTCAGTGATGGTTTGACGAATTTTCAAAAACTTAGGTTTTAATGGAAGTTCCTGTGGTCTTGTACGGAATTCCAGAATTTCATCCGAATCCGAAATCTGGTTCTAGTACGTACCACGTACACCACGGATAAATCGATGATTCAACAAACCAATCAAGCTACTAGTAACCAACCGGATGAGGACTACTGACACAACAGGATCGACAAACAAAACCATTTGGATCGAGCCAGTTTAGTTAGTTCTAGTGAAGAAGTCGTTTAATGCATTTGTAAACCTTTTTATTTGTGAAATAAAGTTTATATTTTTTTCAAACTCGGACCACCCGAATTATAACTGGCGCAGTCGACGGCAAAGTGAGTGGAATTAAATTGTAGACTTAAGTGAAATTAGTTAAGTAATCTTAGTGAAAATAACAGATTCATAGAAGAGAAACATTTAAGGGCAACGAAAGACCTTCTTCAGTAAAGTTCATCGCGAACACTTGTGTTACCGGCCAGAAAGCCGCTGATGAGAGGATACCATACAGCTTGTGCAACTCAGGACGAAGGAAGAACCCATTCACAACTTACAACCAACCAGCCAAGACGAAAGCTAGCACTCCAGATGAGAACTAGTACTCTTCTGTAAGTAATAATTTTTTTTACTTATTAACAAAAATTGAACACAGTGATAATACTAACAAATGTTTCAAAGTGAATATTTGAAATACAGGAAAGCTCTATAACTTAGTGTAAACTTCGACCTCATACAGAAAAAAATTTTTCTTCTTTTAAGAAGAATTAATTAAGAATTAATTTAAGATTTTTCTTTTAAGAAGAATTATTTAAGAAATCATTTTATGAACCGTCATAAGATCTTCGATAATAACAGAAATATGGCACAAGAAATTAACGCTAAAGAGCTGTTGGAGCAAATCCGCAGTCTCACAGAAAACCAAAACGTGCTAATGCAACAAACTAGTGCAATGCGCGAAAGGGTTTTTAAATTACCGGACACCAGACCCAATAAAAAATTTGGCTACGTTCAGTGGCAATTAAAAAATGGCAATCATGGCTTGAAGACTCCGAGAACACATTAGAGTTATTTGGAAGTTACACAAGAACACCGTATTATAACCAAATCATTAGAGCCGTGAAAAGTAAAATAATAAGGCAAGGAAAAGAAACTTTCGGTGAGTTCTACAACAAAGTCAAATCCATAGACACAGTGATAAAGAGTACCGCAGCTGTCATGGACGACTATAAAGACTCAACCAGAGCTATAAAAAATCTAATAAGCCTAACGTCAGTAACCCGATTCATAGACGGACTAAACGACACTTTGTCCATGCACGTGAGAAGTTACAGACCCGAGTCTCTCAAGGAGGCATACAATATCACGGTGCAATATGCAAACACGGCTTATAGAACGAAACTCGATAATAAAACACCTTGTTCGAGTTCAAAACCGAATTATCAAAACAAATCTAAGCCACCGCAAATTCACAACGCGACCGATTAACATAATGCACAAAAACCCGGTTCATCAGGGAAATAGCCTGTTCGCACTATACCGGGACCATCCGCGACTATCCGGGACGTTTTTTTCCTCATCGGCGATGACTGAGCTGCCGGTGTGTGTATGTATTGGAATCCCGGATCCGGGATAAAATCCATTTAGTTGCCGCGGATATTCCTCGCCGAGTTTTTCGCATCGTCGGTACTGGAAAAAACTCCCGGTATAGTAAGAAACAGGCTAAAATTCAGACATTTAAAACCAGCTACTGACGATGATGTATCCATGAGAACGGTTAGATCAAACCAAGTGAACGAGGGAGAAGCAGATATAGATAACGATACTAACCAATTAGATGAAACAGTTTTAGAGTCAGATGACGACGACTTTTTTATAGGAGACGAGATAAATTTTTACATACAGGGTCCGGCACTCGAAGTGTAACCAATTAAAAAGGCCATAAATTTAGTTTGGAAAATTACTTTTACTTAATTCAAAGTACAAAATGTGTAAAAATAATACAAAATTCAGAATCAATTCACTTTTGCTCGATATGATTACCTTTTGCCGTGACTATGGCCTTGAGACGGTCAAAAAACGAATCGCAAGCTGCCCGAATGTGACTTGCAGGTATTTTGGCCCACTCGCGGCAATAACTTTTTTCAGCGCCTCGAGACTGGTGTATCTTTTAGTTCGGACTTTGCTCTCCAAAATGGCCCAAAGAGAATAATCCATTGGATTCGCATCTGGTGAATTCGAGAGCCATTGTGTGGGCGTGATGATGTTCGGAACGTTGTTTTTCAGCCATTCTTGGTTCACTCGAGCTTTGTGAGACGGTGCCGAGTCCTGCTGGAACGTCCATGATCTGCCACCGAAATGTTTGTCTGCCCACGGCTTCAAAGCAACCTCCAGAATACTTTCCCGATAATATGTCGCATTTACCTTGACGCCAGGCTCGATGAAAACGATTGGAGAGCGCTCATCTGCGGTTACAGCGGCCGAAACCATTATCTGTTGCGGGTGCTGCCTCCTGGTGGCCAAACGATGACTCAAATTCTCGTATGAACGGTCGGTCAAGTGAACCCTATCGTTTTAAGAGTTTACGAATTGCTCAATTGGAAAAATTTTCTCGTCAGAAAATACAATGTTCGGAAATTGACCGCTTTCGGTCAAACGAAGCAACTCCTTCGCTCTCTCAAGTCAAGATTTTTTTTTCGCGTTCACTTTTGGCAAAATGCTTTCTTGCGCTTGTAAACAATACAACTCCGAACTGTCATTTAGCAAATTTCTAGAGAGCTGATGCCCGTGCGTCAGCTGCGCGAGCGGTCTGAAGTTGGTTACACTTCGAGTGCCGGACCCTGTAATAGAAGGAAAAAGACTGGAAACATAAAAAGGCGGGTGGGTAATGTCAGAGACATAACTGGATGTCGTGAATACGAAAACAACTGACATGTTCCTTAACACTTCCGAATATCAATTAGTTGATCAATTGTATGAATTATGCAAGCATTCCCCTTTGCACATTTTTCGCAAAAACAAAGAAGGCTTCACTTTTTGTTGAGAGGCTTGTTTCTACCTGTTTTCGTTTGTAGCTTTTTCACTAATGGGCGGTCCTAACGGCTATAAAAATAGCCGCATTCAGAATTTTATTGTTGATTATTTCATTTCGGATTTGCATAATTTATTGAAACAAACTATCAATATGCTGAAGGGACTCGTTTCTAGCATTCAGAAAGGTCAAATTGCGTAATTCTCTACGACATTAAACTCTGGAACATTTTTCGCAAAAACAAAGAAGGCTTAACTTGATCTCGATTACTGTGAATTTCACACAGCAAAAAGTGCACAAATCTAACCAAACTGTTCTAGATTTGCACTAAACTGAGGATATTTCCTTTCGATTTGCGAACAACATATCCTAATAGTTCTTTAGAAAACTTTTAGAGCCATTAGAACGGCCGATATTGTGCAATGCTCTCCACCGTTGTTTTTTTTTCAATGCCAATGACTGGCAGCTGTGTCGTAATCGCTCTTGTCGAAAGCGAAACTAGCTGTGCAGACGACACAAAACACATCTGCTCGCAGTGGCGATATAATCCAAACTGATTGAATTTTTGTTAAGAGATTTCCTTTTATGTTATTTCGTTTGTAGCTTTTTCACTAATGGGCGGTCCTAACGGCTATAAAAATATCCGCATGCAGAATTTTAATGTTCATTATTTCGTTTCGGATTTGCATAATTTATTGAAAGAAACTATCAATATGCTGAAGGGACTCGGTTCTAGCATTCAGAAAGGTCAAATTGCGTAATTCTCTACGACATTAAACTCTGGAACATTTTTCGCAAAAACAAAGAAGGCTTCACTTGATATCGTTTACTGTGAGTTTCACACAGCGAAATGTGCACAAATCCAACCAAACTGTTCTAGATTTGCAGTAAACTGAGGATATTTCCCTACGATTTGCGAACAACAAATCCTAATAGTTCTTTAGAAAACTTTTAGAGCCATTAGAACGGCTGATTTTGTGCAATGCTCTCCACCGTTGTTTTTTCACCAATGCTAATGACTGGCAGCTGTGACGTAATCGCTCTTGTCGAAAGCGAAACTAATTGTGCAGACGACACAAAACACATCTGCTCGCAGTGGCGATACAATCCAAACTGATTCAAGTTTTGTTGAGAGGCTTGTTTCTACCTGTTTTCGTTTGTAGCTTTTTCACTAATGAGCGGTCCTAACGGCTATAAAAATAGCCGCATACAGAATTTTAATGTCGATTATATCATTTCGGATTTGCATAATTTATTGAAAGAAACTATCAATATGCTGTAGGGATTCGTTTCCAGCATTCAGAAGAGTCAAATTGCGTAATTCTCTACGACATCAAACTCTGGAACATTTTTCGCGAAAAAAGGCTCCACTTAATCTCGATTACTGTGAATTCCACACAGCGAAAAGTGCACAAATCTAAGCAAACTGTTCTTGATTTGCAGTAAACTGAGGATATTTCCCTACGATTTGCGAACAGCAAATCCTAATAGTTCTTTAGAAAACTTCTAGAGCCATTAGAACGGCTGATTTTGTGCAATGCTCTCCACCGTTGTTTTTTTCCCAATGCTAATGACTGGCAGCTGTGACGTAATCGCTCTTGTCGAAAGCGAAACTAGCTGTGCAGACGACACATAACACATCTGCTCGCAGTGGCGACAGAATCCAAACTGATTGAATTTTTGTTAAGAGATTTCCTTTTATGTTATTTCGTTTGTAGCTTTTTCACTAATGGGCGGTCCTAACGGCTAAAAAAATAGCCGCATACAGAATTTTAATGTCGATTATTTCATTTCGGATTTGCATAATTTATTGAAAGAAACTATCAATATGTTGTAGGGATTCGTTTCTAGCATTCACAAGGACCAAATTGAGGAACTCACTGCGATATTCACCACTTTTCGGAACATTTTTCTCGGACGATTTGTTGTACAGCAGCAGATATTTTGTTCTCTTCCTTAGAACGCGTTCTGATTGGCTGGTGTTGACATGGATCAAATGAGACAGGTTTTTCAATAGTGTACTATTGAAATACTTCAATGCTTTTGCTATACACGTTTAAATTGAACAATTTCGATTCTATTGGTAGTTAGATTATATAAATCCTTTCACAGATCACTGAGCTATGAGCTTTAAAAATACGAGAAAGGCAAACGCGCCTTATGAATTATCCTCTTTGATACTCGTTTATACCAAACATTTCAGAACAGTTTAATTTTGAATTATTTGAGACTATGTCACAAAACTGAAAATTTTATCATAAAATTGTGATCATATTTCCGATAGCAGGTCGCAAGAATTATGTTGATTCATTAGATACAACAATAGATATTCACGATCAAAAACTTATCACTCTCTCAGAGGGTGAATTTTGAAAAGGCACCCCATAGTAAAGTAAGTCGTATTCACGAGAAAAAGTACGGGTGTGTAATATCAGAGACATAACTGGATGTCGTGAATACGAATAAAACTGACACGATTTCTTTACACTTTGGAATTCGAATTGATAGTTGATTGATTGTGTGAGTTGCGAAACTTTTCCCCTTTTCACTACTAACATTTTCAACGATTTTCGACGTCGATTATCTTATTTCGGATTTGCGTATTTCATTGGAAGAAACTATCAAGGTGCTGTACAGGATTCATTTCTGCCTTTAAGAAGAACCAAATTGTGGAATTCTCTACGAGATTTAGCACAGTTCGGAACATTTATCTCGAACGATTTTCGCTCAGAGAAAAGTGCACGAAGCAAACCAAATTATTTTGGATTTTCACTAAACTGATGATTTCTATCTTCGATTTGCAAAGAAGTAATCTTAATAGTTCTTTAGATAACATTTAGAGCCATTAGATCTGCTGATTTTATATAATGTTGTTCACTTTTCGTTTCTTGTTTACATTCTCTTCAATGCAAACCATCAGCAGCTGATGCAATCGTTCTTGTTTGAATTGAAATTACTTTTGCAAACAAACCGACACATCCGCTCGCAGTGCTAAATGATGCTAAACTGAAACAATTTTTCTTAAGAGGCTTCTTTTAAGTGATTTCGTTTGTAACTTTTTCACGGATGGGCGGTTCCAATGGCCACACTTATAGAATTTTGATTTGCATATTTCATTGAAACAAACTATCAAGGTGCTGTACAGGATTCATTTCTGCCTCTAAGAAGGACCAAATTGTGGAATTCTCTACGATATTTAGTACAGTTCGGATCATTTATCTCGAACGATTTTCGCTCAGAGAAAAGTGCACGAAGCAAATCAAATTATTTTGGATTTTCACTAAACTGATGATTTCTATCTTCGATTTGCAAAGAAGTAATCTTAATAGATCTTTAGATAACATTTAGAGCCATTAGAACGGCTGATTTTATATAATGCTGTCCACTTTTCGTTTCTTGTTTTCTTTCTTTCCAATGCAATCCATCAGCAGCTGATGCAATCGTTCTTGCTTGAATTGAAATTAGCTTTGCAAACAAACCGACACATCCGATCGCAGTGCTAAATGATGCTAAACTGAAACAATTTTTCTTAAGAGGCTCCTTTTTACGTGATTTCGTTTGTTGCAACGGCCACACATATAGGCACTTATAGAATTTTGACGTCAATTATCTCATTTCGGATTTGCATATTTCATTGAAAGAAACTATCGAGGTACAGTACAGGAATCATTTCTGCCTTTAAGAAGGACCAAATTGTGGAATTCTCTACGAGATTTAGCACAGTTCGGAACAATTTTCTCGAACGATTTTCGCACAGCGAAAAATGTACGAAGCAAATCAAATTATTTTGGATTTTTACTAAACTGATGATTTCTACCTTCGATTTGCAAATAAATAATCTTAATAGTTCTTCAGATAACATTTAGGGCCATTAGAACGGCTGATTTTATATAATGCTGTCCACTTTTCGTTTCTTGTTTTCTTTCTCTCCAATGCAAAGCACCAACAGCTGATGCAATCGTTCTTGCTTGAATTGAAACTAGCTTTGCGTACTGTAACGACCACCCTAGTTTGATAGAACAAGAACAGAGAAGAGAAAGGAATGAGATGTCCAGAGAAAAAAGAAGACAGTATGATTTCAATCGGTAAATTGAACGGCAACGATCTTTTATTCGGAGTCGCGGAGTGGAAGTTTAATTTTCTAGTTTTGAGTGGTGGATTTGGTATATTCTTTAATTGAACGGAGCGAATATTTTCGGTTCTCACGAGATTTGGTGGCTGGAAAGAAGTGTACGGCCACAACTGGGAGCTCAACCGGGATCCTGTTAGTTGAAACAATTAACGAGATCAGAACGACATTAGTGAATACAAAGAGATTGATTGGTGCAGGTAGATTTGTTTAAGACAAAAGAAGTGGTGAAAATATAGTAAGCGAATGATAATAAGTTGATGGTATAAGAGGGAAAAGGACAGACAGTGAGTGTTGCCGATCGCGCGAATGTAGTTGTTATCACGCTATCGGAAGCGTGTTAGATATGAAAATTGATCAGTGGTAGTGCAAAACGAAATTGAAAATAAATAAAGAACCGCTATAGCGGCGAAATAGTGTATATAAATCAGTGAAGAGATAGTTGTGAGATATAGCGGCACAATGGATGATTCCTCGTGGCTAGTTTATCCAAGCGGGTCCAACAGGCCACCTCAAATGAAAAGTGCAGTTCGCTTCCACACCACGCTCGACACAGGGAGTTTCTCTAAGCAACCAAGGAGATGGGCACATCATACAAAATGCACCCATAGTAGATACCTCAGACCATCAAAACAATTTGCCGGAAGGAGAAATTAGTGCAGATCAGCTAGATAACCAGGATGGAAATGAAGGGTTATCAGAAACGACGGATTTATTACAACAAAATATCAGGTGTCAAGATACGCTTATGAAACTTGTTCAATCACTACATAATCGAATGAGTGTATTAGAACAAAACTTCATGAATGCAACTAGAATGCCACCACATAATGGTGAGTAGCGTTAACGATGATCTTCATCCGGTTGAATTTTTAATTGAACTGGAGCGATACTGTGTACATCAGCAGTTAACGGATTTTGATAAGCTGCCGGTCGCGCTTTCTTGTTTAGTAAATGAGGCCCGAGTGTGGGCCAGAGGATTTGGGTATTTATTTCAAAGCTATGAATCCTTTGAATACCATTTTCGAGACCAATACTGGGGATCAACAACCCAACGTCAAGTTTCCGAAGATATTGCACGGGGGTCCTACGTTAAGAAGGAAGGATCAAGGATGGCTCAATATTTTTTAGGAATCGTTGCCAAAGCAAGATTTCTAACTCCCCCTCCAGCTGAGAGTGAACTTATTCAGCATCTATCCAAGCACTTCCTCCGAAACATCCAGCATCTAATGGGATCTTGTATCGACATTGGAACAGCATTCAATATTCTGCAATCAGAAGATCGATTCATAAATTCTTCAATGCGGTATAACCACTCAACCACACCACAAAACTGGCGAGCACGCGAATCAGTTGGAAATGGGCGGAACGGGAATAGGATGGAATGGTCAGGCAATAACGGAAACCAACTGGCGACATCAGGGGGCAATTCGAGTAACATCCGGGTTGCCTTGGTAGAGGAAGATGAGTCTGCAGTAGGACCCGATCCGTCGGTATTAACGGTATTTGTTGGACACGAGGAACTAATTGAAGAGGAACAAGAGGCAATCGAACCACCGAAACCAGGAAGGTGTCCGTATGTGAATGTTAGTGTGGAAGGAGTACCGCTACTTACCTTAGTGGATAGCGGTTGAGAGTTATCCTGTATCTCTGGAGAGTTTTACTGCCAATTGAAGGAAAGGGGTGTCTCTATGACCGAGTTACCGATACGAAAAATTTCACTGCGAGGTGCGATCGGCAAGAAGAGTAAAAAGGTTACCACGCAGGTCCTACTAACGGTAAAGTTCGGGAAGTGGCCGATAGATATTCCGTTTGTCATCGTGCAAGAACTGGTGAACCCGATGATTCGCGGTAGTGATTTTCAAGACGAATTCAGAGTTTGGATACAACTGGATGAATAGAGAATGCGCTTATTGAATGATGGCAAGGAGTTATGGGTCGACTTCAGCTCTGTTAACGGGAACCAGGATTGCATTGAAACCCTGTCACTGTACGAAGGCATGATCAATTTCATCGAAGAAGAAACAGAGGAAAAACGACAAATCGAAAATTTAAAGGGACAAACAGTTTTGACTGAGAGAGAAAGTTCGGAATGGCAAGAACTATTGGACGAATTTTCCGACATATTTTCTGAACATCGAGCCGGATTAACAACACAATATCACCACGAAATCGTAGTGACGGATGAAAAGCCGTATAATCTCAAACAATATCCAGTTCCATTTGCACGAGTGGCCAAGGTGGAGAATGCTTTAGCCCAGATGGAGACGTGGGGGGTTATTAGCCGCAGTTCGACATCATATATATATCCTCTCGTGACCACGATGAAAAAAAATGGGGATGTGCGTGTCTGCCTAGATGCCCGTCGACTGAACAAAATGTTAGTTAAAGATCACGAGAAACCGCCAAATATGCAGGAAATCTTGCAAAGCTTTCATGGTTCAAGATATTTTTCATCCATTCAAAGACGTATGTTTTCAACGTGTTACCATTCGGGCTGAACACAGCGGTAGCTAGCTTCTCGAGAGCAATGGATTTGATCTTTGGTCCGGAGATATTAGCATTCGTGGAAAAGTATGTAGATGGCTTATTAGTTCATTCGGCCACTTTCAAATAACACCTAGCCAACCTACGATGTTTGTTCGGAGTTCTAACGGAGTTAGAAGCCATAGCAATTGTGTGGGCACTCGATAAATGGAGACAGTATTTATTGGGTAGGCACGGATCATAAAGCGTTGATCTCTCTGAAACAGTGTAAACTAGTTAATGGACGGCTCACTAGAGTGATACTTTTCTTGCAACAGTATGACTATGACATTGTCCACTGCAAAGGAACCGAAAACACCATCGCAGACGTTTTATCAAGGTTTCCGGAAAACTCATCAGAAGACAGGAGGTTAAATGATTCAACCTACAACATAGCTTCAACCAGTTATCGGGTGAGTTCAAACGATAACGATTTCCGCAGTGTCATTCGAGACATACAAAAGCAACAAGAGAAAGATCCGGCAATCAGGAAAATAAAACAATCAAACCTGAATTCCGGTGGAGGTAAGGAACATAATATAAACTATCAAATTCGTGACGGGATTTTGTTCGTGCTGATGAAACGCGACAGTGATTGGCGAGTTTGGATTCCTAAGGAGCTGATTACGAAAGTGCTCCAATTCTTCCACGAAGAACGTGGCCATTTCGGCGTTTACAAGACCCACGAAGCCATTAAACGGTCCGCCTACTGGCGAGGGTTACGAAGAGATGTGAAAACTTTCGTGAAGCAGTGTTTGACCTGCCAGCTGGCCAAAAAGGCGGGTGGGTAATGTCAGAGACATAACTGGATGTCGTGAATACGAAAACAACTGACATGTTCCTTAACACTTCCGAATAACAATTGTATGAATTATGCACGCATTCCCCTTTTTCACATTTTTCGCAAAAACAAAGAAAGCTTCACTTGATCTCGATTACTGTGAATTTCACACAGCGAAAAGTGCACAAATCTAAGCAAACTGTTCCTGATTTGCAGTAAACTGAGGATACTTCCCTACGATTTGCAAACAACAAATCCTAATAGTTCTTTAGAAAACTTTTAGAGATATTAGAACGACTGAAAAATTTTAGAGCCATTAGAACGGCTGATATTGTGTAATGTTCTCCACCGTTGTTTTTTTTTTTTCAATGCTAATGACTAGCAGCTGTGACGTAATCGCTCTTGTCGAAAGCGAAACTAGCTGTGCAGACGACACATAACACATCTGCTCGCAGTGGCGATAGAATCCAAACTGATTCAATTTTTGTTAAGAGATTTCCTTTTATTTGATTTCGTTTGTAGCTTTTTCACGAATGGGCGGTCCTAACGGCTATAAAAATAGCCGCATATAGAATTTTAATGTCGATTATTTCATTTCGGATTTGCATAATTTATTGAAAGAAACTATCAATATGCTGTAGGGATTCGTTTCTAGCATTCAGAAGGACCAAATTGAGGAACTCACTGCGATATTCACCACTTTTCGGAACATTTTTCTCGGACGATTTGTTGTGCTGCAGCAGCTATTTTGTTCTCTTCCTCAGAACGCGTTCTGATTGGCTGGTGTTGACATGGGTCAAATGAGATAGGTTTTCAATAGTGTACTATTGAAATACTTCAATGCTTTAGCTATACACGTTTAAGTTGAAAAATTTCGATTCTATTGGTAGTTAGATTATATAAATCCTTCCACAGATCACTGAGCTATGAGCTTTCAAAATACCAGTAAAGCAAACGCGCCATATGAATTATCCTCTTTGATACTCGTTTATACCAAACATTTCAGAAAAGTTGAATTTTGAACTATTTGAGATTATGCCACACAACTGAAAATTTTATCATAAAATTGTGATCGTATTTCCGATGGCATGTAGCAAAAATTATGTTGATTCGTTAGATACAACAAGAGATATTGACGATCAAAAACTTATCACTCTCTCAGAGGGTAAATTTTGAAAAGGCACCCCATAGTAAAGTAAGTCGTATTCACGACAAAATAGGAATTTCAAAATGATGGGATCATGTAGCAGTATTTTACCACAAAAGAAAAATCAGATTGTTTCCATCGATTTGTATGGACCTCTGCCCACGGGTACAGCGGAGGTAAAACACATTATGGTCATTCTGGATATGTTCACGAAGTTCGTAACGCTATCCAGTATTCGAAAACCCACATCTCGAGTTATGTGGCGTAGGATGGAATCCTACATTAGAAATCATGGTAAACCGGAAGCCATTTTATGTGACCATGGAACACAGTTTACTGCGAATGTTTGGGTGGAAAATTGTCGTATCGAAGGAATCAAATTGATACATACCTGTGTCCAGTATCTCCAGGCAAATCCAGTTGAATGAGCTATGAGAGAATTATCCCGCCTCTGTCGAAGCTACTGTCAAGAGAATCACCGAACGTGGGCCAACAAACTAGGGAAGTTTTTGGAAATGATCAATGCAGCAACTCATGAATCCACGAAGCACTCCCCATATGAATTACAATATGGAAAAAAACCTACGGATGCACTGCGACAGATTTTGGGATACCCACCGTCAACTAATGTTGCCACGGTAAATATAGAAAGAATACAAGCCAGTATGAAACAGAAAGCCGTCACCCGGAACAAGAGATTCGCAGAGCAAAACATGACTTTCCAAGTCGGTGATTTGGTTTTATTAAAAGCTAATCCGGTGTCATCGGAGTTTGATAGAGTTATAAAAAAATTCTTCATGGTGTACGAAGGTCCATATCGCGTGACTAAGAAGTTTTATGATGATGTTTTCTGTTTGGCTCAGTCCGAAAATGGCAAGGAAAGAGGCCGGTTTCACATTAGTTTGTTGAAACCGTTCTTTGGACCTAACTTGTTACGGCGCAACGATCCAACAGATTAATAGCTGCCGCGCTGCAAGTGAGTTAGACATTGCCAGCCATCAGCTGCGCATGTGCGAAGCGGCTCAGTGATCAGCTGGGCACGTGGAAGAAAAAGAGATAGTAGCGCAAGCACGTGCTGGTCGATAGCGACGCACGCGCAAGTATATTTGAAATAACGCGCATGCGCGTGCAGCATTTTTTAGAAGGATCTCTGCGAGAGGTCCAGATTTTCTAGATTAGGAATTAGTATATAAGACCCAAAATTTGTAAATAAAATCAGAAGTTTTCGGAAAGTCAAATCGAATAGATGTTTGAGGCCGAAATTTCTCATCTCCTTGTCAAAAGTCTTTTCGCTAACACAATCGGTAATCCTCCGATTTAGAAGCATAGGTCTCCGCACAGAAGAGACAACTAGCCTTTTTCCGAGATTTAAGGTTGTGCTTAGTGCTAAAAAGACTGCTTTCAGCTGGTCAAAAACTATTCCACCACAGAAGCATAGGCTCTCATTACGCAAGAGCAACTAGCCTGCGGTTTTGAAGACGTTATTTCCCAGCTGAGAGCTTGTACGCTCGAAAGAAATCAAGGTCCCTGAACACAAGTTCTGAATCTCGTTTTCGTTTCCTTCGCACGAAAACATTGGTGGCTCCAGAGAGGAACATTGACCTCTCTTGGAATAAATATCGGTGTGCTCGGCGCCCTTGAGATCGAGCGTAAAGTTTGGTGTACTCGGCACCGTTAAGATCGAGTAAGTGAAGTTTGGTGTGCTCGGCACCATTAAGATCGAGTAAGCTAATAAAGTAATTCTATAAACGGTGCGGACGGCATCGAAGTGTTAACTCCAAAGAGAGTTTCGATAAGTGAATTATAAACGGTGCGGACGGCATCGAAGTGTTAACTCCAAAGAGAGTTTTGATAAGTGAATTATAAACGGTGCGAACGGCATCACGACATATAAGTAAAATGTCTCATTTCGTAAAAAATAAGAATGGACATTGTCGTCTGTGCACAGAACCAGATGACAAGCAGGACATGGTCGCATGTGACGAATGTGACCGATGGTTCCACCACGGATGCGCAGGGTTGGGAAGATTACCAACCAAAGGAGAGCGATGGATTTGTATCAAATGTGCTGCCACAGAAGAACAAATCCATTCATTGGAGAAGGCCATGAAGGTCAAAAGAGACTCCAGTCAAAAGGAATCCAAAATGGAGGCAGTATTCGGCGAAATGCTAGAAGCACTAAGAAGCCTCAATGAAAATAACACAGCCGGTACAAGTCGGCAAGTTAATGATGATTGGACTGTATATTTAAAGCGTCAAGCTTTAATACAGCTTCCTAAATTCAATGGATCGCCACGAGAATGGCCTACCTTTAAAAAAATATATGCAGATACCTCGAAAGAGGGCAGGTTTTCACCGTTGGAAAACTTGAATAGACTGCAGGTAGTGCTAGGAGGATATTCTGCAAAATGTGTGCAGCCACTGATGATGGATCCCGAGAACGTTCCTAAAATCATAGAAAGATTGGAACAGAATTTCGGTAGACCTGAGACGGTCTACAAAGAATTGTTGCATGAGCTGACAAAAATAAGAAAAGAAAAGAACGCGTTAGAA
This sequence comes from Malaya genurostris, assembly GCF_030247185.1. NCBI lineage: Eukaryota > Metazoa > Arthropoda > Insecta > Diptera > Culicidae > Malaya > Malaya genurostris. The sequence goes on from NC_080571.1 coordinate 185,384,601, forward strand.
AATTTGATCAGTAACATGATTGTCCTGGACAGAGAAGATTACCTGCAGGATATGAGATTAGTGGAGGAAACGGTAAATAAATTACCCTTCAACCTACAAATAAAATGGGCAGAGAAGCTACAACTAAATAATATAGCGCCCACACTGATAGAACTAAGTGAATGGTTGAAACCTCACGCACGCACTTGTAGGTTAATGACCTCAATATCCCAAAATAAAGAAAAAAGGGACAGAATAAACCTACACGATGAAAAACGACCGTCTTGCCCAGCCTGTAAGGAGTCACACAAGCTGATACAGTGCAATAAATTTAGGGCAATGAACCTAGAAAGACGGTGGGAAGTTGTAACAAAAAATAAGTTATGCATGAACTGTTTGGCAAGCAGCAAACATAGAGCCATAGATTGTTGGACCAAAAGGAAGTGCAACGAAAATGGATGTAAAGGAAACCACAGATTGCTGCACAAACCCACAGTACAGATAAAACCTAAAAAGGTCGAGGACCCGGTGGCTGGAGAAGACACATCTAACGTGCATCAGACTAAACGGACAAGTGTTTTTTACCAGATCATTCCGGTAACATTGTGGAACGGGAATCGCAAGACCCAGACGTTTGCCTTTTTAGATCCAGGCTCATCACTTACTTTACTTGATGAGCAAGTAGCAGAAGAACTACAACTAAAGGGTAAGGTCGACCCTTTAAAATTAAAGTGGACTCAAAATTTCTCAAGAGAAGAAACAGAAAGCAAAAGAGTTAATCTACAAATAAGTGGCAAAACCACTACGCAGTACGCCTTGAAGGACGTAAGAACCGTTAAGGACATAAATTTACCTTTGCAGTCGATAGATTATGAGCAGTTGGCCGCAAAATATAAACATTTAAATGGATTGCCAATCTCCAGTTATTGTTACGCAAGGCCAAAGGTTCTGATCGGATTAAATTATAGTCATTTGTTACTTCCACTGGATAGAAGAACAGGAGGACATGAAAAACCAATTGCTATAAAAACCAAACTCGGGTGGATGATATTTGGAACTATATCTGGATCTGTAACCGGTGAACATTTGATGATAATTCAGGAGGAAGACCGGCTAATGAGAGATATGATGAAAAGGTATTTTTCTATTGAATATTTTGGTGTAAAGATTTCGGCAAATCCATTGGAATCAAAGCAACTTACTAGAGCCAGAGAAATTATCGATAAAACACTAAAGTACACCGGCAAACGATATGAAATTGGACTGCTTTGGAGAGAGGAAAATTTTAAATTTCCGGACAGCTACAACATGGCACTAAAAAGGTTAATCGCACTGGAACAAAAGGTTCAGAAGAATGAAACATTGAAGACATGGGCAACTGAAACTATAAATGACTATGTGTCGAAAGGATATGCCAAAAAGTTAACACCTGAAGAGGTTTGTGAGTGGTCTGGCGATATGTTTTACTTGCCTCAGTTCATCGTCATCAATAAAAACAAAAATCCACCGAAACCTCGCTTAGTTTTTGATGCCGCAGCCAAAGTGAAAGGTGTTTCACTTAACTCAGCACTATTATCCGGACCGGATGCAACCACCTCGTCATTTGGAGTTATAATAAGATTTAGAGAGGGCCCAGTCGCTGTAGCTGGAGATATTAAGGAAATGTTTAGTCAAGTGGGTATAAATAAGGATGATCAAAGAAAACAATGCTTCTTATGGCGGAATTTCGATGGAAAACGACAACCTGATGTGTATGTTATGCAAGTGATGATATTCGGATCCACTTGTTCGCCAGCGTGCGCTCAAATAGTTAAAAATCACAATGCTGAGCTGTTCAAAAGGGAAAAACCAAAGGCAGTTGAAGCTATAGTGAAACAACATTACGTCGACGAATACGTAGACAGCTTCTACACTGTAGATGAGGCCAATAAGACAGTAAAGGATATTATGGAAATACATAATAATGCAGGATTCTTCATTAGAAACTTTGTTTCAAATAACAAGACGTTATTGACATCCTTACCAAAAGACAGGATCCAAGAAGCAAGGATTAAGGTGTTGGAGGACAAGGATTCCCAAATTGAAAAAATACTTGGACTTTATTGGAATACTCTGTTTGATTTCTTCAGCTACAAGATAAACTTCAATAAATGGAAAACAGAGGTAACAAACACAACGAGGAAACCAACGATGAGAGAAATATTATCTTTCATCATGAGTATTTACGACCCAATGGGGCTAATATCCCATTTGACGATCCATGGCAAAATTATCATGCAAGAGCTACACAAGGAACTAACTGATTGGGACGAGGAAATACCTCGTCATCTCGAAGATAGATGGAAGCAGTGGTTGCAATTAATGGAGGGAGCTGAAAAATTGAAAATTCCTAGATGGATCATCAACAAACAAACTAAGCAAATTGAATTACACACATTTGTTGACGCATCAGAAGACGCATATGCTGCGGCCAGTTATATTCGAGGAATAGATGATTTCGGGCAAACAACATGTGTTAGGCTGATAGCTGGAAAGGCACGAGTTGCTCCAATACGGAAACTATCGATACCAAAATTGGAGCTGCAAGCAGCGTTGTTGGGTACCAGACTAATGGAAACAATACTCAAGGAATTGCGCATCAAGCCGACCAAAAGTTTAATGTGGTGTGATTCACAAGTCGTATTATCATGGATAAATTCTGACCATAGAAAATATAACACATTTGTGGCAAACAGAGTTGGAGAAATTTTAGAGATCACCTCCATGGACCAATGGCGTCACGTTCCAACAAAGATGAACCCTGCGGACGCAGGCACAAAACTTAGTCCAAATATTTCAATTTGGATAAGTGGCCCTGAATTTCTGAAGCAACCTGAAGGTCAGTGGCCAAAAACCAACCTTCCACATGGTACCACGGAAGAAATAAAAAACACGGTACTTGTTCATTATTACGAAGATGCAGAACTCGACTTCATACAAGAAAATCGATATTCTAATTGGGAAGCCCTTCTTTACCACACCTGCATACTTAAAAAATTTGCGGATTGGACAAGAGACAGAAAGGGATTTGTGAGAAATATGTCGCTAAAAGATCGACAAGTGGCAGAAAGCGCCATCATACGAAAGGCGCAATGGGATATATTTACCAGTGAAATGGAAGAACTCTCAAGATACGGAGTTCTAAATAAGCCCAGCAAATTGACAAGTCTAAATCCCTATTTAGACGAGTATGGAGTAATGAGAGCAAACGGACGACTTGACAAGGCAAACTTTCTCCCAATCTATACTAGACGCCCGATAGTACTACCACCAAAGCATCATGTGACCCGGTTAATTATAAAAATGTACCACGAAAAATATCTGCATCAAGCAGATAATACAGTAGTAGCAGCCATTCACCAAAAATATTTTATACAGTTTGGTAGAGCTATGCTAAAGAGAATTAAAATCAACTGCCAAAAATGTAAAAACATAAGGGCAAAACCGACACCACCTCAGATGGCCAACCTACCAAAGGGGCGGTTAGACATCTATGCACATCCTTTCACACACACTGGAGTAGACTACTTCGGACCATTTGAAGTAGCAGTAAAACGTTCAATCGAGAAAAGGTGGGGAGTAATTTTCACATGTTTATAAACTCGAGCCTCTCATATTGAGTTAGCAGAGAAACTAGATACGGATGCTTTCTTAGTATGTCTAAGAAACTTCCAACATAGACGCGGCAAAATTAAACACCTATACAGCGATAATGGAACAAATTTTGTCGGAGCAGAGAAGGAAATGCATTCTTTATTAAAGGAAATAAATATCACAATGGATAAAAAGGAAGCTGCAAAATTGGAAATTGGGTGGTCATTCAATCCACCTTCAGCGCCACACTTTGGAGGTGTTTGGGAAAGATTAATACGAATAATAAAAAATTGCATCTACGAAGTTTTAAATACATGTGGCGAACGACGACCTCAAGTGGAAACCTTACGCTCTGTCTTAATACAGGCTGAATTTATGCTTAATTCCAGACCTCTCACGGATATCGCCATCGACGGAATAGATGATGAAGTATTGACACCTTTCCACTTCCTAATCGGTCGTGCAGGCGAATACGTTCCACCATTTGACCCAGCTCAACAGGAGTTGACAACAAAGCAATGGAAAATGGTACAACACTACTCTCGACACTTTTGGAATAAGTGGAAAAAGGAGTACATCCCAACGCTGTTAAAAAGGAACAAATGGACAGGGAAAACAGTACCGATTAAGGTAAATGACATCGTAGTAATCGCCGATGATAACATTCCCCATGGGAAATGGCTGAAGGGCAGAGTGATTGAAACTCATGTAGCAGCAGACGGTCAAGTACGTTCAGTTATGATACAAACCGTAAAGGGAATATATAAAAGACCAGCAGTAAATGTAGCTATTTTAGATGTACGAAGAGACGAAGAAGAACAGAATAATGAAACCAGCACAGTTATTATGAATTATCACCAAGAAATACTGCCTGAAACCAACAAAAGAAAATTTGAAAAGATAAGACAATTTGATCCCCACGCCATCGAACCAATACAGGAGCCAGGAAAGATCTTGATAGATGAATCAGACCCGTCGATAATGGAAAAGGCTGCAATTAATTTCGCATCGTGGGGAAAACGCCAAAAAATTGATATAGATGCCGTCAAGGGTATGAGAGACAAAGCTATGAAACATAAAAACGGCCATCTTAAGAAAAAGAGTCTGGTTAGACCACCTTTCTGGTGCGCAACCGTGTTAATGTTTTTATATTTTCTGGCATCAGCTTTCGGGGAAACAATGCAAGGATTGATAGCTTACGACTGTGCAAACCCGGAAGTCAATATGACAAGCTACTCATTAATGGACGTTTCATCATGTCTTCCGTCAATCAAAAATTTAACTATCACTGAAGTACCGATTCAAGTACTTCAACGTAGTACAAAAGGATTTGTTATGGTTTATCAATGCAAGGTGATCATAAAACGATCTATAAGACACTGTGGGATGCATTCTCACACATCAGATTACGAAAGAGGCTATTCATACATCGTAAAGGAATTTACAGCAGAAGAATGTAGGAACACTCACCTGATAGGGGCGGTAACATTAACCCACAACAGTAGAATTCGAGAAATTAGGAGAAACAGCACAACCAGAGGGGAAACATTGATAGTGGGCCATGTTTCCGGAAGTAATTGCAATGGAGGCGTTTATAGAACCCCTGAGTATACATGGACCAGCGCATTAGTTTACTATGAATACGAGATTTCATTATACAACTATCTCGCTGCAGTTGACAATGAAAATGATCAAATCATATTACGACATGGAGTGATCTGTCCGTATTCACACGGAAAATGTTTAGATTCAGAGGATGGTTACACAACTTGGGATATTAGCCTCAATCAACGATGTGAAGATTCAGAGTTCGAAGTATTATACGAAGGATTTGTAAACAAAACCATGAACTTGGATGGCAGCCAAACCCAACAAATTCAGCAAGCAGTATACACATCTATATCAGATACACATCTATTTTCAATAAGAACCAAAGGCACATCGAAAATCTGCGGTTATAATGGATACAGAACCGACCATCCAAGAATATTTATTTTGGAAGCGGCAGAATTTAAATCACCATTTCATCGAAAGCCTGATAGTGCTAAGAACCACGACATATTTACTTATTTCAACTCAAAGATAACCATGGTTGAGAACTATATCGGCCAAAGACTGGACGAAGTTTATAATGCAGTAATGACAGAGATGTGTAAAATAGATAAAGCTCTACTTGAGACAAAGTTGACACTTGCACGTTTAAACCCAACGGAATTCGTTACCAGTATAATGAAGAGATCAGGATTTTCTGCTGTCGTAACTGGAGAAGTTCTACACGTTTTGGAATGTAAGGCTGTATACGTAAAGCCATTTGCAACAGAGTGGTGTTATCAAGAATTACCTGTAAAATATGACAATGAAACAATGTTTTTAACTCCTGTAACAAGAACATTGCAGCTGAGAGGAACTGAAATCGAATGCACTCCGCTTATGCCGGCTAAATTCCAATTTGGAGGCCGGTGGTACACAATAGATGGAAAAATGAGGGAAACTATTGCACCTCAAACGTTAACAACGGATATAGTAACAAAATGGAAATACACACCCTTACCAAATTTGATGGAAAGCGGAGTCTATGAGTCTTCAGAAAATGCGAAATTTAATATATAATCAAGGTGATCGCCGTATAGCATCAAACGTTCTTCACAAAATTCTGTCAGGGCAAATACCTAACAGACAAGGATTTCATTTCGACGCTTTGATATCAGAGAAGATAATTGACAACGCGATTAATCGATACTGGAGCAAAATAAAATCATGGTCAAACTGGATAGGAAATTTTACGTCAACTATCATTGGATTGTATGCAATCGGACGAGCCATCAAATTTATCGTAGACACGGTAATGCATGGAAGAATTTTATATGACATTTATGGTCTTGGATGGCAATTACTAGCTGCCTTTTGGGACTCTCTAACATCATTCTTAACACATCGGAATACGATTACAAACCTAAGAGCGGCCAAAACTACAGCTACAGCACCAAACGACAGGGAATCATCAGATGATAGATCACCGTCACCAGCACTTTATAGAGGACAACTTTATCCTAATATTTCAACAGTGTAAACATAGCCAATAGATTTTATTGATTATTATGAGTGAAGTTATGAATTATGAATTGAAAATTATGTGTGAATTATCATTATAACATTATAAGAAATAGGAAGATCGTTGCTTGTTTTCAATATTTTGTAAATTATATCAATTTACGGAGGCCGGGATGTTACGGCGCAACGATCCAACAGATTAATAGCTGCCGCGCTGCAAGTGAGTTAGACATTGCCAGCCATCAGCTGCGCATGTGCGAAGCGGCTCAGTGATCAGCTGGGCACGTGGAAGAAAAAGAGATAGTAGCGCAAGCACGTGCTGGTCGATAGCGACGCACGCGCAAGAATATTTGAAATAACGCGCATGCGCGTGCAGCATTTTTTAGAAGGATCTCTGCGAGAGGTCCAGATTTTCTAGATTAGGAATTAGTATATAAGACCCAAAATTTGTAAATAAAATCAGAAGTTTTCGGAAAGTCAAATCGAATAGATGTTTGAGGCCGAAATTTCTCATCTCCTTGTCAAAAGTCTTTTCGCTAACACAATCGGTAATCCTCCGATTTAGAAGCATAGGTCTCCGCACAGAAGAGACAACTGGCCTTTTTCCGAGATTTAAGGTTGTGCTTAGTGCTAAAAAGACTGCTTTCAGCTGGTCAAAAACTATTCCACCACAGAAGCATAGGCTCTCATTACGCAAGAGCAACTAGCCTGCGGTTTTGAAGACGTTATTTCCCAGCTGAGAGCTTGTACGCTCGAAAGAAATCAAGGTCCCTGAACACAAGTTCTGAATCTCGTTTTCGTTTCCTTCGCACGAAAACATAACTAATCCATCAACTGACATTGAATTGAATGGCATCAAAGGAAAAGTGACGCGAAAAACAAGAAATGGACCATTCATAGTATTCGCTAGGAGGGGGTGATGTAACGACCACCCTAGTTTGATAGAACAAAAAAGGAGACAGTATGAATTCAATCGGTAAGTTGAACGCAACGATCTTTTATTCGGAGTCGCGGAGTGGAAGTTTAATTTTCTAGTTTTGAGTGGTGGATTTGGTATATTCTTTAATTGAACGGAACGAATATTTTCGGTTCTCACAAGATTTGGTGGCTGGAAAGAAGTGTACGGCTACAGTACAAACCGACACATCCGCTCGCAGTGCCAAATGAACTGCTTTGATGAGTCTTCTCGCCTTGCCGACCGGAAGGGAAACGAGAACTGCGACCTATGCGTTTGAGGTTTTTAGCCACGCAGAAGGTGCGCTCTCCGATGCCGCTGTTTGAATGCGTCTTCTCGTCCGACGTCTGCTTTCATTCAACGCACAAGAAGAAATGATCGATTTTCGACCATGGTTCCCCTTTTATAACGTTCAGTTGAAGATATGTGCCTGACTACCTCAAAATCGTCATCCTTGCGCGAAAAACCCAAGCAAAAGTAAAGAGTTTTCCGCGTTGTTTTAAAATTTTCAGAAAACTTAATTTTTGAGTTGTTTGTGGTTATCTCACACTGTTCAAAATATTATCCTAAATTCCTGATCATATTTTTGATGAAATAGTGAAAGAATTATGTTGCTGCCATTAATACAAGTCTAGATACTCACGATTAAGTTCTGCCCATTCTTCCATATGGCTAATTTTGAAAGGCGCCCCATAGTAAAGTAAGTCGTATTTACGACAATAAACAATATAGTTATACCATATATTACGATACTAACTAGCAAGGGGGAAATGAAGTTTTTGATCGACACAGGAGCGAACAAAAATTATATTTCACCAGAGCATGTTAATCTTCAAAATTGCAAATCTGAGACTGGGATACAAGTAACAAACATACACGGACCGCATAAAATCGAAAAGTCAAGCACATTCGACTTTTTTCAAATTAATAAAAAACTTAAATTTTACATTTTCAAATTTCACGAGTTCTTTGATGGATTAATTTTTTTACGAATCAATCAAAGACATCAAAGCACAGATTGATATTAGCTATAAATAAGATAAAAATCCGAAGAAAGGAGTTGACAATGCAAAAACGTTTTCCACCTCAGAATAAAAGCAACTTGACCAAACAAAAATTTCAATACGTCACACTACAGACAGTAAAATACGGAGACTTCTGGATACAAAACGAAATGAATTTAGGAAAATTTACTTTATTACCTGGCCTTTACCGGAGCACAAACAGAACAGCAATAGTAGCAATACAAAAGCATTCCGACATTCCATTGGAAATTAATTTAAATGAAATTAAAATTAAAACAGACAAATTTCAGGTAATCCAAGAACCAAATAAGCAAAAAACAAAAAATATAACTTTCGGGAAAACCATCTAAACGACGAAGAAAAGAAAGCGCTAAAACACGTCATCAATCAAAATAAAGAATTACTGCACTCAGAATCAGAAAAATCGACATTTACTTATAAAATTAAACATGAAATCAAGACAGCGGACAATATACCAATTTATACAAAATCCTGCAAATATCCTCAGATATTTAAAGAAGAGATACAAAGATAGGTACAGAAGATGCTAAAAGACGGCATTATCAAAGAGTCGATATCACCATACACCTCTCCCGTACGGATAGTACTGAAAAAAGCTGTTTAGTGACGTACGGATAGTACTGAAAAAAGAAGTTTAGTGTTGGATTACCGAAAACTCAACAAAAAAAACAGTAAATGACAAATATCCGATTCCGGATATAAAAGACATACGCGAAAAATTGGGTAGAGCTCAGTATCAGCAATCGACTTAGTATCAGGATTTCACCAGATACAACTAGCTGAGGCAGATACCGAAAAAACAGCGTTTTCCGTGAATTCTGGAAAATACGAATTTACCAGAATGCCCTTAGGCCTGAAAAACGCACCTGCCACATTTCAGCGAGTAATGGATTGCAATTTGCGAGAACTAATAGGAATGTGTTGTTTCGTCTATATGGACGACATAATCAGTTTTTCTAGCTCACTGCAAAAGCATCAAAAAGACTTGATACGAGTAATGAAAAAGTGGAAAGACGCCGCACAGTGGTTCGAATCAATAAAAACGTGGACATAAATCAGTAGCTGCCAAACCGTTCTTTTAATGAATATAGTTGCTTTGAAGAAATTTTTTACAAATATATACCGCGTAATTTGATTCTATCCCTAATTGTTCATGGCCTACTTTGACAAAAAATATAACCATAACTTTTTTTAATGAAGAGATAGAAAATTTTTTTCTTCGACAAACTTTTAGAACTATTGAAAATAATTTACTTTGTCAAATATACCAAAAGTGTAGATCGCACCGTTTTGGATATACAAAGCGTTTTTGTGGCAAACCCCTTAAAATCAATTTTTTATTCATAACTTGTTTCAAGTTATTTTTCTATGCATACTTTGTTTGGAATAATTGAAGAAAATAAAAAATCCCATATTTTTGTTGAAGGTAGTGCATAGGTTTGTTGTTTCCTGGCGAAGTTATAAAACATTTTACCTTTTTTTCGCCTATGACAAAACCTTACACCGAAGCGAAATATGCAACTTCATGGAGCTGATTTTTTACAAAATTTATAGGAAAAGATATGCCCAATACTATAAAAAAATCTAAGTGGAACTCGATGGAACTTTTTTTTAGGCCATTCCAAAGTTAGTTTTAGTTATTGAATTATGACAACCCCCTTAAAACTAGTTTTCTAATCATAACTTGTTTCAAGTTATTTTTTACGTATTTTGTTTGGAATAATTGTAGAAAATATAAAATCTCATAATTTTATAGAAGGTAATGCATAGGTTTATTCTTTACTGGAAAAGTTATACATCATTTTACCTATTTTTACCTAGGAAACCTTGTACCGAAGCGAAATATGCAACTTAATGCAGTAAACTTTTAAAATACTTTTAGGAAATTATATTCCTAATCCAATTTATTTTATACTATGGCCGTGCTGAAACCATGCATGCATATTTCTGTAACTCACTTTTGCAGTGAGTGTAGAGATGGGCAATTCGTTCCTAAGCTATTCCAGTGAATCGAATCTTTAAAAAGAGCTGACAGCTCACAGCTCTTTTTAAAAGAACCGCAGCTCACCAGTTCACCGCACTGCTAAGCAGGGATGCCAGGTTCACAGATTAATCTGTGTTCCACAGATTATCAACCTTTTGCACAGATTTTCACAGATTTCTGAAAATGGTCACAGATTTACACAGATTCTGAAATCGATCACAGATTTTTGAAATTGATCACAGTTTAGCACCAAAAATTACAGAGCTGTAGAAAATAGTGAGACCTTGTTTTTGATTACCAAAATGATTCCGATCAGCTATTATGGAAACGGGGAAACGTGCACAGATTTTGCACATACAGGTTTTTGGATTGATCACAGATTTTTAAAAAAATGACCTCGCATCCCTGCTGGTAAGGTGGAAACAAGCTACGAGCTGAACGGATCTTCGGCTATTGAAGAGCGAGTTATGAATGAGAAGAAATGTGTGCATGAGCTTTTGTTCGTTCTTCCAAATGTGTATCTATCCTTCTTTAACAGATTGAATGAGCCATTATCAATAAGAAATCTTACCTCTCACTCAGTAGGCTAAGGTACATTCAGGGATGCCACTTTTGCTGATATTCTCAAACATGACATAAGAATAATTCGCAAACAAGTTAGTTCGCATAGCATTGTTCTTTGTGCATCAATGATTTCATCATGAAAGAAAAACGGCGCAAAAAACAACGGCGCTCAAAACAAACCTTCAGTTCAATTTAAATGAGCTGATCAGCTGATACATTGAATAGATTATCTTTAGTGAACTGATCGGTTCGGAGCTGCTCACTGGTATGAGCTGCTTTGCACATCTCTAAGTGAGCGTCGCACGATCAATATATCATCTTAAAAAACGTGTTGCTTCGCGATAACTCAATTTATTTACTAGTTTAAAAATGAAATCTCTTCGTAAAGGTTTGTACTTTTGCAATACTTTTTCATATTTTGATTGGAAAACATTTTTCCATTTTTTCAATATGTGTTGATAATTTTTCGAATGTTCAATATTTAAAACCCACTTTGAAAAGGCCAAAAAAAATGCATCGAGTTCCACTTAGATTTTTTATAATATTGTTAATTGTCAAAAAGTAAACAAAATAAAAATCCCAACAATTTGCTTAAGTTGCGCGTGCAAGCATAAGCATGTTTATGCGTGTTTACGCGCACTTTGTAGTAGATACTTAGGTAATAGAAGTAGATTCTACGTAGATAAATCCAAAAAAAAATGTTTTTAAAATAAAGTGAATATGTCTCAAAAAATAACTTTTTTACACTATTTATGTCTTCAGCGAAAGTACTTCAAATGTTTTTTTCTTCAAAATGAGATAGAAAAAAAATTTTTTTTTTGTGAAAAAAGAAATTTTAGTCGAAATTGGTGCTACCTCCTTAACAAAAATTAAGGTGCCACTTTCAAAAGAAGCGTAATATAATCTTGTAAAACTTCTTCGAAGACACGTTAGCTCTTAAAAATCAGTGAAAGTCAGTACAGACTTTTGACCGTCTTTTTCCAGTTTTGGAACACTGTGCGCCGGTCTGAAGATACAACTGGACAAATGTGAGTTTTTCAGAAAGGAAGTAAAATTATTAAGACACACGGTGTCAGAAAACGGTGTGAAGCGGATAAAAAAAATAATTAGAGACTGGCCGATGCCAAAATGTAAAAAATAAGTCAGACAATTTCTGGGCACGCTAGGTTACTACCGGAGGTTCATAAAAGACTTCACGAAGGTGGTAAAATCGATGACAAAATTGCTAAGGAAAGACATAGAACTCAAAATTACACCTGAAATCGACGGCTGTTTTCATAAATGCAAAAGATACTAACGTATCCCGACTTTAGTAAGAAATTCATTTTAACAACACACGCGACCGATTATGCGATTTGAGCTGTTCTCTCCCAAGAGACAATAGGAAATGATAGACCAATAGCATACGCGTCACGGACATTGAATAAAGCAGAAGAAAATTACTGTACCACTGAAAAAGAACTACTGGCAATCGTGTGGTCGGTAAAGCATTTTCGACCGCATATTTACGGAAGAAAATTTAAGTTAGTTAGTTACAGACGTGTAATAACGTGACAGTGAAATAGTGGAATTAAATGGCACAGAAAAAGTGAAACTGTTGAATACATTCACTAACAGCTACAGGTAAAAAATGCGGGTGGGTAATGTCAGAGACATAACTGGATGTCGTGAATACGAAAACAACTGACATGTTCCTTAACACTTCCGAATATCAATTAGTTGATCAATTGTATGAATTATGCAAGCATTCCCCTTTGCACATTTTTCGCAAAAACAAAGAAGGCTTCACTTTTTGTTCAGAGGCTTGTTTCTACCTGATTTCCTTTGTAGCTTTTTCACTAATGGGCGGTCCTAACGGCTATAAAAATAGCCGCATTCAGAATTTTAATGTTGATTATTTCATTTCGGATTTGCATAATTTATTGAAACAAACTATCAATATGCTGAAGGGACTCGTTTCTAGCATTCAGAAAGGTCAAATTGCGTAATTCTCTACGACATTAAACTCTGGAACATTTTTCGCAAAAACAAAGAAGGCTTAACTTGATCTCGATTACTGTGAATTTCACACAGCAAAAAGTGCACAAATCTAACCAAACTGTTCTAGATTTGCACTAAACTGAGGATATTTCCTTTCGATTTGCGAACAACAAATCCTAATAGTTCTTTAGAAAACTTTTATAGCCATTAGAACGGCTGATATTGTGCAATGCACTCCACCGTTGTTTTTTTCCAATGCTAATGACTGGCAGCTGTGACGTAATCGCTCTTGTCGAAAGCGAAACTAGCTGTGCAGACGACACAAAACACATCTGCTCGCAGTGGCGATATAATCCCAACTGATTGAATTTTTGTTAAGAGATTTCCTTTTAGGTTATTTCGTTTGTAGCTTTTTCACTAATGGGCGGTCCTAACGGCTATAAAAATATCCGCATACAGAATTTTAATGTTCACTATTTCATTTCGGATTTGCATAATTTATTGAAAGAAACTATCAATATGCTGAAGGGACTCGGTTCTAGCATTCAGAAAGGTCAAATTGCGTAATTCTCTACGACATTAAACTCTGGAACATTTTTCACAAAAACAAAGAAGGCTTCACTTGATATCGTTTACTGTGAGTTTCACACAGCGAAATGTGCACAAATCCAACCAAACTGTTCTAGATTTGCAGTAAACTGAGGATATTTCCCTACGATTTGCGAACAACAAATTATAATAGTTCTTTAGAAAACTTTTAGAGCCATTAGAACGGCTGATTTTGTGCAATGCTCTCCACCGTTGTTTTTTCACCAATGCTAATGACTGGCAGCTGTGACGTAATCGCTCTTGTCGAAAGCGAAACTAATTGTGCAGACGACACAAAACACATCTGCTCGCAGTGGCGGTACAATCCAAACTGATTCAAGTTTTGTTGAGAGGCTTGTTTCTACCTGTTTTCGTTTGTAGCTTTTTCACTAATGGGCGGTCCTAACGGCTATAAAAATATCCGCATACAGAATTTTAATGTCGATTATATCATTTCGGATTTGCATAATTTATTGAAAGAAACTATCAATATGCTGTAGGGATTCGTTTCCAGCATTCAGAAGAGTCAAATTGCGTAATTTTCTACGACATCAAACTCTGGAACATTTTTCGCGAAAAAAGGCTTCACTTGATCTCGATTACTGTGAATTTCACACAGCGAAAAGTGCACAAATCTAAGCAAACTGTTCTTGATTTGCAGTAAACTGAGGATATTTCCCTACGATTTGCGAACAACAAATCCTAATAGTTCTTTAGAAAACTTCTAGAGCCATTAGAACGGCTGATTTTGTGCAATGCTCTCCACCGTTGTTTTTTTCCCAATGCTAATGACTGGCAGCTGTGACGTAATCGCTCTTGTCGAAAGCGAAACTAGCTGTGCAGACGACACAAAACACATCTGCTCGCAGTGGCGATAGAATCCAAACTGATTGAATTTTTGTTAAGAGATTTCCTTTCATGTGATTTCGTTTGTAGCTTTTTCACTAATGGGCGGTCCTAACGGCTATAAAAATAGCCGCATACAGAATTTTAATGTCGATTATTTCATTTCGGATTTGCATAATTTATTGAAAGAAACTATCAATATGTTGTAGGGATTCGTTTCTAGCATTCACAAGGACCAAATTGAGGAACTTACCGCGATATTCACCACTTTTCGCAACATTTTTCCTGGACGATTTGTTGTACAGCAGCAGATATTTTGTTCTCTTCCTTAGAATGCGTTCTGATTGGCTGGTGTTGACATGGATCAAATGAGACAGGTTTTTCAATAGTGTACTATTGAAATACTTCAATGTTTTTGCTATACACGTTTAAATTGAACAATTTCACTGAGCTATGAGCTTTAAAAATACGAGAAAGGCAAACGCGCCTTATGAATTATCCTCTTTGATACTCGTTTATACCAAACATTCCAGAAAAGTTTAATTTTGAATTATTTGAGACTATGTCACAAAACTGAAAATTTTATCATAAAATTGTGATCATATTTCCGATGGCAGGTCGCAAGAATTATGTTGATTCATTAGATACAACAATAGATATTCACGATCAAAAACTTATCACTCTCTCAGAGGGTAAATTTTGAAAAGGCACCCCATAGTAAAGTAAGTCGTATTCACGACAAAATAGTGACAATGGTTACTAAGCCAAGTGAGCCAAACAGGTTTATTAAGTTAAGAAAGAAAATTGTGGGAATATCCAAAGATATTGCGTTTTTGAAAAAATGCAGTAGATTTGGATTAATTCCCACATGCTGTAAGGTAAAGGGTGGGAGATCTTTTTCTAGAAAAATTCTAATTAAAATTCAACACGAAATTTTGAAAGAGAAGGTTAAAAAATTGTATAGCATTCAGAGCATAAAAACTTTGGAATGCTATAACCTTCACTTGAAACTAGCGAAACAATATTCCGAAGGCTTCGATACTTCTCTAAACAAAGTAAAAATTGCAGAACATTGTGAATCCGAACGAAAACGAATTCTTCTTCATAAGAAATTCGAAAATTTACGTTCCAAAAATCTTTCAGACCGTCCCCCAAAACCTCCAGTACAATTTTTAGAGGATTTTCTTGTAAATCGTTCATCTCAAAATTTTACCAATGAACAAACTAATCTTCTAAATCTTGGTTTAAATTATGCAATTTCTTCAAAAGTAAATCTTGAACAAGTTATTATAGACATAGAAATAGGTTAAAATAACTGTGATCTTTCGTTTCCTCAAATTAATGACGCCAGAACTATCGTAGCTGACGTCATTAGAAGTACTTCTTTGAATAATCAGCAAACCATTGATGAAAAAGAACTAGTGAAACAATTGCGAGAAAAGCCTGTTTTTTATGTAAAGGCTGGCAAGGGAAATAAAGTATTTATTATGGACAAACAAGATTATGACGACTTGATAACCCAAAAAATTAATGACGGTACTTATAGGAAACAAAGAACCGATCCCCTTCCTGAAATTATCAAAAAGTGGATAAAACTCTTCTTGAATGTAATCCAAACTTCGATATCAACCTCAATCACCTCAAAGTTCCTAACCCTTCTTTACCCAAAATCAAAGGACTACCAAAGGTTCACAAACCTGATAACGAAATAAGGGAAATTATTTCTTCAGTGGGAGCCCCTACCCAAAGAATCGCCAAAATGGCTAGTAAAAGAATTCCATTTTATGCCAAAAAAATTTTCAGTAGATCAGTCCCCAACACACAAGAATTTACGAGTCAACTTCAAAACTCTGGTGAAATCGAAGAAGACGAAATAATGGTGTCATTCGATGTAACCGCCTTATTCCCAAGTGTCCCGGTGAAAGACTCAATTAATCTATTAGAAGATTGGTTACTTCAACAACATAGTAACAATTTATGGAAAAGCAAAGTAAGGTCATATCTGAACCTAACTCGGCTTTGTATGGATGTAAATTACTTCAAATTCAGAGGCGGATTTTATAAACAGTTACAAGGGGCACCAATGGGTAATCCGCTCTCCCCGTTTTTATGCGAATTGTTTATGGCAAATCTTGAAGAACTTTTGAAAACCCAGGGATTATTACCTAATCGCTGGTGGAGATACGTTGATGATATACTCTGTATCATCAAACGCAATGATTTATCAACTTTCTTACAAATGATTAATAACTTACATAAAAACATTAAATTCACCTATGAGGAGGAGAAAGACAACAGTTTACCTTTCTTAGATATCCTCATTATCAGAGATGCAAAAACCTTAAATTTCGAGATATACAGGAAGCCAACCAACACAGATCGGGTCATACCAAATACTTCTAATCATTCCCACCAACACAAAATGGCAGCTTTCCCCCATATGATTCACAGAATGCTGACCTTACCCCTTAAGAGAGATGCTGCAATAAAAGAGAAAAACTTTATTTTCGAAATTGGAAAGCTCAATGGATATCCGGAGCGTTCAATTCAAACAATCCTCGACAAAAAATTAAGATTGTTGAAAAAACAATCACTTACAACTCTGTCTCCCCCATCGGAAAATTTAAAAAGACTATCGGTAGACTTAAATCCAAACATTGCACATCCTTTGAAATCAAAACTAAATAAATTTGGTTTGGATTTAGTATTCAGCAGCATGAACTGTCAATTGAAAAAATTACTAGGTTCTACAAAAGATCCTACAGATAATTTGAAAAAAATCTGGGGTATACAAAATCTCGTGTTCTCATTGTGATCAAATATATATTGGACAAACAAAGAGAACTCTAGACATCCGTTTCAAAGAGCACGTCGCTGAAATAGCGAAAGCATCTATAGAATTAGAGAAAGGACTACCACATCATTTCAAGTCAAAAGTAGCTGAACATGCCTTTCTGAAGATCATGAACTCACTACCAACGACATAAAAATCATAAGACAAATTTTCAACCCATGGAAATTAGACACAGCTGAAAGTTTAGAAATCTTCAAAAATAACTCCATTTCTTTATTGAATCGTGACCAAGGAAATAAGCCCTCCTGGCTATTCAAGCTATTACCGACACATAAGATACAAATAGATTTAGGTAATACTTAATCTCTTAATATCCCACTTCTTCAGTTTGTTGCCCTCCGCTGACAATAAAACTACCGTCCTACCCGTCTGTTACTACCTATTTCTTCCCATTTTTACCCGTTGACAATAAGACATTTCGTATAAAAGGAGCAGCATTACAGCATTCTTTGAAACAAACTTATAAAACCGATACACTGAAGAAGGATGTAAGTAACATTCCGAAATTCGCGTATCTGTATTTTTTTTTATTCAAGAATATAATGTTTAAGGCACACTGTTTAAGCTCTAAGATGCCAATGGCTTTTACTAATTTTAATTTACATCTAACTTAAAACTACGGTTGTATCATTGAGTGATGTCATATTTGGGTCGCAGATGTTTACTTTGGCAGATCCAGCCTTCAGCTTGTGATCGGCAGTGGCCGGTGAATTGAATATTTCATGAGAGTCTTCCATATGGCGTTGGTGAATATTCATGTTGGCCGCATTCTTCGGTCCGTGTGGGTCCGCGGGAAACACCCCCAGGTTACGAATACTCGGCGGGTGGCCCGCATGCTGTTGATAAGTTTCCGTGGGCGATGACGGTGTTGTTACAGAAGAAAAAGGGGATATGGGAATGAAATGACTAAAAACGACAGAGATCTAATAAGTTGACATCGCGATGGTGAAGAGACGGGGAGGGGGGAAGCGAAATGGTTAGTGACAGCAAAAAGATCTTGTTAGTTCCGATGAAGATGGTGGACAGGTGAGGAATCGGGATAATCGGCGGAAGTTAGTGTCGAACCTTCAGGTGAAGATTATTCTTAGCCACAGTTGAAACAACGTCGATAAATAGAAGGAACTTTCAAAGCAAGACGTAACAGATTACACATGTATATTAATGTGTTTAAGGTAATGATATATGAGAAGCATATATGAACTATCCCGACTCGCCATCACATCTCGAACCGGAACCTCAGGCGGTCTACCTCGGGCCCTGAGGGATTCCAGTAGCTTCGACCTGGCGTCGCGATACTCTACGCACGACCACACGACATGCTCGATGTCCTGATAACCGTCGCCACAGGTGCAGAGCCCGTTCTCTACGATCCCGATACGCCGGAGATGTGCGTTGAATGTATAGTGATTTGACATGAGTCGTGACATAACGCGAATGAAATCACGACTCACGTTCATCCCCTTGAACCAAGGTTTCGTCGATACCTTAGGGATAATGGAGTGTAACCATCGTCCTAGTTCGTATTCGTCCATGTAGTTTGCCAACTTTCGAGAGTTCTCTGACGAGAAATACTGAAAAATTCATTGAAGCAGATTGGTCTTTCATAAATATCACCTTCCAATGCGTCCACTTTAGCCAATGAGTCTGCCTTTTCATTTCCCGGAATGGAACAATGCGAAGGGACCCAGACTAACGATATTGAATAAGACCGTTCAGATAAAGTTCGCAAGTGTTCCCGTATTTTCCCCAGGAAATAAGGGGGATACTTTCCTGGCTTCATTGCCCGGAGAGCTTCTATTGAGCTTAGACTGTCCGTGACAATGAAGTAATGGTCTTTGGGCAAGGTTTCTATGATCTCGAGGGTGTACTGAATAGCAGCTAATTCTGCGACGTAAACTGAAGCCGGATCACTGAGTTTGTAAGAAGCGGTGATGTTTTGATTGACGATGCCGAAACCTGTGGACTTGTTGATGTTTGATCCGTAAGTGTAAAACACCTTTTCACAGTTGACTGTTCTAAATTTATTATAAAAAATATTTGGGGCCACTTGAGGGCGCACGTGATCCGGAATTCCACGAATTTCTTCTCTCATGGATGTGTCGAAAAACACAGTAGAATCAGAAGTATCCAAGAAATGAGCACGGTTGGAAGCAAACGAAGAAGGATTAATATTCTGACGCATGTAATCAAAATACAAGGACATAAAACGGGTTTGAGAATTAAGCTCAACTAACCTTTCGAAATTTTCAATCACCAGAGGATTCAAAATGTCGCATCGAATGAGCAAACGATATGAGAGATCCCAGAACCGGTTTTTCAATGGAAGAACGCCCGCCAGCACTTCGAGGCTCATCGTATGAGTCGATTGCATGCAACCCAAGGCAATACGCAAACAACGATACTGAATTCTTTCCAGCATGAAGAAATGAGTGTTCGCCGCGGATCGGAAGCAAAAGCATCCGTATTCCATCACGGACAATATCGTTGTTTGGTACAGCCTGATCAGGTCTCCTGGGTGGGCACCCCACCAAGTTCCGGTTATTGTACGAAGAAAGTTGATTCTTTGTTGGCATTTTCGTTTCAGATACCTAATGTGACATCCCCAGGTGCCTTTGGAGTCGAACCAGACCCAGAGATATTTAAATGTGAAGACCTGAGCTATGGTTTCACCCCCTAGTTGAAGCTGTAATTGTGCTGGTTCTCGCTTTCTCGAAAATACAACCAGCTCAGTTTTCTCCGTAGAGAACTCGATACCCATTTGAAGAGCCCATGTGGATAAGTTGGCAAGAGTATCTTGTAACGGCCCTTGCAGATCGCCAGCTTTGGGTCCTATAATGGACACAACGCTGTCGTCGGCAAGTTGTCTCAGCGTGCAAGATGTGTTGATATATTTATCGATGTCGTTTGCGTAAAAATTGTATAAAAGGGGGCTTAAGCATGAGCCCTGAGGAAGACCCATGTAACTGAATCGTATCGTCGACAAATCACCATGCGCGAAGTACATGTGTTTCTCAGACAATAGATTATGTAAAAAGTTGTTCAAAACTGGCGAAAGACCATGCTGATGCAGCTTCTCAGATAGGATATTTATAGAAACTGAGTCAAAAGCCCCCTTAATGTCTAGGAAAACTGACGCCATTTGTTCTTTACGAGCAAATGCCATTTGAATTTCTGTTGAGAGCAACGCAAGACAATCGTTCGTTCCTTTGCCTCGGCGGAAATCAAATTGTGTATCTGAAAGTAAGCCATTAGTTTCGACCCAATTGTCTAGACGGAAGAGAATCATTTTTTCGAACAATTTCCGGATACAGGAAAGCATAGCAATCGGCCGATACGAATTGTGATCGGAGGCTGGTTTTCCTGGTTTTTGAATGGCTATCACTTTCACTTGTCTCCAGTCATGTGGAATAATATTGCCCTCAAGGAACTTATTGAATAAACTCAGCAAGCGCCTTTTGGCGGGGTCAGGCAGATTTTTCAACAAGTTGAATTTTATTCTGTCTAATCCCGGGGTTCTATTGTTACATGACAAGAGTGCAAGTGAGAGCTCTACCATCGAAAACGGTGTTTCGTTTGTGTTTGTTGTCGCGGCGCGGGTGATCTTCTGTTCCGGAACAGAGTCTGGGCATACTTTTTTAGCGAAATCGAATATCCAGCGGTTGGAATATTCCTCGCTTTCATTCGTTGTGTTATGATTGCGCATTCGTCGGGCTGTGTTCCAAAGAGTGCTCATAGATGTTTCTTTCGTTAAGCCGTCTATAAACCGACGCCAGTAACCGCGTTCCTTGGCTCTAATCAAGTTCTTAGTTTTAACGTCTAACGCCGCGTAATTCCGGTAATTATCAGGTGTTCCATTTTTTCTGAATATTTTATACGCGGAGGCTCTCTTTGTCCCTTTGTGTGCACTCTTTGTCCCACCACGGGCTGGTAGGACGGATGTTAGTTTTCGCGCCGGGTACACGTTTCGTCTGAGCTTGAGTCGCGGTGTCGAGAATCAAGCCAGCCAAAAACGTGTACTCTTCCTCCGGAGGAAGTTGTTGAGTTCTTTCAAGTGTCTCGGATATCGAGGTCGCATAGCTATTCCAATCAATATTTCGTGTGAGGTCATACGAAACATTGATTGTCTTCGATGGTTTTGAGCCACTGGTGATTGATATCACGATCGGTAGATGATCGCTACCGTGGGGATCAGGAATTACCTCCCACGTGCAATCCAACCGTAGCGATGTCGAGCAAAGGGATAAATCCAGCGCACTTGGTCTTGCTGGTGGTGCAGGAATCCGTGTCATTTCTCCCGTATTTAAGATTGTCATATTGAAATTGTCGCAGATATCATGGATCATAGCTGATCTGTTATCGTCGTGAAGACAGCCCCATCCCGTATCGTGTGAGTTAAAGTCTCCTAAAACCAACGTCGGTGCAGGAAGGAGCTCTGTGATATCACTGAGCCACCGATGCCCAACCGAGGCTCTTGGGGGAATGTAGATGGAAGCAATGCAAAGGTCCTTACCTTTGATTGTAACATGACATGCGACAACTTCAATACCTTGTATCGAGGGGAGGTTAATGCGATAGAAAGGATAGCACTTTTTGATCCCCAAAAGTACTCCTCCATAGGGATTATCTCGATCCAGACGAATAATGTTAAAATCGTGAAAGTTTAAGGGTATTTCAGAAGTTAGCCAAGTTTCGCACAATGCAAATGCGTCACATTTCAGATTGTTTACTAGAAATTTAAATGAATCTATTTTTGGGATAATACTTCTGCAATTCCACTGTAAAACAGTGATTAGATCCGTGACCTCGGTGGATGATTTAGCCATCGAAAGATACAATCGCTGAAAGAAGGGGCCAATTTGCAGTCAACTGCTTCAAAAATATTTTTACTGTTGGCATGAAAGCAATTAAAACTTTATAAGTCCAGCACCTAGTTGGTTCTCTGGTGGATTTTCAGGGACGCTTGGGGATTTTTTAGTCCCTGGAAGCGGTGGGAATTCCATCTCGGAATTGAGTTTTCCGAGACCAGGAGCTTTTTGCTTCGGTTATTTTTCCCGATTCCCGTTAGCTGTAACTTTTCGAAGCCCTTCGGAAGACACCTTCGAACCCTTACTAGGTAGCTTATGAGAAGATTTATTCATTCTTTTCCTACAGCTATGAGGGACCGCTGAAGATGGACCTTCCAAAGGGTCGTCAGAATCGCTCTCGTCAGTTGACAAGCAGGCATATGGATTCGTGGCCTGTTTAGGAGGGGTGGCACTCTTAACCATCTCGGCAAAGGAACGCTTGGAGTGTTCCTTCAGGGAACGCTTCATCCGATCTCCTCGCAGTTTGTAAGCCGGACAGTCAGAGAGATCATGCGGACCCTCCTTACAGTAGAGACACTTTTCAGCATCCTTACCGCAAGAGCCGTCCGCATGCGCTTCCCCACAGTTAGCACAACGTGGTTTATTGCTGCAATGGGTAGCTGTATGACCCAGTTGTTTGCAGTTGGTACAATTCATTATCCGGGGTACAAATAAACGAACCCGGTCCAAGAGGATGTAGTTGGGCAAAGCAGAGCCGGCAAAGGTCACACGATAAGAGTCTGATTGGGGATAGGACTTTGTCCCATCCCCGGCGATCGATACTGAAGGCAATCGCTTGCAATCCAGTATCTTGACATTCTTAAGTGAGGGGTCTTTAAAACAACCCGCCCCGTACTTAAGAATATCCTCGCAAGTCAAACTCGAATCGGTGACCACACCGTCGATTTCGACTTCACGAGCTGGCACGTAGACGCGGTACTCCAGCGTAAAAGGATCCTTTTGAACAAGCTCATTAGCCTGTTTTGAGCTGGTAAACAGGACCCTGAGCTTGTCTGGCCGTATTCTATCTATACTTTTTATAGTATTATATCGCGAAGTCAGGTCCCGCGATATTTTTAAAATGTTCAGTTTTTTTTCCTTTGATTTGGTCCGGAAATAGACCGCGTAAGGCCCGGCCGGTAGTGCGAGCCCATCAGGATAGCTCTTTATGCGGGACTTTTTACAGACAAGGGAAGTCTCCAAAACCTCTCAGAGGAAAAAAAAACCTCTCAGAGGAAAAAGCACTATTGTCTATCACACAATATCGTCCGACCACTTTATCACACACACACAACTGGTTTTCAATGCTTTCGCAGTAAATCCAAATCACGTCCGTTCGCTCGGAAGGTTGAAACGGCAATGGGCGTATCTGTATTGTAACGTTTGTTATGCTTCATTAAAGTATAGTGACTTTGTGAAAGTGTAATAACGTGACAGTGAAATAGTGGAATTAAATGGTGCAGAAAAAGTGAAACTGTTGAGAACTTACAAGATTCTCATTTCAGAAATACTCCTAGATGGCATAAGAAAGGAAACTCAACACGACAAAATCATCAGAGACGTCCACAACTACAGCACAAAGAGAACAAGCACCAAATATTAGACAAATATTTTTTTCCGCAGATCGAAAAAAGGCTCAAAATTTTCATAGGTGCTTGTGATATATGCAGAAAAGCAAAATATGACATGAAACCGCCAAAATCAATTAGAAAAAGCACTTTCGGCGAGACACCGTTCGATAGAATCCACATTGACGTCTGTTTCCTGAAAGGTCAAAAGTGGCTAACTATAGTAGATTTCTTTTCCAAATTTCTCTCTCTCAAAGAATACGTCAACATCGCCATCGATATCTACAATAACACTTTCCATGAAGCTACGAAGGCTGAACTGCGCGATTTTATATTCAACACTTTAAATACAACAAATACTTTAGAAATAACAGAAAATTTTTATAAACTTCAATCAAAGGTTATATATGAACTCGATAAACGAAGGACAAAGTACGAGGAAAAAAACGCACACAAACAACCACCTAAAGTATTAGACCCAGGTGAAGAAAAATATATTAAAATAGCACAAAGACTAACAAAAGATAAGAATCTGTATAAAATTGTAAAAGTTAAACAAGACAATGAACTTACCTTTGAAGACTATGATGACATTAAAATTAGCTTAGAGATCAAGACATCAAAATAAATTACACAGATGAAATTTTTCGTTTTTGCACAGCTAGTATAGGAATCAGTAGAAACCAGTACTTATAAAAATCTCTATACTGGACGAGAAATTCTACGATTTCCTGGAACTTCACACACTCAATATCAACGGGACCCGCATCAACACGCACATCCAACTGGTAGCGAAACTTAGAAACCAAGTTTACATACAAACAACAAAATGCGATATTTGCAGTGATCACCTTCTACTTGAAGACGAATGCGTCTTTAATCTTCTTCTTCATCAAATCCTAAAATGTTCAGTTACACGAGCGAAAAAACCCCCGAAAATCATAGAAATCTTTGAAGGCCTCTTTTCCCGCTAGTTTTATTTAGATAATTAGACAATATCAATAGTTGTTAGTTAGCTTTGTAGTTTAAATAAGGATAATTTAAGATTTCGTTATGTATCAGTTGGACAAATGTTATCTGATGATACAAAGATAAGAAGGATTTATGCCTGCTGGAGAAGGACAACAAAAATCTCAGCTCCAGCGGGCTTTTCCCTTGCTCCTGAAAAATAAAAAAAAATAAAAAAGGCATCTTCTTGATAGATACCAATAGCAAAATCGAAGTATCAGACTCATGTGGTAAACCCAAAGCAATAACCGAAGCACCACTAATAGAAATTGAAAACTGTATAGTGAAAATGCACAATCTAACTTTCTACGGGACGCCAGTCATACCGAACGAAACTCCAAATCGATGGGTTACCGAAATCACCTACAAAAGGTGGGTGGGTAATGTCAGAGACATAACTGGGTGTCGTGAATACGAAAAAACTGATACGCTCCCATCACTTTTCCGAATATCAGTTAGTTGATTGATTGTATGAATTGTGCAAGCTTTCCTCTTTTTCACTAATAGAGTTTGAAGCGATGCACCTACATTAAAATACAGATTAGTTACATTAAACAGCTACTATTCTACAACTATATATTCCAAACTTGAAACAATTCTTTTATAATTTGCTAATATAGCAGGCTAGGTACGACAAATTTGTAGTTTATTTTTATTGATGCTACAAAGTTCGAAGATATCTGATTCTTCTCGAAATTTCAGTACGAGACAATTGCAATGGGCTGGTCTGAAATGTATCGACGATCTTCGGTATGCAAGAGTTATTCTAATAATAATAATGATAGTAATAATAATAATAATAATAGTAATAATAATAATCAAAATAATAATAATAATCATAATAATAATAATAATAATAAAAAAAATTAACCTGTTTATATGGCAACCCTGCTTCGCATGGCATATTTTTACACGGTCCCATACTAGTATAAAAATGTGTTCAACATTCGCTTTCGCATTGCCGTTCGTAATTGAATGTGTTAGTGACGGTACAAATCTGCTTTTCTACCTGTTTACGGTGCCATCGTTCTGACGGTGTCTCGTACGTACAGAGTAGCTGCTTTAACTCAAATGACGCTATTTCTCACATCACATTTCAATTTATACTGGTAGCGGTGTACGGACCTCCCCTTCACAGAACGGGAAACAGTGAGACGATATAAAAGAGAGAGTTAGTAGAGCGGCAGTCAGTAATATTGAACTGGCTGTCTAACGGTTAACAGCTTCTTGTGGAATTTTCACGCGGAAACACGCACACAGGAGGAACAATTAAGGGCAAGGCAAAGTCCCGCTCAAACCGTGCTGGTCTGCAGTTCCCAGTTGGCAAAATCTCCATCGTCTGCTCCGGAAGGGAAACTACGCAGAGCGTGTCGGTGCCGGTGCACCGGTCTATCTGGCGACAGTGATGGAGTACTTGGCTGCCGAAGTGTTGGAATTGGCTGGTAATGCTGCCCGCGACAACTAGAAAACGAAAATCATCCCTCGCCATCTGCAGCTGTCCATCCGTAACGACGAGGAGTTGAAAACCCCGTCCTTTTCAGGACGACCACATAACTGTGATAAAGAAATATTTAGGATTGCTTTAAATTTAGCCAGTTCTGATACGCCTAGAAAGTATAATGCGCAAATCAAGTGAAAACATTTGTTCTAATAATTTGTATAAAGTATACTAGTATAAAGATGTTTCTAAATCAAAATTTTCTGTTTCGTATTGCGAGACAGCGTTACTGTCCTGTCGTAATTGAATGTGTTAGATATCATGATCAAAAAGCGCCCCATACTAAAGAATTCACGACAAAAAAAAAATACATATTGATCTGTACGTGGCAACTCTTTCGCACGTTATTGTGTACTAGTATAAAGATGTATTCAACATCATCACTTCCTCTTTCGCATTGCCGTTCGTAATTGAATGTGTTGGTGACGGTGCAAATTAATTTAACTTCTCGTGTGTGCCTTGTTTCGGCAACAGTTGCTCGGAAAATGGTAGGAAAGCGATAAAATTCAACTAATTCTTTATGATTATTTTTAGCACTTAAAAGTGCTATTTGAATTTGCTGGAATTTTCGGCTGCCTTTCAGAATTCCTTTCCTGTACGCAGAACGGGAAACAGTGAGACGACAGGTCCACGATGTTGCTCTCGTGTGTCTTGTTTCGGGAACAGATGCTCAGCAAATGGTAGGAAAAATGAAGCACTCAACTTTTATATGGATGCTCTTGTATAGATGCAGACATCTCGCGTTCTGATTGGCTGGTGCTGTCATGGGTTAAATCAAACAGGTTTTTCAATAGTATACTATTGAAAAACTTCAATGTTGTTGCAATACACGTTCAAGTTGAAAATTTTCGATTCTATTGGTAGTTAGATTATATAAATCCTTCTACAGATCACTGAGCTATGAGCTTCCAAAATACGAGAAAGGCAAACGCGCCATATGAATTATCCTCTTTGACACTCGTTTGTACCAAACATTTAAGAAAAGTTTAATTTTGAACTATTTAAGATTATGTCACACAACTGAAAATTTTATCATAAAATTGTGATCATATTTCCGATGGCATGTTGCAAGAATTATGTTGATTCATTAGATACAACAGAAGATATTCACGATCAAAAACTTATCACTCTCTCAGAGGGTAAATTTTGAAAAGGCGCCCCATAGTAAAGTAAGTCGTATTCACGACAAAAACTAAGCCAAGTGATACAGCAACTGAGATAATAGTCACAACAACCGGAAATAAAGCCGAAAGTAAAAAACCACGAGTCATCCCGATACCGAGATTTGAACTTTTGAAAAGTCAACCGAGGACGCTTGACGCTTAAGGAGGGACGTTAGACGTTACGGAAAATCCATTCAGTACCCTAACTCGATATCGCGACCACACCACAAAATCAGCTGACCAGCCAATATTTATAATCGACACGCGGACAGAAGGTACCACGTACACCACGGACAAATCGATGACCCAACAAACCAATCAAGCTACCAGTAACCAACCGGATGAGGAATGCTGATACAACAAGAACGACAAACAAAACCATTTGGATCGAGCCAGCTTAGTTAGTTATAGTGAAGAAGTCGTTTAGTGCATTTGAAAACATTTTTATTTGTGAAATAAAGTTTAAATTTATTTTAAACTCGGACCACCCGAATTATAGCTTATCCATTTATATATATATATATATATATATATATATATATATATATATATATATATATATATATATATATATATATATATATATATATATATATATGTATATATATATATATATATATATATATATATATATATATATATATATATATATATATATATATATATATATATATATATATATATATATATATATATATATATATATATATATATATATATATACATATATATATATATATATATATATATATATATATATATATATATATATATATAAACTCACCTTATGGTAATGGTAATGATGCCTCTCTCATATCTCGCATATTCTCATATATAAATTTGTGGAATTTTTAAAAATAATTCTCTTTGAGTCTTGAAGAATAAAAAAAAGTTTTTTTTGTTTTTCACGTGTCCCGTGTACAACGATTTGTTTGCCAAATCCAGTAGATCGTGTCCGATGAAAGCAGTCCTGTATCACTTTTGAGTTTATATTGTCAATACCAGTCGATTTTCCCAAATTAAAACAAATATCTTTGAATTGTTCAAAAGTGATTGGTTGAAATTCATCAAGTCTACAATAATTATTCATTAGCTGTGTTATTTCAACAGGTTCACAAAATCAATACTTTGATTGATCTGTTGAACACTATTTATGATATAACTGTTGAACTTTTCTGATATGATTTGTTCTATATGCTCTTCTGTGCCGTCAAAGTGTTGTTTTTCGATGCACTATGTGAAGGCTTGATAAGCTGTTAGAGGATTTTCCATAACTCTGTTGTTTTGTTGATTTTGATCGATCTTCCTATGTATGTATTCATATCTAGTCTTCTTCAGGGCCCGTGAATAAATACTATCTACTCCAGTGGCTATCATTTTTAATTCTACAGAACTTCTTGTACTGTTTATCCCTCTCCCGTTTTAACCATAAAAGGTCTATTGAGCACCAACTTTTTGAGCTGATTCAACCAACGTACTTTTCCGTTATTAATTTATTTGTACACGTTTTCAACACGTCGGTGAGAATAAATGCCCTCGATCCAGATTTTCAGTTAACTTTGTACAACTCCAGATTCTTGATACAAGTCGAGTTATCATTTGCTTTGAATTTTTTCTAACGCATTATTTTCACTGTATTTTCCTCTTTTTCTGCTTGGGGCTACTCGTTACGGAAATCGCAATTGTCTCATGATCTGAAGTCTTGCAATCGACTTCCACATTTGAATAAAAACCGTCGAAATGGAAATACACGTGATCTATCAATGTTCTACTATATCTCGAAACTCTTGTAAATTTATTCACAGTTTGCTTCAAATTGAAGAGTTCTGCTAACTGTTCCAATTGATTCGAACTATCAAATCACTGAGCCAAACAATATTGAAATCTCCAGTAATAATATTTAATTTACCTAAATCGACAATCAATACAACCTTCATAGGAGTCTGTCGCTGACGATGTCCAGCCAGCGACTGGCACCATTAAAGAAGGTGACAAGCGATTATAAATACACTCTCCTACTCAATGCTTGATCGGAGAAATAGGTATAAAGCGAGAGGACTAGTGTTTGATGGACAGAGAAGATGTTTGGATGTAAGGTATCGATCGGGTGACGGCCAGGATGTAGACCATGTTCGATGTACGTTGCTACTATGTCTGTTTCTAGTTTTAGAGTGGCTAAAACAAGATCAGAGTGGCGAAATGGTAGCGCGTATGCACGGAATGCATAAGAACGCAGGTTCGAGTCCTGTCTCTGAGCGTATCTTTTTCCAAAAAATCATCTCTTCTGTTAGTTTTTCTTTCACTTGGCTTCTCCAATATATATTTCCGCTCAGTCATTGCAAAAGCTAAATAGACATAATTCTACCACCAGTGTCCTAACATTTCCAGAAACTGGTGGTCACTTGAACTTGGAGAGTGGTCTTTCAACTGATATCCCCAGGAACCAATTATTTCCAACTTCTTCGTTCAGTTGAATGCTGAATTTAATCGATTCTATGGCATAAATTGCAACACCACCCGTGTGCCTGGAATGGGACAAACAAACAGCTACAGTGTAACTTGGACCACTGAGCTGGTCGAAAGCACCAGAATCAACTATATGTGTTTCTGAGAGCAAAACTAATGAAGGATGTTTATCCTTTATAAGATGACGCATAGCGACATAATTAGTAGACAAACCGGCTATGTTCAGATAGAAAATTTCTGAATGCCTATCATCCATTAGTTGCTGTTAAATTGACATAATGTTGTTCTATTTCGTTTCAATCAATCTCAGATATAGAGGACACTGCTTGCTAAATGCTGGATGTTTGGTGTCTAAATTCATTTTACGTTCCGTGTTCATTTTCAGACAATTAACGCATTTAAAATCAGTTGAAGCACATTCAAATGTTCTATGAACTGCATTGCATTTGGAACAATTTTCATTCATTTAGGGGTTAGCCTATTTTTGTGCTTAGTGCACATAACCGTTTATGCTTTTTTTTACGTTTCGTCGATAATTTTCATTGTTTGAACATTCGGCGCTCTTATGACCAAACTCAACTCAAACCGAACACCTATCCCAGCCGACGCTAACCTTGCCGGCTGCCATCAAGCTGGAATAAGTATTCTTATCAACCTTAATTATAACACTATATTTGTTATATTTGAAGCGTGGATTTTCAAAGTCAGTAACAACCCTTACATATTCAATCGAAATTTCCTGATTGTGACTTTTCAATGAGTCAATAAATACATCCGAGAAATATCGATCACTCATCCTTTAGTCTTGGTTTCCCAGGCTTGGCTATAACAGCATTGTATTCAGTACCTAAATTACTTTCAATGACTGAATATCCTCTCCTGCTTCACACTCAACAATAATCGAGCCATCTTTGCCATTTTTTAAATTACTATCAAACTTACCCTTCAAAAACTGTCTCGTGTCATCACTCGTTTGCGAAGACTTAACAGGTTTAATCATAATAACCGAGCGAGTCTTACGTTTTCTGTTATTTTTCGTTCTTTTTCCAAATAATTCACTAGTAAGAACATCCGCGTATGACTTCTTATAATCCTTATCAGAAACTTCGTCATTATTTTTATTATGAACCTTTTTATCATGTTGTTCATCATCAGTATTAGAAATAATTTTCCTTTTTCGTCTGGGATTTTCATTCGACTCCGAATGAGTCTTTATATCAACAACAATTTTTTTTTCTATTCATTACGACTAAATCATTATCATTATTCAAATCACGAAATTTTTCAAATCTTCCCACTTTTAGGTCATCCTGTATCCTGTGACGCACACGTTATCGCACAAGAATTAATTGATTTATATATATATATATATATATATATATATATATATATATATATATATATATATATGTATATATATATATATATATGTATATATATATATATATATATATATATATATATATATATATATATATATATATATATATATATATATATATATATATCTATATATATATATATATATATATATATATATATATATATATATATATATATATATATATATATATATATATATATATATATATATATATATATATATATATATATATATATATATATATATATATATATAGTTACAATGATCCCGTCCATAATAACTGCTGACCCAACAGAACTTCATTAGTAACAACACCAGAAACACACGGGTGCCTACAGCAAGAAACGCTGACTAGACAGATCGACCATAGCAACGACGAGCGACGATCCCTGGAAGAAGAACGGAAGTCCACCGCCACATCAGCAGGATATCGATGAGACGCGTGCATCAGCAGAATAGGTTAGCGCAGGTGCAGCGTCCTTAGCAAATTTGCTGTATTGCTGGTTTGCATTGGCGCAGCAGTTTTTGGTTACGCGCTCTTGAAATGTGCTCGGGGTCGCTGAGGTGTTTTTGTTTACGCGACACTGAGGTGCTCTGCGTAAACAAACAAATTTCACGGACAACCGCGGTAACGTTCACGATGGTCTCGGGTTTAGGCCGAACAGCTAGTGAAATGTTAGGAACATAAAAACCACTAGTCGGAAAAAAATCAGTTCAGTTCAGTCTCAGAGTGCGCGGAAACTATCCGTTAGTCTCGGGCGTCGGCCCGTAGACAAGTTAGCAGTTGAGTTCAGTTAAGTTGAGTTCAGTTCAGTTGAGTTCAGTTCAGTAGAGTCCAGCTCGGTTCAGCACAGACCAGACTCAATTTCTGAAGAATTAAGTGAAAAGTTAGAGTTCAGCTCGGTTCAGCACAGACCAGACTCAATTTCTGAAGAATTAAGTGAAAAGTTAGAGTTCAGCTCGGTTCAGCACAGACCAGACTCAATTTCTGAAGAATTAAGTGAAAAGTTAAGTCTAGTTCGGAGTGTAATACAGTAAGCCGTAGGAGTATGCATAGTGTGCATTGTGAGGGTCAAGTATCAAGTGACCTCAAAATCAAGCAAGAAATAATGTTTTCGGAAGGCATCTAAAGAAGTGAAAATTGCTGTAATGAATAGAGATTTAACAGATTCATGTGTAGTGTTTGAGATCACCATGAAGTGTTGTGAATAGATTTTCAAACTAGTGGAGTATGCACTAGATTGTACTGCAGTAGGACATACGTTCATATGTGCGTAAACTTAATGATATGCCGAACTTAGTGAGACTGCGTGAAGTGTTAGCCTTATTAACAATCGTTATTGTTCGTTGTTAGATTGTGGGAAAGAACTCCCAAAACAGCCTAATCCTGCACTATTGAGAATAAGTAGCTGTTAAGTGAAAAGCATAAAAAGATAAACTATAAACTCAGAAAAAAGGTGAATTTCGTGGTATTACTCCGTATAGAACTAAAAGAAACGTCATCTTCGTTATTCTGCCACCCGCCACCGCTCGGCCGGGAGCCTACAAGCGGTGACAGCGGCGGTCCTTTGCGAGGCAAAGGAAGACATCATCGGAACGCAAACCCAAGTGACTACCAGAATTCGGAGATGATCGGCAGAAGGGGGATGTTCATCATGTTGATCGAGTAATTAATCCATGCACATTCAGTGCGCTTTGTTCGACATCTACATTCAACAGTGAATTGGGGCAACCACGCCTGATCGGGCCGTTGCCGAATATAGTACTATAAATTCACAAAAGAAAAAAAAATGAAACCTAAGTTAATGATAGCATAATTGTAAAATGTCAGGACGACGTAGATACAACTGACACACCAATTTTACACCGTGCATTGATACTAAAAGACGAGTTATTTACATACACGGCTTGGAAATTATTTACATCACACAGTTTGTTTTTTTTTTTTACGTTGAGGAGTAAAATTTCTGATAGCCCGTTAGAATAGATTTTCGATGGTTCTATAAAGAACCGATTCGATGGTTTTATGTAGTGATTTTTGGTTTATATTTACAACTAATCTTCACATATGGGAAATACCGGAGCAAGTAATTTTGAAATTATCTTAAATGGATCAGCTCGGTAGAATTAATGAAATTGGCGAATATATTGTGAAAGAGTACGAAAATCTCTATAAAAATAAAACTAGACCCCGATCATTAGCTGGGATAATTGCAAAAAGAGAGACCCTTCTCGACGCATTCAGGGAATTAGAGAGACTAATTGGTGGTTACGAAGCGCACGTCAGTGTAGATTGTTGGAATACATTAACAGATCAGTTTGAAAACGTAAAAACAAAATACGACGCGGCAATTAGAATATTAGACGAATCCACTATTATCGAGGCCGAGCAACTAAAATCGCCCATATTACAATTAAGTGTGGATTTAGACACAAACAAGCGCGCCGGTAACAGCTCAAACACCGCAAACATGAGCCAAAATAGGAACGAAAACGCCGAAAGATATCGGTTTCCGATGCAAACGGCGATACAATGTATTCCAGAGTTTCATGGTTCAGTGGATGAACTCGAACCATTTTTAATACAAATAAGCTATTTCGCAGACGAAATACCATCGGGGGAGGATCAAAAACCACTATTGAATGTGGTGTTGATGAAATTGAAAGGGAAGGCAGCGTCATTCATAAACAGAATACGAGCTAACACATGGGAAGAAATGTTCAAAATCTGAAAAGACAATTCAGCATAAGAATAACCGTTGAAGGCATTTTACAGAAAATAGAGACATTAGAGCAAGGACCGTCGGAGACATTTACAAATTATGCTGATAGAGCACTGCAAATTTATGAATGCATCGAAGAGATGCAACGAGATCAACACACCGAAAGTTCCTTCGCAGAAAGGAGCTTGAAAATACATTTCATTGGGGGATTACGAAACGCAAGCTTGAAACAGGCAGCGAAAAGTCAAAAGGGTATTGCATTTAGAGATTAATGAATACTGTTCTATACGAAATAAAAGACGTCAAAGCAATCGTATACTTAGATGATATAATTGTTTTTGGCACTACCTTGGAGGAACACAATAACAACTTAAGTAAGGTGCTGAAGGCTTTGCGTCAACATAATTTGAAAGTTGAGCCGGGCAAATGCCAGATATTGAAAGATGAAATAAAATACCTAGGGCATGTGATAGATCAGAATGGAGTACGTCCTATGGAGGACAATATAATGGCTATCAAAGAAATGTCAGAAAAAAAAACAGACAAACCAACAAATGTGACGAATCGAAGCATAAATTCACTGTTTTTTGTTCCACTCACAAAACATAACACAACGCATCGAAAATGAGTGCTTGTAAATTTGCACGTGTTGTGTAGGTAGGTCTCTAAATAAATATTACGATTTTAAAAGTTTTCTCTGCCGTGTGTTGAACATTTCGAACCGCTCTTGCGTACGTGTATCCTATTTCTACGTCCAACCATCGAAATAGTCCGCGCCCCGCCCCATAATACAAAGTAAAGAGAACTTCTTCTTCTAGAGTACCGATCAGACTGTTTAGAAATTTTACTTATTAGTGGAGAAAACCAAGCCGTGTATGTATCTCAAAATTATAATTATAGCATATTAAACTTTCAAATAACCTTTGTACGTTTTATTGTTCCCAGCAAAACTAAAAACGCATATTGTATACTAGCCTTATTAAACAAAAGGAATAATAAAATACAGAGCAAAACGAAAACACATGAAATCAAAAACACCTAAGCAATCCGTTTCAGGATGCTTCAATTGAGGATGATAACAGCTGACTAGATAAAATCGGAATATTTTTCTGTCCACAAAGTCAATAAGCCGAGCTAAAATTTACAATCCAAGATTATCATTAAGTTATGAAAACTATACAAAATTTTTTAGTACCCATATCCTCGCGCCTAAGTCCGATACCATCACAATCGACTTGATGCTAACCCTTAAGGTATCATCAAGCTCAGTAAGTAAGGGGGCATGCAGCGTCCTTAGCAAATTTGCTGTATTGCTGGTTTGCATTGGCGCAGCAGTTTTTGGTTACGCGCTCTTGAAATGTGCTCGGGGTCGCTGAGGTGTTTTTGTTTACGCGACACTGAGGTGCTCTGCGTAAACAAACAAATTTCACGGACAACCGCGGTAACGTTCACGATGGTCTCGGGTTTAGGCCGAACAGCTAGTGAAATGTTAGGAACATAAAAACCACTAGTCGGAAAAAAATCAGTTCAGTTCAGTCTCAGAGTGCGCGGAAACTATCCGTTAGTCTCGGGCGTCGGCCCGTAGACAAGTTAGCAGTTGAGTTCAGTTAAGTTGAGTTCAGTTCAGTTGAGTTCAGTTCAGTAGAGTCCAGCTCGGTTCAGCACAGACCAGACTCAATTTCTGAAGAATTAAGTGAAAAGTTAGAGTTCAGCTCGGTTCAGCACAGACCAGACTCAATTTCTGAAGAATTAAGTGAAAAGTTAGAGTTCAGCTCGGTTCAGCACAGACCAGACTCAATTTCTGAAGAATTAAGTGAAAAGTTAAGTCTAGTTCGGAGTGTAATACAGTAAGCCGTAGGAGTATGCATAGTGTGCATTGTGAGGGTCAAGTATCAAGTGACCTCAAAATCAAGCAAGAAATAATGTTTTCGGAAGGCATCTAAAGAAGTGAAAATTGCTGTAATGAATAGAGATTTAACAGATTCATGTGTAGTGTTTGAGATCACCATGAAGTGTTGTGAATAGATTTTCAAACTAGTGGAGTATGCACTAGATTGTACTGCAGTAGGACATACGTTCATATGTGCGTAAACTTAATGATATGCCGAACTTAGTGAGACTGCGTGAAGTGTTAGCCTTATTAACAATCGTTATTGTTCGTTGTTAGATTGTGGGAAAGAACTCCCAAAACAGCCTAATCCTGCACTATTGAGAATAAGTAGCTGTTAAGTGAAAAGCATAAAAAGATAAACTATAAACTCAGAAAAAAGGTGAATTTCGTGGTATTACTCCGTATAGAACTAAAAGAAACGTCATCTTCGTTATTCTGCCACCCGCCACCGCTCGGCCGGGAGCCTACACAGGTAAAGCCATGATCGGGCTTAGGAGAGTCAGTTAATGGATTTCAGTTGGGGAGTACAGTTCGTGTACGGGTAGAAGTAAGACGTTTGTAATTAGTTAAGAGTTAATGTGAATAAAAATATATTTTTTTGAAACCCACGAGCCACGACTCGTTAATGGCGCAGCCGTCCGGAGTTTAGTGAAAAGCGAAAGTGGACAACAGTGCTAAAGAAGAAAAGAGAAAATCTTCTTAAAGTGTACCCCGATATTTATTTTTCAACAGAAGAAATAAAATAACATCATCATCAGACAAAAAGTCAACGTCTGGTCGACTTGTGAGTACCGCCGCCGACCCACTGGAGCAACTGAGCAAAGGAACCAAATCGTGAGTACTAAAATCGTATTATAGTAACATTTTTTACCCACGCCCTTAAGAGACACTACAAGATAGATCTCTCAGGAACCAAATCGTGAGTACTAAAATCGTATTATAGTAACATTTTTTACCCACGCCCTTAAGAGACACTACAAGATAGATCTCTCAAGAAGTGTTCACGAGAAAACTTCCTCCCGTTTATTCGCGAACAAACGCTTTGTGACAACTCAAGAGGTGTCATACAGCAACCGAATACCGCACTACAAGATAGACGGTTCTCGGTAAAATTAATTCGAACCACTACAAGATAGAGTTCGTTTTTCCATTTATTACACAAACTAACGTGACAAGGCAAATTTGGTAAACTTCATGCCAAAAGTCAAAGCTTTAAGTAAGACACGAAAACTACTCGGACTGTTGGAAGACGCATCCAGCTCCGATTCGGACAACAGTGAAAAATTCAACGAATACTCCCACGTACCAGTTGATAATTTATCACTGACAGTCGAAAGTCTCAGCATGAACGAGCAAAATCAAACCCAAATAAACCATTTAGAAGTTTTTGCCCAGCAAATGCAAAGCATAATGCAGGCAATAAACGACCTCACCGCGAAACAAAACATGTACGATATACACTTAAATAACAGCGCATCGACCAGCCAAGGCACCGTCGCCAGTAATACGAGAATAGCGTCAGGTGATCCGTTTAGAATACTTGACCCTATCAAAATGCTGCCAACATTCAACGGCAACAAAAAGCAGTTGAATTGGTGGTTGGAAACTGCTGAAAAAACACTTAACAATTACGAACTTCTGGTTTCTCCAGAAATTTTCCAAATTTATCTAACTGCGGTTAATAACAAAATTGAAGGACACGCCAAAGACGTACTATGTACCAATGGCAACCCGAACACATTTCAAGGCATAAACGAATTACTTATTTCAGCGCTAGGAGACAAACAAGACTTGTCTACCTATAATTGCCAACTTTGGCACAACAAAATGGATGGTAGTATAACCAAACACTACCATCGAACAAAACAACTAGTTCAAAATATAAAATCACTAGCTAAGCAGAAAGTTAAATACAATGATCATTGGGATGCCATTAATGAATTCATAGACGAATATAGTCTAGCAGCATACGTTAGCGGACTTCAGAAACCCTATTTCGGATACGTTCAGGCAGCAGAAACAAAAAACATCGAAAACGCATACGCTTTCCTGTGCAAATTTTCATCTAATGAGTCCAACAGAAATTTGACCCAGAATCCGTCTTCACAGTCTACATACAAATCAGAATCTCATTTCTCACGAAAACCCAGGCAAGAAAACGAACAAACACAACCAAAACCTTATTATTCAAAGCAACCCAACCAAAGCCAACAGCCTAAATTAGAAAACGCGGTCGAACCAATGGACACAAAATCAACGAACTCGAGGCTGACTTTGAACAAGCGCACTATCCACAATAACGAAATTTGTACAGACCCAGATGCAGAAGACACCTCATTAGAATTAGAATCCGACTCAGATCCTGAAATCGACACAAATTTTCAACTAGTTACGCTAGAACCACAAACGACTTGAATTTTCTCCCTTATTTAGAATGCTTCAATAAAGAAATTAAAGAAAAAAATAGGTTGCTCATTGACACGGGAGCAAATAAAAACCTCATCAAACCAGGCCTTCTCAAAAACTGTAGAGAAACTTCTGAAACAAAAATTAAAAACATTACAGGTCACCATCGCGTCAATAAGAAAGGTAAATACAATTTTCTTGGACTAGGTTTCCCCGCCCAAACGTACTACGAATTAAAATTCCACGATTTCTTTGACGGATTACTAGGATCCGAGTTCCTTGCCAAAACGAAATCGCAAATTAATTACCATAAAGGTACTATAACGATTTCAGGCGTTGAAACATTATTCAAGAAATTCTACCCAAACAAAATTCAAAACCACAACCACATCATTACCCTACTTACCGACAACAACGGAGATTGGTTCGTACCAAATTTTTCCAAATTATCTGACAGCATAACTATATGCCCAGGCCTTTATAAAGCTAGAAACCACAAAACAACTGTTCTAATAACAACGAACAGCAAAACAACCCCTGATTTCGGAGCCGAAAAGTTGAAACTCCTTGTGAATAATTTCGAAACATTAAGCTCAATTCCTACAACCGAACACGAAGAGCTCACCATCGACACAATCGATGGTCTCATCAGAACAAATCATCTATCCAAATTCGAGAGAGAACAACTCACTCAACTGATCCTAAGACACCAACGAACCTTGTTGAAATTTAATGAAAAACTAACATCCACAACCGCAATCAAACACAGAATTCTAACTCATAATAATCAACCAGTGTACACCAAATCATACAGGTATCCACATGCTCTCAAAAACGATGTAGAAGAACAGATTAAAGAATTATTAGACCACGGCATAATCTAACATAGTATCAGCCCATACTCCTCTCCCGTTTGGGTCGTCCCAAAGAAAATGGACGCATCAGGAAAGCGAAAAATTAGAGTTGTAATCGACTATCGCAAACTCAATGAGAAAACGATAGACGACAAATTTCCGGTCCCGCAAATCGAAGAAATATTGGACAATCTCGGCAAATCGACATACTTCACAACGCTCGATTTGAAATCAGGCTTCCACCAAATCGAAATAGATCCTGATCATATGAAAAAAACGGCATTCTCAACAGCACGGGGTCACTTTGAATTTACCCGAATGCCGTTTGGACTTAAGAATGCCCCCGCTACCTTTCAACGGGTGATGAACAATGTACTATCTGGGTATATTGGAGTTATTTGTTACGTATACCTTGACGATATTATTGTCATAGGATACAACCTTCAGAATCACCTTGAAAATGTATCTAAAGTATTAACTCGCCTTTCTGAATTTAACCTGAAGATTCAGTTAGATAAGTGCGAATTTCTTAAAAGAGAAACAGAATTTCTTGGGCATATCATCACACCCAAAGGAATCAAACCTAACCCAGAAAAAGTAAAAAAAATTCAAGAATGGCAAATCCCAAGGAATCAAAAGGAAATAAAACAATTCCTTGGACTGACTGGATACTATAGGAGATTTATCAAAGACTACTCTAAAATAACGAAACCACTTTCTAAGTGTCTAAAAACAGAAAGCATAGTTGACATCGAAAACACGGAATATCAAGAAGCATTCAAAAACTTAAAAGAAATTATCACTTCAGACCAAATTTTAACATATCCCGATTTCAAATTACCATTTATCCTGACCACGGACGCAAGTAACTATGCGCTTGGTGCTGTATTATCACAAATACAAGACAAAGTAGAAAAACCAATTGCTTTCGCTAGCAGGACATTGAATAAAACTGAAATAATGTGGGCAGTCGATAAATTTAAACCTTACCTACACGGAAATAAATTCAAACTGGTAACAGATCATAAACCGCTAACATTCATCCAGACAGCTACCAAAAATTCAAAAGTACTCCGTTGGCGCCTCGAACTCGCCACTTACGATTTCGACATCTCTTACAAACCCGGAAAAGCGAACGTCGTAGCGGACGCTTTAAGCCGAAAAATCGAAAACGACAATAGCAACTTAGAAGTACACGTTAACACATCCAGTAACAACAGCTCCAACCAATCCGATGACGAAACAGTTCACTCCGCGGAGTCATCAGAAGACTATTTCATTCACTCCACAGAGAGACCAATTAACAACTACAGGAACCAAATCATATTCAAACAAACCAATTTCCACAGCATACTAACAGAGCACCCATTTCCGAATTTCAGAAGGATAACAATTTGCTCACCCAATCATAACCTAGAATCCATAACACAAAACTTTAAAACATATACTAACGGAAGACAAACAGCAGTCCTCGCTCCGGAGAACATGCTACAACTAATACAAAATGTTTATAGAACAAACTTTTCTAACTCTAACATTCATTTCGTAATCACGCAAAACATCGTCGAAGATGTAGCTCTCGAAACCAGACAGGACCTTATCGTAATAAAAGAACACGAACGTGCTCACCGTGGAGTAACGGAGGTAGAAAATCAAATCAAACGTTCATACTTTTTCCCTCGAATGACGAAGAAGATTCTCCAGTTCATCAACTCCTGTCCAATTTGCCTCAACATAAATACGAGCGTAAACCGTATAATATTAAAATTTCACCTCGCCCAATAGAAAACAGACCGTTTAACCGAGTCCACATGGACATTTTCAGCATGGATAAGTTTTACTATCTTTCCTTAATTTGCGCTTTTTCAAAACATTTACAATTAATCCAGATCAACTCACGCAACCTCACCGACATTAAAAATGCATTATCCCAATACTTTAGAACGTTTCAACCTCCTCAAAAAATAATTTGCGACCACGAAGCTTCATTTACAAGCGTTCAGTTTCAAGTTTTGGCAAACTTCGGAACCCGCATTGAATTTGCTTCATCGTCAGAATCGAACGGTCAAATAGAGAAAACACACAGCACAATAATCGAACTCTACAACACAAACAAACATAAATTTAAAGAAACTGGTTCACCAGCAATAGTTCAAATAGTTACATCATTGTATAACGACACAATCCACTCCGCTACGACCTACACACCCAACGAAATAATCTTTAATCAACGAAACTCAACAGATCGTAGCGAAATAACAGAAAGGGCTAACCAAATTTTCGAAAATGTTTCAAAACATCTTAATAAAGCAGCCAATAAAATGAAAAAACATAACCAGCTTAAAGAAGAACCACCAGTAGTAAACGAAGAAAGCAGCGTTCACTTGAAAAAGAACACCAGAAAAAAACTAGACCCAAGATTTTCAACAACAAAATGCCTTAAAAACAACGACAGAACCATAATAATAACAAGAAACGTGAAGAGAAACAAAAATAAACTGAAAATACTAAGGAACCCAAATTAATTGATTATCGTTTTATCTTTTCAGGAATCCAATATTATGGATGTTATCAAAAAAAAAAAAAAAAAAAACAAGAAAGGATACCCTCTAAGTCAAATAAACCCAACTTATAATCATTTCATTTGCTCTTCTAATTCTAGCCAGAAGACAAGACCAAGAAGCGAAAAATAACCAGCTACTAGTATCAATAATTAATAACAAACGAAAACCAAAAACACGAACTGAGACAGAATAAGAAAAATGATAGACAGAAAATTAACATTTTGTTTCTTAATCAGCACGATTGTATATTGTCAGAACCTAGAAATTTCAAATTTAAACGACCAACCAATCTTGACACTTATTACAGGAAAGTGCATAATACAAACAGATACTATAAATATAATACATCCAATCAATATAACAGATTTGGAAAGTACCATAAATCTCTTGTCTAATCTAATTTATTCAAAGTCTGATAATTACTTAAGCCAAATAGCAAAACACAAAATTAGAGAACTTCATTCAAATTTCTTAGAAATTATGCCTAGGAATCGCAGAGTTAGAAGTCTCGAATCGATCGGAACAATATGGAAGTGGATAGGTGGAAGTCCAGACGCAACGGACCTAAGAATTATCAACCAAACCACGAACGAGCTGATAAGCAGTAACAACCAACAGTACAAAGTGAATGAGCAACTCGGAAACCGCCTCAAAGCAGTTACAAAAGCCATTAAAGAGGTGACGGAGAACAAAGCAGCAAACAAACTCGTATTAAATGAGATAGACACCATCGTCACGATAATGAAAATAGACATCATCAATAAACTTTTAGCAGACATTTCAGACGCCGTCATACTATCCAAAATCTCGTTAACCAGCAACAAAATTCTTTCATGGAATGAAATATCAATTGTTAAATCTATCCTTGATGATCAAGGCATAAGAACAGAGCTTCCAGATGAGGCGCTCAGTTTGGTAAAACCAATAATAGCCGTCAACGATGAAACACTATTGTACATCGTACGAATCCCACAAGTTAGTCAAGAAGAAGCATCAATAGTACGTATAATTCCATTGCCCACGGAACAACAGATAATTACTCAGTACCCAAATTATCTGATAAAAACGAGAAAAACCTTATACTTGACGACAAAACGAGATGAATACATCCAACAAAAAACATTCATTAACCAGTTCTCCGACAGTTGTATACAACCCCTAATAGAAGGACGACGCGGTAAATGCATAATGAAAGAATCACCTCAAACTAAGACACAATTTTTAACAGACGATCTGCTACTCATAAGCAATGCTAAAAATGATCTGTTGCAGTCAAACTGCGGTCCAGATGATCGGAACATAACCGGAAATATTTTGATATCTTTTACAAATTGCTCCATTAATTATAAAAATCAAACTTTCTCATCGTATTCAAAAGCAATAACGTCGGAAATTCTACAAGGAGCAATGCACAACCTTTTGATAGATCAACAATCGGAGGAAAACGTCCTGGAATTGATAAACAACATGAAAATAACCAACAGGAAGAAATTGGAACACGTCTACCTGATGCAATTCAAAAGTCAATTATGGAATTGGAGTCTGCTCGGTGGAATCTCCATCTCAATGATATTCACCATTACGATTTCTGTTTATGCTTTCCTCTATCACCGAAAACTATTATACAAAATTATTATTAAACTCGTGAAGAAAAGACGAACCAAAAGCTCATCACAGGCAAATCAACAAAATCAGGACGCATGAGGACATGCTTTTTCACCCCCCGGAGGAGTTACAATGATCCCGTCCATAATAACTGCTGACCCAACAGAAATTCATTGGTAACAACACCAGAAACACACGGGTGCCTACAGCAAGAAACGCTGACTAGACAGATCGACCATAGCAACGACGAGCGACGATCCCTGGAAGAAGAACGGAAGTCCACCGCCACATCAGCAGGATATCGATGAGACGCGTGCATCAGCAGAATAGGTTAGCGCAGGTAAAGCCATGATCGGGCTTAGGAGAGTCAGTTAATGGATTTCAGTTGAGGAGTACAGTTCGTGTACGGGTAGAAGTAAGACGTTTGTAATTAGTTAAGAGTTAATGTGAATAAAAATATATTTTTTTGAAACCCACGAGCCACGACTCGTTAATATATATATATATATATATATATATATATATATATATATATATATATATATATATATATATATATATATATATATATATATATATATATATATATATATATATATATATATATATATATTCTCATATATAAATGTGCAAAAATTCTTGAAAACCAAAAAAATTTTTCAATAAACTAGTATAACCTACAGAGTGAAACAGTACTCTAGTCGGCCAAGCCATCTTCGAGGAAACGAAAAGAGTTCCACTGTTGCAGGTACTTCCGAAACCGGAATCTGGGAACCAGTATAATCGAAGTTGATTTGAAAAAGTG
This sequence comes from Malaya genurostris, assembly GCF_030247185.1. NCBI lineage: Eukaryota > Metazoa > Arthropoda > Insecta > Diptera > Culicidae > Malaya > Malaya genurostris. The sequence goes on from NC_080571.1 coordinate 185,428,860, forward strand.
ACTGGGATCAATTTTTAAGTCTATGGCTACAATCGACGGTCGTTCATCAAACACCCAAGAACAAGGAGAGCCAAAATAATGTTTTTCCGTCTACTGACTACGACTATCGATTGGAATAGTTTTGAGGCAAGTTTAGAAGTTATTTTACGTTATATTTCCAGTTCTTCCGGAATCAGAACCCGAGAACCAGCATAGCCAGATTCGGGTTCTTCGGTTTTCTGTTTACAGCGACTACCGATTGGGATTGTTTCGAGACAAGTTAAGAAATTATTTCTAGTGTTTGTTAGTGCATAAGTTACATGCACATAAAGACATTTTGCATACTCGACGAACTGAGTCGTACTGAATTAGGTTTGGCATCAAGCGAAAACGACATAAAAAGATGAGTGATCGATATTTCTCGGATGTATTTATTGACTTATTGAAAAGTCCGAATCAGGAAATGTCGATTGAAGATGTAAGGGTTGTTGCTGACTTTGAGAAACCACGCTTCAAATATAACAAATATAGTGTTATAATTGAGGTTGATAAGAATACTTATTCCAGTTTGATGGCAGCCGGCAAGGTTTGCGTCGGCTGGGATAGGTGTTCGGTTTTGGAGTCGTTCAACGCTTTGCGCTGTTTCAAGTGTGGTGAGTTATAAGGTCATAAGAGCGCCGAATGTTCAAACAATGAAAATTGTTCCAAATACAATGCAGTTCATAGAACATTTGAATAAACTTCAGAAACTGATTTTAAATGCGTTAATTGTCTGAAAATGAACACGGAACGTAAAATGAATTTAGACACCAAACATCCATTATTTAGCAAGCAGTGTCCTGTATATCTGAGGTTGCTTGAAACGAAATAGAACAACATTATGTCAATGGAACAGCAACTAATGGATGATAGGCATTCAGAAATTTTCTATCTGAACATAGCCAGTTTGTCTACTAATTATATCGATATGCGTCATCTTATAAAGGATAGACATCCTTCATTAGTTTTGCTCTCAGAAACACATATGGTTGATTCTGGTGCTTTCGACCAGCTCAGTGTTCCGAGTTACACTGTAGCTGTTTGTTTGTCCCATTCCAGGCACACGGGTGGTGTTGCAATTTATGCCATAGAATCGATTACATTCAGCATTCAATTGAACGAAGAAGTTGGAAATAATTGGTTCCTGGGGATATCAGTTGAAATACCACTCTCCAAGTTCAAGCGACCGCCAGTTTCTGGAAATGTTAGGACACTGGTGGTAGAATTAAGTCGATTTAGGTAAATTAAATATTATTACTGGAGATTTCAATATTGATTGGCTCAGTGATTTTCGTTTTAAAGTTCGAATCGTTTGAAACAGTTAGCAGAACTCTTCAATTTGAAGCAAACTGTGAATAAATTTACAAGAGTTTCGAGATGTAGTAGAACATTGATAGATCACGTGTATTTCCATTTCGACGGTGTTTATTCAAATGTGGAAGTCGATTGCAAGACTTCAGATCATGAGACAATTGCGATTTCCGTAACGAGTAGCCCCAAGCATGAGGAAAATACAGTGAAAGTAATGCGTTAGAAAAAATTCAAAGCAAACGATAAATCGACTTGTATCAAGAATCTGGAGTTGAACAAAGTTAACTGAAAATCTGGATCGCAGGGCATTCATTCTGACCGACGTGTTGAAAACGTGTACAAATAAATTAATAACGGAAAAGTATGTTGGTTGAATCAGCTCAAAAAGTTGGTACTCAATAGACCTTTTATGGTTAAAACGCTATGGAGCCTTACGTTTCTGTGATATAAATTTGTTTGCTGACGATACTGTTCTGTTTATTACGGCTAAAGATTTCAATGAAGTTGTTGCATATTTAAACGAGGATCTAAGTTCGCTGTTTCGATTGTTAAAATTTGAGAAACTGATACTAAATGTCGCGAAAACTAAATATATGGTTATTTCTTCTGTTAGCACCGGTCATGACGCCAATGCACAGTGGTTCAAAAGCGCAATTTCACGCTCTTAATTGATAACTCATAGGATCGTGGTTTTTGAGGTACAGTATCTTCAGCAAAGTTGCTTAGAATGATAGACGCCATCTTTTGGCAAATTTTATTTATGTGATTAATCCCCCTAAAGGTGTGATGAACATTTTATTTTAGCTCAGAGCCAACATAGGGGCTAATTTACTTCGACAAAGTTGTACAGAAAGTTATTTCAAACAAGTTTGCTGAAGGTACTATTCCCGTAACTTGAGTGTAATCCAAGATATAATGTATTTTCTGAAAAAGGTGTCCAAAAACCAGTTATTGTCAGAAAACATATATATATTCAATTGATATGAATTTTTCATGTCATACAAAGTTTTTCATCTTTAAAAACTACACAACTTTTTCGAACATACTATGCTGCTATCATTTCAGTTTAATGAAACAGAGCAATTTTTCATGTTTTTTAATTAAAATTCTAACTTGTCAATTATCAAAAGTCGCAGGAAGGTGCAGATGAGACTACTTACATATTATACTACTTCAAAAGAGCTTTCATACCGTGGTTGAATTACTCGTCTGCGATCGTCTGCAGGCGAGATATGTTCTTTTCAAATATCCTTGTCCTTGACATTTTCAATGATTAGGTTCATTGTATTTCAGATCAGATTTCAGTATATATTCATTACTATGGTACTTGCCACAAAATATTATTTTTTTGTGCACATTGAAGTCTATAAATTGAATAGTTCGTGTAGACCACTCGTCGCGTATGGTCGCATTTTTCTCTTGCTCTGTATTCTTGCGCTTTGCTTCGCTCGGGCTGCGCCATCCGGATTATTGTTGCGTTAGATTTTCGCCTTCCGAATCACTTTACGAGTGTTGATGCTTTTAATTCCTTGGAATGTAGCTGCCAACTACTTGTATCTTAAAGGAGGAAATGTCTGAAAAATATACCAGTTTGTACGATGTATTGAAGCAGATGCTATTTATAGTTTTATTCGATTGGCAAAATCGATTGATGAATCTTTTGACCGAGGAATAAGTGAGTGTGGTAGGCCTTATTGTGATAGAAAAAGTGTTGTGCTAATGACAGATGTCAGGAGTCCCAAAAGTTACTTATTTGTTAGCGTAATTTCGAAAATTTAATACGGGACAATAACCATCGTGTTTCTGACCATCAAAAGCGCGAGTGCTAAACTTTTTGCTTCTGTGGTAGTGATGCGCCGTCTCGCGGTAAATAGCTGAAGTTGTGGCTATAACGAATTTTCGGTGACATCTTCCAATGTAGGCAGCAGAATCGACGTTCGATCACGGTGTTATAATTACGTTGTCGGACGAACTGCGAGTGTGAATACCGGTGAGATCATTACAAATTTTCATATTTTGTTGAATCAACGATGCTTACGTATCGCGAAATCAAAACATAACACACTAGACTAAATACCGCCGCCTATTCGAAATATGTTTAACCGATGTATTTTTATTTGTTTTCATTAGACTGTATTATCTTTTCATTTTCTCGTGAAATCAACGGTTCATCTGAAAATTGAAAATTAAACATTTTCACATTTAATATAGCAAATGTGGATTCGCATTTCTAAGATAGTGTTTTAGCCATTCGATATTTTATGGAATTTTTTGGCAAATCAACTACACACGTTTTCTAACTAAACGAGCTTTCCCTATATGACCAACTAGGAATCTTTTCAAGAGATTTCTAAGTATACTAGTTTATATTATATACACGACTATTATATTATATGAAAATTTTGCAAGATTAAATTAATTGGAGCGAGAGCAACTAGACAGGCCATCTGGTGTGTGTGACACTGTAAGCAATTATGTTATCGTATATTGAATTGTGTTATATTATATTACATTATATTATGTTATATTATATTGTATTATATTATATTATGTTGTATTATACCATATACTTCTATTGAATTATTTTAAAAACATTTGTTGTGGGTACGTAAGGGGAGGAAACATCAGGGCATCAGACGAATTGATGACTGGATTAGAGAAATTGCTATACTTTTTTGTTCGTACTGAGCTCTGCTCGATGCTTTTAGGTAGAAGGATATTTGCTGTTATCATATACTTAGGTCGAATCGAATTGAAGTTTCACTCACGACGAGTCATTCGTTGTGAAGTTCATTATGAGTAGTACCATGTACCACTGCTCAACATATACAATTGTTTTCCTTATAAGTCATCACTTTTAAAGTAATCCTTCAACTAAACATCAAGGTCGTCACAAGGTGAGCTTGCTACTCACAGGTTCCTGACTCATGCCTACACGTGTGTCTGTGGTGACAATTGGTCGATGGAAGGTGTTGGTGGCAGTAGGAGAGGGGGCGAAATGGCTTATAAACTCAAGCCCATTATACATAGTAATATATATCATAGCATATCGCAACATGTCATTTTTTCATTATATTATATATTATTATTTATAACATTATTTTCACTATTACATTCATAGTTATTACTATCATTTTGCTATGATTAATAATATTATATATTATTTTTATTGATGTGGATATTATTATTATTAGAAAAGAAATACTTTACTTCCTGCAGTGTTTCGAAGATAGAAGAGCATAACTGACACTCTACATTAACTGTTATATATTATTTGTATATTATTTTATCAAATATTATATTATACTATATTACATTTTATTATATTATACCGCATTATATTATATGATTTTATGTTATATTAATTTCATCACACTATGTTTCATTGTATTTATTATATAAAACATTTATCATGTGGGCGTAAAGGGAGGGAGCATCAGGGCATCGGGCGAATCGATGACTGGACGAGGGATTGTGGATAGCCAGCCCAAGTCACTTGAAGGAAACTTGTTTCCTTCTGAAGGTTAGACATGAGTCTGACGCGCCCTTCTCAAACAAACCATCAGGCGGGTTCAAGCATGTATAGCGATATGCTTCATCCACGCACTGGATATTATGGTTGGAAAAGCATCTTTTTTCCCGCGGAATACGAGTAAGTGACTCTACTTACATATCCGCCCAACCCTTTTTGTTCGCTTTTCGGTAACAGCTATAGTAAGAAGGTGAATGGATGAGTCATATCGGGGCTACTGTAAGTCTACCCGCATCCACTGGCAAGTCCTTGAACTGATGGTGGCTTCACTTCACATCACATCACATCACATTGAAGTCTATAAATTGAATAGTTTAGTAACTGTTTTGTCACGACTTTCAAAAAAGTCATCATCAAATCGAATTAAGTTATGTCATCTTCTGGTAGAGAAAAGTATGATCAAAACTCATTTTCTAGTTATTTGTATTTATTTTATGATAGCTGGCATTGTTCTTAACCAGCTTAAAGACTCTTAGCATCGTTCGACAGATTCTTCTTGGACTGTTTTGGCAATTCACGAATATTTGTAACCAAAGGATCCAATGAAACTAATTACCAATTCATCGGATCCCGATTCGTAAGTGATCTGGATTGCTTGCGTGTATAATACTCCCGACATCTGTATAAAAGAAACTTCTTAATCATTATGAACAGTACAATATAGCAAGCGTTTATCGATCTCCATTTTAATTGATGAATAGAAGATATTTATCCACAGAGCTTTTCTATAGAAAAAACTTACCAAAAAATGACATAACGTAATTCGACATGATGATTGCCTTTTTTCAAAGTCGTGGCTTCTTATCTCACTTTTAAAAAACGTCGGACAGTTACTTTCAAAAAACCGTCTGTAATTATTACTAAACTTTTCTATTTGTAGGCTTCCATGTCCATAAAAACCTTTTATTGTAAGAGTTTCCGTGGTAACGAATATATACTGAAATCTGATCTGAAATACAATGAACCGTATCATTAAAAATGTCAAGGACAAGGATATTTGAAAAGAACATATCTCGCATGCAGACGATCGCAGACGAGTAATTCAACCACGGTATGAAAGCTCTTTTGAAGTAGTTTAATGTGTAAGTAGTCTCATCTGCACCTTCCTGCGCCTTTTTATAATAAACAAGTTAGAATATTATTTAAAAAAACATGAAAAATTGCTCTATTTCATTAAACTGAAATGATAGCAGCATAGTATATGTGAGAAAGTTGTGTAGTTTTTAAAGATGAAAAACTTTGTATACCATGAAAAATTCATATAAATTGAAAATATATATGTTTTCTTACAATAACTGATTTTTGGACACCCTTTTCAGAAAATTATATCTTGAATTACACTCAAGTTACGGGAATAGTACCTTCAGCAAACTTGTTTGAAATAACTTTCTGTGCAACTTTGTTGAAGTGACTTAACCCCTATGTTGGCTTTGAGCTAAAATAAAATGTATATCACACTTTTAGGGGGATTAATCACATAAATAAAATTTGCCAAAAGATGGCGTCTATCATTCTGAGCAACTTTGCTGAAGATACTGTACCTCAAAAACCACGATCCTATGAGTTATCAATTAAGAGCGTGAAATTGCGCTTTTGAACCACTGTGCAATGTGGTAATTGATGGTGAAACTATTGTTCGCGCTAAAGAAATGAAGTATCTTCTAGTCATAATTGACGGAAATCTCATATTAATAACGTCATCAAGAAGATTGCTTAAATATATGGTGTATTGTATCGTTTGAGAAATGACCTAACGATCCATAGTAAGATTCTTTTGTATAAAACAGTCATTTCACTACACATTGATTTCTGCCCATCCATTCTGTTTCTTGCTAATAACACACAAGTATTGAGATTACAGTGACTGCAACATAAAATCATGCGATTAATTATAAAATGTAGTAGATATACTTCCTCAGATTTTCTACTCAACGCATTACAATGGTTTTCAGTGGAACAGAGATTTTTTTTTGTCGTGAATACGACTTACTTTACTATGGGGCGCCTTTTCAAAATTAGCCATATGGAAGAATGGGCAGAACTTAATCGCGAATATCTCGACTTGTATTAATGGTAGCAACATAATTCTTTCACCATTTCATCAAAAATATGATCAGGAATTCAGGATAATATTTTGAACAGTGTGCGATAACCACAAACAACTCAAAAATTAAGTTTTCTTAAAATTTGAAAACAACGCGGAAAACTTTTTACTGTCGCTTGGGTTTTTCGCGCAAGGACGACGCTTTTGAGATAGTCAGGCACATATCTTCAACTGAATGCGTATAAAAGGGGAACCGTGGTCGAAAATCGATCAATTCGTCATCTAACACTCGATGTGGATAGACGAATAACCTACTACGACTAATTTCGATTTTGTTTTATTTTTTTTTCGCAGTTGTCTACCTACCCAAGCTATGGGTAAAAACCGCCATAGATCCGAGAAGGATCCAAAGGATGCTAAGCGTCTGAAGCCAAGTGATGTACAGGTAAACGACCGTTTGCTGAGTAAAAACTACAAGGATCAGCCCCATGGGGTTGTTCGAGCCATTGATGTGGAACAAGGCAACCAAAATTTCTAATGATCTACAATCAAACAGTTGAATCAATCGTCACACTTTTTTTACGTTGCTGACAGTATGGCCTGTATAAACGATGATTCGAAGCATTCACCTGCCTTGACCTGACTGAGTTGCTGGAAGCTACCCAAAAACGTCACACCAACAAAGCATCCCAATCCAGAATAATCTCTTCATTGCTACAAGCTGAAGAACATGAAGACTCGTCGAACGTATGCCACAAACAAATGATGTATTTAAATTTCAATTCAATACTGTGTAGGTCCCACCCACCCTATGTCCCTTTACTAACTCTAGGGGAGTATGCCACCCCGTAATACGGCATCCCTTTCTCTCTCTCAAACAACAAGACAATCGACCACGTTAAGCTAAAGCAAATGAACCCAATAAAATTTTATTTGAAAAAAAATCGTCACACTTTTGAATTCGCAAATGTACGAGAGTCTGCTTAGATTGAACAAAAACCGAACACGCGTACCCAGAATATAGACTTTATTTGTCGTGATTTCTATTTGTTTTGTAGCCGACGAAATTACACCAATAGCCCAAATGTATGCAATTATATGTTTGTACACGATACGGATATCGATATTTAAGCTTGCTATACGGATATCGATATTTAAGCTTCCCTTCGCAAAGCTTGTGTTCAAGTTTTGTATGCAAGCAGTTATTTTTATAGCGTTCCTCTACCATTAAAACCATTCTGCGATTTCGGTTGAAGCGATAAACTTTTTCTTATTATCAATCGAGTTCATCTTATATAAATTGGAAATTAATCTTATGCACTCAAAATTTACCCTGGGGTAGTTGTCAATTTCTCAGGTGAAACGACATAACATGGAATTTTATCCGAACTTGCATGACACAATGTCAGAGCATGCCAATTAAAGCTTGAAATCGTTTTATGGAACTTTTTGTCTTGCTGTCTAGCAACAACCTACCTCTAGCATGGTACTCGTAGGACTGAAACGTTAGCTATAATTTTGCTTCTATTTATAGATTCGCGTGCTTCCAACAGCTTCGCTTTAGCATCGATTGACCAATCAGAGCAATGCTTTCCCTTTGATATATCGCTTACTCCTTCAAAACCGTCGACTATGGCAGGGAAATCCACTATGCCGGAGATTTTTTGCAGTAAAATAGGATTCTGCTAGCTATTAATCAACATTTCAATGATATACAATTAAAAATACATGGTTATGAACATTCAAATCAATGCGTAGAAATATTTTCAATCAAATGGTGACATAATATTAATAATTGATACAAAATAGACTGAGCTGTAAGTGTTTAAAACCTGACCACTTTTCTACGTGTAGTTTGTGATTTGCACCCCTAATAAAGATGTGTTCCACATCAAAACCAATATGCTGATCTGCCAGTAGATGTCGAAGAGGAACTGCAGAAGAAGGAAAAAATGCCGCCTTTCTACCTGAAGGGCTTCCCACCAACTCTACGCTCGGATTTCAACACACTGATCAGCAAAGGACTACAGGCAACAATCCGTTTATGTACTGAAGGCTACAAAATAACTGTTCCGGCTTTGAACCACTACAAAGGTGTGGAATGCTATCTGAAGCAGACAAAAGCGGAATACTTCACACACGATATTGCCGCCAACAAACCTATGAAGGTTGTAATTCGAGGACTACCCGACATGATGGAAGCCGAACTAAAGCAGGCACTGTCGGAGGCTGGACTAAAGCCTTTGATGGTATTTAAAATGAAGCGCCATAATACGGACAAAAAGTTTAGAGATCAACTGTACCTGATTCATCTGGAGAAGGGCTCCATCACCATGAGTCAACTGAAAACGATTAAATCGTTATTTCACATAATCATCGAATGGCAAAAGTATAAACCGGTACATCGGGATGTCACACAGTGCACGAACTGTTTGAACTACGGCCATGGAGCGAGGAATTGCTACATGCAAAGTCGGTGCGGGAAATGTGCCGAACCACACAATACCAACGATTGCCTACTAGATGACATCGCTGTAAAATGTGTGAACTGTGATGGCGACCATCCATCTACTAGCAAATCGTGTCCCAAACGTGCTGAGTTCACAAAAATTCGACAACAGGCATCCCGTAAACAATCAACGCACAAGAATGTTCCACAGAAGGATGAAATTAATTTCCCACGGCTCCCACCGAAGAGGGATATTCCGAATTTGCCGCCACTTCCTCGCAGCAATCCAAAGACTTCAGCCTCTGGATCCCAAAAAGAATCTTCCTCAAGAATCCCTCCTGGATGGGGCAATAATCAACCACAAGCAAAGGATGACTCTGGTGATTTATTCACTGCTGAACAACTGATCGTCATTTTTGAAACAATGACAACAAAACTACGAAACTGCAGAACGCGGTTAGATCAAATCAACGCCTTAGGCAAATTCATCATCGAATATGCAATATAATATGTTGGTTATAGTAAATTGGAATGCTTGCTCACTCAGGAGCAAAACTGCTGAATTGTCCGACTTTCTTCAAGAGAAGAATGCCGATATTGCTATTTTAACTGAAACTCATCTTAAACCTGAAATTTCTATTTTTATTTCCAATTACAGGATTCACAGGCTCGACAGGACAACTACCAGAGGAGGGGGAGTTGCCATTGCCGTTAAACGATCCATTCAGCACAGCCTTCTGTCAGCCTTTAAATTGCAACTCATAGAAGCCATCGGAATTGAGATTACAACGACGATGGGACCCATCATCATCATTGCAGCGTACTGCCCCAAACAAACCAATCTTCGAGATGATACGTGTGCATCATTGAAGCGAGATCTGGCTATGCTCACTCGACGACAGAACAAATTCATCATTGCTGGGGACCTGAACGCACGGCATGAGCTGTGGGGAAACAGAAGACAGAATCGAAACGGATTCGTACTTGCCGAAGATTACGAAGCTGGACAATACAACATCTTCGCTCCGGATCAACCAACGCGACTTTCCAGATCGGGAGTTCATTCCATTTTGGATATATTCATCAGCAACATCGCCATAGACAGCTCTCCGGTTGTCTTCAACGAGCTCTCTTCCGACCACTTTCCAGTAATATTGACGTTGGGATCTTCACCAGAAACAGTGCCTATTCAACCTCGGAGGAACTATTATCGCACCGATTGGGTCCAATTTCAACATATCGCCGACCAACTTATTAATATCGATTTGCCACTTGATTCCCCGATGGAAATCGATGCATCCCTATCTTCCTTCCAGCATTCAATCACAGTCGCTCGTGATAGGACGGTTCCAGTACAACACATGCCGAGTTCCTCTCTTCAAATCGACAGTGTCACCAAGAAACTCATCCGACTTCGGAATATCTACCGGAGGCAGTATCAACAAACTGGCATTCTAGATAGGAAGACTACTTATAACAACTTAACTAGGATAATCCAGGAAAGGATATCTGAGCTTCGCAACAGGAACTTCCAGCAAAAGCTTCGAGTAATTCTCCCACATTCAAAGCCCTTCTGGTCCTTAACGAAGGTGCTTAAGAAAAAACCGAAGCCTATTCCTCCTCTGATGTCACCCCAGGACGCAGCTGAAGGAATACCTTTAATCACACCAGTAGAGAAGGCAAATGCGCTAGGCCAGCAGTTTGTGTGTTCTCACAATTTAGGACTTAACATTGTTAGTCCATATGAAAGAGCCGTTGCTGATAGCGTAGCTGAGGTTGACCAATCAGACAGCTTGGTTCCTGAGGAAAGTAGAGTCACTGCGAATGAGCTGATGGCTTTTGTGAAAAAATCCAAAAATATGAAGGCCCCCGGTTTCGACAACACATTCAACATTGAGCTGAAACATTTGAGTATTCGCTCATTTGTCTTCTTAGCTAAAATTTTTAACAGGTGCTGGGAGCTTGGTTACTTCCCTTCAATGTGGAAGTTAGCTAAAGTTATCCCAGTTTTGAAACCGGGGAAAGATCCTTCCTTTTCCAAGAGCTATCGGCCCATCAGCTTACTCTCTGCCCTATCCAAGCTGTTTGAAAAGTCAATACAAAGGCGAATTCTTGCTTTTGCAGATGAACAGGATATATTTCTGGAAGAACAGTTTGGGTTCCGGAAAGGAAGATCCACCATCCACCAGCTCACAAGGGTTAACAACGTCATCCAGCAAAACAAATCAGTGTCCAAAACGACTGCCATGGCAATATTGGATATTGAAAAGGCATTCGATAATGTGTGGCACGATGGCCTGGTGTTTAAACTGCATTGGTATAATTTTCCCATGTATCTTATTAAAATTATCAAAAATTATCTTGCAGATAGAGCATTCCAGGTTTCTCTGAATAATGCACTTTCAGAAAGATTTACTATTCCTGCTGGTGTACCCCAGGGAAGTATCCTAGGTCCCATTCTATACAACATTTTCACATCAGACATCCCACCTCTTCCAGGTGGTGGTGTTCTGTCACAATTTGCTGATGATACTGCCATTCTTTACAAAGGTCGTGTCATTAATGCTCTGAAAAATAAACTACAGACAGGTCTGGACGCTTTAACGGAATATTTTACAAGCTGGAAAATTGTGATTGTAGGGGATAAATGATTAAATAAAAGAAAAAGATTAATCTAGACTAAATAACTTGAAAGAAATTCCACATGATTATTTATTTCAGTGCATATTAAGTGCGGTCAAAAATTCGGGTATCGACTGCGAGAAAATGTGTCCAGTGTGCGTAATGAGTGAGAATTAGTTGTTCGGTCGGTAACTTGTTGAGAGAAGCAATCAGTTTTCGGAAAGACGGCGAACGTTACAGTCGCATGAGATGGAAGGCAGTCGCATCGGACACGACATTGGCGCAGACGCTCCTAAGAGGCAAGTATAATTTTGTTGATAGCCTCAACTGTAACAATGCAGCAAAAGAATATGTTATAATTTAAAAATCGGCAGTAGTTCCTAGCCTCAAGAGGCATTTGAACAATTTAATTAAGTAAATTCATATCAAACGGCAAATGTGCCCTAGCCTCGAGTGGCATTTGAAAATTTTTCAAAATTGCGAATATACCATTAGCTTGCTTTGATTGAAATTATATTAGCTCTGTGTGGCAGACCTCTGAGTGGGAAAGAAAAAAAAGCTCTGAGAGGCTATTCTATATTGGTTGTTTCCTTCGAGAAGGAATAGTCGTGCCTCGAAAGGCAATACACATTTACTTTGAGTGGTATTTGTGAAACTAATACAATATATGTGTTTACGTTTTATGCATCAAGAGGAAAGTTCAATCAAAGTAACTGTTCATTTTTGTTTGCAGAAAGAAAAACAGAGCAAACATGAAGGATTTGGCTCTTCTGGAAAAAGCTTTGGAAAACGAGAAGAAGCGTAGCTCGAGTTTATCGATGAAATTAAAAAAGGTACGGGCTGAAAAAGCGAAACTCGCGGAATCTATTAACGTCTCGCATCACGAAAATTTCATGCGGGCTCATTCAACGTCACTTGAGGAACAGCACGATTCCTTGTTTACGGCATCCAGAAGTAATTTATCAGCAGCAACGATTAATATTCCCGAGTGTAAACCCGTTGCTAACGAGGAGGAAATCGACAAACAATCCTATGAAAGATGGAAGGAAATATTAGAAGCCTCAATTCAACTAGTTGGTGCTACGGATGAAATCACAAAAATGAATATTTTAAAAGTTAAGGCAGGATCAAAGCTGTTAGAGATCCTTGATAATACACCTTCTACACAGAACTGTCCGGATCCGGTATTGGCTCCATATTCAAACGCTTTAAATCGTTTTAGCCAATACTTTGGCTCTCGTCAATATAATTTAATGCAACGCCAGAAATTATTGTCAACCGTGCAAATTGATGGGGAAACAGATACAAAGTATCTAAACCGTGTAATTGCTACTGCAAAACTGTGTGGCTACGACGATGATAGAGTAGTTGATAGTGTGGCCGAAGTTATACAAACTCACGCCGTTAACATAAAGGTTCGCGAAGCAGGACGAAAAATGCTTAGGAAAGGTGGATCGTTAGCCGATTTAATTGTTAAGGTTCGAGGTTACGATTTGGATAAAGCAAACGAAGAGATTTTCGCGAAAACTCACCCTAAGGTTTTGCATTCTGGAATTGCCACATTAGCATATAATAATTCAAGGTTCCGATACTCCAATAGTAAGTTATCTAACTATTCGCGAGGGGAGCCACGATACGTTGGAAACTGGAAAAATTTTCGCAATCAAGGAACTGTATATGATAGAGCTCATGAGAAAAAGTCAGAAAACATAACAAATCAATGCTGGAGATGTACGAGTCGTTACCATTTACCTTCTGAGTGCCACGCGATACGAAAGGTGTGTCGAAATTGTCAGGTCGTTGGGCATATAGAACGAGCCTGCCGAAAGATGCCGTTGCCGAGTTTATTGAAGCGCAAAGATAGTAGTCCAGATGGAAGGGAAACTAAATCCAAAAGGATAGCTGTAGTGGAAAAGGATGAGAAAGATTTAGAGGAAACACAGCCTGTAAGTGAATAGTTCCATAGATGAACTTCGCTGCTCATGTTTATTGCTTCGCAATTTTTGTTTTCATCCAATACAAGTAATAGCTGGTATTAATGCAAATAAATAACACACTTTCAGAAAACTAACATTCATTTCTTCCACCTCATACCTATATAATGTTTACACAAAACTGCGAAGCACTCCATACTTTCAAGATTGTGATAGTGCTTTTCTTTTTCAGTGCGAGAAACAAGATACTTTTTCGGTAAATAAATACACAGGGTCAAAAGATCAAGACGGTGTTATCGTTGGTCGTATAGCTGGTATATTCGTGCCCTTTTTGATCGATTCAGGAGCTGAAGTGAATACGATTGCGGAAAGTGTATTCGATTTGCTAATGAGCTATGATCTGTGTAGAGAACAACTATTCTGCTTGGCGCAGGGCACAGATGAACCATTGAAAGCGTATGCTAGTCCAGGTGAAATATTAGTAGTTGCAACATTCGTCGCGGAGCTTTTCATTTCTATGGATAGACCCTCTTTTTTCGAGAAGTTTTATGTGGTAAAAGATAGTAAATCCCTTTTGAGCCGAAATACGGCTATTCGCTACAGTATCCTTCAAATTGGTTTGAATGTACCGATCCAAAAGTCTTCTCAGTGTACTACTAATAGGCGTAATGCTGGTGAGATATTCGCTGTAGCAGGTCAACAAGAATTTCCGAAATTCAGCGTTCCACCTGTTATGCTGGCATATGATACATCGAAACCACCGTCTCGTAACATCTACACTAATATCCCCCTTGCTTTCCGAGCAGAAGCGCAACGGAGGCTAAACGATCTCTTGACTTCGGATATAATCGAACATGTTACAGATTCAATGGACAAATCATTTTGTTCCTCATTACTAGTCGTTCCCAAGGGTAAAGACGATATTCGCTTGGTAGTCGATTTGAGAGGTCCCAACAAACTCATAACAAGAACACCCTTCAGGATGCCTACATTGGAAGAAATTACGTCCAAGCTACATGGTGCAAAATGGTTTTCAACCATTGATCTTACCAGTGCTTTTTTCCATGTCGTAATACATGAAGATTCACGCCACCTCACTAATTTTTTCGCTGGAAATGCTACATATCGGTTCAAAAGAATGCCATTTGGGTTATGCAATGCTCCTGACATTTTCCAGGAGATTCTACAGACAACTATTTTGGCAGATTGTCACGGAGTTTGCAACTATTTAGACGATATATTGGTACATGGCAAAACAAAGGAGGAACACGACCACAACCTCGAGACAGTCATGAATCGTCTAAGGGAACATAACGTGAGCATCAATAAGGACAAATGTGTTATTTGCCAGAAGAAGGTTAAGTTCTTAGGTTTCTCCATGTCTCATAACGGCTTACAAATCGAGGAAGAAAAGTGGAAAGCAATAAGAGATTTTAGAACTCCACAAAACCAGTTGGAAGTGAAAAGCTTTCTTGGATTGATGAACTTTTCGGAACGTTTCATATTCAAGAGAGCCGACAAAACAAAATTTCTAAGAGATTTAGCAAAATCAGATGTATTCTATTGGACACAGACTGAAGAGGAGGAATTCAACTTTATCAAAACTGAAGCATTGAAAACGATCGCTAAATTGGGGTTCTTCAATGAGGAGCACGAGACTGAATTGTATGTTGACGCTTCGCCGATCGGTTTGGGCGCGGTGTTGGTACAGTTTGATAACAAAGGAATTCCTAGAATTATATCTTGTGCTTCTAAAGTTTTAACAGAAGCTGAGCAGAAGTACCCTCATACTCAAAAGGAGGCTTTGGCGATAGTGTGGGCAGTAGAACGGTTTACTTTCTATTTGACCAGTAAATTCTTCACTATCAGAACAGATTCAGAAGCGAATGAATTTATTTTTGGCAGTGAGCACAGAACTAGTAAACGTGCCATTTCTCGTGCAGAATCCTGGGCCTTGAGATTACAGGCGTACGATTTTGTCGTAAAACGTATACCAGGACATTTAAATGTTGCAGATGCCCTTTCCCGCTTGATTTCAAAATCTTGTGAAAACGAGGCATTTGACGAAGATAACGATAAACACATTCTTTATGCTATAGATAGTGGGTTTATGAGTATATCATGGAGAGATATTGAAATAGCCTCTGAGTCGGATGCTGAACTTATGGCGGTTAAAATGGCCTTGTCGTCCGAGAGGTGGCCGGATAATCTTCGACGATACGAATCTGAGGTTAGAGCTCTTCGTAATTTGGGACCAATAATATTTAAGGATGATAGAGTTGTGTTACCTAACAAACTTCGTCAGCGAGCAATGGCTACTGCTCATGAAGGTCATATAGGCTGCGCCGCTATGAAGCGGATTATGAGGGAATATTTTTGGTGGCCAGGCATGAGTAAAGACGTCGAGACCTTTGTTAAACTTTGCAACACATGCTTAATTATTTCAAGAAAGAATCCGCCAATTCCTTTGACGAGTCGGAAACTTCCAGATGGTCCATGGCAGATTTTGCAGGTTGACTTTTTATCAGTACCAGATTGTGGATATGGCGAGTTTTTGATTGTAGTCGATACCTATTCCCGATTTTTGGCGTTCGTTGAAATGAAGAACACGGACGCAAAGAGTACAAATATGGCTCTCATGAAGATTTTTCACTGTTGGGGTTTGCCGGTAATCATGCAGAGTGACAATGGACCTCCAT
Source organism: Malaya genurostris (assembly GCF_030247185.1). Lineage (NCBI taxonomy): Eukaryota > Metazoa > Arthropoda > Insecta > Diptera > Culicidae > Malaya > Malaya genurostris. Next base: position 185,445,469 of record NC_080571.1, read on the forward strand.
TTCAAAGTAGAGAGTTCATTGATCACTGGGAAGAAAAAGGTGTGAAAATAAATAAGTCCATTCCATTTCATCCTCAGTCCAACGGAGCCGTAGAAAGGCAGAATCAAGGAATGATAAAGGCTTTGGCAAGTGCAAAGCAGGACAAGTGTAATTGGAAACATGCCTTGGAAAAGTATGTCCATACTCACAACACTGTTAAACCACATTCACGTCTCGGAATTACACCCTTTGAACTTTTGGTAGGGTGGAAATATCGTGGAACTTTTCCATGCCTCTGGGAATCACAGTTGACTTCGGAACTAGATAGATCAGATGTACGAGAAACAGATGGTTTTACCAAACTTGTCAGCAAGAAGTATGCGGACATACATCGCGGAGCAAAAGATTCTGACATAGCGATTGGAGATAAGGTTGTGGTTTCGAACTTCCGAAAAAGAAGCAAAACGGATGCTAGCTTTTCTACTGAAAGATATACGGTATTAGCAAGACAAGGAGCCAAAGTGGTCATCAGAAGCGAGCGAGGTGTACAGTATAATCGAAATGTTCAGGATCTTAAGCGGGCTTTCGTAAATAAAAACGAAGATCGCTCGGGGACGGGTGTAGTGTGATGGGTAAGTCGATGCCTTTCACGCAGCCCGCCTGGGTTCGATTCCCAACCCCGCACATAGGGTCAGAAAGTTTTTCTGGCCCGAAGAGGCGAATGACCTTAAGGTTAAAACCTCTATAATCGAAACAAAAAAAAAAAAAAAAACGAAGATCGCTCAGAATATTCCGACGATCATTCAGCAGAACAAGAGTTTACATACACAAATAGCTCAGATGATGAGACGAAATTTGTTACCAATTTAGCTGATACAAAAAGAAGATCAAAAAGGACTGTGGGACAGCCTGGTTGGATGAAAGATATGGTTTTGTATAGTATATATCAATAGAGTAGGGGAACAGAGAGAATGTAGGGGATAAATGATTAAATAAAAGAAAAAGATTAATCTAGACTAAATAACTTGAAAGAAATTCCACATGATTATTTATTTCAGTGCATATTAAGTGCGGTCAAAAATTCGGGTATCGACTGCGAGAAAATGTGTCCAGTGTGCGTAATGAGTGAGAATTAGTTGTTCGGTCGATAACTTGTTGAGAGAAGCAATCAGTTTTCGGAAAGACGGCGAACGTTACAGTCGCATGAGATGGAAGGCAGTCGCATCGGACACGACAGTGATCAATGCAGCAAAAACTCAGGTCATCTTGTTTCCACATTCAAGATCTCCAAAACTTGTTCCATCAGACGAATGCAGAATACGATTCGGTGATGAGGTCATTCAATGGTCCGATGAAGTTATCTATCTAGGACTCACCTTTGACAGACATCTGATATTCAGGTCACATGTTGACAAAATCGTTCAAAAATGCAGCATACTCATTAGGTCTCTGTATCCGCTGATTTGTAGAACATCTAAACTATGCCTGAAGAATCAGATGGCTGTCTATAAACAAATCATCTACCCCGCAATTGAATACGCAATCCCTGTTTGGCGGGGCTGTGCACGAACACACAAACTTAGGCTTCAGCGCATTCAAAGTAAGATCTTAAAGATGATTCTAAATCTACCCCCTTGGACAAGAACTAGTGAAGTACATGAGATGGCCTCACTGGATATACTAGAACAAAAATTCGAACAATACTGCACGAAATTTGAAGAGAGGTGCTCAATCTCTGGAATACAAATAATTCAAAATTTGTACGTATTAGTTTAAGGATAGTTATAAGTAGGTAGACATTTTATAAATAATTAAAATAAATATTATGATTAAACATTAGTATGTAAAACAAGAGTAACTAAAACACCTAATATTAATAACGAATCGTATGAACAACAAAGATGAAAGGCCAAAGGGTCAAAACACTTGTACTGTAAAATGTTGATGTAATACACAAAAATAAGATTAATAAACAGATATTTATGCAAAAAAAAATGCGAAAATCGATCATTTCTTCTTGTGCGTTCGATGGAAGCAGACGTCGTGGGAGTGGAATCATCAACCAGCAGCGAGAGAGAATGCACCTAGGGATGTCGGAAATTTCGAATTACTCGATTTTTCAATAATCGAGTATAATTTTGAAACTAATCGATTGAAATTTATTCGATTATCTGGGTTATTAATCGATTACTCGATTATTCATTCGATTATAACTATGGGATTTTTTTAATTATTCGATTAGCTCAATAATCGAATATTAGTTTTAAGCTATTCGATTAAATATTACTCGATTATCTGGGTTATTAATCGATTACTCGATTAATCGATCAATATTACGACATCCCTAAATGCACCTTCTGCGTGGTTAATAAAAACCTCAAACGCTCAGGTCGCATCTCTCATTCGCTTGCTGGCCATCGAGGCGCGATGACCAGCCAGCAGCAGCAGCGGGAGTTAAACTTTCCACCAGCAGCGAGAGAGAATGCACCTTCTGCGTGGTTAATAAAAACCTCAAACGCTCAGGTCGCATCTCTCATTCGCTTGCTGGCCATCGAGGCGCGAGGACCAGCCAGCAGCAGCAGCGAGAGAGAATGCACCTTCTGCGTGGTTAATAAAAACCTCAAGCGCGAGGACCAGCCAGCAGCAGCAGCGAGAGTTAACCAGCAGCGACGGAGAATGCACCTTCTGCGTGGTTAATAAAAACCTCAAACGCTCAGGTCGCATCTCTCATTCGCTTGCTGGCCAGCGATGTCAGATCTACGGAAATCTCCGTAGATCTACGGATTCGAACATTTTCTACGGATCTACGGATCCGTAGACAAAATCTACGGGAATTTGATTTTTTCTACGGAAATTAAAATTTATCAACGGAGAACTACGGAAAAAAGTTTTGTCTGACGAGCAAAAAAAAAAAAAGCTTTTTCGCCGTGAGCGCTTCCGAGAAAAATTCCAATCTACGGAAATGACACTACTACTATCTGGCATCGCTGTTGCTGGCCATCGAGGCGCGAGAAACAGCCAGCAGCAGCAGCGGGAGTTAACCAGCAGCGAGAGAGAATGCACCTTTTGCGTGATTAAAAACCTCAAACGCTCAGGTCGCATCTCTCATTCGCTTGCTGCTGGCCACCAAGGCTAGAACCAGCAGCGACTGAAACTGGATTCTGAGTGTTATTGGATCTAAATTTAGGTCTTGAACTCAGGGTCCAGTTCTCTATTCCAGACTTCTATTCGGTTGTTCTTAAAACCATAATAATACTCCTAAAGAATTATGCGGAATTTACTTTACTGTACCTCTATACAACCCATTTTTTGTCGTGAATACGACTTACTTTACTATGGGGTACCTTTTCAAAATTTGCCATATGGAAGAATGGGCAGAACTTAATCGTGAATATCTTGACTTGTATTCAAGGCAGCAACATAACTCTTTCACCATTTCATCAAAAATATGATCAGGAATTTAGGATAATATTTTGAATAGTGTGAGATAACCACAAACAACTCAAATATTAAGTTTTCTCAAATTTTGAAAACAACACGGAAAACTCTTTACTTTTACTTGGCTTTTTCGCGCAAGGACGACGATTTTGAGGTAGTCAAGCACATATTTTCAACTGACTGTGTATAAAAGGGAAACCGTGGTCGAAATTCGATCATTTCTTCTTGAGCGTTGGATGCAAGCAGACGTTGTGGGACCAGCAGCTTCGGAGAGTGCACCTTCTGCGTGGTTAAAAACCTCAAACGCTCAGGTCGCATCTTTCATTTGGACTTCAGTCGTCAGGTGGAGCAGTCGGCAATGAAAGCAGAACTTCTGTTCTTGGTTCTAAATTTAGTTCTTGAACTCAGGTCCAGTTCCTTATTCTAGAATTCTATTCGGTTCTTTTTAGAACCATAATAATACTCTCAAAGAATTATGCGAAATTTTGCTTTACTGTACTTTATACAACCCATTTTGATGGTCGAGGCGAAAAACCGTCTTCAAGTTTGAGAGCTTAGCTCCGGGTTTAGAATTCAGAGCCTGTGTGCTGAACTGGATTCTGGAAAAAGATTTCGGAACTGATTTCAGTTTCGAAATTGTAGTTCTAGAACTAAAATCAAACTGAATTCTGAGTCTGTTCTAAGTTCTGAATTTAGTTCTTGAACTCAGGTCCAGTTCCTAATTCCAGAATTCTTCAAATCGGTTCTTTTTAGAACCATAATAATACTCCTAAAGAATTATGCGAAATTTTACTTCACGGCCCATTTTTATTATAAAGAACTATCTAGTTATTTCATTACATTTAATTGCGTTTCAGAATGTTTAATGTAACTAATCTGTAATTTAGTCAGGGCGCATCGCTTAAAATTCTAGTAGTGAAAAAGGGGAAAGTAGCACAATTTACACAATCGATCAACTACCAGTTCGAATTCGGAAGTATAAAGAAAGTGTGTCAGTTTTATTCGTATTCACGACATCCAGTTATGTCTCTGACATTACACACCCGTACTTTTTTTTATTTATAACAATTTTTATTCAGGCCAATTTGCGTATAGCTTTACGTGGCCGATTTACCCATGTTTTTGTTACACAATATAATTTTTTTATTGTTGGATCTCGTTGTCACCCTTCTTCTAGGGGGAGAGGAGCTTCCATTTCCTTCTAGCGACGATTGGAGGTCATTTTGTCCGTTGCTCATATCATCCATTGCTACATCGTTGGAATTGTGAGTGGTTTCCGTTTCCTTGTTTCCATTGTTGATCGCAGTCTTGGGTTCATTTGTAGTTGCTGTAGATGCGCTTTGTACATTGATTGCAGTTGATAGTTGGTTAGATGGTGAAGGTGCTTTTGAAACAGGAGCACTGCATTCACTAGTTTCCGTTGTTGGGTGGTTGTCCTTGTTTTTGTTTGTTTTGTTTGTTTTCGCAGTTTCAGTGCAAGGTTTGCCGTAGTGTGCAGGTTGTTCACAAAACTGACATGTAACCAATTGATTTTCATACGTAATCAACGTTTTACACGGATGTATCCCGTCTTGACCACAAATGATGTAAGATGGAATTGCTTTACGTAGTTGCATACGTACCACTCGCACGCCATTCCGGATACCCGGGAAAAAATTTCGCCATACTTCTTTTTCGATGGAAAGAACTTCACCGTACTGCGACATACATTCCCGAACATACCCCTCGCTGGTCTGCGGGGGAAGGTCATGCACGCGTACTTCTATGGCATTGTCCACCATGTACACAGGGATTTTATATTTAACATTGTCATGATCAATACTGTGCACCCCGTTATTAACCGAAGCAAATGCAATTGCATCCTTTTCACGTTTAAACATAATGTACACACAGTTCGACGCCTTGTTGAATTGAATCTCACTTACATAATTAACGTTTAGATGCATTCGTTCCTTAGGTAAGATTTCAATTTCGGTTGCTGCAGGTCTAACTTTGCAGCGCTTGAAATCAATACAAATTGAATTTGGCCTTGTAGGCCAAGTTTCAGGCTTTGTTAAATCGTATTTGCTCATTTCGTACACTCTATTGTTCACTGCACTGTATTGTCTTTGTTTCTGTCGTCGCGACCGTAAGAAATTTTCGACTGTGTCGTTTGCGATGCGAGCACGAACTGAACAGAGAATTTACTACTAAACCATGGTATTTATTTTCAAGATCTTAAATGGCAGGCTGCCTCGATATTTGTGTGATCGAATTGAAAGAGGAAGTGATTTGCATAAGTACAATACTAGAAATGTATCTGATACTAGAACATCAAGCTTTTTATTAGCCAGATCACAATAACTTATTATTGTACAAAAGAATAAGTTTTTTCAATTCTATGCCAAGACCAATAAAACGCGCAACGACATTGGTGCAGTTCAAGAAATATGTATTTCACATATAAAGTCGGTTTTGTAAGCAAATAACTACCTAGTTAGTTCAAATTTTTTGGATTTTTTATTTTTTTACGTATTACGAATCTTGTGTTTTCTTTTAGTTTATATATATTATTTTTAGACGTATTAAGTTACTGTGTTCGGTATGATGATGATGGATTTTTAGTTTGTTGGAGAGTTAAAAATAATGAGTAATCTACAAACTTTAAGCCTCGCGCACGAACCAGGTAGTGACTATTTGAAAAGCAAACAGGACTGGTCGAAAAGCCTTAGCATTCAGTGTATTAAGTTAGACTCTTGACCTTGACCGTAACGTTTGAATAGTAATTTGAGGAATAGATTCAGGAAACTAATTGGGATCAACAGATGGTGATAAAATTGAGCTTCTCTCTGCTCATCCGCAGTCTCGTTACTCCATCGTATCTGATGTGTCTAGTGATGAACTGGTCCGGCTGGAAGGGCCAGGTGAATTACTGTCTGATACTGGTAAAGATCGTGTTCGATTTCTGATGTGATCAAGGATCTTCCCGGATTGGACCCGGCTACTGTCGGACCATTGATAAAGTTCGAAGATCAAATGGCTGTGACTTTTGGCTCCGGAGATATGATTGTATAAGTGACTTAACCGACAAAAAGCGTTGTATTTGAACGCGCTCAATTTTCTCAGAGATGGCTGAACCGATTTTAACAAACTTGGGCTCGTTTGAAAGCTACTGTCGAACCATTGATCAAGTTCGAAGATCAAATGGTTGTGACTTTTGGTTCCAATATATGATGGTATAAGTGACGTAACCGACAAAAAGCGTTCTATTTGAACGCGCTCAATTTTCTCAGAGATGGCTGAACCGATTTTAACAAACTTGGACTCGTTTGAAAGCTACTGTCGGGCCATTGATCAAGTTCAAAGATCAAATGGTTGTGACTTTTGGTTCCAGATATATGATGGTATAAGTGACGTAACCGACAAAACACGTTGATTTTTACCGCTCTTATATATGTAAGGGTGCCAAAATTTTGGGATCAACTTTATTTTCGTAAAGTTCTAGTGCTCAAAAGTTTAAGCACCTTGAAAAAAGCCTTCATGCAAAATTTGACCTAAATCGGACATGCTTAAGGGGTGCTGCCCGGTGGTAAAGGTTTGACAATTTTCGATCTTGAAAAAGCACCATAGGGGGGAGTACATGAAATTTCCAAAATCGAAAATTTTTTTTGATGCCAAAACTCTTAAAACTGCATAAAACATCGAAATTTAGTGTCATCTCAAAAAAATTGTTTTTTGAAAAAATCAACTTTCTGGGACTTAGAAAAATTTTCATATTTTTTCAAAGTCCCAAAAAGTCGATTTTTTCAAAAAAATTTTTTTTCGAGATGACACTAAATCTCGACGTTTCATGCAATTCTAAGCCTTTTGGCATCAAAATTTTTTTTTCGATTTCGAAAATTTCATGTACTCCCCCCTATGGTGATTTTTCAAGATATATGAAAATTTCACTAAGTGGACTAAGAAGGCTTTTTCTATTTTAGATTAGCATCACTGTTCTCATACAAATAGGCAACGCAAATGTCAAGCACTAGTTTGGAAAAATGATGCTGACTGTGTGACATAAAACACTGAAGCATGCTTTTGTGAACTACTCAAATCAATCTGAATCAATTGGCGTCTAAAATTATTTAATAAATTGTATGAAACATATTTTCATGAGACTGTTATGAAAGAAGAGAAAGGCATTATCACACCACTAGGTGGATTAAAAAGGGTTTTGCCTTTCTCTATAGAAAGGTATTAGAATTGCTGGAAAAACCGACTTTCGAACGGAGCCTCGGAGACCCATAGTGTTATATACCATTCGACTCAGTTCGTCGAGATCGGAAAATGTCTGTGTGTGTGTGTGTATGTGTTTGTGTGTGTGTGTATGTGCACTTTTCGAAGATATTTGAACGCGCTCAATTTTCTCAGAGATGGCTAAACCGATTCTAACAAACTTGGGCTCGTTTGAAAGCTACTGTCGGGCCATTGATCAAGTTCGAAGATCAAATGGCCGTGACTTTTGGTTCCGGAGATATGATTGTATAAGTGACGTAACCGACAAAAAGCGTTGTATTTTAACGCGCTCAATTTTCTCAGAGATGGCCGAACCGATTTGAACAAACTTGGGCTCGTTTGAAAGCTACTGTCGGGCCATTGATCAAGTTCAAAGATCAAATGGCTGTGACTTTTGGTTCCGGAGATATGATTGTATAAGTGACGTAACCGACAAAAAGCGTTGTATTTGAACGCGCTCAATTTTCTCAGAGATGGCTGAACCGATTTGAACAAACTCGGGCTCGTTTGAAAGCTACTGTCGGGCCATTGATCAAGTTCGAAGATCAAATGGCCGTGACTTTTGGTTCCGGAGATATGATTGTATAAGTGACGTAACCGACAAAAAGCGTTGTATTTGAACGCGCTCAATTTTCTCAGAGATGGCTGAACCGATTTTAACAAACTTGGGCTCGTTTGAAAGGTACTATCGGGCCATTGATCAAGTTCGAAGATCAAATGGCTGTGACTTTTGGTTCCGGAGATATGATTGTATAAGTGACGTAATCGACAAAAAGCGTTGTATTTGAACGCGCTCAAATTTCTCAGAGATGGCTGAACCGATTTTAACGAACTCGGGCTCGTTTGAAAGCTACTGTCGGACCATTGATCAAGTTCGAAGATCAAATGGCTGTGAGTTTTGGTTCCAGATATATGATGGTATAAGTGACGTAACCGACAAAACACATTGATTTTTACCGCTCTTATATATATATATATATATATATATATATATATATATATATATATATATATATATATATATATATATATATATATATATATATATATATATATATATATATATATATATATATATATATATATATATATATATATATATATATATATATATATATATATATATATGGGTGCCAAAATTTTAGGATCACCTCTATTTTCGTTAAGTTCTAGTGCTCAAAAGTTTAAGCACCTCGAAAAAAGCCTTCATGCAAAATTTGACCTAAATCGGACATGCGTAAGGGGTGCTGCCCGGTGGTAAAGGTTTGACAATTTTCGACCTTGAAAAAGCACCATAGGGGGGAGTACATGAAATTTCCAAAATCGACATGTTCTTTGATGCCGAAACTCTTAAAACTGCATGAAACATCGAAATTTAGTGTTATCTCGAAAAAAATTTTTTTTGAAAAAATCAACTTTCTGGGACTTAGAAAAATTTTCATATTTTTTCTAAGTCCCAAAAAGTCGACTTTTTCAAAAAAATTTTTTTTCGAGATGACACTAAATCTCGACGTTTCATGCAATTCTAAGCCTTTTGGCATCAAAAATTTTTTTTCCATTTCGAAAATTTCATGTACTCCCCCCTATGGTGATTTTTCAAGATATATGAAAATTCCACTAAGTGGACTAAGAAGGCTTTTTTGTTTAGATTAGCATCACTGTTCTCATACAAATAGGCAACGCAAATGTCAAGCACTAGTTTGGAAAAATGGTGCTGACTGTGTGACATAAACACTGAAGCATGCTTTTGTGAACTACTTGAAACAATCTGAATCAATTGGTGTCAAAATTAGTATCCGAAATTATTTAATAAAAGTATGAAATATATTTTCATGAGACTGTTATAAAAGAAGAGAAAGGCATTATCACACCACTAGGTGGATTAAGAAGAGGTTTTTTAGATTAGCATCACTGATTACAAATATGTAACGGAAATGTCAAGCACTAGTTTGGAAAAATGATGCTGACTGTGTGACATAAACACTTAAGGTGAAATGTAGCGTCATAAAATGCGCGCAAAATTTTATCCGTTTCAGTTGAACGAACCGTCGCACAAAGCATACCAAGAAAAACGGACACATAGAAACAAGAACTTTTTTCAATGATTGAGCGCAGTTTACCTCTCGTTATATAGACTTGTAAAAAATTTCTCAAAGGGAATGTATTCCAAGACTTCCAAACCCAGACATTTTCCTGGTGTGGATTCAGTATTCTCCCAATACGGCTCCGCCACTCCTTGGCTGCGAAGTCTGTTGAAACAAATGGTCATATTCAACAATAAATGTAATACCAAGACTTTGCTTTGCTTGACGACGTTTATTCGAGTTGTTTGTTATTATTGTTTGTATCTCAGGTAAATGAACGATAATACTTGGCTTGTATTCATTTCATTCAGTAACTTGTCAATGTTGAAGTTTTAGTTTTGTTAAAAAAAATTGCTACAATCTAAAATAATACCTGTTTTACGATATTACACAGCCAAGCATTATTGCTTCAGCAACATCAATGCATTGAACACAACAGAGTTGGACATTATTAGCATTATAAATTACAGCTACTTATAAAATAAACGATTTCTTACAATACTCATTTTATTGTATTCAACTCGTTTTTATTTCAACACAAAACCCAATACTGCATAAATTCGCGTCATTATTTGATATGTAATTTTTGCTCACGATATAATGCCACCGTGCCCACCGTGCATTTCTCACACCACCTCAATACGAAACAGCAGCGCGCAAGCAATAAAAAAATGCGGAAAAGTTTTTTGTAAACTTTTTCAAATTTCGGTTGTTTTAGCTAAAATTTTATAATTTTGAGTTGCATTTTCAGATTCTTTGTGAAATTCTGCTACAAACACTACTTTTCAGTTCTAAAATCATCCCCGTGGAACGGAACAGTTACCGTTTATACATTTCAAAAACCAATTACGGCTCGGCAAAGCAAAATTTCAAAATTCTAAGAATACTTAGTTATGATAAATTTGATTTCGAAAACTTAAGTGTTTTTGGTTTTTCGAAAATCGGTCTAGTTTTTGAATAATTGATCAAAAACGCGATTTTCGCATTCCGCTACATTTCACCTTAAGCATGCTTTTGTGAACTATTCGAATCAATGTGAATCAATTGGTGTCAAAATTAGTATGCAAAATTATTTATCAAAAGTATGGAACATATTTTCATGAGACTGTTATGAAAGAAGAGAAAGGCATTATCACACCACTAGGTGGATTAAGAATTTTAGATTAGCATCACTGTTCTCATACAAATAGGCAACGCAAATGTCAAGCACTAGTTTGGAAAAATGATGCTGACTGTGTGACATGCTTTTGTGAACTACTCGAATCAATCTGAATAAATTGGTGTCAAAATTGGTATCCGAAATTATTTAATATAAGTATGAAATATATTTTCATGAGACTTTTATGAAAAAAGAGAAAGGCATTATCACACCACTAGGCGGATTTTTTAGATTAGCATCACTGTTCTCATACAAATATGCAACGCAAATGTCAAGCACTAGTTTGGAAAAATGATGCTGACTGTGTGACATAAACACTGAAGCATGCTTTTGTGAACTACTCGAATCAATCTGAATCAATTTGTGTAAAAATTAGTATCCGAAATTATTTAATAAAAATATGAAATATATTTTCATGAGATTTTTATGAAAAAAGAGAAAGGCATTATCACACCACTAGGCGGATTTTTTAGATTAGCATCACTGTTCTCATACAAATATGCAACGCAAATGTCAAGCACTAGTTTGGAAAAATGATGCTGACTGTGTGACATAAACACTGAAGCATGCTTTTGTGAACTACTCGAATCAATCTGAATCAATTTGTGTAAAAATTAGTATCCGAAATTATTTAATAAAAGTATGGAATATATTTTCATGAGACTGTTATGAAAGAAGAGAAAGGCATTATCACACCACTAGGTGGATTATTTTACTAGATGGATTGAGAAGGGTTTTTTTATTCTATAATAGAATTTTTTTAAGGCACTATGATGCCAAGGGTATTTTCTTATTTTAATTAACGACTAACTTAAAACTATGATAGTATCGTTAGGTAATGTCTTATTATGGTCGCAGTGGTCTAATGTTGTAAAACGGAGTGAAAGAAGGAGGCAGGAGAAAAAAATGACTAAAGAACGACATAGATCTAGTTAGTTGACATAGAGATGGTGAAGAGACGGGGGAAGTGGAAGCGCAAATTTTAGTGACAAAAAAAATCTTGTTAGTTCCAATGAAGATAATGTACAGGAACTAGAGATCGCGAGAACCGAGCGGATGTTAAAGTTGAACAAGTAGGTGAAGAATATTCTTAACCACAGTTGAGAAATTGTCCTGGAATAAGGGAAACTTTCTTGCTGATATCATATATTATACTTGTATATTCATGTGTTTGAGGAAATGGAATTTGAGAAGCATATATGAACTATCCCGACTCGTCAACACATCCCAAACCGGAGCCTCAGGTGGTCTACCTCGGGCCCTAAGGGATTCCAACAGCTTCGACCTGGCTTCGCGATATTCTACGCACGACCACACGACATGCTCGATGTTATGATTACCGTCGCCACAGGTGCAGAGCCCGCCGGAGATGTGCGTTGAATGTATAGTGATTTGACATGAGCCGTGACATAACACGAATGAAATCACGACTCACGTTCATCCCCTTGATCCAAGGTTTCGTCAATACCTTCAGGAATCAGGAATCAGAACAATTTGGCTCAAATGCCACGTTCCCCTTGATATTTGGAGATTTGTGCCTTGCCATCAACTGGTTTTTAGCATAATTTTCCCGATATAAGAGGGAAGGATTGAAGGGAAATGGTAAGGTTTGGACTAGGAGGATGGGGAAAATTGACGACACAAAAAAGCAGAAGTAAATTCTGCACCCCTAAGGGATGCTGAACAATCTACTGGGGATCACATTTAGTGGAAGCAGAAGTAAATTCTGAACCTCTACGAGGTTCCGAACAGTCTGCTGTAAAACCTATTTAGGTTTGTTACTATGTGCGTTCTTTCTGATGAACGATGCGTAGTTAATAAAACCTCCAACCCCCGAGAGAATTTAGAGATTTCACAAAAGCGACACCATTCTGCACTGAAGAATCCAGAACAATTCGTAGTATATACGAGCAGAAGTGAATTCGGTACCCCGTAAAGGATGCCAAACAATCTGCTAAACCCTATTTAAGGTGAATACAGAAAGGATTCATTCACTCCAGGAAGAATGATGAACACTTCTGACTATAGCTCCTTATGACATTGGGTGAGAAACGAGAGAATATCCTTTTGCTGTGATGTTTGGATGCAGCCCAAGACGAATCTTGTGCTTTATCCAACTAGTTGGAAGTATAAAGCTGGTTCCGGACCAACGAAATCATTCGTTGCACCAGCTCTAGTCAACTCATCAACCCATTCATTTCCAGTAATACCAGAATGGCCGTGTACACATAAGAAGTTAACAGCGTTTGAGACGTTAAGGTCTTCGACTCGACCGTGAATCATTCAAACTTAGTGCTTTTAAAGCTGCCTGACTCTCGAAACAAAAATTAATTCGTTTATCACAGATCCTCTGCTGAAGTGCCAATTGTATTCCACACAGAATCGTGTAGATTTCTGCTTCAGTACAGTACAGTATTTACCAAGTGAATGAGCCTAGCCTAATTTCCCGACAGTAGACACCAGTACCAGCACGACCATTCAACAGAGAACCGTCCGTATAACAAACTGTGTGTTCATCAAGTTGTCGTTTTAAATAACCAGACAAGCATTCCTCACGATGAGGATAGCTCACATTGAATGTTTTGAAAGGAAAACTGCATGTGAGAGTTAAATCATTGGAGCTAGTAAATACTCATCCCAGGTAACCATTTGAAACCACAAGCGAGTGTGGCTAGTAGCAAAGTCTACAGAGTTACTGCTAGAAAGCCATGTAACCTTAGGACGGTATGCACAAGATAATGCTTCTTGTTTTAGGAACACGTATAGTGGTTTATTGTACAGTAGCGCCTCTAGAGCAGCAGTAGGAATTGCCGTGAATGCCCCTGTCGTCGCCATTAGGACCATCCTTTGGAGATGATTTAGCTTTGACTGAACTGTCGCAACTTCTTCTTTCTGCCACCATACAAGGCATTCGTATGCTAAAATTGGTCTAACGATAGGTGTGTAGATCCAATGAATGTAGTTGGGTTTGAGTCCCCATGATTTTCCATAAGCTCGTCTATATTGGATGAAAGTCATGCAAGCTCTTTTAATCCTGATGTCAATGTGAGCAGACCAATTCAGTTTTGAATCACGAATAACTCCAACGTATTTAACTTGATCAACCACAGTTTCACGGCTGCTCGGTCATCCATGGAAGTTGACCATGAATGTCAACTTCCCTCTCTGAGCAGCCTAGATAGCCGTGTAGTGTCGGTAGCGATTTCCCAACTGGCTAAGAATAACGCTACGGTCCACCTGTACCGGTGGTATAAGTCCACCAAACAGGTAAGCCGTGTGGCATCCGGCGGAATTATTTTTTACCACGAATTGATCCACTGGTTTCCTGTTCCATGTCGTAAAAGGCCACAAAAATAGGAACTCCTAAGTCAAGGTGTATTTCCATTCGTACCGCATCTCTCGGATCGATCGGACGTTATTTCGTGCTCTGCCGTGTGTGTTTTTCCTTGCTAAAGGTTTTTTTCTCACACATTCGATAGTTTACCAGACTAGTATAATAGTGATCAGACGGTGCCTATCATCAAAACCTGCCGTTATTCCATTGTGTATCCAAGAGGGTTTGCTCTTTGTTTGCGGTGCTAGTGATTGTTCCCGTGCGAAGGTTCCGCACACTAGCAGCAGAGACAATCATCTTGCTGACCTTGAACTGGATTAGTGGTGTCTAGCTAAGTATAATCCTAGTGTTTTGTTTTTATCATTCTACCCGTTTATCTCAACATATCTCAATAAAGCGTGTGTTTACTTTACTATGAACGAGGGTGGAGGGCGTCCTCCCTCAAATGATAATCTCTCCATAAAAATGGATGGCATAGAACTCCTGGATAATTTATCTTCCCCTGATAACCCCTCTCGCACACGTGTGTGGCCAACCGGTTCTGCGGGGCCCTATGTGGTATACTTCCGGTCCAAAAAAGAACAATCACTCAATTTGATGCAAATATCAATTGAGCTGGCTAAGTACTACTCGGACGTTATCCAGATAGCAAAAGTTCGAGCGAAAAAGTTGAAAGTTGTCGTGAAAACCCTCGAGCAGGCAAATCAGATCGTTCGCCATGAGGCCTTTACGAGGAATTACCGCGTTTACATACCAGCTCGGGAAGTGGAGATTGACGGCGTGGTTAGTGAGGCGAGTTTGACCTGCGAATACCTTCTGAAGAGTGGGGTTGGCTGTTTCAGAGATCCTGCTCTTCAGAATGTTAAAATACTGGACTGCAAGCAATTGAGTTCAGTAAAAATTGCAGAAGATAAGACAAAAACTTATTCTTCATCAGACTCATTTCGGGTAACTTTCGCTGGATCTGCTCTTCCCAATTACGTCCTTCTGGGCAAGGTTCGCTTACCTGTACGCTTATTTGTCCCGCGGGTAATGAATTGTACCAATTGCAAGCAGCTGGGTCACACAGCCACCTACTGCGGCAATAAGCAAAGATGCATTAAATGTGGAGGGGAACATGCAGACGAATCATGTGGCAAAAAAGCTTCAAAGTGTCTTTACTGTGGGGAAAACCCAGATGAATTGAATTCATGTCCCGCGTACAAACTGCGCGGAGAAAAATTGAAGCAATCTCTTAAAGAACGTTCCAAACGAACTTTCGCAGAGATGCTGAAGAACACCATGCCACCTGTCGAATCGATGAATCTCTTTGATTGTTTGCCTACCGACGAGAATGATTCCGATGACCCTCAAGAGGGATCATCCTTTACTATGCCTAGCGGTTCTAGGAAAAGAAGGACGATCTCATCTCCTAAACTGCCTTGTAAAGGCCCAAGGATATCCATTGCGGGGACCAAAAAAATTACAAATACTCGAAGTGCTTCCCCAAAACCGAAGCAAAAGGCTCCTGGTCTAGCGAACTTAGCATCAGACCAAGAGTTTCCTGCACTTCCCGGTACACCAAAAACCCCGAGTACCCCTAAAATACAAACTGAGAATCAATCAAGTGCTGGAATACTGAAATTCTCTAACATTGTGGACTGGATTCTTAGAACCTTCAACGTCACTGATCCTCTCAAGAGTCTGTTGATGACATTTATGCCAACAATTAAAGCATTTTTGAAGCAGTTGACTGCAAAATGGCCCCTCCTTTCAGAGATTGTATCCTTTGATGGCTAATACATCGAACGAGGTTAAGGATGCAATCACTGTACTACAGTGGAATAGCAGAAGTATCCTCCCGAAAATTGATTCCTTCAAAGTTCTTTTAAATAGTTTGAAATGCGACGCATTTGCTTTGTGTGAAACCTGGCTGACCTCAAATGTAACCCTCAACTTCCACGATTTTAACATAATTCGCCTGGATCGAGATGATCCCTACGGAGGAGTACTTTTGGGGATCAAAAAGTGCTATTCCTTCTTCCGAATTAACCTCCCATCGATACCAGGTATTGAAGTTGTCGCATGTCAGGTCAGAATTAAAGGCAAAGACCTTTGCATTGCTTCCATCTACATTCCTCCAAGGGCCTCGATTGGGCATCGGCGGCTAAGCGATATCATCGAGCTCCTTCCCGCACCAACGTTAGTTTTAGGTGACTTCAACTCACATGGTATGGGTTGGGGTTGTCTTCATGATGACAATAGATCAACCGTGATCTATGATCTTTGCGATAACTTCAATATGTCAATTCTTAATACGGGAGAAATGACACGGATTCCTGCACCACCAGCAAGACCAAGTGCGCTGGATTTATCCCTTTGCTCGACATCACTACGGCTGGATTGCAAGTGGAAGGTGATCCCTGATCCCCACGGTAGCGATCATCTACCTATCGTAATTTCAATCACCTGCGGATTACGACCATCGGAGACAATCAATGTTTCGTATGACCTCACACGAAATATTGATTGGAAAGAATACGCTAATTCGATGTCTGAGAAACTCAAAACAACACAAGAACTTCCTCCGGAGGAAGAGTACACGTTTTTGGCTGGCTTGATTCTCGACTCCGCGATTCAAGCTCAGACGAAACGTGTACCCGGCGCGAAAACTAACATCCGTTCTCCCAATCCGTGGTGGGACAAAGAGTGCTCATCATTGAACGCGGAAAGATCTTTAGCATTCAAAAAGTTCAGAAAATATCTAACACCTGATAATTATCGCAATTACGCGCCGCTAGAAAAGCAAATGAAGAACTTAGTTAAAGCAAAAAAACTAGGTTACTGGCGACGGTTTGTTGACGGATTAACAAATGAAACATCGATGAGCACTCTTTGGAACACAGCCCGACGAATGCGCAACAAAAACACCATGAACGAAAGCGAGGAATATTCTTACCGCTGGATATTCGATTTCGCTAAAAAAGTATGTTCTGACTCTGTTCCGGAACAGACGATCATGCGCGTCGCCTCATCAAACAGAAACGAAACACCTTTTTCGATGGTAGAGTTCTCACTTGCGCTCTTGTCGTGTAACAATAAAGCTCCGGGGTTGGACAAAATTAAATTCAACTTGTTGAAAAATTTGCCTGACTCTGCTAAAAGACGCTTATTGAATTTATTCAACAGGCTTCTTGAGGATAATATTGTCCCACATGACTGGAGACAAGTTAGAGTTATCGCCATTCAAAAACCAGGAAAACCAGCCTCCGATCACAATTCGTATCGGCCGATTGCCATGCTTTCTTGTATCCGGAAATTGTTCGAAAAAATGATTCTGTTTCGTCTAGACAATTGGGTCGAGACTAATGGCTTACTTTCAGATACACAATTTGGTTTCCGCAGGGGCAAAGGAACGAACGATTGTCTTGCGTTGCTCTCAACAGAAATTCAAATGACATTTGCTCGTAAAGAACAAATGGCATCAGTTTTCTTAGACATCAAGGGGGCTTTTGACTCAGTTTCAATAAACATCCTATCTGAGAAGTTGCATCAGCATGGTCTTTCACCAATTTTGAATAACTTTTTGTATAATCTATTGTCCGAGAAATACATGTATTTCGCGCATGGTGATTTGTCGACAATACGATTCAGTTACATGGGTCTTCCTCAGGGCTCATGCTTAAGCCCCCTTTTATAAAATTTTTACGTAAACAACATTGATGAATGTATCAATACATCTTGCACGCTAAGACAACTTGCCGACGACAGCGTTGTGTCTATTATAGGACCCAAAGCAGCCGATCTTCAAGGACCATTACAAGATACCCTCGATAACTTGTCAACATGGGCTCTTCAGATGGGTATCGAGTTCTCTACGGAGAAAACTGAGCTGGTTGTATTTTCAAGGAAGCGAGAACCAGCACAACTACAGCTTCAACTAGGGGGTGAAAACATAGCTCAGGTCTTCACATTTAAATATCTCGGGGTCTGGTTCGACTCCAAAGGCACCTGGGGATGTCATGTTAGGTATCTGAAACAGAAATGCCAGCAGAGAATCAACTTTCTTCGTACAATAACCGGAACTTGGTGGGGTGCCCACCCAGGAGACCTGATTAGGCTGTACCAAACAACGATATTGTCCGTAATGGAATATGGGTGTTTCTGCTTTCGCTCCGCCGCGAATACGCATTTCATTAAGCTGGAAAGAATACAGTATCGTTGCTTGCGTATTTCCTTAGGTTGCATGCAGTCGACTCATACGATGAGTCTCGAAGTGCTTGCGGGCGTCTTACCGTTGAAAAATCGATTTTGGGATCTCTCATATCGATTGCTAATCCGATGCGATATTTTGAATCCGATGGTGATTGAAAACTTCGAAAGGCTTGTCGAGCTCAATTCTCAGACCCGTTTTATGTCCTTGTATTTTGATTACATGGCTCAGAATATTAACCCTTCTTCGTTTGTTCCCAACCGTGCTCATTTCTTGGATACTTCTGATTCTACTGTGTTTTTCGACACTTCCATGAGAGAAGAGATTCGTGGAATTCCGGATCACGTACGCCCTCAAGTGGTCCCTAATATTTTTTATAATAAATTTAGAACAGTCAACTGTGAAAAGATGTTTTACACTGACGGATCAAACATCAACAGGTCCACAGGCTTCGGCATCTTCAATCAAAACATCACCGCTTCTTACAAACTCAGTGATCCGGCTTCAGTTTACGTCGCAGAATTAGCTGCTATTCAGTACACCCTCGAGATCATTGAAACCTTGCCCAAAGACCATTACTTCATTGTCACGGACAGTCTAAGCTCAATAGAAGCTCTCCGGGCAATGAAGCCAGGAAAGTATCCCCCATATTTCCCAGGGAAAATACGGGAACACTTGAGAACTTTATCTGGTCGGTCTTATTTAATATCCTTAGTCTGGGTCCCATCACATTGTTCCATTCCAGGCAATGAAGAGGCAGACGCGTTGGCTAAGGTGGGCGCATTAGAAGGTGAAATTTATGAAAGACCAATTTGCTTCAACGAATTTTTCAGTGTATCTCGTCAAAGGACGCTCGAAAGTTGGCAAACTTCATGGAGTAATGGGGAACTGGGACGATGGTTACACTCCATTATCCCAAAGGTATCGACGAAACCTTGGTTCAGAGGGATGAATGTGGGTCGGGATTTCATTCGTGTGATGTCCCGGCTCATGTCTAATCACCACATCTTGAATGCACACCTCCGGCGTATCGGCCGCGTGGAGAGCGGTCTCTGCACTTGCGGTAAGGGTTATCACGACATTGAACATGTTGTCTGGGTATGTACCGAGTATTGTGGCGCCAGATCACAGCTAAT
Source organism: Malaya genurostris (assembly GCF_030247185.1). NCBI lineage: Eukaryota > Metazoa > Arthropoda > Insecta > Diptera > Culicidae > Malaya > Malaya genurostris. Next base: position 185,465,051 of record NC_080571.1, read on the forward strand.
TGACTCCCTTCGGGCCCGAGGTATATCACCCATGGTCCCAGTACGAGACGTGTTGGCCCATCGAGACCTTCCCTATATGCTGCTATTATATCAGTTCATAAAGAACATTAACTTACAAGTCTGATCTGCTGAAGGGTTCCACAACATCCTCCTTCAACCTCGTACCTAACATCCGCTCGAACCTCCTCAACTGTTGTCTGTCCTCCATCTTCATCGAAAAACTAACAAGATCTTTCTGCTGTCACTAATTTTTTGCTCCCCCGTCCCCGTCTCTTCACCATCTCGATGTCAACTAATTAGATCTTATCGCTGACCTAAGTAGTTTCGCTCCCTTACCACCTTTTTCAACAACATAAACTTCTCTCTGTTTTTTTTTTCTTTCTCTTCCACAAAATTCACCACCACGGAGAGCCGCTCAAGTCGATGATTATGCGGGCCATCAGCCGGCTCCCCGTAGTCGGGGGTGTTTTCCGCGGACCCACACGAACGAAAAGATGCGACCAAGCCAGCCACTGCCGACCACCCGTTGAAGACTAGATCTCCCAAAGCTCATATGATGTGAAAATAAAAAAAATCTAGTTTAAGTAGTTTAAACATATGCCCTCGGCATCGTATAGCTTAACGCAATGTGCCTTAAAATATGTTATTAAATTTAAAAAAAAAGAGGTGTATTTCCGTGCCGATGGCTGAATGGCTGCAGGAGGTTAAACAATGCAGTCGTGAACGGAATATCGTGGGGTTTTCCCTTACTGTGTTAAGCGAAGCTCTGGCATAGCGGACGAATTCTTTCTTCGCAACTCGTGGGATTTAAATGATTAAAACATCAAAAAAAATCCTTACATGGTTCGTTATAGGCGATTATAAGCCAATATATTTGGTTTCTTGTAGTTGTTGTACGGTTAGTGCTGTAGGTGAAATGTTCGTTACTCTAATTGATAATGGGTAGAGTGGCACAAATCAATCTTCATCATAAACGTACAGCAACTATGAATCTATCCAGACTTCTGCAAGAAGGTAAAGCTTCTATAGCTTTGGTTCAAGAACCATATTTCCAAAAGGGAAACTTCTACGTTGGAAAATTGTTAAACCCAGTCTTTGTTGCCTTCAACAAGACCGGTATGACTAATCCACGTGAAATGCCTCGAGCATGCATACTTGCAAATAGTGCTCTCTATGTTTCTCTCATATCGGAGTATCCCGAGTTGTGGGATATTTGTGCTGTCACAGTTGGTATGACTATTGATGGCATAGACAGGAAATATGTCTATTGTTCGGCATATTTGTCGCATAACCAACCTTCGCCAAGCGATGACTTCAAAAAGTTTGTATCATACTGCTGCAAGAGTGATTTACCGCTTGTAATCGGCAGTGACATAAATGCTCACCATATCATTTGGGGCAGCACGGATATAAATTCGAGAGGCTCTGATATGATGGAGTTTGTGAGCAGTACAAACCTGCACATAGTCAATGCAGGAAACCGTCCAACTTTTGCGAGATCTGGAAGAGAGGAGGTTTTGGACGTAACTCTCTGCTCTGATAGAAATGCGCATGAGTTGGTGAATTGGCTCGTCTCCGATGAGCTCGAACCTTCGCTCTCTGATCATAAGTACATATTCTTTGATCATTCAAACGTTAAATTTGATATTATCACATATCGTAAACCCAAATCTACAAACTGGGACCTCTATGAAGAGGGCTTGGCGACTAGATTTTACGGGTACCAACCAACAATTGTAACCCCAATTGATTTGGAAAATGTTGTCGACGAGACAAATTCACTCATAGTTGCAGCATATGAAGAGGCTTGTCCACTTCGGATTGTGCGAGCTACTAGAGGAACTCCTTGCTGGAATGCTGAACTTGCTAGACTAAGGATACTATGCAGAAGAGCTTGGAACCACCGACGCAGAAATGAGTCGGAGGCATTCGTGTCGGCTCGAAGGGCTTACAAAAATGCTCTTCGATCGTCTGAGCGAAGTGGTTGGAAAAGCCTCTGCACAAATGTCTCCAGTCTCAACGAGGCTTGCAGATTAAATAAGTTACTTTCGAAGTCCAAGGACTTTATTGTCAGTTTCTTAAGAACTTCAGATGGTGAACACTTGTCTGATGAAAGTGATGTACTTCACTATCTTTTTAACACTCACTTTCCAGGTTGTATGGATCCATCACCGACAGCTCTTCCCGAGACTTTTTCAGGTAGTTACGATTCTTGGGCCCTTGCTCGAAGCGTTGTGACGATTGAATCGGTCAAATGGGCAGTTGAGAGTTTTGCTCCGTACAAGTCTCCTGGAAAGGATGGAGTTTTCCCAGTGTTACTGCAGAAAGGGTAAGAACATTTCAAACATGTTTTGAAGAAAATACTTACTTTTAGTCTTGCGACTTTATATATTCCAAGAGCCTGGCAGGAAATAATTGTCAAATTTATTCCCAAAGGCGGTCGCGACACTTATGAGGAAGCGAAGTGTTTCAGGCCTATCAGTCTTAGCTCATTTCTTCTTAAAACAGTGGAACGCATAGTCGATCACTATATCAGGAATGTTAGTTTGGGCGTGCATCCGCTACATGGAATGCAACATGCTTACCAGCGTGGAAAGTCCACTACAACCCTGTTACATGATGTTGTGTACAACATTGAAAAAGCTTTCTCACAAAAGCAATCTTGCTTGGGAGTTTTCCTAGATATTGAAGGTGCCTTTGATAGCGTGTCTTTCAATTCAATTCTGGAAACAGCCCGTGGTCATGGAATACCTTCAAGTATCATAAATTGGATACACGCAATGGTTAACAATCGACTTCTTTGTTCATCGCTTCGGCAAGCAGAGATTAAAAAGTTGAGTGTCTGTGGGTGTCCTCAAGGTGGTGTACTATCCCCACTTTTATGGAACCTAGTCGCTAATGGTTTGTTAAGGAAACTGAATAACCTTGGATTCCCGACTTATGGTTTTGCCGACGATTATCATATATTGATGACCGGTATAAGCATTAACACTCTCTTTGATTTAATGCAACAAGCCCTGCGATCTGTTAAACAATGGTGTTGCAGGTTGGATTATCTGTAAATCAGGAGCTCGTTCGTTGCAGTTCTTTGGTTCAGAGGTCACTGTGGTCGATCAAGTTAAATACGTCGGGGTTATTCTTGACTCAAAACTGAATTGGTCTGCTCACATTGATTTCAGGATTAAAAGAGCATAGCTTTCGGCCAATACAGACGAGCTTTTTGAAAATCATGGGGACTCAAACCCAGATATATTCATTGGATCTACACAACTATTGTTAGACCAACTTTAGCATATGGATGTCTTGTATGGTGGCAGAAAAGGGAAGTCGCGACAGTTCAGTCAAAGCTAAATCATCTCCAAAGGATGGTCCTAATGGCGATGACAGGAGCATTCACGACAACTCCTACTGCTGCTCTAGAGGCGCTACTGTGCATTAAACCACTTCATGTGTTCCTAAAACAAGAAGCATTATCTTGTGCATACCGTCTTAAGGTTACAGGGCTTTGGAACAGTAATCCATTAGCTTATGCTACCAGCCACACTCGCTTGTAGTCGCAAATGGTTACGTGGGATGAGTATTTACTCGCTCCTAGTGACCTAACTCTCACATGCAGTTTTCCTTTCAAAACATTCAATGTGAGCTATCCTCTTCGTGAGGAATGGTTGTCTGGTTGTCTGGAACGACAACTTGATGAACACATAGTTTGTTATACGGACGGTTCTCTGTTGAATGGTTGTGCTGGTGCTGGTGTCTACTGTCGTGAAATGAGGCTGGAGCAGTCTCTTTCACTTGGTAGATACTGTACTGTGTTCCAAGCAGAAATCTACGCAATTCTGTGTGAAGTACAATCGGCGCTTCAGCAGAGGATCTGTGGTAAACGAATTTATTTTTGTTCCGACAGTCAGGCAGCGTTAAAAGCACTCAGTTCGAATGACTCACGGTCGAATCTAGTGATCGCATGTCGAACTCAAATTGAAGACCCCAGCATTTCAAATGCTGTTTACTTCTTATGGGTACCCGGCCATTCTGGTATTACTGGAAATGAATGGGCAAATGAGTTGGCTAGAGCTGGTGCAACGAATGATTTCGTTGGTCCTGAACCAGCTTTACCACTTTCAACTAGTTGGATAAAGCACAAGATTCGTTCTTGGGCTGCATCCAAACATGCCAGCTACTGGCGCAGCTTGCAAACTTGCGCTCAGGCAAAAGCATTTCTACCATATTTAAATCTGAAAATGTCAAAGTGTCTACTGCATTTCTTCAAGCATCATTGCAGTATTCTGATCAGAGCTCTGACTGGATATTGCAAATTCAATTATCACATAGCTACTACTCAACGTGCTGAGTATTATTCGTGTGATTTGTGTGAATGCGATGAGGGTACTTCATATCATCTGATATGTAACTGTCCCGCATTGACGCAGCTACGTATCCGGGTTTTTGGTTCTCCATACATGGTTGAGTCTGTGTAGGCGGAGCTAAAATTGAAGGATATTCTCTCGTTTCTCACTTAATGTGGTAAGGAGCTACAGTCAGAAGAATTCATCGTTCTTCCTGGAGTGAATGAATCCTTTCTGTATTCACCTTAAATAGGGTTTAGCAGATTGTTTGGCATCCTTTATGGGGTACCGAATTTACTTCTGCTCATACATACTGCGAATCGTTCTGCATTCTTCCGGGAGTGCAGAATGGTGTCGCTTTTGTAAGATCTCTAAATCCTCTCGGGGGTTGGAGGTTTTATTAACAGCAGACTGCTCGGGACCTCGTAGAGGTTCAGAATTTACTTCTGCTTCCACTAAATGTGATCCTCAGCAGATTGTTCAGCATCCCTTAGTGGTGCAGAATTTACTTCTGCTTTTATGTGTTTTGTGTCGTCAATTTTTCCCATCCTCCTAGTCCAACCCTTACCATTTCCTTTCAATCCTTCCCTCTTATATATTGAGAAAATGATGCTAAAAACAAATTGATGGCAAGGCACAAATCTCCAAATATCAAGGGGAACGTGCCATTTAGGCCAATTTGTTCTGATTCTTGAACCTCAGAACCGAAGAACTGTAACGGACGAGCTCCTGTGATTATCCTACGATGAGTGAAAAGCACTATTGATGTTTTCCCGGATTTACAGATGATCAAAGAGAGTGGCAATGCTTGTACCGGTCATCAATATATGATAATCGTCGGCAAAACCATAAGTCGGAAATCCAAGGTTATTAGGTTTCCTTAACAAACCATCAACGACTAGGTTCTATAAAAGTGGGGATAGTACACCACCTTGAGAACACCCACAAACACTTAGCATTGCAATCTCTGCTTGCCGAAGCGATGAACAAAGAAGTCGATAGCTAAGCATTGCGTGTATCCAGTAAGGGAAAAACCCAAGATATTCCGTTCACGACTGCATTGTTTAACCTCCTGCAGCCATTCAGTCCTTGGCACAAAAATACACCTTGACTTAGGAGTTCCTATTTTTGTGGCCTTTTACGACACGAAACAGGAAACCAGTGGATCAATTCTTTCTAGAAAATAAGTCTTAGCCAGAGAGATACTGAAAAAATCATTGAAACAGATTGGTCCTTCTTAAATATCATCTTCTAATGCGCCCACCTTAAATAATGAGTCTGCCTTTTCATTGCCCGGAATGGGACAATGCGAAGGGACCCAGACTAACGATATTGAAAAAGACCGTTCAGATAAATTTCACAATCGTTCCCGTATTTTCCCTAGTATATGGAGAATACTGTAATGGCTTCATTGCCCGGAGAGCTACCATTGAGCATAAACTGTCCGTGACAATGAAGTAATGGTCTTTGGGCAAAGTTTCAATGATCTCGAGTATGTACTGAATAGCAGCTGGATCACTGAGTTTGTCGAATACCCAGCGGTTGGAATATTCTTCGCTTTCATTCGTTGTGTTATGATTGCTCATTTGTCGGACTGTATTCCAAAGAGTTCTTATAGATGTTTCTTTCCTTAAGCCGACGCCAATAACCGCGTTTATTGGCTTCAATCAAATTTTTAATTTTAGCGTCTAACGTCGCTTAATTTCGGTAATTATCAGGTGTTTCAGTTTTTCTAAACATTTTATACGCGGAGGCCTTCTCCGCGTTTAAATTTGTGCACTCTATTTCACACGGGTTATGAGGGCGGATGTTAGTTTTCGCGCCGAGTACACGTTTTGTCTAAGCTTTAGTTGCGATGTCGAGCATCAAGCTAGCCAAAAACGTGTACTCTTCCTCCGAAGGATGTTGTTGAGTTCTTTCAAGTTTCTCAGACATCGAGGTCGCATAGCTATTCCAATCAATATTTCGTGTGAGGTCATACGAAACATTGATTATGTTCGGTGGTTTTGAGCCGCTGGTGATTGAGATTACGATCGGTAGATGATCGCTACCGTCGGGATGATGAATTACCTCCCACGTGCAATTCAACCGTAACGTTGTTGAGCAAAGGGATAAATCCAGCGTAGTTGGTCTTGCTGGTGGTGCAGAAAACCGTGTCCTCCCGTATTCAAGATTGTCATATTGAAGTTGTCGCATATACTATAAATCATAGCTGACCTTTTATCATCATGAAGACAACCCGATCCCGTACCGTGTACTGTACTAAAGTCCCAACGTCGGCGTGGGAAGGAGCTCAATGATACTACTGCGCCGCCGATGCCCAATTGACGTTCTAGAGGAAATCTAGATGGAAGTAATGCAAAGGTCCTAGCCATTGATTGTAACATGACATGCGATAACTTAAATACCTGGAATCGATTAATAGCACTTTTTGATCCCCAAAAGTACTCCTCCGTAGGGATCATTTCGATCCAAGCGAATAATGTTAAAAGATATTTAAGAAATGCGTCATATTTCTGATTATTCACTAGAAATTGCAAAGAATCTAATTTTGAAATGATACTTCTGCAATTCCATTGTAAAACAGTGATTTGAATCGTGACATCGGTGGATGATTTAGCCATCGAAGGATACAATCGCTGAGAGAAGGGGCCAATTATTAGTCCACTGCTTTAAATATGTTTTTACTGTTGGCATGAAAGCAATTAAAATGCTTTTAAGAGGGTCAGAAATTTTGAAAGTTGAGAAAATCCAGTCCACAACATCAGAGAACTTGATAATTCCAGCACCAAGTTGGTTCTCTGGTAGATTTGCAGTAACGCTTGGCGATTTTGTAATCCCTGGAAGTGGTAGAAATTCCATCGCGGAATTGAGTTTTCCGTTAGCTGTTAGTTTTTGAAGCTCTTCGGAAGACACCTTCGAACCCTTACTAGGTAGCTTATGAGAGGATTTATGTATTCTTTTCCTACAGCTATGAGGGACCGCTGAATATGGACCTTCCAAAGGGTCGTCAGAATCGCTCTCGTCAATTGACAATCAGGCATATGGGTTCGTTGTTTGCTTAGGAGGGGTTGCACTGTTAAGCATCTCGGCAAAGGTACGGTTGTAGTGATCCTTTAGAAAACGCTTCATTCGATCTCCTCGCAGTTTGTACGCAGGACCTGCCGTTAGGTCATGTGGACCCTCCTTGCAGTAGAGACACTTTTCAGCATCCTTACCACAAGAGCCATCCGCATGAGCTTCTCCAAAGTTAGCACAACGTGGCTTATCGCTGCAATGGGTAGCTGTATGCCCCAATTGTTTGCAATTGGTGTAATTCATTACTAGAGGTAAAAAAGACAAACAGGCAGACGAACCCGGCCCAAGAGGGTGTAGTTAGGCAACGCCGATCCGGCGAGTCTGATTGAGAATAAGACTTTGTTCAATCCCCTGCGATCGATACTGAATGCAATCGCTTGCAGTCCAGTATCTTGACGTTCTTAACTGGGGGTTCTTAAAATAGCAAGTCAAACTCGAATCGGTGACCACACCGTCGATTTCTACTTCGCGAGCTGGCACGTAGACGCGGTACTGCCGCGATGTTTTCAAAATATAAATTTTTTCCTTGCACTTGCTCCGGAAATAAACCGCGTAAGGCCCGGTCGGGAGTGCACGTCCATTGGGATGTGAGACTTTTTGCTGATAACAGAATTCTCTATCTGATCATCGAGAATGAAGAAGGGGGGGGGGGGGGGGTTGATATTTAAATTTGACATGTTGCGGAGCTACCTCCGCGCAGAAATAAATGACTCGGGGAGAGAGGGAACGGTCGAGTACAGGAAAGAAAAATATACAAAATAATAGTATTTAACTTCAATACACCGGGAGCCACCAAGGTCCAGCCCTCGTCGATCGGCGTATCGCTGCTTCGATGGTGTGCAAAAAACCTCCGAGAGGAAAAAGCACACTCTTTTGTAATCCACACAGTGATATCACATACACCCCTGAATCTGGCCTTGATCGATCAAACAATCACCGGCGAACGGCACTGTTTCGGTCGTCCGCTCACAACAATGCGTATAATGTGCTTCAGCGTATAATGTGAAAAAAACCTGTCACAGGAAAAAGCACTATTTTCTATTACACAATAGCGATATAATCTAGTTTTGATCGTCCGGTCACTTTATCACACACGCCACTGGTTTTCATCGCTTTCGCAGTCAACACAAAGCACGTCCGTTCACTCGGAAGGTTGAAATCCTTGCATCAATTATTAATATTATTTCACCATTTGGATGGAAATATTTCCAAGTTTCGAAAGAAATTTTGATTAATAGCTATTAGTGTCATATTTTCTCTGCTGAAAATCTCCGGCATACCGGATTTCCCTGCCAAATACGACGGTTTTGAAGGAGTAAGTGATATATCAATGGGAAAGCATCGCTCTGATTGGTCAATCGATGCAAAAATGAGGCTGTTGGTATCATGCGAATCTATAAATATATGCGAAATTATAGCTAACGTTTCAGTTTTACATGTAGCATGCTAGAGATGGATTGTTGCTAGACAGCAAGACAAAAAGTGCCATAAAACGATTTGAAGCTATGGTTTGCTTTGATCTTGTGTCATGCGAGTTTGAATGAAATGCTTTGTTATTTCGCGATAATCTGAGGGTAAATTTAGCGCGCGTAAGATTATTTTCTAATTTAAATAAGATGAACTCGATTTATTGTAGAAATCGCAGAATGGTAGTGATGGTGGAGAACTGAACGCTATAAAAATAACTGCATGAATGCAAAACTTGAATACAAGCTTGGCGAAATTAAGCTTAAATATCGAAATCCGTTGCACGTAGGGATAACTGCATATATTTGGGCTATTAATGTAATTTCGGTAAACTTGACAGATACAAGACAAACACGAATCCGGGTTCGCCTGCTCGATGTTGGTTATTAATTCACTGAGGTCTTTTGTTACGCGAGAGATACGCACCGCGTAACTTCGGAAATCTGCATATAAAACAGCGTAGCTTCCGAAATCCTCGTAAGAAAGCCGCTTAACAAAGTTGTTCCACATCAATAGCTCGAACAACCCAGGGGGCTGATCTTTGAAGATTTTTCGACAGGCACGAATATTCATAACAACATAAAGATAATCGATATAACAACTCAGGTAATTATCCCTAAACTTTTCACAGGTACTTTTTGCAATTCAAGGTTATGGTGGATATTTTTGCCTTTCTCATATAGAAAGGCTATGAAAATTTCCTTTCTAACCGAGGCCCGGAGGGCCGAATGTCATATATCATTCGACTCAGTTCGACTAACTGATCAAATGTCTGTGTGTGTATGTGTGTTTGAATGTAACAAAAAATATGCACTCACTTTTTTAAGAGATTGCTGAACCGATTTTCACAAACTAAAATTCAAATGAAAGGTCTCATGGTCTTATAGCCCGATATTGAATTTCATCCCGATCCGATTCTGGAGATATAGGATGCACCAAAATAATGAAAAAAATCACTCATTTTTTCAGAGATGGCATAACCGATTTTCACAAACTCATATTCAAATATGGTCTTATGGTCCCACAGCGTGCTGCTAAATTTCATTTTGATCTGAGTTCCAGTTCCGGAGTTGCATGGTAATATGTGAACATTAGAGAGAAAGTGTGAATTCAATTTTCTCTGCCCAACCGATTTTCACAAACTAAGATTCAAATGAAAGGTCTTATAGTTTACTTAAAATTTCTAGAACATTTATCCGGATCCAACTTCTGGTTCCGGAACTAATGCGTAATAAGTGGAAAATTTTAAATTTAATTAGAATTTTTTCACAAACGATGTTCACAAACAGGTACAAATCCCATACAACTGTCTGATAAATTTGGCATTGAAGTGGTGCAGAAAAACATTTCAAATAAAACTCAGTTCGATTTCTCTGTGATGCTTTAACCGATTTTCACATAGCTTGATTTGAATTAAAGCTCATATTATCTTTAAAGCTACTGTGAGATTTCATCCGGATCCGATTTCCGGTTTCGCAGTTATAGGGCGATGAGTGTCAAAGTTTTCAAATCGCCATATATATACCATACCGAAAGAAGAAGAAAACACAAAACAAACTATGTGTGCTTTGTTCTATTTGTACTCGCTGTGAAGAAAACGAAACGGCTACGATTGTCTGCTGCTGTTGTGTAATATTGACTACAAGACGGTGCTGTGGTTCAAAAATTTTATAGTTATTTTAAGATCAGTTTGACCGAAAGAATAAACGAATGTCAATGAATTCAAATTTATTTCCAAAAATATGAAATTTTCGCATCTGGTAGTGTAGTAATACCGTGCCGGTGGTGTAGTGATTTCAATAACAAAAATAATAATAGTGATAATAATAAAAATAATAATCCTACTACATGTTTTATGCTGCTGAATTATGCTGTTAAGCTTGACTTACATATGCAGATGTAACAGACGTAAGTTAAGGTTTAACTAGGTTCAAAACTGTTCCAATTTGTAGGTCATATTTGTTGGTGGCCAACGAACCAACATCTGCTATTCCGGTAATCTGAATCCGGTTTCTGAAGTATTGGAAATAGTGATCAAAAACTTTAAAAAGGATTTCACTCACTTTTCATGACCAAATCGATTTTCACAAACTTAAAGGTTTAAAGTAAAAGTCTTACAATTTCATGCGGAATTTCTAAATTTGTTGTAGATACTACTTCCGGTTCCGGAACTACAGGGTGGGAAGGATTTGTAAAGTTTGTTAGATTAAGTGCGAACAAACTTTCCTGTATCTATTCAATGAACAGTTATTTTTGCGATTTCCACAGTAATATATATGATGTTATGAGTGATATGAGAAAGGCATCATTACACCACTAGGTGGATGAAAACAGGTTTATTCAATTTTTCTCGATGAGCTTAGATATTCATTTCAAAGTCGGTTCAAGCGTCGCTGAGAAATCGAAGTGAGTTCAATTTTTTTGTCACTGCTTTCGATGCTTTGGGAACAGGAAAATGGGGTACCAGAAGTACTGAATTACGTTTTTATGCTCACAAGCTAACAAGTCCTGCCAACTAGAAGAATTTATCAGACAGTTTTATGGGATTTGTACCTGTTTTTGAACATCGTTCGTAAAAAAATACTCATAAAATAATAATTTTCACATATCACGCTTTAGTTCCGGAACCGGAAGTCGGATCAGTGAAGCCGTTTTCGAGAAAATTAAGTGAACATTTTTTCTCTAATTTTCACATATTATTGTGTAACTAGCCTTTCTATATGAGAAAGGCAAAAGGAGTCATTTTCAAAACCAAGTTCAATTAAACATCTCAGCTATCAATGCTACCGACGAATATGCTCTTTCAAACGTACGCACCGCGGATAACCTCGGCCTTCCTTGTCAACATCTACACTACCCTTAATTAGTCAAGCAATTCCCCTATTTACAGGGACTTCCCGTTTTAAGCTATACCGGGGCTAGTCATGGTATTCCAATCGGAGTGGACAATTCACGATTAAATTTGCCGCTTATTTAACGATATAGACGAGACAAAGAGCCAGTAGCTATAAAAACTCGCATGGGATTGACTATCTTTGGAGTCGTTAGCGAGTCCAGTGAAATCCTACACATTTTGGTTCATATCTGCTGCTGTACTGGAGAATGACAGTTATAGGAAATGGTGAAAGATTACTTCCTGGTCGAGAACTTAGGTATTAATAAATGTATACTATGTTAATCGGAGGGGGATACACGTGCTTGAAAGATACTTCGTGAGACAACAAGACGAACGGAGTCCAGCAGATTTAAGAGAGGTTTGCAATCCAAGAAAGCTGAATAAAATCCGCGTCGTAAGGGATGCGGCTGCTTGTGCTGAAGGAAAATCCTTAAACTCCAATTAAAAGGACCAGATCGGCTGACCCCACTTTTAAAAATTCTGTGTAATTTCCGTCGAAAGTAATATGCAATGACTGGCGACTGATGAAAGTGTGACCCAGATGTATACGTCATGGATGTAGCAACCTTCGGAGCCAAATGTTCCCCGTACTCTGCGCATTAAAAATTTAAATGCAAAAGAATTCGAGTCCATATACGCATAGCAGTTTCAGTAATCGTCAATGACTATTCAGGTAACCGAGATACTATCAACGAAATAATTTGGATAGCTACTGAAATACGAATGATACACTGCAAAGTGGGTTTTGAAATACGAAACTAACAGTCAAACTCCTCGCTCAGGTCGGGAACGGGTGCATCGAGCCAGTGAAAAGTTTCACCGCAGATGAAACAACAAACTAGTGATAATATTTTCAGTTTCACGACACAGCTTTGCAAGGATCTTCAGCCTTTACTGACGTCGATATTACTCCTACAAAACGTCAAGTCCAACAAGTCACAACGAGCCTGTTCGATCCGCTCGGATTTATATCTAACTACAAGATACATGGAAAGATACTCTTTCAAGATGTGTGTAGATCTGTTACCCGAGTTGGAACAGGAGATATCAAGATGCTACTTCAACAATTACTCACCCGACTCACTTGAACTACACATTTTCGTAGACGTGAACGAGTTGACATACTGAAGCGTTGCGTACTTCCGTATCGTTTAGAATAGAACTCCAAGATATTCACTGGTTGCATCGAAGGGAAAAGTAACTCTGCTTCGACCGAAGACTAAAACGAATTGAACGCTTCTGTGCTTGGCGTAGGGTTGATGAGGAGCATCGTACAATATCATTCCCTGCCCATTGAGAGACGATTAATCTGGTCAAACTCTTCAACCATCATTCGTGGCTACGAGTAAACCCTCGAAAAAGTCGTCCTTACGTGACATTTCGTGTTGCCAAAATTCTAACCGGAATTAATATTGACAAATGGCACTGGGTACCGACACAGATGAATATTTCCGACGAAGCTACACAATGGGGTATCGGTCAAAATTTCGATCCACTGAGTTGCTGGTACCGTAGCCGAGCACCTTGGGCCATCAACTGAGCTCTTTTTGACAGATACTACTGAAGAACTGCGGAACTGAGAGTTCTAGCAAGGTCTCATACCAGGGAATGGATTTAGCGTGAAGGAATATTCGATGCCTTTTACGCAGCCCACCTGGGTTCGATTCCCAACCCAGCACAAAGGGCTTGAAAGATTTTCTGGTCTGATGAAGCGAATCGCTTGGCGAACCAAATATTTCGCAGAGTTGTGTCCACTAAAAGAAGGCAGTTTAGTTATTGTAGTTGAAAAATCTGTGAGAAACGGGTGGCTACGAAGCCGCATCGTCAAAACGTATACAGCTGCTGACGTATAGGTACGTAAAGTTGATGTTGATGTTATACTATGTATGAAGTAAGTCCCTCGATTTCCGTACACAGTATTGTCGGAGTAATCATGTTACTAGCAGACTAACAGCAGCACATTATATTGAGATATATTACCGTTATCATTGTATAGAGTTGAATGTTCTATTTTATAAATTATCGCTACGTTTGCTGTGGAAGTAGGCCTGAGCTAAGTCAAGTAGCATTACCAGATATGAAGAGTTTTATCATAAGCAATAAACCTAATTTGTACAAGTAACCTGAATTATAGCTCGATAGGATTTCCTGCAATCGTACAAATTACAAAGTTGAGAACTCAGTAGCCAACGAGCACTCGGTTAGATACTAATTGTAAGTAAACGAAAATGATGTAAAATCCCTAAATAACATTCCGTTTAATTTTAGTTCGAGTTCTTGCCATTTAAACAAAAGTGCGAAAATTTTAACAGATAATTCAAGTTAGCAAAAGGCTATACGATACGATGATCTAAACGTTTAGCTTCTACTAAAGGAGTCGAACTTAGGCATCTTATCAATGCAAATTATCCGAGTCTCTGATATGTCAAAAATTGAAGGTTAAGGCCGTTTACCATTTACTATCTGAACCGGTTAAAGAAAAGCTAAGAGAAATTACCAAATTTTTGTTCGACGGCTCTCTCAGGCAATGAGTTCGTGACGATATTTTTCATCTCTATGTAGCTAGTTTCAAACAACGAAAAAGAAGATTTGGCTGAACTATTAGCTGAGAGCTGAATTTGTAGGTTCGTTTGAAAGCTATAATCAGACCATTTATCAATATCGCAGTTGAAACGGCTGCTACTTCTGGTTTCGGAGATATAAGTTACGTAACTGACGCAACGCATTGTTATTTAACACTCAATTTTCTTGGAAATAGATACTATAGAACTAATGGCTGTCGCTTCTGGTTCCGGTAATATAATGGTATAGGTGAGGTAACCAACAACAAGCGTTGTTTTTGTCTTTATTTATAGTGAGGTGATAGAACTAGTAGAAAAAACTACATTGAAATTAGATCCGTAGTGTTATCATATATAACATTCGACTCACCTCGACGAGTGTGTATGTATATGTGTGCACCTCTCAATTTTCTCGAATATGACATAACCAATTTAAAAAAAAACTTAGGCTTGTTTGAAAGTTCTGGATCGTGAGATATATTAAAATATAAGATGTAACCGACAAAACGCGTTGTCTTTTTGCGCTCAATTTTCTCGAAAACGGCTGAACCAATTTCAACAAAATCAGTCTCGTTTGAAAGAGTTTCTTGATATGATTCGAAAATCGAAGGGATGTCACTTCTGGTTGCGGATATATAATGGTATAAGTGACGTAACTGACAATTAACACTTTTTGGTGGCTTTTTTAGGACCATTGATAGCGACTGATGGTCCCGGAGATATAGAGATTTTCCCCGCTGCCAAATTTCTTGAAGGTGGCTGAACTGATTTCAATCAACTTGGATTCGTTCCAAAATTGCTATTGGGTCATTGATCAAGTTCGAAGATCGACTGGTTATCACTTTTGGTTACGGAAAAATAATGGTACAAGTTACGTAACCGACAAAAAGCGTTGTTTTTTCGAATTCAATTTCTCGACAAACGTAGACTCATTTGAAATGGAAAACTACTTTTGAGTAATTGAACAAGTTCAAAGATCAAATGGCAGTCACTTCTGTTCCGGATACATAATAGTACAAGTGACGTAACCTAAAAACGCATTTTATCTGTTACTTCTCAATTCAATTGCTACAAAGTTAGGCGGATTTCGAAACTTTTATTGGTTCACCGAACAGGTTCGAAATTCAAATGCCTCCCAATTACCGTTTCGGAGATATCATGGCATGAGTGTCGTAAACGTCTAAAATTAAATTACCATTTAATTTTATTGTATATAAATTAGGCGATATCAACAACTCGTTCGAAACTAAAATTGGACTTTGGGATGATTTCGAAGATCATATGGCTGACATTTCAAGTTTCGGAGATATAATCGTAGATACTTTGAACGGAACCCAGTCATACATCTTAGCACAGTTGATCTTATGATTTGGTGCATCAGCACTCTAAGAATCATATTTTTAAATTCTATGTTTTCGACCGAAATTATACTCGGTACCGAAAACGGTATTTTCACTTGCGCGCTCCCCGTGTTGATTTTCCGCCTCGCACAAGAGAAACAAATAACTTCGATTGTCAGTCCGTGTTGAACAGTCGTTCGCACCGCACGCATATAGCTCTTGGCTCCTGGAAATTTGTCTGGCTACCTAGAGTTTCATTGATTCAAGGCTTCAGTCTTTTTCAAGGCAACCTGAATCACCAACAGTCTTTTTAAAGACTAACAATTAGTCAGCTTTTCTCAAGGCTATACAACGAGTGATATTAGAGTGACTAAGTGATACAAAGAGTGATATTAGAGTGACTAAGTGATACAAAGAGTGATATTAGAGTGACTAAGAAATTAATCATCCATTTTTAAGGCTAGCTATTCAAAGAACTATTATTCAAACTTCAAAATTCCATTCATTTCAAAAATGCCTGCGCCCAACCGGAAAGGCAACAAGCCTAAGGCTAAAAATAATTCAATACGGAACAAATCACAATCCGTTATTCAACATTTTTCTAATAACATTCACGATCTTATAGAATCTGAATGTAAAAATAAGAGACAATGGACGGATTTCCCTTCCGTTGAATCTATGACGTCTAACAATATTTACGAGATTCTTCCTGAATCCGATTGTAGCGACATAGAAGAAAATTCTTCAAAAATTCCCAAAATGGACGCCTTTCGTTCTGGGAGGTATATTTTAACGAGTCGTGGCTCGTGGGTTTCAAAAAAATATATTTTTATTCACATTAACTCTTAACTAATTACAAACGTCTTACTTCTACGCGTACACGAACTGTACCGCTCAACTGAAATCAATTAACTGACTCTCCTAAGCCCGATCATGGCTTTACCTGCGCTAACCTATTCTGCTGATGCACGCGTCTCATCGATATCCTGCTGATGTGGCGGTGGACTTCCGTTCTTCTTCCAGGGATCGTCGCTCGTCGTTGCTATGGTCGATCTGTCTAGTCAGCGTTTCTTGCTGTAGGCACCCGTGTGTTTCTGGTGTTGTTACTAATGAAGTTCTGTTGGGTCAGCAGTTATTATGGACGGGATCATTGTAACTCCTCCGGGGGGTGAAAAAGCATGTCCTCATGCGTCCTGATTTTGTTGATTTGCCTGTGATGAGCTTTTGGTTCGTCTTTTCTTCACGAGTTTAATAATAATTTTGTATAATAGTTTTCGGTGATAGAGGAAAGCATAAACAGAAATCGTAATGGTGAATATCATTGAGATGGAGATTCCACCTCTCAATTTTCTCGAATATGACATAACCAATTTAAAAAAAACTTAGGCTTGTTTGAAAGTTCTGGTTCGTGAGATATATTAAAATATAAGATGTAACCGACAAAACGCGTTGTCTTTTTGCGCTCAATTTTCTCGAAAACGGCTGAACCAATTTCAACAAAATCAGTCTCGTTTGAAAGAGTTTCTTGATATGATTCGAAAATCGAAGGGATGTCACTTCTGGTTGCGGATATATAATGGTATAAGTGACGTAACTGACAATTAACACTTTTTGGTGGCTTTTTTAGGACCATTGATAGCGACTGATGGTCCCGGAGATATAGAGATTTTCCCCGCTGCCAAATTTCTTGAAGGTGGCTGAACTGATTTCAATCAACTTGGATTCGTTCCAAAATTGCTATTGGGTCATTGATCAAGTTCGAAGATCGACTGGTTATCACTTTTGGTTACGGAAAAATAATGGTACAAGTTACGTAACCGACAAAAAGCGTTGTTTTTTCGAATTCAATTTCTCGACAAACGTAGACTCATTTGAAATGTGAAAACTACTTTTGAGTAATTGAACAAGTTCAAAGATCAAATGGCAGTCACTTCTGTTCCGGATACATAATAGTACAAGTGACGTAACCTAAAAACGCATTTTATCTGTTACTTCTCAATTCAATTGCTACAAAGTTAGGCGGATTTCGAAACTTTTATTGGTTCACCGAACAGGTTCGAAATTCAAATGCCTCCCAATTACCGTTTCGGAGATATCATGGCATGAGTGTCGTAAACGTCTAAAATTAAATTACCATTTAATTTTATTGTATATAAATTAGGCGATATCAACAACTCGTTCGAAACTAAAATTGGACTTTGGGATGATTTCGAAGATCATATGGCTGACATTTCAAGTTTCGGAGATATAATCGTAGATACTTTGAACGGAACCCAGTCATACATCTTAGCACAGTTGATCTTATGATTTGGTGCATCAGCACTCTAAGAATCATATTTTTAAATTCTATGTTTTCGACCGAAATTATACTCGGTACCGAAAACGGTATTTTCACTTGCGCGCTCCCCGTGTTGATTTTCCGCCTCGCACAAGAGAAACAAATAACTTCGATTGTCAGTCCGTGTTGAACAGTCGTTCGCACCGCACGCATATAGCTCTTGGCTCCTGGAAATTTGTATGGCTACCTAGAGTTTCATTGATTCAAGGTTTCAGTCTTTTTCAAGGCAACCTGAATCACTAACAGTCTTTTTAAAGACTAACAATTAGTCAGCTTTTCTCAAGGCTATACAACGAGTGATATTAGAGTGACTAAGTGATACAAAGAGTGATATTAGAGTGACTAAGTGATACAAAGAGTGATATTAGAGTGACTAAGAAATTAATCAGCCATTTTTAAGGCTAGCTATTCAAAGAACTATTATTCAAACTTCAAAATTCCATTCATTTCAAAAATGCCTGCGCCCAACCGGAAAGGCAACAAGCCTAAGGCTAAAAATAATTCAATACGGAATAAATCACAATCCGTTATTCAACATTTTTCTAATAACATTCACGATCTTATAGAATCTGAATGTAAAAATAAAAGACAACGGACGGATTTCCCTTCCGTTGAATCTATGACGTCTAACAATATTTACGAGATTCTTCCTGAATCCGATTGTAGCGACATAGAAGAAAATTCTTCAAAAATTCCCAAAATGGACGCTTGTCGTTCTGGGAGGTATATATTAACGAGTCGTGGCTCGTGGGTTTCAAAAAAATATATTTTTATTCACATTAACTCTTAACTAATTACAAACGTCTTACTTCTACGCGTACACGAACTGTACCGCTCAACTGAAATCAATTAACTGACTCTCCTAAGCCCGATCATGGCTTTACCTGCGCTAACCTATTCTGCTGATGCACGCGTCTCATCGATATCCTGCTGATGTGGCGGTGGAATTCCGTTCTTCTTCCAGGGATCGTCGCTCGTCGTTGCTATGGTCGATCTGTCTAGTCAGCGTTTCTTGCTGTAGGCACCCGTGTGTTTCTGGTGTTGTTACTAATGAAGTTCTGTTGGGTCAGCAGTTGTTATGGACGGGATCATTGTAACTCCTCCGGGGGGTGAAAAAGCATGTCCTCATGCGTCCTGATTTTGTTGATTTGCCTGTGATGAGCTTTTGGTTCGTCTTTTCTTCACGAGTTTAATAATGATTTTGTATAATAGTTTTCGGTGATAGAGGAAAGCATAACCAGAAATCGTAATGGTGAATATCATTGAGATGGAGATTCCACCGAGCAGACTCCAATTCCATAATTGACTTTTGAATTGCATCAGGTAGACGTGTTCCAATTTCTTCCTGTTGGTTATTTTCATGTTGTTTATCAATTCCAGGACGTTTTCCTCCGATTGTTGATCTATCAAAAGGTTGTGCATTGCTCCTTGTAGAATTTCCGACGTTATTGCTTTTGAATACGATGAGAAAGTTTGATTTTTATAATTAATGGAGCAATTTGTAAAAGATATCAAAATATTTCCGGTTATGTTCCGATCATCTGGACCGCAGTTTGACTGCAACAGATCATTTTTAGCATTGCTTATAAGTAGCAGATCGTCTGTTAAAAATTGTGTCTTAGTTTGAGGTGATTCTTTCATTATGCATTTACCGCGTCGTCCTTCTATTAGGGGTTGTATACAACTGTCGGAGAACTGGTTAATGAATGTTTTTTGTTGGATGTATTCATCTCGTTTTGTCGTCAAGTATAAGGTTTTTCTCGTTTTTATCAGATAATTTGGGTACTGAGTAATTATCTGTTGTTCCGTGGGCAATGGAATTATACGTACTATTGATGCTTCTTCTTGACTAACTTGTGGGATTCGTACGATGTACAATAGTGTTTCATCGTTGACGGCTATTATTGGTTTTACCAAACTGAGCGCCTCATCTGGAAGCTCTGTTCTTATGCCTTGATCATCAAGGATAGATTTAACAATTGATATTTCATTCCATGAAAGAATTTTGTTGCTGGTTAACGAGATTTTGGATAGTATGACGGCGTCTGAAATGTCTTCTAAAAGTTTATTGATGATGTCTATTTTCATTATCGTGACGATGGTGTCTATCTCATTTAATACGAGTTTGTTTGCTGCTTTGTTCTCCGTCACCTCTTTAATGGCTTTTGTAACTGCTTTGAGGCGGTTTCCGAGTTGCTCATTCACTTTATACTGTTGGTTGTTACTGCTTATCAGCTCGTTCATGGTTTGGTTGATAATTCTTAGGTCCGTTGCGTCTGGACTTCCACCTATCCACTTCCATATTGTTCCGATCGATTCGAGACTTCTAACTCTGCGATTCCTAGGCATAATTTCTAAGAAATTTGAATGAAGTTCTTTAATTTTGTGTTTTGCTATTTGGCTTAAGTAATTATCAGACTTTGAATAAATTAGATTAGACAAGAGATTTATGGTACTTTCCAAATCTGTTATATTGATTGGATGTATTATATTTATAGTATCTGTTTGTATTATGCACTTTCCTGTAATAAGTGTCAAGATTGGTTGGTCGTTTGAATTTGAAATTTCTAGGTTTTGACAATATACAATCGTGCTGATTAAGAAACAAAATGTTAATTTTCTGTCTATCATTTTTCTTATTCTGTCTCAGTTCGTGTTTTTGGTTTTCGTTTGTTATTAATTATTGATACTAGTAGCTGGTTATTTTTCGCTTCTTGGTCTTGTCTTCTGGCTAGAATTAGAAGAGCAAATGAAATGATTATAAGTTGGGTTTATTTGACATAGAGGGTATCCTTTCTTGTTTTTTTTTTTGATAACATCCATAATATTGGATTCCTGAAAAGATAAAAAGATAATCAATTAATTTGGGTTCCTTAGTCTTTTCAGTTTATTTTTGTTTCTCTTCACGTTTCTTGTTATCATTATGGTTCTGTCGTTGTTTTTAAGGCATTTTGTTGTTGAAAATCTTGGGTCTAGTTTTTTCTGGTGTTCTTTTTCAAGTGAACGCTGCTTTCTTCGTTTACTACTGGTGGTTCTTCTTTAAGCTGGTTATGTTTTTTCATTTTATTGGCTGCTTTATTAAGATGTTTTGAAACATTTTCGAAAATTTGGTTAGCCCTTTCTGTTATTTCGTTGGGTGTGTAGGTCGTAGCGGAGTGGATTGTGTCGTTATACAATGATGTAACTATTTGAACTAATGCTGGTGAACCAGTTTCTTTAAATTTATGTTTGTTTGTGTTGTAGAGTTCGATTATTGTGCTGTGTGTTTTCTCTATTTGACCGTTCGATTCTGACGATGAAGCAAATTCAATGCGGGTTCCGAAGTTTGCCAAAAAAATTTGAAACTGAACGCTTGTAAATGAAGCTTCGTGGTCGCAAATTATTTTTTGAGGAGGTTGAAACGTTCTAAAGTATTGGGATAATGCATTTTTAATGTCGGTGAGGTTGCGTGAGTTGATCTGGATTAATTGTAAATGTTTTGAAAAAGCGCAAATTAAGGAAAGATAGTAAAACTTATCCATGCTGAAAATGTCCATGTGGACTCGGTTAAACGGTCTGTTTTCTATTGGGCGAGGTGAAATTTTAATATTATACGGTTTACGCTCGTATTTATGTTGAGCGCAAATTGGACAGGAGTTGATGAACTGGCGAATCTTCTTCGTCATTCGAGGGAAAAAGTATGAACGTTTGATTTGATTTTCGACCTCCGTTACTCCACGGTGAGCACGTTCGTGTTCTTTTATTACGATAAGGTCCTGTCTGTTTTCGAGAGCTACATCTTCGACGATGTTTTGCGTGATTACGAAATGAATGTTAGAGTTAGAAAAGTTTGTTCTATAAACATTTTGTATTAGTTGTAGCATGTTCTCCGGAGCGAGGACTGCTGTTTGTCTTCCGTTAGTATATGTTTTAAAGTTTTGTGTTATGGATTGTAGGTTATGATTGGGTGAGCAAATTGTTATCCTTCTGAAATTCGGAAATGGGTGCTCTGTTAGTATGCTGTGGAAATTGGTTTGTTTGAATATGATTTGGTTCCTGTAGTTGTTAATTGGTCTCTCTGTGGAGTGAATGAAATAGTCTTCTGATGACTCCGCGGAGTGAACTGTTTCGTCATCGGATTGGTTGGAGCTGTTGTTACTGGATGTGTTAACGTGTACTTCTAAGTTGCTATTGTCGTTTTCGATTTTTCGGCTTAAAGCGTCCGCTACGACGTTCGCTTTTCCGGGTTTGTAAGAGATGTCGAAATCGTAAGTGGCGAGTTCGAGGCGCCAACGGAGTACTTTTGAATTTTTGGTAGCTGTCTGGATGAATGTTAGCGGTTTATGATCTGTTACCAGTTTGAATTTATTTGCGTGTAGGTAAGGTTTAAATTTATCGACTGCCCACATTATTGCAAGTGCTTCCTTTTCGGTTGCTGAATAATTAATTTCAGTTTTATTCAATGTCCTGCTAGCGAAAGCAATTGGTTTTTCTACTTTGTCTTGTATTTGTGATAATACAGCACCAAGCGCATAGTTACTTGCGTCCGTGGTCAGGATAAATGGTAATTTGAAATCGGGATATGTTAAAATTTGGTCTGAAGT
The DNA here is from genome assembly GCF_030247185.1 of Malaya genurostris. Taxonomy (NCBI): domain Eukaryota; kingdom Metazoa; phylum Arthropoda; class Insecta; order Diptera; family Culicidae; genus Malaya; species Malaya genurostris. The sequence continues at coordinate 185,487,657 of NC_080571.1, forward strand.
GATAATTTCTTTTAAGTTTTTGAATGCTTCTTGATATTCCGTGTTTTCGATGTCAACTATGCTTTCTGTTTTTAGACACTTAGAAAGTGGTTTCGTTATTTTAGAGTAGTCTTTGATAAATCTCCTATAGTATCCAGTCAGTCCAAGGAATTGTTTTATTTCCTTTTGATTCCTTGGGATCTGCCATTCTTGAATTTTTTTTACTTTTTCTGGGTTAGGTTTGATTCCTTTGGGTGTGATGATATGCCCAAGAAATTCTGTTTCTCTTTTAAGAAATTCGCACTTATCTAACTGAATCTTCAGGTTAAATTCAGAAAGGCGAGTTAATACTTTAGATACATTTTCAAGGTGATTCTGAAGGTTGTATCCTATGACAATAATATCGTCAAGGTATACGTAACAAATAACTCCAATATACCCAGATAGTACATTGTTCATCACCCGTTGAAAGGTAGCGGGGGCTTTCTTAAGTCCAAACGGCATTCGGGTAAATTCAAAGTGACCCCGTGCTGTTGAGAATGCCGTTTTTTTCATATGATCAGGATCTATTTCGATTTGGTGGAAGCCTGATTTCAAATCGAGCGTTGTGAAGTATGTCGATTTGCCGAGATTGTCCAATATTTCTTCGATTTGCGGGACCGGAAATTTGTCGTCTATCGTTTTCTCATTGAGTTTGCGATAGTCGATTACAACTCTAATTTTTCACTTTCCTGATGCGTCCATTTTCTTTGGGACGACCCAAACGGGAGAGGAGTATGGGCTGATACTATGTTGGATTATGCCGTGGTCTAATAATTCTTTAATCTGTTCTTCTACATCGTTTTTGAGAGCATGTGGATACCTGTATGATTTGGTGTACACTGGTTGATTATTATGAGTTAGAATTCTGTGTTTGATTGCGGTTGTGGATGTTAGTTTTTCATTAAATTTCAACAAGGTTCGTTGGTGTCTTAGGATCAGTTGAGTGAGTTGTTCTCTCTCGAATTTGGATAGATGATTTGTTCTGATGAGACCATCGATTGTGTCGATGGTGAGCTCTTCGTGTTCGGTTGTAGGAATTGAGCTTAATGTTTCGAAATTATTCACAAGGAGTTTCAACTTTTCGGCTCCGAAATCAGGGGTTGTTTTGCTGTTCGTTGTTATTAGAACAGTTGTTTTGTGGTTTCTAGCTTTATAAAGGCCTGGGCATATAGTTATGCTGTCAGATAATTTGGAAAAATTTGGTACGAACCAATCTCCGTTGTTGTCGGTAAGTAGGGTAATGATGTGGTTGTGGTTTTGAATTTTGTTTGGGTAGAATTTCTTGAATAATGTTTCAACGCCTGAAATCGTTATAGTACCTTTATGGTAATTAATTTGCGATTTCGTTTTGGCAAGGAACTCGGATCCTAGTAATCCGTCAAAGAAATCGTGGAATTTTAATTCGTAGTACGTTTGGGCGGGGAAACCTAGTCCAAGAAAATTGTATTTACCTTTCTTATTGACGCGATGGTGACCTGTAATGTTTTTAATTTTTGTTTCAGAAGTTTCTCTACAGTTTTTGAGAAGGCCTGGTTTGATGAGGTTTTTATTTGCTCCCGTGTCAATGAGCAACCTATTTTTTTCTTTATTTTCTTTATTGAAGCATTCTAAATAAGGGAGAAAATTCAAGTCATTTGTGGTTCTAGCGTAACTAGTTGAAAATTTGTGTCGATTTCAGGATCTGAGTCGGATTCTGATTCTAATGAGGTGTCTTCGGCATCTGGGTCTGTACAAATTTCGTTATTGCGGATAGTGCGCTTGTTCAAAGTCAGCCTCGAGTTCGTTGATTTTGTGTCCATTGGTTCGACCGCGTTTTCTAATTTAGGCTGTTGGCTTTGGTTGGGTTGCTTTGAATAATAAGGTTCTGGTTGTGTTTGTTCGTTTTCTTGCCTGGGTTTTCGTGAGAAATGAGATTCTGATTTGTATGTAGACTGTGAAGACGGATTCTGGGTCAAATTTCTGTTGGACTCATTAGATGAAAATTTGCACAGGAAAGCGTATGCGTTTTCGATGTTTTTTGGTTCTGCTGCCTGAACGTATCCGAAATAGGGTTTCTGAAGTCCGCTAACGTATGCTGCTAGACTATATTCGTCTATGAATTCATTAATGGCATCCCAATGATCATTGTATTTAACTTTCTGCTTAGCTAGTGATTTTATATTTTGAACTAGTTGTTTTGTTCGATGGTAGTGTTTGGTTATACTACCATCCATTTTGTTGTGCCAAAGTTGGCAATTATAGGTAGACAAGTCTTGTTTGTCTCCTAGCGCTGAAATAAGTAATTCTTTTATGCCTTGAAATGTGTTCGGGTTGCCATTGGTACATAGTACGTCTTTGGCGTGTCCTTCAATTTTGTTATTAACCGCAGTTAGATAAATTTGGAAAATTTCTGGAGAAATCAGAAGTTCGTAATTGTTAAGTGTTTTTTCAGCAGTTTCCAACCACCAATTCAACTGCTTTTTGTTGCCGTTGAATGTTGGCAGCATTTTGATAGGGTCAGGTATTCTAAACGGATCACCTGACGCTATTCTCGTATTACTGGCGACGGTGCCTTGGCTGGTCGATGCGCTGTTATTTAAGTGTATATCGTACATGTTTTGTTTCGCGGTGAGTTCGTTTATTGCCTGCATTATGCTTTGCATTTGCTGGGCAAAAACTTCTAAATGGTTTATTTGGGTTTGATTTTGCTCGTTCATGCTGAGACTTTCGACTGTCAGTGATAAATTATCAACTGGTACGTGGGAGTATTCGTTGGATTTTTCACTGTTGTCCGAATCGGAGCTGGATGCGTCTTCCAACAGTCCGAGTAGTTTTCGTGTCTTACTTAAAGCTTTGACTTTTGGCATGAAGTTTACCAAATTTGCCTTGTCACGTTAGTTTGTGTAATAAATGGAAAAACGAACTCTATCTTGTAGTGGTTCGAATTAATTTTACCGAGAACCGTCTATCTTGTAGTGCGGTATTCGGTTGCTGTATGACACCTCTTGAGTTATCACAAAGCGTTTGTTGGCGAATAAACGGGAGGAAGTTTTCTCGTGAACACTTCTTGAGAGATCTATCTTGTAGTGTCTCTTAAGGGCGTGGGTAAAAAATGTTACTATAATACGATTTTAGTACTCACGATTTGGTTCCTGAGAGATCTATCTTGTAGTATCTCTTGAGGGCGTGGGTAAAAAATGTTACTATAATACGATTTTAGTACTCACGATTTGGTTCCTTTGCTCAGTTGCTCCAGTGGGTCGGCGGCGGTACTCACAAGTCGACCAGACGTTGACTTCTTGTCTGATGATTATGTTATTTTATTTCTTCTTTGAAAAATAAATATCGGGGTACACTTTAAGAAGATTTTCTCTTTTCTTCTTTAGTACTGTTGTCCACTTTCGCTTCTCACTAAACTCCGGACGGCTGCGCCATTAACGAGTCGTGGCTCGTGGGTTTCAAAAAAATATATTTTTATTCACATTAACTCTTAACTAATTACAAACGTCTTACTTCTACGCGTACACGAACTGTACCGCTCAACTGAAATCAATTAACTGACTCTCCTAAACCCGACCATGGCTTTACCTGCGCTAACCTATTCTGCTGATGCACGCGTCTCATCGATATCCTGCAGATGTGGCGGTGGACTTCCGTGCTTCTTCCAGGGATCGTCGCTCGTCGTTGCTATGGTCGATCTGTCTAGTCAGCGTTTCTTGCTGTAGGCACCCGTGTGTTTCTGGTGTTGTTACTAATGAAGTTCTGTTGGGTCAGCAGTTATTATGGACGGGATCATTGTAATTATATATATATATATATATATATATATATATATATATATATATATATATATATATATATATATATATATATATATATATATATATATATATATATATATAATCTATGCCACCAGTGACGGTGATGATTTCCGACTTCAAAGCATTCCGTACTGAGCTATCTACATTTCTCCCGGAAGTAAAAATCTCATTTCAAATCGGACGAAGAAGAGAATGTCGAGTCTTGGTTGATGGATTGGAAGATTACGAACGTCTTATTCCATATTTGTCCGAGAAACTTCATAAATTTTATTCATATGATATAAAATCGGACAGACCCTTCAAGGCTGTCTTGAAAGGTTTATCAAATGATCAAAGTATTAATGAAATTAAAAATGAACAAAAAGAATTGCTTGGTTTTGCCCCTTCCCACTGTGTAGATTCTTAGTGTCCGTAGTATTGCAGCACTGGCCACTAGTCCCGTAAACTTACAAGTCGACTGCAAAGTCGAAGACTATTCAGAATCACTCTAACGCGTATCGAATACGGAATCTTTTATTGGAATATATCTTTCGCTACGAACATTTATTTACCGTTTACATATAAATCTAAAATCTGATTCAATTGGCTTATACACTCTTGTATAAGAAACGATCGCGCCTTTGCCATCCTGAAGGAAGAGATAAAGAAGATGAAAATAATGCTCCACGCACATCAGTACGCGCAAAGACTACAGACAGAAGACAGAAACAACGCAGTGACTGATTTCCAACGTTTACTGTCGCAATAGCGAAAACTTCATGCTTCTTCGGCTGTCGTAGAGCACGAGAAATGGTCTTGAGATGAAATGAACTGTCGAACGAAGTGAATGACGGCAACGTTGACTGTACAGTACTGTTTTTCTCAAGGCTGTCGTGATGAAAACTATCACAAGGCTGTCATGGAAAGAGCCTCAATATTAATGTCGCGCGGCGGTACATTTGGAAAGCCTGCCCGCATAGCGTTTTGGCTACCTGGGCAGCCATGGCCACCAGACGGTTACCAAAATTGATTCAGTGACGGTTGTCAAATCCAATTTGACAAAACAAAGTCGCCTGTATCTAAGTTAGCCGAGCGTTTTCATCTTCTCACCTTCGCTGAAAATGTCAAAGATTTCAATGTGAAAAAATCCTGGTGGATACGGTTGTATCGTTTGAGTTGTATATCTGGCAGCGGTGAGGCAGTCGGTCACCAGAATGTCTGCCAGCTATATTTTTCCAGCTAGCAGCGTTTAGTCAGCCATCTGGCAGCCATGCGTATGCGGGTGCTCGCGACTGTCACGGTATGCCATTTGGCGATATGTGACGAAAAAAGGAAAGCTGGTCCGCTGACGTTTTGATACAAAAAATGTTTTTATTTCAGTAAATTTTGGTTTTGTTAAACTTACGAAGTATGATAGTATGAGTGATGATCAAGAGTTTTTGAGAATCATGGCACAAATCAACAAATAACTGATGGAACGTGCCTCTTGAGCCAATTAGTTCTGATTCCTGATTCCTGATGTGTGATGATCGAGAATTCTTAAGACTTCGGTAAAATTTCAAGTATATAGAACTATTTGGAGAAGGCTAATTATATTGTGAATATCGCCCAAGCTGAGGCGACAGAAAGAACAATCGAAGTTTTTTTTAAATAACTATTTATTGGAATATGAGTTGAAATTAAATTATTAAGATTTAAATTGGGTGTTCAGCCACAAGTGGTGACTTTTCAGCCTTTTATATATATGATTCGGTTATTACCATGAGGACATTATTTGCTTCCGCAATTCTGAGATTTTTGTGCAGGGAAAATTCTAAACCTACTTGTATTGTGTAATGGGGAAAAGGAACTTATATACTAACTTACTAACTAATACAGAGAGCGAATCGAATCAATTGAAGATTGCATCGATTTTTGTCGGAATTTGCTTATAATATTATGTGACATTACATCTAATGGTTCTATATTTGAGAGTCTGTGTAACTCATTTGTACTAAACCAGGGAGGACGCTTCAAAATCATTTTCAGAATTTTTTTTGAATCCTTTGAAGCGTTTTCTTCCTGGTGGAACAACAACTTGACCAAATAGGTACTGCATAAAGCATTGCTGGTCTGAAAATTTGTTTATAAATTAACAATTTGTTTTAGACAAAGCTTAGAATTTCTGTTTATAAGAGGATATAAACATTTAATATATTTATTACACTTTGCCTGGATTCCTTCAATGTGATCTTTGAAAGTGAGATTTTTGTCATACGTCAAACCTAAGTATTTAGCTTGATCAGACCATGTCAATTCCAAGCCATTCAATTTGAGAATGTGATTATTGTTTGGTTTAAGAAAAGAAGCTCTTGGCTTATGAGGAAAGATAATTTATTGCGTTTTTGCTGCATTTTGATTATTTTTCCATTTTGACAGATAATCACTGAAAATATTTAAACTTCTTTGTAGGCGACTGCGACTCTTAGATTTTTACCTGTGGCTAGCAGACTTGTGTCGTCACAGAATAGCGATTTCTGACAACCATCGGGTAGATTTGGAAGATCAGAAGTGAAAATATTATACAAGATTGGAGCTACGCTCGAACCCTGCGGAACACCGGCTCGTACGGGTAGCAATTCAGATTTACAATTCTGAAGAGTACGATCAGTTAAATAATTTTGAATCATTTTGATCAAATAATTAAGAAACTGGAAATCAGACATTTTTGCTATTAAGCCTCTGTGCCAAACACTGTCGAATGATTTTTCTATGTCAAGAAGAGCAACTCCAGTTGATAACCCAGAAGATTTATTTGCTTTTATCATGTTCGTTACTCTGACAAGTTGATGAGTAGTTGAATGTTCATGACGAAATCCAAACAGTTCTGGTAACAAAATTGAATTCTCATTTATATGAGACATCATTCTCAACAAGATAATATTTTCAAACAGTTTACTGATAAAAGAAAGTAAGCTAATTGGTCGATAACTTAATGTTTCTGCTGGATTTTTATCAGGTTTCAGGATAGGAATTACATTAGCGTTTTTCCATCTTTTTGGGAAGTAAGCTAATGAAAAACACTTGTTGAAAATTTTAACCAGGAGTCTCAAGGCAACATCGGGAAGATTTTTAATAAGAATATTAAAAATTCCATCATTACCAGGAGCCTTCATGTTTTTGAGTTTCCTAATAATTGATTTAATTTCGTCAAAATTCGTCTCAATAATGTCATCGTGTGATAACATTTGGGTTGAAATATGATCATATTTCAGTGAGACTTCATTTTCAATAGGACTCACAACGTTCAAATTAAAATTGTGTACACTCTCGAACTGCTGAGCAAGTTTTTGAGCTTTTTCGCCATTTGTAAGAAGTATTTGATTTCCTTCCTCGAGAGCAGGAATTGGTTTCTGAGGTTTCTTAAGAACCTTAGAAAGTTTCCAGGAAGGTTTAGAATATGGTTTAATTTGTTCAACTTCTTTAGCGAAATTTTCATTTCGCAAAAGAGTAAATCTATGTTTAATTTCTTTTTGTAAATCCTTAACTACGTTTTTCATAGCAGGATCACGAGAACGTTGATATTGTCGTCGACGAACATTCTTCAACCAAATGAGCAGTTGAAGATTGTCATCGATGATAGTAGAATTTAATTTAGTTTGAGCTTTGGGAACTGAAAGATTTCTAGCTTCGATAATGTAATGATTCAAATTATCAATTGTTGTGTCGATGGCCGCAGAATTTTCTAAAATAGTTTCATGATCCACATGATTCTCAATGTGAATGTTACATGTATGTCTGAATGTTACAGGAAGATGATCGGAGTCAAAGTCAGCATGTGTAATCGGTTCACTACAAATGTGACTTTGATCCGTTAGAACCAGATCAATTGTAGACGGGTTTTTCGCGGAAGAGAAACAAGTCGGATTACTGGGATGAAGAACTGTGAAGTAACCAGCTGAGAGTTGATTATGAAGTATTTTACCATTACTGTTACTTTGCCTACAATTCCACTGGACATGCTTAGCATTTAAGACCCTATTACGAAAAATTTCGGTAGATATCTTGTGAGTTTTTGCAAATCGCCTTTAAAGAAATTTAATTGTGTGCCGGTGCATTGAAATGGCAAATATGCTCCAGCGATGAAATAAATTCCACGAATGGTTTCAACTTCGATTCCCAAGCTTTCAATAACTTTAGTATTGAAAGAAGGTAAAATTCGATGTTTAATTTGCCGTTGGACAAAAATGGCAACTCCACCACCCATTCCAGTAAACCTGTCAAATCGATGAACCACATAATGTGGATTACTTTTCAATTTGACATTTGGTTTAAGAAAAGTTCCTGTCACAATGGCAATATGGATTTTGTGAACTTCGAGAAAATTATAAAATTCATCTTCACTCGATTTCAAAGATCGAGCATTCCAATTTAAAATATTCAAATAATTATTTAACATCACTGTTAAATTTTAAATTCATTATAATTTTATTTGCAAATTTCCATCCGATTTGAAATGCTTCATAAAGTGATGAAGTCGAATTCATTTGGATGATCATTTGAAAAAATTAATCTTGTAGGTAGATCATTTTATTTTCAGTTATATCGCCTGAATCGACTTCATTTAAAAAAGCGAATGGCATTGAAGGAATATTTGTAGGTAGACTGCCATTAGAAGAAGATGATTTGGCCGGTCTATCTATTAATAAAATGTTTTCGTTAGAAGATGAACTTCAAGGCGGTCCTGTGTTTTGATTATTTACATTAGAAGAAATAGGTGGTAGATTTCTACCTAATATACCAGCATAACTGACATTAGAAGAAGATGATGACGAGGTCGATCTACCTGTCAATGAATTGTTTTCGTTAGAAGACGAATTGGCAGGTGTACCTGTTTTACCTTTTTTTATATATATAAAAAATAGGTATAGAATTCGCTCAAACTTTCGAAAAATTTTCCGAGGCCCGGAGGGCCGAATGTCATCTACCAATCGATTCAGCTCGACGAACTGAGCAAATGTCTGTGTGTGTGTATGTGTGTTGTCAACTAAGAGGTCGAGATCTCAGAGATGGCTGGACCGATTTTGATCAAACTAGTCGCAAATGAAAGGTCTCCTCATCACCCAGAACGCTATTGAATGGTTTTGAGATCGGATGTTTACTTTTTGAGTTACACGAAGTTTTATGTCAAAATTTTCAGTTTTTTGACAGTATCTGTCACATTTGACCTTGAAAACAGAATATGTTTCCAGACTTAGATTTCGCTCGGTAATACCTATCCAACAAGTCATAGATTGTTAAAATCCGTCCATTTTTAACGGAGATATCGATATTTTTGTGTAAGCCTTATTCCAGTAGAAGGAATTTTGAGCGCTGTATGAAAAAGCAATGCTTGGGAGCAACATGAAACACGATTTTTTATACTGTTACATATAATTGTTTCTAAGTACCAAAAAGACTGTGTACAGCATCCTTTTTATGACAATTTGCCTCGGACCAATTTTAGCACGGTTCATTTTTGGCAACATAATCTTTCAAATATGGCATATGTAAACCAGATGATACCAGCATTATCGAGTTGGAAGTAATTCCATAATTATATTGATTTAAACTATTTACAGCAATAAATGCTGGAAGAACATGACTTCCATATACCATACGACTCAGTTCGTCGAGATCAGCAAATGCGTGTGTGACAAATAATTTCACTCAATTTTCTCGGAGATGGTTAAACCGTTTTCTACAAACTCAGATTCATATGAAAAGTCGTATACTCCCAAACAAGGTTCCTGAATTACGTTTGGATCCGACTTCTGATTGCGGAACCACAGGACGATATGTGAAACGAAATTAAAATAATGCAATTAATTTTTCTCGTAGATGGCTGAACCGATCTAAGATCCAAATGCAATCTAAGAATCATCTATGATTCAAATGAGAGGTCTTAAAATCCTATAAAACCTCTTACTTTTTAGTCAGATCCGACTTCTGGTTTAGAAAATGCAGGGTGATTAGTATAAAAATGTTCATTTCACATAAATTGATCAGGTTTATCGGGTTTGCAGATTTGGATAGTCGATTACCGAATAAATGTATTTCAGTTTGAGCGGTATTCGTTTTTGGATTCGGAATGTACCGCCAAATTTTAATTCGCACTACAATTTCTCAAAGATGTCTACACACTCCTCAGGTGAATTTAACTGATTTCGGCTACACCGATTTTAGAATTCCGGTTCCAGTATCGAATCGATTCTCAAAGCTCAATCATTTTCTCAAAAAAGACCAAATCGAACATCAAAAACAAATATTACAGGACTTAAGGTCCCATACAAAATTTTTGAATTTTATCCGATTCTGGAATTACAGACTCATCATAAATTTCATGTAAATTGTTTGGCGTAATAATTTATGGCCATTCGAATCATTTTGGGCTATGCTAATTCCTGAATACCGGCTCTGGAAGTACCATAAATAATGACGAAAAACTCTAAAGTGGAACTTACTTCGACATCTCATGGAATGTTCAATCGAATGTCACACGTTAAGATTGAAATTCGATATGTTTTGCAGTTTCGGCATTACAGGGTAATGAGTGATTAAAATCTCAATTTGCCGTTTGAAACGACGATAATTGAAATAATGTCATGAGAACTAAAACACCTAAGAATATCCATGCAAAAAAACACATGCGGATTGATAAAAAAGGTATCATCTCACTGCTAGGTGGATTAATCACGTTTTTTGTTTTAAATTCCTTAGAATTGCCTTAGAAGAATAAGGCGTGGCATTTGTAACGGTTTTTTGATTTTCAGGTATGTTCTGTAAATTTATGGTCGTTGACTTGTTGTCTAAGAACGAGCGTTTAAAATTTTTTCCCTGACAGGGCATTTCAAATAAATGGATTTATGATTTCCATCGCAATTTAAACTTTAAAATTTATCAGTGGTTTCATTCATTGGACAAACGTCTTTCGAATGCGATTTACCACAATTCAAACACCGTATATCCATATGACAATTTTTGGTTCCATGACCGAAGCCTTGGCAACGACGACATTGTGTTAAGTTTGCAATACAATTATGATTTTTAAAATGTTCCCAATGAATTTAAATGTGGGAAATGAAACGTACTCGTTTTAAAGTTTTCAAATTGTTTATCACTTCGATTGAAGTGTATTAGGTAAAGTTCATGGGAAATTCCAGAGCGTGGTTTAGAAGTACCATTCGCTCTCTTTATTCATAAGTATTACTTGGGAAGGGGCAAAACCAAGCAATTCTTTTTGTTCATTTTTAATTTCATCAATACTTTGATCATTTGATAAACCTTTCAAGACAGCCTTGAAGAGTCTGTCTGATTTTATATCATATGAACAAAATTTATGAAGTTTCTCGGACAAATATCGAATAAGACGTTCGTAATCTTCCAATCCATCAACCAAGACTCGACATTCTCCTCTTCGTCCGATTTGAAATGAGACTTTTACTTCCGGGAGAAATGTAGAAAGCTCAGTACGGAATGCTTTGAAGTCGGAAATCATCACCGTCACTGGTGGCATAGATTATATATATATATATACATATATATATATATATATATATATATATATATATATATATATATATATATATATATATATATATATATATATATATATATATATATATATATATATATATATATATATATATATATATATATATATATATATATATATATATATATATATATATATATATATATATATATATATATATATATATATATATATATATATATATATATATATCTATATATATATAATCAGCATCATTTTTCCAAACTAGTGCTTGACATTTGCGTTGCCTATTTGTATGAGAACAGTGATGCTAATCTAAAAAACCCTTCTTAATCCACCTAGTGGTGTGATAATGCCTTTCTCTTCTTTCATAACAGTCTCATGAATATATGTTTCATACATTTATTAAATAATTTTAGACGCTAATTGATTCAGATTGATTCGAGTAGTTCACAAAAGCCTGCTTCAGTGTTTATGTCACACAGTCAGCATCATTTTTCCAAACTAGTGCATGACATTTGCGTTGCCTATTTGTATGAGAACAGTGATGCTAATCTAAAACAAGCCTTCTAGTCCACTTAGTGAAATTTTCATATATCTTGAAAAATCACCATAGGGGGGAGTACATGAAATTTTCGAAATCGAAAAAAAAAATTTTTGGTGCCAAAAGGCTTAGAATTGCATGAAACGTCGAGATTTAGTGTCATCTCGAAAAAAAATTTTTTTGAAAAAATCGACTTTTTGGGACTTAGAAAAAATATGAAAATTTTTCTAAGTCCCAGAAAGTTGATTTTTACAAAAAAAAATTTTTTCGAGATGACACTAAATTTCGATGTTTTATGCAGTTTTAAGAGTTTTGGCATCAAAAAAAATTTTAGATTTTGGAAATTTCATGTACTCCCCCCTATGGTGCTTTTTCAAGATCGAAAATTGCCAAACCTTTACCACCGGGCAGCACCCCTTAAGCATGTCCGATTTAGGTCAAATTTTGCATGAAGGTTTTTTTCGAGGTGCTTAAACTTTTGAGCACTAGAACTTTACGAAAATAGAGTTGATTTCAAAATTTTGGCACCCTTATATATAATAGCGGCAAAAATCAACGTGTTTTGTCGGTTACGTCACTTATATCATCATATATCTGGAACCAAAAGTCACAACCATTTGATCTTCGAAATTGATCAACGGCCCGACAGTAGCTTTCAAACGAGCTCAAGTTTGTTAAAATCGGTTCAGCTATCTCTGAGAAAATTGAGCGCGTTCAAATAGCACGATTTTTGTCGGTTACGTCACTTATACAATCATATCTCCGGAACCAAAAGTCACAGCCATTTGATCTTTGAACTTGATCAATGGCCCGACAGTAGCTTTCAAACGAGCTCAAGTTTGTTAAAATCGGTTGAGCCATCTCTGAGAAAATTGAGCGCGTTCAAATATCTTCGAAAAGTGCACACACATACACACACACATACATACACACACACACATACATACACACACACATACATACACACACACAGACATTTTCCGATCTCGTCGAGCTGAGTCGAATGGTATATAACACTATGGGTTTCCGAGGCTCCGTTCGAAAGTCGGTTTTTCCAGCAATTCTAATACCTTTCTATAGAGAAAGGCAAAAAGCCTTTTTAGTCCACTTAGTGAAATTTTCATATATCTTGAAAAATCACCATAGGGGGAAGTACATGAAATTTTCGAAATCAAAAAAAAATTTTTGATGCCAAAAGGCTTAGAATTGCATGAATCAGGAATCAGAACAAATTAGCTCAAATGGCACGTTCCCCTTGATATTTGGAGATTTGTGCCTTGCCATCAATTTGTTTTTAGCATCATTTTCCCGATATATAAGAGGGAAGGATTGAAAGGAAATGGTAAGGGTTGGACTAGGAGGATGGGAAAAATTGACGACACAAAAACACATAAAAGCAGAAGTAAATTCTGCACCCCTAAGGGATGCTGAACAATCTGCTGAGGATCACATTTAGTGGAAGCAGAAGGAAACTCTGAACCTCTACGAGGTCCCGAACAGTCTGCTGTTAATAAAACCTCCAACCCCCGAGAGGATTTAGAGATCTTACAAAAGCGACACCATTCTGCACTCTCGGAAAAATGCAGAACGACTCGCAGTATGTATGAGCAGAAGTAAATTCGGTACCCCCAAAGGATGCCAAACAATCTGCTAAACCCTATTTAAGGTGAATACAGAAGGGATTCATTCACTCCAGGAAGAACGATGAACCCTTCTGGCTATAGCTCCTTACCACATTGGGTGAGAAACGAGAGAATATCCTTTTGCGGGACAGTTACATATCAGATGATATGAAGTACCATAATCGCATTTACACAAATCACACGAATAATACTCAGCACGTTGAATAGTAGCCATGTGATAATTGAGTTTGCAATGTCCAGTCAGAGCTCTGACCAGAATACTTCAATGATACTTGGAGAAATGCAGTAGACACTTTGACATTTTCAGATTTAAATCTGGTAGAAATGCTTTTGTCTGAGCGCAAGTTTGCAAGCTGCGCCAGTAGCTGGCATGTTTGGATGCAGCCCAAGAACGTATCTTGTGCTTTATCCAACTAGTTGAAAGTGGTAAAGCTAGTTCAGGACCAACGAAATCATTCGTTGCACCAGCTCTAGCCAACTCATCAGCCCATTCATTTCCAGTAATACCAGAATGGCCGGGTACCCATAAGAAGTAAACAGCATTTGAAATGCTGAGGTCTTCAATTTGAGTTCGACATGCGATCAATAGATTCGACCGTGAGTCATTCGAACTGAGTGCTTTTAAGGCTGCCTGACTGTCGGAACAAAAATAAATACGTTTACCACAGATCCTCTGCTGAAGTGCCGATTGTACTCCACACAGAATTGCGTAGATTTCTGCTTGGAACACAGTACAGTATCTACCAAGTGAATGAGACTGCTCCAGCCTCATTTCACGACAGTAGACACCAGCACCAGCACGACCATTCAACAGAGAACCGTCCGTAAAACAAACTATGTGTTCATCAAGTTGTCGTTCCAGACAACCAGACAACCATTCCTAACGAAGAGGATAGCTCACATTGAATGTTTTAAAAGGAAAACTGCATGTGAAAGTTATGTCACTAGGAGCGAGTAAATACTCATCCCACGTAACCATTTGAGACCACAAGCGAGTGTGGCTGGTAGCATAATCTAATGGGTTACTGTTCCAAAGCCCTGTAACCCTAAGACGGTATGCACAAGATAATGCTTCTTGTTTTAGGAACACATGTAGTGGTTTAATACACAGTAGCGCATCTAGAGCAGCATTAGGAGTTGTCATGAATGCTCCTGTCATCGCCATTAGGACCATCCTTTGGAGATGATTTAGCTTTGACTGAACTGTCGCGACTTCTCCTTTTTGCCACCATACAAGACATCCATATGCTAAAATTGGTCTAACAATAGTTGTGTAGATCCAATTAATATATCTGGGTTTGAGTCCCCATGATTTTCCAAAAGCTCGTCTGCATTGGCCGAAAGCCATGCAAGCTCTTACAATCCTGAAGTCAATGTGAGCAGACCAATTCAGTTTTGAGTCAAGAATAACCCCGACGTATTTAACTTGATCGACCACAGTGACCTCTAAACCAAAGAACTGCAACGGACGAGCTCCTGTAATTATCCTACGATGAGTGAAAAGCACCATTTGATGTTTTGCCCGGATTTACAGATAATCCAACCTGACAACACCATTGTTGAACAGATCGCAGGGCTTGCTGCATTAAATCAAAGAGAGTGTTAATGCTTATACCGGTCATCAATATATGATAATCGTCGGCAAAACCATAAGTCGGAAATCCAAGGTTATTAAGTTTCCTTAACAAACCATCAGCGACTAGGTTCCATAAAAGTGGGTATAGTACACCACCTTGAGGAAAAACCCAAGATATTCCGTTCACGACTGCAATGTTTAACCTCCTGCAGCCATTCAGCCATCGGCACGGAAATACACCTTGACTTAGGAGTTCCTATTTTTGTGGCCTTTTACGACATGGAACAGGAAACCAGTGGATCAATTCTTGGTAAAAAATAATTCCGCCGGATACCACACGGCTTATCTGTTTGGTGGACTTATACCACCGGTACAGGTGGACCGTAGAGTTATTCTTAGCCAGTTGGGAAACCGCTACCGACACTACACGGCTATCTAGGCTGCTCAGAGAGGGAAGTTAACATTGATGGTCAATGTTAACTTCCCTCTCTGAGCAGCCTAGATAGCCGTCGAGATTTAGTGTCATCTCGAAAAAATATTTTTTGAAAAAGTCGACTTTTTGGGACTTAGAAAAAAATATGAAAAAAATGAAATAGTCCCAGAAAGTTGATTATTTCAAAAAAAAATTTTTTCGAGATAACACTAAATTTCGATGTTTCATGCAGTTTTAAAAGTTTCGGCATCAAAAAAACTTTCGATTTTGGAAATTTCATGTACTTCCCCCTATGGTGCTTTTTCAAGGGCGAAAATTGTCAAACCTTTACCACCGGGCAGCACCCCTTACGCATGTCCGATTTAGGTCAAATTTTGCATGAAGGCTTTTTTCGAGGTGCTTAAACTTTTGAGCACTAGAACTTAACGAAAATAGAGGTGATCCTAAAATTTTGGCACCCATATATATATATATATATATATATATATATATATATATATATATATATATATATATATATATATATATATATATATATATATATATATATATATATATATATATATATATATATATATATATATATATATATATATATATATATATATATATATATATATATATATAGATATATATATATATATATAGATATATATATATATATATATATATATATATATATTCAAATATCTTCTAAAAGTGCACACACACACACACACACATACACAGACATTTTCCGATCTCGTCGAACTGAGTCGAATGGTATATAACACTATGGGTCTCCGAGGCTCCGTTCGAAAGTCGGTTTTTCCAGCAATTCTAATACCTTTCTATAGAGAAAGGCAAAAAGCCTTCTTAGTCCACTTAGTGGAATTTTCATATAACATTAACACCACTTCTTCGTACCGATTTTATTTTACCGACTTGCACTGTTCGATGCGGTCTGCTCTCCGACTTTTCCACACACGAAGTGGTTAGGAAACGCTGATCTAAGTTTGATCCTTTGTTCAGAATCCGGAAACTGTATGCCTAGTGGCTAATATTAGTATCGGTTTGCCCGATGGAGTCGTTTCCTCTCTTGACATAAAACTAGGTCGTGCATCATTCAATATACTTTGCTTAATCATTTTGTTTGTCTGACCATTGTATGTGTCTTTATAATTTTATTGAACGGAAATACTCATACCATCGTCATGGTACAGATTTTATTACCATAATAAAATAATAATAAATACATAAGGTATAATGTTCCCATGTCAAATGACAGCGAGTAATATGTACAGGGTCCGGCACTCGAAGTGTAACCAATTAAAAAGGCCATAAATTCAGTTTGGAAAATTACTTTTACTTAATTCAAAGTACAAAATGTGTGAAAATAATACAAAATTCAGAATCAATTCACTTTTGCTCGATATGACCACCTTTTGCCTTGACTATGGCCTTGAGACGGTAAAAAAACGAATCGCAAGCTGCCCGAATGTGACTTGCAGGTATTTTGGCCCACTCGCGGACAATAACTTTTCTCAGCGCCTCGAGACTGGTGTATCTTTTAGTTCGGACTTTGCTCTTCAAAATGGCCCAAAGAGAATAATCCATTGGATTCGCATCTGGTGAATTCGAGAGCCATTGTGTGGACGTGATGAAGTTCGGAACGTTGTTTTTCAGCCATTCTTGGTTCACTCGAGCTTTGTGAGACGGTGCCGAGTCCTGCTGAAACGTCCATGGTCTGCCACCGAAATGTTTGTCTGCCCACGGCTTCAAAGCAACCTCCAGAATACTTTCCCGATAATATGTCGCATTTACCTTGACGCCAGGCTCGATGAAAACGATTGGAGAGCGCCCATCTGCGGTTACAGCGGCCCAAACCATTATCTGTTGCGGGTGCTGCCTCCTGGTGGCCAATCGATGACTCAAATTCTCGTATGAACGGTCAGTCAAGGAAACGCTATCGTTTTGAGAGTTTACGAATTGCTCAATTGGAAAAATTTTCTCGTCAGAAAATACAATGTTCGGAAATTGACCGCTTTCGGCCAAACGAAGCAACTCCTTCGCTCTCTCAAGTCTAACTTGTTGCTGCTTCGGTGTGAGATCATGCGCCTTTTGGATCTTCTAAGGCTTTACCTTCAGATCATTTTTCAGTATGCGGCGGATGCTACGGTCGAATATTTTCAGTTCTTTTGCCATTTGATTGGCACTTCGTCGAGGATTTCGTTCAAGTCGCTTCTTCACTTTTTGAACCATCTCACGTGACGTTGCAGTCTTTTGATGACCACCTCCATGATGTTTTGCGATGCTACCAGTATTATTGTAACGAGTTATGGTGCGATAAACAAAAACTTTATTCACTTTTAGGTGTTTGAGCTCACGAACAATCGCTGGTTGTGATTTTCCATCTAAATATAAAGCAATCACACTATTACGCTTTAAATCTATCACTGATTTTTTTTTTCGCGTTCACTTTTGGCAAAATGCTTTCTTGCGCTTGTAAACAATACAACTCCGAACTGTCATTTAGCAAATTTCTAGAGAGCTGATGCCCGTGCGTCAGCTGCGCGAGCGGTCTGAAGTTGGTTACACTTCGAGTGCCGGACCCTGTACAACCTGCATCACTCCGTACTAATGTTACGAAAATGTAGTTGAAGTTTTCAACTTAATTTTCGTAAGAGAAAATTGTCTTACCATATATAACTATAAACAAAATATAATATTATTCAAAATATAAGTTATGATTCGGGTGGTCCTAGTTTGAAAAAAATATAAACTTTATTTCACATAATAAAAACATTTTCAATTGCACAAGACGACTTCATCACTAGAACTGACTAAACTGACTCGATCCAAATGGTTTTGTTTGTCGATCCTGTTGTGTCAGCATTTCTCATCCGGTTGGTTACTGGTAGCTTGATTGGTTTGCTGGGTCATCGATTTGTCCGTGGTGTACGTGGTATCTTCTATCCGCATGTCGGTTATAAATATTGGCTGGTCAGCTGTTTTTGTGGTGTGGTCGCGATATCGAGTTAGGGTACTGGATGGATTTTCCGTAACGTCTCCTTAAGTATCAAGTGTCCTCGGTTGAGTTTTCAAAAGTTCAAATCTCGGTGTCGGGATGACTCGTGGTTTTTTACTTTCGGTTTCATTTCTGGTTGTTGTGACTTATCTTATCTCAGTTGCTGTATCACTTGCCTTTGTTGCTGTAGGTGATTTCGGCAACCCATCGATTTGGAGTCTCGTTCGGTATGACTTCCTTCTACAGAAATAAATGGATAAACAAAGAAATGTCAGTGTTAGGAGCCAGAATCCTCCTAGTGTCGCTTCTTTCCGTGTTTGGTGTAATGATAGCTGGATTTCGCTGACTTCTTCCAAGTTTTGTATCCTTGTCAAAAGGTTATCTTCGGCTTTGGTTGTTTCTGACTTCGTTTGAAAGCTTTTGATGTATATTGGTATGAGATAGTTGTCTTTGTGTATAAGTTCTGGCTTCCCGTAGAAAGTTAGATTGTGTATTTTCACTGTACAGTTTTCAATTTCTATTAGTGTTGCTTCGGTTATTGCTTTGGGTTTACCACATGAGACTGATACTTCGATTTTGCTATTGGTATCTATTAAGATAATGCCTTCAAAGATTTCTAGGATTTTAGGGGGTTCTTTCGCTCGTGTAACTGAACATTTTGGTGTTTGATGAAATATATTTGCTTGCTGTTCCTAGAGCATCGACTAATCCTCGTTTCTGTCTTCTTGGCATAAGGCTGTAGAGTTTATCTTTGGCTAGTTGT
This sequence comes from Malaya genurostris, assembly GCF_030247185.1. Classification (NCBI taxonomy): domain Eukaryota; kingdom Metazoa; phylum Arthropoda; class Insecta; order Diptera; family Culicidae; genus Malaya; species Malaya genurostris. The sequence goes on from NC_080571.1 coordinate 185,506,957, forward strand.
ATTTTGACTTCGAGTGTGTTTTCTAAATGGTCACTGATTTTTACTGCTTGCGCTATTTTTTCAATATTATTGATTTTGTATTCTAGTGTTTCTAGATCTATTTTGTGTATTATCCTATTGTAGCCTTTTTTGATTCTGACTGTATCGATTCTCGTTGCTAGTAGTCCATTACTGTTTGATATTTCTTTATACATGGTGGCGTTTATTATGCTGATTGAGATTATTCTGCAAGTAGAAGGACATTTTAAGTGTTTACTCATTTTAGACGATTTTTGTGGATTTAAAGGTCATTATAGTCTTGTTTAACTTTTACAATTTTATACAGATTCTTATCTTTTGTTAGTCATTGTGCTATTTTAGTATATTTTTCTTCGCCTGGGTCTAATGTTTTATGTGGTTGTTTGTGTGCGTTGTTATCCTCGTACTTTGTTCTTCGTTTATCGGTTTCATTTTTAACCTTTGATTGAAGTTTATGAAAATTTTCTGTTATTTCTAAAGTATTTGTTGTATTTAAAGTGTTAAATATTAAATCGCGCGGTTTAGCCTTAGTAGCTTCATGGAAAGTGTTATTGTAGATATCGATCGCGACGTTAACGTGTTTTTTGAGAGAGAGATCGTTGAATTGTTGTTTCGTTAATCGAAATATTTCAATAAGTGTGGAGTGAAATATTTCAACTATACCGTTCGCGTTAGAATTGCTGGCGAAATGTATTTCAATTCCTAGATCACTTAAGAATTCGATAAAGTCGATCGATCTGAATGATGGCTCTTGGTCACTTACTATAGTATTTGGTCTTCCAAACTGACGTATGTGCTCAGTTATAGCATTTTTCATATCTACGTCAATGTAGACTCTATCGAACGGTGTCTCGCCGAAAGTGCTTTTTCTAATTAATTTTGGCGGTCTCCGGTCATGTTTTGCTTTTTTGCAAATATCACAGGAACCTATGAAAATTTTGAGCTTTCTTTCAATCGTTGGAAAAAAATATTTTACTAATATTTGGTGCTTGTTCTCCTTTGTGCCTCTATGCCCGTAGTTGTGGACTTCTCTGATGATTTCGTCTTGTTCAGTTTCCATTCTTACGTCTTCTAGGAGTATTTCTGGAATGGGAATTTGGTAAGTTCTGTTAGTGGAGAAATATTTTTTGTAGGTTTCCCGTGCCTGTTGAATTAGTGAAATTGGCATTTTAATGCAGTTTGTTCCTTTTACATGAAGAAAATTCTTCAAAATGTTGATCATGTCGTTTTCTGTAAACTCTTGTTTTGCTATTATGTGCCGTTGGTATTTCGGAAAAACTTGTTCGTACGATGTTATGTCTTTGTTGCCAAATTTTAAAATGATTTTAATCCTGAAAAGGTTAATTGGTTTTTCAGTACAGGGTATAAAATAATCATCACTCGTGTCTGCTGAGTGAACTGTTTCTAGATCATCACTTACACTTGAGGATGGTTCTACTTCTATACTTCTTAGGGAATTAGCGTTTATAGTCTGATTTTCTGAAACTATGTTGATTCTTGAGAGCGCGTCTGCTACGACGTTTTGCCTGCCGGGTTTGTATACAATCTCAAAGACGAACTCTCCTAGGTTAAGCTTCCAGCGAACGATTTTACTGTTCGTGTTGGTTAAGGAATATGTAAGGGGTTGATGGTCTGTAACTAAGTTAAATTTTCTTCCGTAAAGATACGGTCGAAAATGCTTTACCGCCCACACGATTGCAGTAGTTTTTTTTTCGGTGGTACAGTAGTTTTCTTCTGTTTTATTTAATGTCCGTGAGGCATATGCTATTGGTCTATCATTTCCTATTGCCCCTTGCGAGAGAACAGCTCCAATCGCATAGTCGCTCGCGTCTGTTGTTAAAATGAATTCCTTACTAAAGCCGGGATACGTTAGAACGGGATCCATGGTTAGTATCTTTTTGCATTTATGAAAACAGCCGTCGATTTCAGGTGTAATTTTGAATTCTATGTCTTTCCTTAGTAATTTTGTCATTGGTTTTACTACCTTCGCGAAGTCTTTTATGAACCTCCGGTAGTAACCTAGCGTGCCCAGAAATTGTCTGACTTCTTTTTCACATTTTGGCATCGGCCAGTCTCTAATTATTTTAATTTTATCCGCGTTAGGCTTCACACCGTGTGTCCTAAAAATTGGACTTCCTTTCTGAAGAACTTACATTTGTCCAGTTGTATCTTCAGACCGGCGTCTTTCAACTTTTTCATTACTCGTATCAAGTTTTTTTGATGCTCTTGCAGTGAGCTAGAGAAAATGATTATGTCGTCCATAAAGACGAAACAACACACTCCTATTAGTTCTCGCAAAATGCTCCATTACTCGCTGAAATGTGGCAGGTGCGTTTTTCAGGCCTAAGGGCATTCTGGTAAATTCGTATTTTCCAGAATTCACGGAAAACGCTGTTTTTTCGGTATCTGCCTCATCTAGTTGTATCTGGTTAAATCCTGATACTAAGTCGATTGTTTAAAAATACTAAGCTCTATCCAATTTGTCGAGTATGTCTGTTATATCCGGAATCGGATATTTGTCATTTACAGTTTTTGTCGTGAATACGACTTACTTTACTATGGGATGCCTTTTCAAAATTTACCCTCTGAGAGAGTGATAAGTTTTTGATCGTGAATATCTATTGTTGTATCTAACGAATCAACATAATTTTTGCTACATGCCATCGGAAATATGATCACAATTTTATGATAAAATTTTCAGTTGTGTGATATAATCTCAAATAATTCAAAATTAAACTTTTAGAGCATGAAATGTTTGGCATAAACGAGTATCAAAGAGGATAATTCATAAGGCGCGTTTGCCTTTCTCGTATTTTTAAAGTTCATAGCTCAGTGATCTGTGAAAGGATTTATATAATCTAACTACCAATAGAATCGAAATTTTTCAACTTAAGCGTGTAAAGTAAAAGCATTGAAGTATTTCAATAGTACACTATTGAAAAACCTGTCTCATTTGACCCATGTCAGCACCAGCCAATCAGAACGCGTTCAGTGTTTAAAATCGTAGTGAGTTCCACAATTTGGTCCTTCTGAAAGGCAGGAATGAATCCCGTACAGCATCCGGATAGTTTCTTTCAATGAAATGCAAATCCGAAATGAGATATCGAAATTAAAATTCTATATGCTGCTATTTTTATAGAAGTTAGAACCGCCCATTAGTGAACAAGCTACAAACGAAATCAGGTAAAAGCAAGCCTCTCAACAAAAATTGGATCAGTTTGGATTCTATCGTCAATGCGAGCAGATGTATTTTGTGTTGTTTGCAAAGCTAGTTTCACTTCCGACAAGAGCGATTACGTCACAGCTGCCAGTCATTTTCATTGGCGAAAAAGCATAGGAGCATTACACAAAATCAGCCGTTCTAATGGCTCTAAAAGTTTTCTAAAGAACTATTAGGATTTGTTGTTCGCAAATCGAAAGGAAATGTACTCAGTGTAGTGCAAATCTAGAACAGTTTGGTTAGATTTGTGCACTTTTCGCTGTGTGAAATTCACAGTAATCTAGATCAAGTGAAGCCTTCTTTGTTTTTGCGAAAAATGTGGAAAAGGGGAATGCTTGCATAATTCATACAATTGATCAACTAATTGATATTCGGAAGTGTTAAGGAACATATCAGTTGTTTTCGTATTCACGACATCCAGTTATGTCTTTGACATTACCCACCCGTCTTTTTTCGTTGAGTTTTCGGTAATCGATCACTAAACGAAATTTTTTCCCAGATGCATCGGTTTTTTTCGGTACTATCCATACGGGAGAGGTGTATGGTGATATCAACTCTTTGATAATGCCGTCTTTTAGCATCTTCTGTACCTGTCTCTGTATCTCTCCTTCAAATATCTGAGGATATTTGTAGGATTTTATATAAATTGGTATATTGTCCGCTGTCTTGATTTCATGTTTAATTTTATGTGTAAATGTCAATTTTTCAGATTCTGAGTGTAGTAATTCTTTATTTTGATTGATGACGTGTTTTAGCGCTTTCTTTTCTTCGTCGTTTAGATAGTCTTCCCGAAAGTTATATTTTTGGTTAGTTTCTTGTTTATTTGGTTCTTGGATTACCTGAAATTTGTCTGTTTTAATTTTAATTTCATTTAAATTAATTTCCAATGGAATGTCGGAATGCTTTTGTATTGCTACTATTACTGTTCTGTTTGTGCTCCGGTAAAGGCCAGGTAATAATGAAAATTTTCGTTTTGTATCCAGAAGTCTCCGTCTTTCACTGTCTGTACTGGGTCATATTGAAATTTTTGTTCGGTCAAGTTGGTTTTATTCTGAGGTGGGAAACATTTTTGCATTGTCAACTCCTTTCTTCCGATTTTTATCTTATTTTTAGCTATATCAATCTGTGCTTTGATGTCTCTTAGTGATTCGTAACCAATTAAGCCCTCAAAGAACTCGTGAAATTTGAAGTTTTTTATTAATTTGGAAAATGTCGAAGGTGGTTTACTTTTCGATTTTATGCGTTCCGTGTATGTTTGTTACTTGTATCCCAGTCTCAGATTTGCAATTTTGAAGGTTAACATGCTCTGGTGAAAAATAATTTTTGTTCGCTCCTGTGTCGATCAAAAACTACATTTCCCCCTTGCTAGTAAGTATCGTAATATATAGTATAAAGTTATTGTTTATTATGTTTCCAGTCCTTTTCCTTCTATTATGTGAAAATTTAACTCATCTCCTAAGAAAAAGTCGTCATCATCTGAATCTAAAACTGTTTCATTTAATGGGTAATATCGTTAGCTATCTCTGCTTCTCCCTCGTGTGCATTCACTTGGTTTGATCTAACCGTTCTCATGGATACGTCATCGTCAGTAGCTGGTTTTAAATGTCTGAATTTCCCTGATGAACCGGGTTTTTGTGCATTATGTTAATTGGTCGCGTTGTGAATTTGCGGTGGCTTAGATTTGTTTTGTCAGATTTCTTTTGTCGCCGTAGGAGTTTAAAAGAGCCTCCTTGATCGACTGCCAATCTTTAGGGTTTCCGGCTGCTATTAATACTTCTTTGGCTTCCCCTGTTATTTTATTCTTCACGGCTCTAATGATTTGGTTATAATACGGTGTTCCCGTATAACTTCCGAATAACTCTAGCGTATTTTCGGTATCTTCGGGCCATGCTTCAGTTTCTGTTTTATTGCCACTATATATATATATATATATATATATATATATATATATATATATATATATATATATATATATATATATATATATATATATATATATATATATATATATATATATATATATATATATATATATATATATACGTTACGGAAAATCCATCCAGTACCCTAACTCGATATTGCGACCACACCACAAAAACAGCTAACCAGCCAATAGTCATAACCGACATGCGGATAGAAGATACCACGTACACGACGGACAAATCGATGACCCAGCAAACCAATCATGCTACCAGTAACTAACCGGATGAGAAATGCTGACACAACAGGATCGACAAACAAAACCATTTGGATCGAGCCAGTTTAGTCAGTTCTAGTGAAGAAGTCGTCTTGTGCAATTGTAAATCTTTTTATTGTGTGAAATACAGTTTATATTTTTTTCTAACTCGGACCACCCGAATCACAACTGGCGCAGTCGACGGCAAAGTGAGTGGAATTGAGTTGAAGACTTAAGTTAAACTAGTGAAGTAATCTTAGTGCAAATAAGAGCTTCATAGAAGCATTTAAGGGCAACGAAAGGCCTTCTTAAGTAAAGTTCATAGTGAACAATTGTGTTACCGACCAGAAAGCCGCTGTTGAGTGAATATCATACAGCTTGTGCAACACAGCACGAAGGAAGGACCCAGTCACAATCTACAAACCAACCAGCCAAGACGACACCTATAACTCCAGATGAGGATTAGTACTCTTCTGTAAGTAATAAATTTTTTTTTTTACTTATTAACAAAAAGTTAACACAGTGATAATACTAACAAGTGTTTTAAAATGATTATTTGAAACACAAGAAAGTGCTAAAACTTAGTGTAAACTTCGACCTTATACAGCGAAAAAAAATTCTGATTTCAACTAAGAAAATATTTTATGAACCGTGCTAAAACTTTTGACAAGAACAGAGAAATGGCACAAGAAATTAACGCTGATGAGCTGATGGAGCAAATCCGCAGCTTCACAGAAAACCAAAACGCACTAATACAACAAATTAGTGCAATGCGCGAAAGGGCGGATGATCCGTATTTAAATTACCGGACACCCGACCCAATAAAAAATTTAGCTACGTTCAGTGGCAATAAAAAAGAAACTCAAGCATGGCTCGAAGATACCGAAAATACGCTAGAGTTATTCGGAAGTTATACGGGAACACCGTATTATAACCAAATCATTAGAGCCGTGAAGAATAAAATAACAGGGGAAGCCAAATAAGTATTAATAGCAGCCGGAAACCCTAAAGATTGGCAGTCGATCAAGGAGGCTCTTTTAAACTCCTACGGCGACAGAAGAAATCTGACATCTCACATCCAATCGCTTTTCTACGTAAGGCAAGGAAAAAAGACTTTGGGTGAGTTCTACAATAAAGTCAAATCCATAGACACAGCGATAAAGAGTACCGCAGCTGTCATGGAAAACTAGACTCAACCAGAGCTATAAATAACCTAATAAGCCTAATGTCAGTAACCCGATTCATAGACGGACTAAACGACACCTTGTCCATGCACGTGAGAAGTTACCGACCCGAGTCTCTCGAGGAGGCATACAATATCACGGTGCAATATGCAAACGCGGCTTATAGAATGAAACTCGATAATAAGACACCTTGTTCGAGTTCAATACCGAACTACCAAAACAAATCTAAGCCACCGCAAATTCACAACGCGACCAATTAACATAATGCACAAAAACCCGGTTCATCAGGGAAATTCAGACATTTAAAACCAGCTACTGACGATGACGTATCCATGAGAACGGTTAGATCAAACCAAGTGAATGCACACGAGGGAGAAGCAGAGATAGCTAACGATATTAACCAATTAGATGAAACAGTTTTAGATTCAGATGATGACGACTTTTTCTTAGGAGATGAGTTAAATTTTCACATAATAGAAGGAAAAGGACTGGAAACATAATAAACAATAACTTTATACTATATATTACGATACCTACTAGCAAGGGGGAAATGAAGTTTTTGATCGACACAGGAGCGAACAAAAATTATTTTTCACCAGAGCATGTTAACCTTTAAAATTGCAAATCTGAGACTGGGATACAAGTAACAAACATACACGGAACGCATAAAATCGAAAAGTAAACCACCTTCGACATTTTCCAAATTAATAAAAAACTTAAATTTTACATTTTCAAATTTCACGAGTTCTTTGATGGCTTAATTGGTTACGAATCACTAAGAGACATCGAAGCACAGATTGATATAGCTAAAAATAAGATAAAAATCGGAAGAAAGGAGTTGACAATGCAAAAACGTTTCCCACCTCAGAATAAAACCAACTTGACCGAACAAAAATTTCAATATGACCCAGTACAGACAGTGAAAGACGGAGACTTCTGGATACAAAACGAATATTTTCTTTATTACCTGGCCTTTACCGGAGCACAAACAGAACAGTAATAGTAGCAATACAAAAGCATTCCGACATTCCATTGGAAATTAATTTAAATGAAATTAAAATTAAAACAGACAAATTTCAGGTAATCCAAGAACCAAATAAGCAAGAAACTAACCAAAAATATAACTTTCGGGAAGACTATCTAAACGACGAAGAAAAGAAAGCGCTAAAACACGTCATCAATCAAAATAAAGTATTACTACACTCAGAATCTGAAAAATTGACATTTACACATAAAATTAAACATGAAATCAAGACAGCGGACAATATACCAATTTATATAAAATCCTACAAATATCCTCAGATATTTGAAGGAGAGATACAGAGACAGGTACAGAAGATGCTAAAAGACGGCATTATCAAAGAGTTGATATCACCATACACCTCTCCCGTATGGATAGTACCGAAAAAACCGATGCATCTGGGAAAAATTTCGTTTAGTGATCGATTACCGAAAACTCATCGAAAAATGACGGGTGGGTAATGTCAAAGACATAACTGGATGTCGTGAATACGAAAACAACTGACATGTTCCTTAACACTTCCGAATATCAATTAGTTGATCAATTGTATGAATTATGCAAGCATTCCCCTTTTCCACATTTTTCGCAAAAACAAAGAAGGCTTCACTTGATCTAGATTACTGTGAATTTCACACAGCGAAAAGTGCACAAATCTAACCAAACTGTTCTAGATTTGCACTACACTGAGTACATTTCCTTTCGATTTGCGAACAACAAATCCTAATAGTTCTTTAGAAAACTTTTAGAGCCATTAGAACGGCTGATTTTGTGTAATGCTCCGATGCTTTTTCGCCAATGAAAATGACTGGCAGCTGTGACGTAATCGCTCTTGTCGGAAGTGAAACTAGCTTTGCAAACAACACAAAATACATCTGCTCGCATTGACGATAGAATCCAAACTGATCCAATTTTTGTTGAGAGGCTTGCTTTTACCTGATTTCGTTTGTAGCTTGTTCACTAATGGGCGGTTCTAACGGTTATAAAAATAGCAGCATATAGAATTTTAATTTCGATATCTCATTTCGGATTTGCATTTCATTGAAAGAAACTATCCGGATGCTGTACGGGATTCATTCCTGCCTTTCAGAAGGACCAAATTATGGAACTCACTACGATTTTAAACACTGTCCGGAACATTTTCTTGAACGATTTGTTGTATAGCAGCAGATTTTTTGTTCTCTTCCTCAGAACGCGTTCTGATTGGCTGGTGCTGACATGGGTCAAATGAGATAGGTTTTTCAATAGTGTACTATTGAAATACTTCAATGCTTTTACTTTACACGCTTAAGTTGAAAAATTTCGATTCTATTGGTAGTTAGATTATATAAATCCTTTCACAGATCACTGAGCTATGAACTTTAAAAATACGAGAAAGGCAAACGCGCCTTATGAATTATCCTTTTTGATACTCGTTTATGCCAAACATTTCATGCTCTAAAAGTTTAATTTTGAATTATTTGAGTGAGATTATATCACACAACTGAAAATTTTATCATAAAATTGTGATCATATTTCCGATGGCATGTAGCAAAAATTATGTTGATTCGTTAGATACAACAATAGATATTCACGATCAAAAACTTATCACTCTCTGAGAGGGTAAATTTTGAAAAGGCACCCCATAGTAAAGTAAGTCGTATTCACGACAAAAACTGTAAATGACAAATATCCGATTCCGGATATAACAGACATACTCGACAAATTGGGTAGAGCTCAGTATTTTTCAACAATTAATCAAATAATCATTTTAAAACAATTGTTAGTATTATCACTGTGTTAAGTTTTTGTTAATAAGTAAAAAAAAAATTTATTACTAATCCTCATCTGGAGTTATAGGTGTCGTCTTGGCTGGTTGGTTTGTAGATTGTGACTGGGTCCTTCCTTCGTCCTCTGTTGCACAAGCTGTATGATATTCACTCAACAGCGGCTTTCTGGTCGGTAACACAATTGTTCACTATGAACTTTACTTAAGAAGGTCTTTCGTTGCCCTTAAATGCTTCTATGAAGCTCTTATTTGCACTAAGATTACTTCACTAGTTTAACTTAAGTCTTCAACTCAATTCCACTCACTTTACCGTCGACTGCGCCAGTTGTGATTCGGGTGGTCCGAGTTAGAAAAAATATAAACTGTATTTCACACAATAAAAAGATTTACAATTGCACAAGACGACTTCTTCACTAGAACTGACTAAACTGGCTCGATCCAAATGGTTTTGTTTGTCGATCCTGTTGTGTCAGCATTTCTCATCCGGTTGGTTACTGGTAGCTTGATTGGTTTGCTGGGTCATCGATTTGTCCGTGGTGTACGTGGTATCTTCTATCCGCATGTCGGTTATGAATATTGGCTGGTTAGCTGTTTTTGTGATGTGGTCGCAATATCGAGTTAGGGTACTGGATGGATTTTCCGTAACGTATATATATATATATATATATATATATATATATATATATATATATATATATATATATATATATATATATATATATATATATATATTATATATATATATATATATATATATATATATATATAAATATATATATATATATATATATAAATATATATATTATATATATATATATATATATATATATATATATATATATATATATATATATATATATATATATATATATATATATATAGATATATATATATATATATATATATATATATATATATATATATATATATATATATATATATATATATATATATATATATATATATATATATATATATATATATATACGTTACGGAAAATCCATCTAGTACCCTAACTCGATATTGCGACCACATCACAAAAACAGCTAACCAGCCAATATTCATAACCGACATGCGGATAGAAGATACCACGTACACCACGGACAAATCGATGACCCAGCAAACCAATCAAGCTACCAGTAACCAACCGGATGAGAAATGCTGACACAACAGGATCGACAAACAAAACCATTTGGATCGAGCCAGTTTAGTCAGTTCTAGTGAAGAAGTCGTCTTGTGCAATTGTAAATCTTTTTATTGTGTGAAATACAGTTTATATTTTTTCTAACTCGGACCACCCGAATCACAACTGGCGCAGTCGACGGTAAAGTGAGTGGAATTGAGTTGAAGACTTAAGTTAAACTAGTGAAGTAATCTTAGTGCAAATAAGAGCTTCATAGAAGCATTTAAGGGCAACGAAAGACCTTCTTAAGTAAAGTTCATAGTGAACAATTGTGTTACCGACCAGAAAGCCGCTGTTGAGTGAATATCATACAGCTTGTGCAACAGAGGACGAAGGAAGGACCCAGTCACAATCTACAAACCAACCAGCCAAGACGACACCTATAACTCCAGATGAGGATTAGTAATAAATTTTTTTTTTACTTATTAACAAAAACTTAACACAATGATGATACTAACAAGTGTTTTAAAATGATTATTTGATTAATTGTTGAAAAATACTGAGCTCTACCCAATTTGTCGAGTATGTCTGTTATATCCGGAATCGGATATTTGTCATTTACAGTTTTTGTCGTGAATACGACTTACTTTACTATGGGGTGCCTTTTCAAAATTTACCCTCTCAGAGAGTGATAAGTTTTTGATCGTGAATATCTATTGTTGTATCTAACGAATCAACATAATTTTTGCTACATGCCATCGGAAATATGATCACAATTTTATGATAAAATTTTCAGTTGTGTGATATAATCTCAAATAATTCAAAATTAAACTTTTAGAGCATGAAATGTTTGGCATAAACGAGTATCAAAAAGGATAATTCATAAGGCGCGTTTGCCTTTCTCGTATTTTTAAAGTTCATAGCTCAGTGATCTGTGAAAGGATTTATATAATCTAACTACCAATAGAATCGAAATTTTTCAACTTAAGCGTGTAAAGTAAAAGCATTGAAGTATTTCAATAGTACACTATTGAAAAACCTGTCTCATTTGACCCATGTCAGCACCAGCCAATCAGAACGCGTTCTGAGGAAGAGAACAAAAAATCTGCTGCTATACAACAAATCGTTCAAGAAAATGTTCCGGACAGTGTTTAAAATCGTAGTGAGTTCCATAATTTGGTCCTTCTGAAAGGCAGGAATGAATCCCGTACAGCATCCGGATAGTTTCTTTCAATGAAATGCAAATCCGAAATGAGATATCGAAATTAAAATTCTATATGCTGCTATTTTTATAACCGTTAGAACCGCCCATTAGTGAACAAGCTACAAACGAAATCAGGTAAAAGCAAGCCTCTCAACAAAAATTGGATCAGTTTGGATTCTATCGTCAATGCGAGCAGATGTATTTTGTGTTGTTTGCAAAGCTAGTTTCACTTCCGACAAGAGCGATTACGTCACAGCTGCCAGTCATTTTCATTGGCGAAAAAGCATCGGAGCATTACACAAGATCAGCCGTTCTAATGGCTCTAAAAGTTTTCTAAAGAACTATTAGGATTTGTTGTTCGCAAATCGAAAGGAAATGTACTCAGTGTAGTGCAAATCTAGAACAGTTTGGTTAGATTTGTGCACTTTTCGCTGTGTGAAATTCACAGTAATCTAGATCAAGTGAAGCCTTCTTTGTTTTTGCGAAAAATGTGGAAAAGGGGAATGCTTGCATAATTCATACAATTGATCAACTAATTGATATTCGGAAGTGTTAAGGAACATGTCAGTTGTTTTCGTATTCACGACATCCAGTTATGTCTTTGACATTACCCACCCGTCATTTTTCGATGAGTTTTCGGTAATCGATCACTAAACGAAATTTTTCCCAGATGCATCGGTTATATATATATATATATATATATATATATATATATATATATATATATATATATATATATATATATATATATATATATATATATATATATATATATATATATATATATATATATATATATATATTGTATATATATTTATATATAAAATAATTTTTAAGTCTCCATTCGATCATTATGTACATGTACATCATGTACATTAAGTTTACTCAAAGTTCGGAATAATATATCAGCAAATAATTTGCCATAATTACCCATATAAGATGCTATCTACTGATGGTCAGTAACACGTCCAAGACTCTGGTCTCCAGTAAACTTTATCCTAAACATCTCAACAGATTGAAATTTAATCTGTGAAAATCTCTATGGTCGTTCAAACCAATTTAAATACTCAATTGTGATATCCCGCAATATTTCATTTCTACTATGTGCCTGACATATCCATCCGCACTATTTACCCGTGATTAATTCCACGTTTAACATTGTCTCCTTTGAATCAGTCTATATCCAAGAGATCACAAAGTAATTTTATATTCAATTTACCAAAATAACAGGCTCATTCAGAATCAAAATCAACCCCAATCATTATGTTGAGAAAATGGATCGTCCTCCGAATTCACCGCAAAAATATTTTGCTGATACTTGGCCAACCCTAAAGCTTATCTTCAGGCCAAATCTGCCGATGCCTCAGCAAAACGCACTCTTAACTAATCATCGCTGTTGATTCTCAAAACCAGTTTCAATTCCTGGTCACCCGAAAATCAAAGATAATTAAATCCGCCCCATGGGCTTACTTCCTTGGTTTTCACACCACTATTTACACCGTTTTAATCTGTCACAGTTTTAACAGAATTGTTGCGAGATACCAACTACAAGCTACGAACAAAATTGCGAAGGGAAATGTACACGCGTAGTGCTGGCTGTTTTTGGAGGTGCGCTGCAGAAAAGATATTATGGAAAGAAGGAAAGGTGCTACCTAGATTCTTAAACTACTTAAACTGAAGATACTAGCCTAAATTCTTACAACGTAACTCCTGCAACAATTTACGCATAATCTCTGATAAGTATATTCTATTCCTAACATTAATATGCTTGTTTCATTTTAGGTGGAAACTCCATTAGTTTTGATATATTAAGTTTACTCAACTGGTTTCCCTGGATACGTTTTGCTTATTCCCTAGGCTCTAATCGTTCTTTCGAACTTTATTCACTAAGGTATTCAATTCTGTTCTCACGATCGAATGCAAACTGTTATTTGCTTGGTTTCTTGGTCATTCAAAAGGTGTACATAGCTTTCGAAGAACTTTAATATGATTTAGATGTTTTGTTTTGATGTGACATAGACTGGTGAAACTTTTTTAAATATTTGCAGTGGAAGATTCCCATCCTCTTTCCTGTTTCGTCTTCCAGTTCGTAACAATGGTCACTTGCAATTCTTTTGATCAGTGCAGATACATATTTTTGTGCCAGCTTAGATCAATAATTTTTTGCTTTGTCAGAAAGTTCCGTGTTCTTTTTCAGAACTTTCTCGCCCACCGCATACTGAGGGCATTTTGCATTTGATCTGAGGTTATAGTATCTGGAATGTTTTTAAAACGCCTTTTTAAGATTTTCCTTCACTTCTGCGTATAGTTTTGACCTCTTCGTGTCGTCTTAAATCCCACTTCCAACGGTATTATCTCGTATATAGCGGTATTCTCTCCCATCCGAAACCATATTTCTCCCGAAAAGGACGAAGAAAGGTGTGTATTTGGTGGCCTCATGTACAGAGTTTCGTATTGCACTTGCGATTGTTTGTATGTTATTTGCACAATCCCGGTGATTGTTTTTAATTGTGGCCCGAACTGATGTTGTTAAAACTCTGTTGACTCTTTCCGAATCATTGATTCGTGGATGATAATTAGGTGCTTTCCAGTGGGTGACGTAGTACCGGCCCAATAAATCTTGAAACAATTTAGATGTGAATTGGGTCCCGTTATCCGTTAAAATTACTTCGGGGACCCCGAATAATTGAAACAACATGTTGTCCACAAATGAAACAAGGGTTTCCGCCGTGGCTTGTCTGAATGGTTGTACCAAAATGAATTTACTAAAGACGTCTGTTAAAACCAGTAAACAAGTACTTCTAGTTCTCCTCGATGTCGGCAATGGCCCGACGTAATCCATGGTTACGAATTGCCAGGGATATTCTGCGATCTTTCGCTGTACCTTGAGTGGTGCTGTGTTGTTCACATTTGTTGCTTTGCTAGTTTGACGTACGTAACAATTTCGACAGACATGTTTTGTTTCGGTCCAAAAATATTTTTCCCGGAGAGCTGCAATCGTCTTTTTAAACCCCAAGTGGGCTGATCCATGGATTTTCTGCAGAATTTTTTCTCTCCTGTTTTGGCAAGTATATTTTCCAGCAGAAACGGTCATCAAGCTTTTTCTGGCTTTTAACAAATTTATAAATTTGTCCGTCAACGACTCGAAAATCTATATACGCCTGTGGGTCGGCTGTAATTCGTTGGACCAGATCTTGGTAATCCGGGTCTAACGAGGTCGTACAGATTGTATCCAAGGAACGGCTTAAACAATCTGCAGTGAAGTTCTGCTTGCCCTTTCGATACTCTAATTCAATATCGTGTGATTGAATTTTAAGTGCCCATCTAAGTAATTTCGAATTGCCAGACTCGACTCCTATACTAAGCAAACTTCGTGCATCAGTAATTACCTTGAACTTACTTCCTTCGATAAAATGCCGGAAGTGTTCAATGGCCAGAAGAACGCCCAAGCATTATTTTTTTACGTTTGCATAACATTTTTTAGTGTTACTAAGCTTTTTACTGAAGTAAGCGATGATTTTCGGTTCTCCATTCAGCTTTTGAATTAACGCCGCTCCTACAGCATTATCCGTTAAAAGTTGATATAATTACTCCCGGGTTTCCACAAATATAGCAGAACGTAGTTTTCGTTTGTCGCCATACTCGCCAAAAATATTCATGCTGTCTACAGTTCCAGCATAAAGGAAGTCTGGTAGTTTCCAGCTGAGTCTCCGTTGAATCTCGCCGTCCTGTTCGGTCTTGAGGTTGCGCCTGACCTTCTCGATTCCCACTTAATCTGTTATTCTGTCGCCGTTGTTTTTCGATAATGTTCAGTTCCTCCTCGTCCTCAATTTCCTTTTGCAGCTCAGTCAATTTTGTATCAATCATTAATATTATGTCACCATTTGATTGGAAATATTTCTACGTATTGATTTGAATGTTCATAGCCATGTATTTTTAATTTTATATCATTGAAATGTTGATTAATAGCTAGCAGTGTCCTATTTTGGCTGCAATCTCCGGCATACCGGATTTCCCTGCCATAGTCGACGGTTTTGAAGGAGTAAGCGATATATCAAAGGGAAAGCAGCGCTCTGATTGGTCAATCGAAGCAAAAGCAAAGCTGTTGGAAGCACGCGAATCTACGAACAGAAGCGAAATTATAGCTAACGTTTCAGTCTCATGCGTAGCTTGCTAGAGATAGGTTGTTGCTACACAGCAAGACAAAAAGTGCCATAAACGATTTGAAGCTTTTATTGGTATGCTCTGATCTTGTGTCATGCAAGATTGGATGAAACCCCATGTTATGTCGTTTCGCCTGAGAAATTGACAACTACCCCAGGGTAAATTTTGAGTGCATAGGACTAATTTCTAATTTATATAAGATGAACTCGATTGATAATGAGAAATATTTTATCGCTTCAACCGAAATCGCAAAATGGTACTAATGGTAGAGAAACGCTATAAAAATAACTGCTTGCATACAAAACTTGAACACAAGCTTGGTGAAGAGAAGCTTAAATATCGATATCCGTATCGCAAGTATGTACAAACATTTAATTGTATACATTTGGGCTATTGATGTAATTTCGTCGGCTACGAAACAAATACAAATCACGATAAATAGAGTCTATATTCTGGGTTCGCGTGTTCGATGTTGATTCCTAATAAGGATCAATCTAAGCAGACTCTTGTGCATTTGCGGATTCAAAAGTGTGACGATTAATTGAAAATGTCAATCATTGGAAATTTTGGTAGCCTTGTTCCACTTCAACGGCTCGAACAACCCCATGAGGCTGATCCTTGTAGTTTTTCTGATGATTTTGTAAGAAGTTTGTTCATCCGTTCGATGTCCGATACAAATGCAATGAACGATTGATCGTGTCTCACCAGAGAAGAAAAGATTCCATTTTTCAATCCACCTGTCATAATTAGTTCCTCTTTCTCGAGTCGTTATAGAGGATACTTCAATTGGTTCATCGCTTGCTTCGCTCTCAATTTCTGAATTTGGACTTGCCATGCTGTTAGACATTGGATGTTCGAAAAGATTATTTTTCGTTCTTTACACCGATGCCGATGGTGGCTTTCTGTTGTCTCGAATTCTATTACCTTCAGTCGATACATCTCTGTTAACTCACTGCTTTTGCCACTCTTGTCGTGGGCTACAACGCGTATTCAAATTTGCATCTGCTATTCGATCTATTAGTAAATCTATAACCTTGCGCATTTCTCCCATCTTTCTTTCCATATCTCAAAGTTTGACTTTTAGTTCCTTGGTAGTAGGTTCCCGACAGTTACATTTTGGATCCGGTTCTTGTTCAACGTCGGTCCTTTTGCTCTTTGGAATAGTACCCGTGTTCTTAGAACTACCCATGATTTAACTGATGTTCACGTTATCGAAATTTTCAAAACTAACGTTCGTGGCCATGCCTCCCACGCGACCGTTGAGATTTTGATTTGAATTAGTTTCGACTTCCAGAGGATTAAAAATAACTGCATTCATTTCGATTTCTTTATGACTTTCCTTTATAGGATTCACTAGCAAACTTTGTTCTATGTCGGTCTTTTTCCTCTTCGGAATAGTACCCGTGTTCTTAGAACCACCCATGATTGGACTGATGTTCACGTTATCAAAATTTCCAAAACTAACGGTCGTGGCCATGCCTCCCACGCGACCGTTGAGGTTTTGCTTTGGATTAGTTTCCACTTCCAGTGGACTCAAAAGCTCTTCTTCTTCGCCTTTTTCAGACATATATTTTAATTGTACACCTTGAATTTCCAACAAATGACAAATAACTGTTACCAATGAATCTCTTAAACTTTTCGATTCTACCGAAGTTTTACGGTTTTTCGCGCGGAAATCATAATATTTTAGTCGCGAAATGGACTTAGGGTCTTTCTTTTTTTTGTTTCAATTATAGAGGCTTTAACATCTTTGGTCATTCGCCTCTTCGGACCAGAAAAACTTTCTGACCCTAAGTGCGGGGTTGGGAATCGAACCCTGGCGGGCTGCGTGAAAGGCATCAACTATCCCATCACGCTATACCCGTCCCCTAGGGTCTTTCTTGTTTTTCAAGCAAACTCCTATCGAGGTCACTCGCGAGTGTATAATATCGTAGTCTTGTTCGATCGGGTAAATTGATTGATATTCCCGTTTCTCTTTACTGTCGTCGCGGAATAATGCCTATAGAAAATTTTGTTTAGTTTCTAAGTCTAACTTAAGTTCATCTGTGTAGTTCCTCACTATGAGCTCAAAGTCGACTTCATCATTTAGAAGGTGCTTTTCATATGGGAGCTTGAAGCTCATAATTATTTTATTTTCAGAAACCCGAAGCAATTACAAGTAAACCCAGATTAATCGTTTAAAGTGGCTTCACCACCTTATGCGAGTAAACGATATTATCCATCCAGGCAACCAATGATACACAAATGTACACCAGTCAAACAAATCATATAAACATAATCAATCCATCTTTATTGAGTAATTTAAGGTATCATTATTTAGCTCACTACATACTATCGCTTCCTTAAACGCAGTACTAAACCGTTAATTTTTTTCAGGATTCGTTGCTCTGGGTGCCGGATTTCATTGATTTTGTCATCAGTGAATACTTCATTATCATTGTTTAACGGAGCGATGTGCGGTTACGATTCGCATAAATATATAAATGAAAAATGTATTGTATACAACTGTTATCCTTAAAATTGTACTATTACACTATTCAATCTACTGTACACTACGAAAATACAAAATAATCATTAATACACGTAACAATATGTTTCCGTTTCCATTCAATTAACTATTTAATATCAAAACTATATAATCTTTAATAAATGTTTATGTGGGTTTGAACTGGCTGTTGGGTGCCAATTTGTAGCCGTTCGGTGGCCTGACTTGATCGGTGTATTCAACAAGACGATTTATGTGCCACTCTCTTGGAAGAGATCGCCTGTCTTTTCTGATTGCCCGGCTTTAAGCGAAGAAGACTCAATGGTCAGGAAAACTCCGAGCGGCTAAATAATTCATTCAACTTTTCCAGACTGATAATTTCTCGACCTGCCCAATTCAATGAAAACGAAAAGACCACCTTCGGGACACATAATGAACCAATTATATTTCTAGATCAGAGTATCTACGATCGGTCAGTGAAAGCTGGGAGAACATACTTTTCAACAATAGAATAGACACGGACTCAAATTCGCTATAGTGGTATTAATTTAAGCAAATGCATTTTCTGAAGGAACAAATTCTATTTTATGATCGTTACTATTTATAATTTATTTACAGGCTCGCCTAGCTCTATACACCCCATTTCACTTTCTTCTATTTACATATTTCAGTGGCCCAAGTGCCGAGTGCCGGTCGGGCGTTACGGTGGGCTCCCGCTCGTTCGTTCGTGGACTGAACCAACGGTATCCGAAAACCGAAATATCCTTCATGCAATTTCCTACCTTTTTCTTTTACAATATTTTCTCGAGCAGAACACTTTTAATAATTTGAACAGATTTTCAAATATTATATCGAGCTATCGTAAATCATATTAAAAAAATAGAAATAGTACACATTACGCTAGTTAACACCACTTCTTCGTACCGATTTTAATTTTACCGACTTGTACTACTCGATGCGGTCTGCTCTCCGACCTTTCCACAAACGAAATGGTTAGGAAACGCTGATCCAAGTTTGATCCTTTGTTCAGAATCCGGAAACTGTATGCCAAGTGGCTGATATTAGAATCGGTTTGCCCGATGGAATTGTTTCCTCTCTTGACATAAAACTAGGTCGTGCATCATTTAATGTTCTTAACTTAATCATTTTTGTTTGTCTGACCATTGTACCTTATGATAAAAAAAGATCCGGAATTTTTATTTTAAAATTCCCGCGCTTGTCCAATCTGTAAACTTTTATTCTCTCAATGCTGGCAACACTTTTATACACATTCTGTCAAATTTTGACGCATATCGTACGACTAGTTTTTGTTTGGCGTCTGTACAAAGAAGTTGAAAAATTTTCGTGTGGCGATTTTAATAATGGATGAAAATTTAGAACAACGGCTCGCCTTCGAAGCGTCATTCGGTCGATTGTTGTGCGGTTTCGACGTCATATTAATAGATCCACACCTCATCACCAGTTATGATACATTCGATGAATGTGGGGTCACTATCTGCGTTGGAAATCATCTCTTTGGCCACATCAACACGACGCTATTTTTGAATGAAATTCAGCTTTTTCGACACCAGCCGAGAAGCGGCGCGTTTCAAACCCAAAACATCAGTTAAAATATGTTCGGCTGATCCATAACAAATGCCCAATAATACAGGAATCTCTCTAATCAGTACAGAACGATCTTGCAACACGATTTGCTTGGCCGATTCAATGTTTTCTTCAGTAACAGATGTTGGGCGGCCAGAGATCCCATCATGATCCAAGCTTGTACGACCACCTTTGAAGCGTTTATACCACTCGTATGCCTGTGTTATTCCTAGACACGATTCACCAAAGGCCTTTTCTAACATTTTCAACGTTTCGGAACACTTAAATCCATTTGGAACACAAAATTTGTTGCACGCGCGTTGTTCTAAATTTTCATCCATTATAAAAATCGCCACACGAAAATTTTTCAACTTCTTTGTATAGACGCCAAACAAAAACTAATCGTACGATATGCGTCAAAATTTGACAGAATGTGTATAAAAGTGTTTCCAACGTTGAGAAAATAAAAGTTTGCCGATTCTACAAGCGCGGGAATTTTAAAATGAAAATTCCGGTTCTTTTTTGATCATAAGGTATGTGTCTTAATAGTTTGATTGAACGGAATTACTCATGCCTTCGACATGGTACAGATTTTATAACCATAATAAAATAATAATAAATACATAAGGTATAATGTTCCCATGTCAAATGACAGCGAGGACATCATCCATGGCATTGCGAACTATATTTACTAATATTTGATTTTTTCATGGATCGGATACAAATTACGTAATAAGGATATCAACGAAAAGTATTGATTAGTTTTTGTGCATTTCAGTATAATATGTACAACCGTTACAACTCCTCTTTTGTTAGTATCACAGCTTTCTGGCCTCTGAGTAGTGTAGAAAGTATATGTGCTCATCAAAAATGTGGATGTGGGGGAAATGAAAATTGATTTTCAAAACCCCCTTTTCCTTGTCTGAATCCTCCACCCCCTTCGTTTGTCGACAAATAAGATAAATTTTACACTGCAAATCCCTTTCTAGAGCCACTTGCTAGAAAAATAAAAAATACCTTTAATACCGCCTCTAAATAGCAAAAAGTATGTGGCAAGTTTGGTGATAGTTTACTGAGCTATTATGGAATTATGTCGATATATACAAACAATTGGGCTGAGAGCATCCTTAATAAAGACACTTGCTATCTTCGTCTGTGGCTGTAGAAAAATGTCGATTTCGCAAACACTTACTACATTTCCCCCCTCTCCTTAAAATATCACTTATAGCAACATATGAACAACAAGAATTACTTGTGCTATCTTAGGAAATAATCTATTTAGTTGTTCCGGAATTTTGTTCTATTTATTCTTTAAAACCCAACCCTCCCATTAAATTTGACACTAAACTACCAGTTTTAGATCCACTCATTATATCAACTTCCCACAAACACTCTTAGAACCATATTTGAGTTTTTCCAAATGTATATATGGTCTTAAAAAGTATCGATTCTCTTCAAATTGGAAAAATTTGTCCAGATGGCTTACTCCCAATTCCCAAGCTACCTTGCATAATGACTGCACACGACGAGCAAGACAGTTCCCACGTACAGTTATGCATAGACAACCAAAAGAACCTTGAACAACAAACTATCGGTGCTATCGGGCAGATCGCAATCGATCGTAAATCTATGTTAATCAAACTGGCTCCTCCCATTACAGCATGTATCGACTGGAAACTATAAGCTAGCTAGGTTAGTTTAAGACGGAAATGATTCAATAAAGACCGATTGTTTAAAACCATCAACCAGGAGAGTCTCATTTACTAAACTATCTTTAACTTCTCGTGCATTAATATAGTAATTAATTAACTCGTACAATGTGAACTAATGAGAACTCCTACATAACGTACACAAAGCCAGTGTCCCATCTCAGATCTCACAATAATCATAATTTACATGGTATTCTCGTTAATTCGGGTCAGTTTTATGGTTGTTCCCTTTTGTAAGGACATTAAAAATACCTTTCTTTCTACAAATACCTTCTTAGTAAGCTCTGAGATCCAAAAAGTATATGTGCTCGTAACGTACTTGAATTAACGTTCCTCGTCACATCCGATCTACAATATTTTATGCTTCCATGGTTATGAACACTTGCTACTTTCTCCGTGATATAAACATTCTTATGACATCATTATTTCATACATTTTAACATCATAACTTCATACATACTATAAAATAACGTTTCAGTTTTTCAGTTGATAAAAATATTGTCGTACATTTAGTTTATTCACCTTGTGTCTACAGTCATTTCAATTTACTTTAAGAAACCGCACATTGATCTTAAGTGCACCCCTAAATTACCCGTGGCAAGTTTGATATTTATTCGTGCAGTAGTTAAGGATTTATGCCGTTAGAAACATTACACCATCTTTTTTCAGAAGCGTCTCACTACAACCGCCCTCACGAATACCCTTAGAATCATATCTAAGTTATGCAAAAAGTATCTATGGTCTTTAAAAAGTATCTATGGTCCTAAAAAATATCGATACTTTTCAAAAAAGATAATTGAGGACATTTACTACACACTCTTCCCTTAAAAATGTCTTTATGACAATTTGTGAGGAGGATCATTAATCCCTCCTCTTTAGATTCACCTACTACACTCACCTCCTACGAATGCCCTTATAATCATTTCTACGTTGCGCAAAATATATTTGGTTTTCAAAAAGTATCTATTCCTGTCAAATCACTTTCTACGATCCCTCTCCCATAAAAATGCCTTTATGACCATCTCTGAAGAACAAGAAGTATCTATGCGAGGGTTGATAGCAATCCGTTCAGTAGTTTCGGAGTTATTACGTTTAAAAAATTACACCCTCCTCTTTAAAGGCAACATCCACCCCCATATAGTCTTATAAGGTATGCAAAATGTTTCTTTGGTCTTCAAAAAGTATTGATTCTCGTCAAGTTATATGCATATTCTAATGACCCCCTATGTTAATGACACTTGTTACGTTCTCTTCTCTATAAAATTACGCTTATGACCATCTCAGAAGAGCAAGAAGTACCTGTGCCGATTTTGGTGACAATCCGTTCAGTAGTTCCTGAGTTATGCCGTTACAAACATACAAACTTACATTATATCTTTATATATAAACTAACTGATTTACCCGGCGTTGCTCGGAAATTTTTCGTGAAGGCAAGGCCGAAAAATATTCTAGAAATTGTCCTCCTCATTGATAGTCTGATTGTAACGAAGCACAACTTAGCCGACAACTAATGATATCATTGTTTCCACGTAATTGCTCAAAGTTTACCATCTGACAATGTATATTTTATAACGAAAAGCTGTTTAACATCATAACTACATTCGTACTATAGAATAACTTTTTGCCTTTCTTATATAGAAAGATTATGCAATCACCGTGAAAACCGACTTTTGAACCGAGACCCGGAGGCCCAAGTGTCATATACCATTCGACTCAGTCTATCGAGTACGCGAGATGTCTGTGTGTGTATGTGCGTATGTGTGTATGTAACGTTCTTTTGTGCTAACTTTTCTCGAAGATGGCTAAACCGATTTTCACAAACTTAGATTTAAATGAAAGCTCTTGTGGTCCCATGAAAATCCCTGAATATTATTTGGATCCGACTTCCGGTTCCGGAGTTATGGGGTAAAATGGGCAAAAATATCAAAATATGTGTTCTAACTTTTCTCAGAGATGGCTGAACCTATTTTCACAAACTAAGTTTCAAATGAAAGGTCTTGTGGTCCCATACAAAATTCCTGAACATTATTTGGATCCGACTTCCGGTTCCGGAATTATGGGGTAAAATGTGCAAAAAATTGTAAAAATAAGTGAACTAACTTTTCTCGGAGATGGCTGAACCGATTTTCACAAACTAAGATTCAAATGAAAGGTCTTTTGGGTTTACACAAAATTCCTGAATATTATTTGGATCCGATTTCCAGTTCCGAAATTATGGGGTAAAATGTGCAAAAAATTGTGAAAATAAGTGCACTAACCTTTCTCGGAGATGGCTGAACCGATTTTCACTATCTAAGATTCAAATGAAAGGTCTTGTTTTCCCATACAAAATTCCTGAATATTTTTTGGATCCGACTTCCGGTTCCGGAATTATGGGGCAAAATGTGCAAAAAATTGTGAAAATAAGTGCACTAACTTTTCTCAGAGATGGCTGAACCTATTTTCACAAACTTAGGTTCAAATGAAAGGTCTTGAGGTCCCATGAAAATTCCAGAATATTATTTAGATCCGACTTCCGGTTTGGGAGTTATGGGGTAAAATGTGCAAAAAAAAGAAAATATGTGTTCTAACTTTTCTCACAGATGACGCGACCGATTTTCACAGACTTAGATTCAAATGAAAGGTCCTGTGGTCCGATACGTAATTCCTGAATTTCATGCGGATCCGACTTTCGGATCCGGAAATATAGGGTAAAGTGGGTTAAAAATTGTATACCATCACTGAAAATGGGGAAAAACCTTAAAAATTTTCTAAATCTACCTCAAATCTTTTCCAATTGATAGTTTTCATCAGTAGACAAACAAAGCGATTTCGGTTATTCTTTCAAGAATCGTAGTATTATATATGAAAGTATGATTGATATGAGAAAGGCATCATTACATCACTAGGTGAATTAAAACAGGTTTTCTATTCTGCTTGAAATCATGCGTGCTTGTTACTCCTGTGTATTAAATTCTTGTATAATATGGTGATTTTGCTTTGTGGTTGAAATATCATTGCTGTGATTATCATTATAATTATTATTCATCAAAAGATGTATGTACAATTTATTTGCTTTGATTTTATTGAGAGTATTACTTCAACGATTTCACTGTAGGACACAAAACGAGAGAAAAAATTTCGTTTGTTCAGCGAAGTACAAAATTCCGATGCATGTTTTTTTTTAATTAATCCAACATAATATCACTCTTTCATTTGCAACATAATGAGTCGCGCTAGAAGCGAGAAATTTTCTTACAGCTAATTAAAAGCACCTTGTAAGAATGAACATTAAGATGAGAAGATTTCTGGATACTATTTTGATATGAACTCTTTGATTATTCGAAACACTAGAATTAAGTCTCTCACTTAAGTCGAGCTATCTTTGCAGACAAATTTAACATAAAAGCATATGAATTACACTTTTGAGCTGTAGTATAAATATAGTCATTTGCTGGAAATAGTTGAAACATGTGCCGCACACACTGTGAACTTAGTGATAAAAGATGATATAAAAACTACCAAGTGTGAACAGCAAATTGAAGAAATTCGAACGTTGGTTGGAACCTATTCCTACACTTGACTGTGAAACCAGATGGGGAACAACCGCTGCGATGATAGATTCGTTTTTAGCTATTGAGTGTATAGAAGAAGATTTGCGAAATGTAGCTGGCTCGTTTATTGTTGACAAAGATCAATGGGAATTCTGTAAACAATATAGTTGCGCCTTCAAACCAATTGTTAGACTTTTGAAAAACCTCCAACGAGCTCAACTAACTATCGGCGACATGTACAGTTATTATTGGATAGAAACCAAAATAGAGTTGAGAAATCAGCTGACACGAATCGTTTTTCCACAGCGCTTTTGAATTCTCTAGAAATTAGGAAATCGAAGCTGTTTCAGAATAATGCGTTTCTAGCTGGAATGTTATGGATCTTAGATTCAACTTTAAGGATTCACCATACCTATCCACAGATCAGAGGCAAAATGCGATTGTAAATATTTAATCCTATTGTTGTTATATTTGAGGCGTTCCACAGAAAATCAGCAACCAAAATTTTTTTTTCCATCTAATTATTTTTTTTCAGTAATGAACTCGAAAATATTCGATAAGATTTATTCAAATCCCTAAGGCTCCTTTTTTAAAAAAATAAGGCCCAATTTTTAAATTTGTTTATTTGTTTATCAATTTTTTACTTTTTTCATTCAATTAACAATAAGTTTGTTTTATGAAATCGCTTATTTCAAAGCTACGGAAAAGACGCACATTTCATGTCTTGGACGAGTGTTTGTATCTTTATTAGTTTTTTCAGTGTATGCTGTTGAAAAAAGCATCTTTTTTATAAACACAGAACTTCAAATATCTCGCAAATTCCACTCACCATATTGAAATGAAGAAAAACGTACCGAATATTTTCGAGTTCTTTACCGAAAAAAAGTTTGATGGAAAAATAGTTTTTTGGTGGCTGATTTTGTGTGAAATGCCCCATATATTCCTTATATGTTTGCATAAATAAGTGTAAGTTATAATTTTTGCCTTTCTCATATAGAAAGGCTATGCAATCACTTGAAAAACCGACTAGTGAAAATTGGCCCGGAGGGCCAAGTGTCATATACCATTCGACTCAGTTCATCGAGCTGAGCAATGTCTGTGCGTGTGTGTGTGTGTGTGTATGTATGTGTATGTGTGTATGTGTCAAATAATCTCACTAGGTTTTCTCGGAGATGGCTGAACCGATTTTGACAAACTTAGATTCAAATGAAAGATCATCCAGATCCGACTTCCGGTTCCGGAGTTATAGGGTAAAGTGTGTTCAATATTGTACACCGTCACTTAAACCGGCGAAACAAAAAACGTAAAAAAAATTCTAAACTGGTCTCAAAACAACACAAATCGATAGTCATTATCAGTAGGCAACTAAACAAACCGATTCCGGCTATCCTGGTTCCCGGTATCCGGTTCCGGAAGTACCAGAAATAGTGGTCATATGTACCAAAATGGATCTCACTCACTTTTCTCAGCGATGGTTTGACCGATTTTCACAAACTTAGATTCAAATGAAAGGTCTCGTGGTTCCATACGGAATTCCTGAATTTCATCCAGATCCGACTTCCGGCTCCGGAGTTATAGGGTAAAGTGTGTTCAATATTGTACACCGTCACTTAAACCGGCGGAACAAAAACCGTAAAAAATGTTATAAACTGGACTCTAAACCGTTATTTTCAATCTTAGGGCTAAATGAAAGGTCTTATGGTCCTACTAAAAATTACTGCATATTTTTAGGTTCAACAAAACCACAATATTATGCATGAGAAAGGCATCATTACACCACTAGGTGGATTAAAACAGGTTTTGAATTTGAAGGATCATTCACTGAAGGCATGGAGAATCATGCAACGTCGAGTCCAAAATTCCAAAAATACCGAACAATTGATTGCCTCTTCGTCAGCATTATCTGAACTGGACAAGTTTGTAAGTGAAGAATGTAAAAAATCGAACACTGGAGAAGAGCAGGTGAAGATGATGTTCCCTTCAAGCTCAATAAACTTTGTTCTATACAAGTTTGTTCGATAGAAACAAACGTCTTGCAATACTGAGAAAAACAAGAATTTATAGAGACAGAGCTGTATTTGCTATCGAAAGTAGCATTATGTGCAGCACCCACTTCGGTATCGGTTGAAAGGGCTTTTTCAGGATTAATGCATCAGTTAACATCTTTTCGTACACGGTTGAATACATTTGATAAAAATAATTTAATGATTATTCGATTAAATCCTGATCTATTTGAAAATGTTTTCGATACAATGTAGATGTTTATTTTTTTGTTTTAATTACTTGTTTTGGCTATGTAATCACTGTGAAAATCAACTTTTCAACCGAGGCCCGGAGGGCCGAATGTCATATATCATTCGACTCAGCTCGACGAACTGAGCAAATGTCTGAGTGTGTGTGTGTGTGATTCAAATGACAGGTCTCATAGTCCCATAGCCTGCTATTGGACTTCATTCCGATCCGACTTCTGGTTCCGGAGATATAGGATGATATCTACCAAAAAAGTGAAAAAATATGCACTAACTTTTTTCAGAGATGGCTGGGCCGATTTTCACACACTTCAAATAAAAGGTAGTATGGTCCCATAGCTTACTATTGAATTTCATTTTAATGTGACTTCCGGTTCCGGAGTTATATGGGAATATGTGAAAATTAAAAAAAAAGTATACACTCAATTATCTCTGGAACAACTCAACCGATTTTTGCAAACTAAGATTCAAATGAAAGGTCTTATAGTATCCTAAAAGTTTGTGGAACAATTTATCAGGATCCGACTTCCGGTTTCGGAACTAAAGCGAGAGAAGTGGAAAATTGCAATTTTATTAGTATTTTTCCACGAACGATGGTTAAAACAGGTACAAATCCCATAAAACTGTCTGATAAATTCTTCTAGTTTGCAGAGCTTGTTATTTTGTGGGCATGAAAATTTAATTCGGCACTACTGGTCCCCTCTTTTCCTGTTCCGAGAGCAAAGAAAGTGGAGAAGAAAAACTCCTAAAACTAAAATCACTTCGATTTCTCTGCGATGCTTGAACCGATTCTTGATTTGAATTAAAGTTCATACTGTTTTTAAACCTACTGTGAAATTTCATCCGGATCCGACTACCGGTTCCGCAGTTGCAATGAGTGTCAAAGTTTTCAAATCGCCATATAGAGTGACAATATGTACAACACGGAAGAAGAAGAAAACACAAAACGAACAAGGCGTGCTTTGTTCTATTTCGTGCACGTTGTGTAGTGATGTCAACAACAATAATAATAATAATAATAATTATAATAATAATAATAATAATAATAATAATAATAATAATAATAATAATAATAATAATAATAATTATAATAATAATAATAATAATAATAATAATAATAATAATAGTAATAATAATAATAATAATAATAATAATAATAATAATAATAATAATAATAATAATAATAATAATAATAAAAATAATAATAATAAGAATAAAAATAATAATAATAATAATAATAAAAATAATAATCCTATTACATGTTTTATGCTGTTTAGTATGCAGATGTAACAGAAACGCACGTTCGTTTTGTTTGGTAGATTTCGTTTAATTGGTTTAATCGAAATATAGCATGAGATAGTAAGTATAGGTTTAACTACGTTCAAAACTGTTCCACTTTGTAGGTCATATTTATTGGTAGTAAACGAACCAACTTTGGCTATTCCGTTTATCTGAGTCCGGTTTCGGAAGAATTGGAGATGGCCAAATCGATTTTCACAAACTTATAGGTTCAAAAGAAAAGTCTTGTAGTTTCATATGGAATTCCTTAATTTGTTGTGTATACTACTTCCGGTTCCGGAACTACAGGATAAACAGGTTTTATAGAGTTTGTGAGATTAAATCCGAACAAATTGTCCTATTTCTATTCAATAAACAGATGTTTTTGCGAATTTCACGATTATATTTATGATGTAATGAGTAATATGAGAAAGGCATCATTACACCACTAGGTGGATTAAAATAGGTTTTTGTCTTTCTCATATAGAAAGGTTATGCAATCACTTGAAAAACCGACTAGTGAAAATTGGCCCAGAGGGCCAAGTGTCATATACCATTCGATTCAGTTCATCGAGCTGAGCAATGTCTGTGTGTGTATGTATGTGTGTGTGTGTGTGTGTGTGTGTGTGTGTGTGTGTGTATGTATGTTGTGTGTGTGTGTATGTGTCAAATAATCTCACTAGGTTTTCTCGAAGATGGCTGAACCGATTTTGACAACCTTAAATTCAAATGAAAGGTCTCGTGGTCCGATACGGAATTCCTGAATTTCATCCGGATCCAACTTCCGGTTCCGGAGTTATAGGGCAAAGTGTGTTCAATATTGTACACCGTCACTTAAACCGGGGAAACAAAACACGTAAAAAAAATTCTAAACTGGTCTCAAAACAACACAAATCGATAGTCATTATCAGTAGGCAACTAAACAAATCGATTTCGGCTATCCTGGTTCCCGGTATCCGGTTCCGGAAGTACCAGAAATAGTGGTAATATATACCAAAATGGATCTCACTCACTTTTCTCAGCGATAGTTTGACCGATTTCCACAAACTTAGATTCAAATGAAAGGTCTCGTGGCTTCATACGGAATTTCTGAATTTCATCCGGATCCGACTTCCGGTTCCGGAGTTATAGGGTAAAGTGTGTTCAATATTGTACACCGTCACTTAAACCGGCGAAACAAAAAACGTAAAAAAATTTCTAAACTGGTCTCAAAACAACACAAATCGATAGTCATTATCAGTAGGCAACTAAACAAACCGATTCCGGTATCCGGTTCCGGAAGTACCGGAAATTGTGGTCATATATACCAAAATGGATCTCACTCACTTTTCTCAGCGATGGTTTGACCGATTTCCACAAACTTAGATTCAAATGAAAGGTCTCGTGGTTCCATACGGAATTTCTGAATTTCATCCGGATCCGACTTCCGGTTCCGGAGTTATAGGGTAAAGTGTGTTCAATATTGTACACCGTCACTTAAACCGGCGAAACAAAAAACGTAAAAAATTCTAAACTGGTCTCAAAACAACACAAATCGATAGTCATTATCAGTAGGCAACTAAACAAACCGATTCCAGCTATCCTGGTTCCCGGTATCCGGTTCCGGAAGTACCGGAAATTGTGGTCATATATACCAAAATGGATCTCACTCACTTTTCTCAGCGATGGTTTGACCGATTTTCACAAACTTAGATTCAAATGAAAGGTCTCGTGGCTTCATACGGAATTCCTGAATTTCATCCGGTTCCGGAGTTATAGGGTAAACAGTGTTCAATATTGTACACCGTCACTTAAACCGGCGAAACAAAAAACGTAAAAAAATTTCTAAACTGGTCTCAAAACAACACAAATCGATAGTCATTATCAGTAGGCAACTAAACAAACCGATTCCGGCTATCCTGGTTCCCGGTATCCGGTTCCGGAAGTACCGGAAATTGTGGTCATATATACCAAAATGGATCTCACTCACATTTCTCAGCGATGGTTTGACCGATTTTTACATACTTAGATTCAAATGAAAGGTCTCGTGGTTCCATACGGAATTCCTAAATTTCATCCGGATCCGACTTCCGGTTCCGGAGTTATAGGGTAAAGTGTGTTCAATATTGTACACCGTCACTTAAACCGGCGGAACAAAAACCGTAAAAAATGTTATAAACTGGACTCTAAACCGTTATTCCCAATCTTAGGGCTAAATGAAAGGTCTTATGGTCCTACCAAAAATTACTGCATATTTTTGGGTTCAACAAAACCACAATATTATACATGAGAAAGGCATCATTACACCACTAGGTTGATTAAAACAGGTTTTTTTTTTATCATTCTTTAAGTTATTCCAATAAAAAAATCAGTTCCCATTCGATGCTTTCACCTCATTTTTAATACCCGAAACATTTTAATTTTGGTTTTCTTCTCAAATTACAATCCACATATTTCACATTTGGAAATTTATTAAGACTCAAACCTCCAGGTCTCGAAACAATCAGAACGATGTTTCCAAATGGCTGTATCCGTAATTCCTCAATCGCAGTTATGTTTGATTCATTCAAAATTATGTTTGATGCATTTAAAATGTATCCCAATAAAAAACACTATTATTATTTTGGATTATTCAGATATTTTTTACTAAATTAATTTTTATCTTAAGCCCTGCTTTTGTAACAGTTTTATGATTGTTAAATTGTTGCGAAGTGTTTGCTGGCATGTCAATCTCTCTCTCCAGCAGGCATAAAACCTCCTCATCATTTGTATCAACAGATTACAATGATCCAACAGATACATTTAAGCCTAACACTACAATTAAAACTAACAGTTAAAACTAAATTTATAACACTATAACTAGTTAATGACACCAAGCATAACAATATTAGTACTCTTACTTAGAAGGTGAGATAGAGGAGAAAATTTATTAGGTAAATTGAAAACAAGGGTTGGTGGAGGAGGTGCTAAACGAGCGAAAACGAACGACGGGGTTGGAATCTGCATGTAGATCTAATTAGTTATCAAAAAGATGGTGGAAGACAGAAAAAAAACGACGAGGTTAGAATCGGCCTGTAGATCTAATTAGTTATCAAAAAGATGGTGGAAGGCAGAAAAAAAAACGACGAGGTTAGAATCGGCATGTAGATCTAATTAGTGATAAAAATGGATGATAGAAGACAGAAAAAAGAGGAAGTAACGACCAGGTTAATTTAGGCGAGCGAATCTAGTTAGTTTCAAATGAAGATGATGGAGAGACGGAATGGGGGTTGAATGAAAATAAAATATTAACGGTTCCAGATAAATCCTAATCTGACAGGTGACTATGAAACAATTGTTTAATCATGTTTCGAGATAAATGAAAGTCGAAGACATTGGAACAGTTGTTGAATGTTCGGCACATACTGGAGAACGGCTCATTATAACCATAATTTGTTCTTGCAACAGGTAATCTCAAAAAGGGCTGGGAACGAAGATTGCGTCGATGAATGTCGAGATTAATCAATTGAAGGAGTTCGGGACAATCGATACGTGATTGAAGCAAATCAGCAACGAAAGTTGCCTTGGAGACATTCCGACGAACGAATAACCGATCAAGATCAATAAGCTTACAGCGATCTATGTAACTAGGAAGATTAGTAGGATCTCTCCATGGTAGGTTACGCAGGGCAAATCTAATAAATGTATGTTGAATAGCTTCGATCCGATCTATGTCGATTTGATAATGGGGTGACCAGACAACAGCTGAATATTCAAGCGTCGAGCGGACTAGAGCACAATATAATGCTTTAAGACAATGTACATTGACAAAGCTCTTAGTAATGCGAAAGACGAAACCTAAAAGCTTAGAGGCCTTAGAGATCACATAATCGATATCACTTTTGAAATTCAACTTGGTATCAAGAATGACACCTAAATCTTTAACGGTAGACTCTCGTTTCAGTACAATCTGCGAAATGTTATAGTCGTAGCTAAATAGCGAGTGTTTGCGAGTAAACGACGTAACGGAACATTTCGAGGCATTTAGGACCATTCTATTGTCGTTACACCAGTTCACGAATGATTCAAGCTGTGACTGTAAAAATATAGTGTCGTCGGGCGATCTTACTAGATGATAAAGCTTAAAATCATCTGCGAAAGATAGTTTGTGGCATTTCAATAGAAAGTTGAGATCATTGAGGTAGAGCAAGAATAAAAATGGTCCCAAGTGACTGCCTTGAGGGACTCCAGAACCTACAGCAAACGGTGTTGTAATGCATTCACCGATTTTCACTAACATTTTCCGACCAATAAGATATGATTGAAGCCAGTTGAGTAAAGATCCACTGAATCCAAGTTTTTCGAGTTTAGCAACTGCAATTTGGTGGTTTATCTTATCGAAGGCTGCGGAGAAATCCGTATAGATAGCGTCAACTTGAAGGCGTGCTTGTAGGGATCGAATTATAAAAGATGTATAAGACAATAAGTTCGTTGTAGTTGATCGTTTTGGCATAAAACCGTGTTGTGTTTCCGAGATGTAGTTATTGCAGTTATGCTTGATGAAGTCCAGAACTATATTCTCAAGTAACTTAGACACAGCGCATAGTGCGGCTATCCCACGATAATTAGATACATCAGCTTTATTTCCCTTCTTGAAAACCGGAAAAATATATGATGTTTTCCAAATATCCGGAAAAGTTCCTGAATAGAGTGAGATATTAAACAGCATCGATAGTGGAATCTGAAGGCTGTTCGAGCACTTTTTCAATACCAGAGAAGGAATACCATCGGGCCCAGCGTTAGAAGATAGTTTCATTTTAGAACACGCTTTATCAATCATAGCTGTCGTTATGATTGGATGGGGGCCAATCGGGGAACGGCGAGGAACATTAATGATAGCTTTGGAGATCTGATCATTCGATAAGGTTTCATCAGAGAATACATTGCTGAAATGTGATTTAAATAGGCTACAAATGTCAGGCAACACGGATGATTCAACGTCACCAAGAAACATCTGGTTGGGTAGTCCTGATTCCTTCCTCTGTTCGTTCACGTAGTTCCAGAAGCTTTTGGGGTTGATTTTTAAATTATTTTGTACACGAAGGAGGTGGGAGTGAAATAACATTTTGTTCAGTCGCTTATAACGATTGTTGAGGAACATATAGTACGATCTCAAATGGAGCGAAGGATGCTTCGATAGTTTTCTCAGAGCAGAACGTTTAGCACGCTTATAACGTTTTAGGGTCAGATTGGACCATGGGGGATGGACAGATTCACGTCGAATATTTTTGGGTACAAATTGATCGATAGCATACGAAACTATATGGGACCATAACATAGCAATGGAATTACAATCGCCATTAGTAAACAGGCTTCTCCAGTCTAGCGACAGCAAAAACTGATTCATTGCCTCGAAATTTCCTCTCTTGAAATCGTAATATGTGTCTTCAGAAACGTTATTAAACACGGTTGGCGTGTATGCAGGTATAGTGATTTGGAGAGGAGGGTGATGACGACACATTTTAACCAGTGGCGAAGGAGCGATGGATATGGAACAAGTACTCGACAATTCATAACTGGCGAAGCAAAGATCCAGAAGGCGATTATTGCTATTATAGTTATCATTTAGCTGAACTAAACCTGCGGTGTTGTAATCGTCCAGGAGTCGTAATGTAGTATGAGTTTTAGAAGAACATGAAGCATCCGGATAAAGATATTTACTAGAACTGCGAGTTCATTTAATACCAGGTTGGTTGAAATCACCTAAGATCATAATTTTGTCATTTAAGCTCAATTTATCGCTTATCAATGAAAGAGAACTTAAGTGTTGTTCGATCAGATTCAAATCATTCACGCGATCAGGCGGAAAGTAAAGCACGCAAATGTACAATGTAAAGTGTGTGAACGAAAGAGCGATCCAAACTTGCTCAACATTTTCACAGTTTGAGAGAAACACCAAGCGAGAATTGAATTTGGAGCGACAGGCAATAAGAATACCACCGCCGCTCTTTTTCAAACTGTTTTCGTCGTTGCGATCAAGTCGGTATACGGAGTAGGAATTGCTGAAAATCTGCCTGGTTAACGTGTTATCATTTAACCAGGTTTCGGTAAAAGCATAGATATCATACGCAGCATCAGAACAGGCCAGATAGTAGTCCACGAGAGAACGGTTCATTCCCCCAATATTCTGATAGTAGATGCTCAGACCAGTGTCTCTGTTAATGCATGAAACGGTGTCGGCGACAGAGGGTACAACAAGGGTGTGCGGGGGTGAGGGGTTAGACGAGTGAGACGTGTAGCGGCTGGAAACAAACGAGGTGATTGATTTTGTCTGCTGGTCCTGTGATAATTTAGCAATCTTTGGGGCAGGGGACGAGAGGGGCTCGATCGGCGTAGGGATATCGGTTGTGGTCGTATAGCTGATTCTGTTCTCTGTTCTGGCTTGCGCTCTAAAAAAGAGGTGATTGTCCATTCGGCCAAAAATTAGGTGATGTAATATTTTGCTCAAAAGCTTGCGGAACACTTAATTTGAACGAAATGAAAGATAGCGGTCTGTCCTGGTACTGCCTAACAAGCTTGATGCAAACAATGTGGCTACTATTACAATTAGTTTTAGATTGAACGTAGTTGATCATATTTTCTTCTGTTTCACTAGGTAAAAATTTGGTTAGATAGTGCCAATTTCTATTGCTAGTGTTGCTAGGAATCTGATTTGTCGGGGGGGCTACCAGAAGGGTAGTATTTTGCGTATTGACTGTAGCTTTGCTATTGATAATGGATTGCATGCGAGGTGTACAATTAGTTATTACCTGCTGATTACTAGTAGGGACAATTTGGAACTGGGTTAGACCAACATATGGAATGTTGGAAATAACCGAAACCTGTCTAGCATTATTTAATGGTACTGTAGTGTATGAAGCATTGATGTTCGTGTTGTTTGCTTGCGACGAAATAAAACGGTGTCGTGTGGTAAGTCCGTAGTCGTGAGATTTACTTACAGCGTTGTCTGAAGCAGCGGGCCAACAAACAGCAGATGTAACCGGAATTGACTGCAGAGTGATTGTGTTACAGATGCTTGTCGAATTTGTACTAATGGTAGTAGCAGTGTTGGTTCGTGGTAGCAACGGATATATATTGACAGTGCCAGCGGTAGAGGTCATAGAAGTCGGTGTTGAATAGTTAGTTTGAGCATTTGGGAGATGAGTTGTATCGGCAATGGTGGTTGTTGGTGCTGATTGCACTTCAGTAGAAGTTGGAAGTGGAGGCGGATTGATGTCATTGGTATAGTTGTTAGTTGTAGTTCGAAATGACGGCGACGGAAGATTGACGTCTTGAGTCGCGATGCTGTCGCCTGGTAGCATAGGTGTTGTGATCACAGTGGCATTATCATCACCGGGGAAGGTTATGAGATTGGTCGAACGATTGTTATTATTCGTATCTGAAACGAGCGGTATTATAGCATTTGAAGTGGATATGTTAGACATTGAAGCGTCGACTCTCGGAATTTTGTCCGGCTGCGATAAAGATGGTCTGCTGGTGCTGCTGGTTCGAGGCCGTTTATTGGTATCTTCTAGTATGGATTCAAAAAGTTTAGTTAGGTTAAGCTGAAGATCATCCAGACGTTCGAGAAATGGAGTGCTGTCGTTTACATAACGTTCGGTTGGTTCCTTCGACCGATGAAAGCAGCCGGATCTAGTGCAAACATTTGAATACATTCTGCAAAAAGACTGCATGGTGTCCGTCAAAGTACCGATCATCTTCAGAGCTGAAGTAGTGCGTTGGAGAGTTAATTGTATAGCCTCATCAGATAACTCGTTGCGACTGGAGATTTCACGGCACGGGGGGCACAGCCAGAAAATTCCTGGGCATTCCCGAATGGATTTAGCTAGCGAGTTATTTAAGTTAACGCACTTTACGTGGAAACTTTTGAAGCAAAATCGGCAAACTATTTTGGTGCCTCGGGTGCTAGAAGAACCAAAACAAACAACTGCGTCGCATTTGCTTTTCACCATAGTGTTGGTAGCGGCGTAAGGCAAATGTCAAAAATATGAGTACCCGAGAGAGACTGTGAGTGCTATCAACTTCGATAAACGCGGCAAGAATAGCAGCTGTATGAGATGAAAACATTTTATCACTAGCGCACTATATGTTTTATGGGACGGATAAAAACAGTCCACGGATGCGAAATACGCGTTATTACGATTAGCACTACTGAAACTCAGAAGGTTTGTGGTGGTTTAACACTACTTGTGGGCAATTATTATAAGAGCGAAAAAGTAAACTTTTGTTGACTCGGAATGCACTGAACCAAAATTTTTTTAATTACATAAAAATGATTTTTAAAGTATTTATAGGAAAAAAACAAAAAAATAAGGAACAAATTATTCAGCGTGTGGTGTGGCACTACGGGACCGATCAAATGCTGTGCTACGAGTATGGTATTCTGCGAAACATGGCACACAAAGGCCAACATTGCATTTCTTGCAAATTGTGCGAACAGAAGATTTGCAAAAGTCTCCAGCGCAACGTCGTCTTGTCGGGATTGGGCCGATGAAATGATTTTTCTCATCGAATCGAAGGTTCCGGGTGATGTCTTCCTCACGTCGCTGTTTTCGTGGACCAGTTTGAATCGGAGGTGAACCATAATGTTTGCAATAGAATATTGCGATTTCACGTTTGAATTCGAGCTGTGTTAAATTTTTTGTGCCGCGTTGCAATTGCCAAGCGTTGTTCACAGCTACATCGATTAACCAAGTGAAAATTGAAGCCCACCACTTTTTTCCACGATAACCAATGCGATGGCTGTTCACATTTTGATCCATACGATCAACACCAGCCATGTATTTGTTGTATTCCGTTACGGAGAATGGTCGAATAATATTTACTTTGCTTCCAACTTGTTTGGAATATCGTATTGCGCTTGATGTAGGCAAAGATCCATAACACGTCGAACCAACGGAGACAACGGAATTGTCTACCCATTGTCACTCTAATGCCAGTTTCCTGCATTCTGACAGCTTCAACGGTGCCACGTTGTTGTTTTTTTGTCGTGAATACGACTTACTTTACTATGGGGTGCCTTTTCAAAATTAGCCATGTGGAAGAATGGGCAGAACTTAATCGTGAATATCTCGACTTGTATTAATGACAGCAACATAATTCTTTCACTATTTCATCAAAAATATGATCAGGAATTTAGGATAATATTTTGAATAGTGTAAGAAAACCACAAACAACTCAAAAATTAGGTTTTCTCAAAATTTGAAAACAACGCGGAAAACTCTTTACTTTCGCTTGGGTTTTTCGCGCAAGGACGACGATTTTGAGGTAGTCAGGCACATATCTTCAACCGACTGCTTATAAAAGGGGAACCGTGGTCGAAAATCGATCATTTCTTCTTGTGCGTTGGATGAAAGCAGACGTCGTGTGAATGATTTAATCAACCAACAGCTTCAGAGAGTGCACCTTCTGTGTGGTTAAAAATCTATAACGCTCAGGTCGCAACTCTCATTTGGACTTCAGTCGTCCAGTGGAGCAGTTGGCAATGAAAGCAGACCGTTTGCGTGGTATAGAGCCTCATACGCTTAGGTCGTGCTTTTATTTGGACTTCAATCGTCGGGAGCACTGTACTGTACTGTAGTTTAGGTGTATCGTTTCAAATTCTTGTAGCATAAAATGGCAAAACTTGAACAATTTACGCTATCGCTCAACTAATTTATATTGTAAAGTATAAAGTAAGAGTGTCAGTTTTATTCGTATTCACGACATCCAGTTATGTCTCTGACATTACACACCTGTACTTTTAATACCTTTTTCCTTGTGACTGGTCAACTTGCGACGATCCGATTTTCTCGCATTGTTCCTGTGCCATTGTAGCCATTGGCTTTCAGATAAGCAAGCAATGGAAAACCAGTAAACAAATTATCGAAGAAGAATCCAAACGGTAATCCTTTCAATTCATCGGGGAAGTCGTCAATCATGGACAAAAGTGGCGCCGTTGCTTTGCCAAATCTCTCTTCATACTTCGGATTTGATCGTGGGTTTGATCCTTGATAAATTTCGAAATTTACCAAATAACCAGACGGTGTGCACAGAGACCAAACTTTATAACCGAAACGAATGGGTTTGCCCTTTATGAATTGTTTGCAGCCATGTTTACCGTAATAAGCGATCATGCTTTCGTCATACGATAAATTTTGTGTTGGATGGAAATTCTTCAGAAAGTTCGCTTTTGAATGATCCATAATCGGACGCAGCTTCCAAAATTTATCCTTGTTATTTCTTGGTGCATTCAAATCCGGCTCAAAATGTAGCACACGAAGTATTTCTTGGAATCTGTTGCGTCGCATCGTCTGATATATTATTTCATTGCGGAGATCAGCTGAGCTATTCCAGTATGCTTTGATGTTTGAAACTGTATTATATCCTGTCACCAATAGAATGCCGATGAAAGCACGCAACTCTGGAACCGTAATGGAGACTGGTTTCTGAAAATGCAGCACGGAATATCGTTCAGAGCAATCACAAATATGTTGTAGCAAATCATCGTCAAAAAATCGTTCAAATAGCTCATGAGATTGTGCATCACGGCAATCGTCGAAGTTCGGTTCTGGAAAAACTGGAATGGCAGCGCTTTCGCCTTGTTTTCGCCACGTGAAAGTTGTGTCTTTGTTTGAGGGGGGCAACGGAACGTTCGATGGAATGGAAGATGTTTTTCTCAATCGATTGACCCAGTGCTCAATGTCAGGCAATTGGACAGTTTCCACTACTATTTCTTGTTCATCTTCTCCACTTGAAACGTCCATTATTACATGCTCAATCATTTGACATGGTTGATCATTTGATAAATTGTAGGCTGATTCATTCATAACATCAACGAGAACATATTCAACAATTTCACTTTCGTTTTCTAGTGGCTTTTCAATATTGAATGTTAGTGTGTGTGTAGTGTATGTTAGTGTGTACACCGTTTCGTAAAACTAACTCACAACAGGCATTCAACTGATTGCGTGACAATGCATCGATTGTACCTCCTTCATTTTCATTGGCTTCGTCTTCACCACTAATATTTCTGTCATTTTCGGGAGGTTCAATGTAAATAAAATCAATATCTCGCATAAAATCTTCATCCTCGTCTTCTTCGATTAGTTGTTCTAAATAGTCGACGGCATCCTTCAATGACAATTTTCTGTTTGAAATGTAAACCGTTAATATTTTTATTGTACTTCAATGATGTCAATTTTGCCTTGGAAGGTCCTCGCTTATCGTTTGCTGATGATGTCAAGATCTATCACATCATCCGCAACTTAGAAGACGTAGCCTTTCTCCAGCGGCAATTGTTAATCTTCGCAGATTGGTGTAAAGTTAACCGTATGATTGTAAATCCAGACAAATGCTCGGCCATTACGTTCACGAGGAGAAAAATGCCATTGCATGTCGAATACTTTCTGGATGGATCCTCGATTGGAAGATCTACTAGCGTTGAGGATCTTGGCGTCCATCTCGATGAGCAACTTACATTCAAGCATCACATCAGTTACATTGTAGCTAAAGCTTCCCGTAGCTTAGGATTCTTAATGAGAATAACTAAGCACTTCACAGACATACACTGTCTAAAATCGTTTTACTGCTCGCTTGTTCGTTCAACTCTCGAATATTGATCGGCAGTTTGGAACCCATGCTACCTGAACGGTGCTCATAGAATTGAGGGAATACAGCGTAGATTCGTTCGCTTCGCTCTTCGTCGATTGCCGTGGACCGATCCTTATCAACTACCTAGTTATGAAAGTCGCGGGTTATTAATGGGTCTCGACACATTACAAGTGCGACGAGAATTATCACGCGCTTTGATAATAGCAGATATATTCAACGGTAGGATCGACTGTCCCGTTTTGCTCAACGAAATTAATATTAATGTGCGACCCAGAGCTCTTCGCAACAGTGCTTTTGATGAGGAACACATCTTTATTTTATATATAGAGCTGCAAATCAGAAACTCAAGAAAAATACACGTAGAAATGTGGTCAGGTTTTAAACACTTACAGCTCAGTCTATTTTGTATCAAATATCATTATTATGTCACCATTTGATTGAAAATATTTCTACGTATTGATTTGAATGTTCATAACCATGTATTTTTAATTTTATATCATTGAAATGTTGATTAATAGCTAGCAGTGTCCTATTTTGGCTGCAAAAAATCTCCGGCATACCGGATTTCCCTGCCATAGTCGACGGTTTTGAAGGAGTAAGCGATATATCAAAGGCAAAGCATTGCTCTGATTGGTCAATCGATGCTAAAGTGGAGCTATTGGAAGCACGTGAATCTATAAATATAAGCGAAATTATAGCTAACGTTTCAGTCCTACGAGTACCATGCTATGGGTAGGTTGTTGCTACACAGCAAGACAAAAAGTGCCATAAACGATTTGAAGCTTTTATTAGTATGCTCTGATCTTGTGTCATGCAAGATCGGATCCATATTATGTCGCTTTGCCTGAGAAATTGACAACTACCCCGGGGTAAATTTTCAGTGCATAAGATTTATTTCTAATTTACATAAAAAGAACTCGATTGATAAAGAGAAAAAGTTTATCGCTTCAACCTAAATCGCAGAATGGTTTTAAAGGCAGAGAAACGCTATAAAAATAACTGCTTGCATACAAAACTTGAACACAAGCTTGGCGAAGAGAAGCTTAAATATCGATATCCGTATAGCAAGCCTAAATATCGATATCCGTATCGTGTACAAACATATAATTGCATACATTTGGGTTATTGGTGTAATTTCGTCGGCTACAAAACAAATACAAATCACGACAAATAAAGTCTATATTCTGGGTACGCATGTTCGGTTTTGGTTCAATCTAACCAGACTCTCGTACATTTGCGAATTCAAAAGTGTGACGATATTTTTTTTTCAAATAAAATTTTATTGGGCTCATTTGCTTTAGCTTAACGTGGCCGATTGTCTTGTTGTTTGGGAGAGAGAAAGGGATGCCGTATTACGGGGCAGCATACTCCCCTAGAGTTAGTAAGGGGACATAGGGAGGGTGAGACCTACACAGTATTGAATTGAAATTCAAATACATCATTTGTTTGTGGCATACATCTTTTAGACACACTTTGCGTTCGATGAATCTTCATGTTCTTCAGCTTGTAGCAATGAAGAGATTATTCTGGATTGGGATGCTTTGTTGGTGTGACGTTTTTGGGTAGCTTCCAGCAACTCAGTCAGTTCAAGGCAGGTGAATGCTCCGAATCATCGTTTATACAGGCCATACTGCCAGCAACGTAAAAAAACGTGTGACGATTGATTGAACTGTTTGATTGTAGATCATTAGAAATTTTGGTTGCCTTGTTTCACATCAATGGTTCGATCAACCCCATGGGGCTGATCCTTGTAGTTTTCTTCGACTTCCTATACGACGTACCAACTATGGCGCAAACGGTTCTATTATTGGTTTACAGAGATCGTTCAACCGCGTTTCATCTGGGTATGATTTTAATGTGTCACGAAGCAGAATACGTACAAATTTTCTTAATATTGTTAGGAATTATCATTAGGACCAAATTGTGTCTGTTGATTGTAAATAAATAAATAAATAAATAAATAAATAAATAAAGTAAACAAATACAAGAACATACAAGCATTTGTACGAAAAAGTGCACGTAAAATGTTTTTTTTTTTTGTTCGCTTCAACACGGACCCTAGAGGCCCCAACGTTACCATATGGTAACGCATTACTTTAACAGAATATATCGTTTCGAAAGTATTTTAGATTTACACCAAACTTGTTTTATGCTTAAAGTATATTTCAATATCTATCATTTGGTATATAATTTATCAAATTCTAATAATAAATATATAAAAAATATCACAACTTACTTGGACATGTTGGAAAAAATCGATTTTTTTTCACTTTCAAAAAAATAAAAAAATCAACGTCTTGTCTGGCTTACAGTTGAACACACAATGACGTTTGTTATATATCAATGAAAAGATACAAGTGTTTCCAACCTTAAAATACCTTATTTGTCACATTTGGTTGCGTTCGTGAGTAGATAAACATTAAAAAGTCGACCAGCCTTTTGCGTTACCATATGGTCACGTTGGGACCTACCGGGTTAAAATGATCCTCGATGATGAACCTACCGGAATAAGAAAAAGAGACACAGCGGACAAGGTGGATCGATAAAATTGAGGACGACCTGCAGACCCTTCGCAGCTATCGAGGCTGGCGGCGAACATACATTAATCGTGTTGAACGGGGACGCCTCCTGTATACAGCAGAGACCCGCATGGTCTACGGCTGAAAGAGTAAGAGTAAGTACATTCATCCTTCATATAGTCATATCAAAGGTATGAAAAATGTTTCTATAATCTTCAAAACGTATCGATTCTCGTCAAATTATATGAATTTTTCCTAGATCCTCCTCCTGTTACGCTCCCTTCCCTATGAAAATATCCCAAGGATCATCTGTGAAACGCAAGAAGTACCTTTGCCTAGTTTAGTGGCAATCCGCTTAGTAGTTCCAGAGTTACGAACATACAAACTTACATCCACTTAATATATATATATATATATATATATATATATATATATATATATATATATATATATATATATATATATATATATATATATATATATATATATATATATATATATATATATATATATATATATATATATATATATATAATATATATATATATATATATATATATATATATATATATATATATATATATATATATATATATATATATATATATATATATATTATTTGTTACACACACAGCCATACACAATACACATAAACACTTTGCAATCCTGACAAACTGATTCGAATGGTGGATGACAGTGTCGTGTTTTCACAGTAACTGCATAGCTTTTCTACGCAAGATAGGCCAAACAATCGGTTCAGTACACCTTTGAGCCAAAATTTAGTAAATTTTTTTTATTTAATTTAGCCGGAGTTGCTATACGGAATATTTGTTATATTGAATATTGATTATTTGTGTGTACGTCGTTGTTAATAAAATTTGAAGACAATTAGACGGCATAACACAAAAAATACTATTTTGTGAAATATCTAGCAGAGTAACTTAAAGAACAAACCAATATATTACTGGTTTTAGCTTAGATTCAGTGTCACACACCCATTGTGTTTCTAGCATGTATGTTCAGATATGCGCCCTGAAAGAAATACAAAATATGGTAGCAATTACTATGACAGTCGTAGGAAATGAGTTCCTCAAAAGTGAACCGGCATGTGTGTATTCCAATTGTGTTTTACAGCCTTGTTTGTTTAAACCATTAACACGTGCACAGGTAGCCTATAAAAGTAGTGTGCAATATAGAAGAACATTTTAGTTCAAAATGGATTTCTTGTAGTGTCATCCGGCAGT
Organism: Malaya genurostris; assembly: GCF_030247185.1. Taxonomy (NCBI): domain Eukaryota; kingdom Metazoa; phylum Arthropoda; class Insecta; order Diptera; family Culicidae; genus Malaya; species Malaya genurostris. The sequence continues at coordinate 185,551,043 of NC_080571.1, forward strand.
ATGATCATTCCTTACGTTAGCTGCTTTCTGTTGGTTCCGTGAACACGTGTACTATATTTCGGGCTTGGTTCATAACGTATGTTAAAATTTTAATTGTGTATATATTGCATTTGCGCATGTAAAAATACGTAAATTTGTGTTTAAAATAAGGTAGGTGGCAAATTAACTTCCCAGTGATATATGCCGGAATTATGCAGGCATTACACAATAATTCAAGTGCGTATTAAGTTTCAATAGCCTGAAACAAAAGCGACAATTCCTTACCATGATACTTGTGCAAAACTCGATTGTGCCATTTATGTCGACGATACATGATATGGAATAGAGGTTTAATACCAACTTAGTAGCACTATAAAATTTACGAAGATTATGTCGTTCGTTGAATATTTGAAATATGATTGTACAAAATATTCATAAGATCAAAGCAAAATAATAAGTTGCTGCCTTTCTCGTACAGAAAGGCTATGCAATCACAGACTTTTGATCCAAGACCCGGAGGACTGAGTTTCATGTACCATTCGACTCAGTATTCGCCGAGTACTCAAAATGTCTGTGTGTATGTGTGTAGCCAAAAAGTGTACTCGAATTCCTCGAAAATGGCTGAACCGATTTTCACAAACTAAGATGGGTCTTCAGCACCGTAGTCTGTTATTGAATTTCACCCGAATCGAACTTACGGTTCGGAAGTAACGTACAAAATGTCTAAAAAAATGTATAAAATAAATTAAAAATTCGATGCATTCGAACTGCGAAATTTGTAGAGACCGCTCAACCGATTTTTTACAACTCAGAATCAAATTAAAGGCCTTACAGTTCGATAGTCTGCTATTGATGTATGGATCCGACTACTGAATGAACTAAAAAAGTACGGGTGTGTAATGTCAGAGACATAAATGGATGTCGTGAATACGAATAAAACTGATACTCTCTCTTTATACTTCCGAATGTCAATTAGTTGATCGATTGTGTGAATTGTGCAAACTTTCTCCTTTTTCACTACTAGAATTTGAAACGATACATCTAAACTAAAATCAGATTAGTTACATTAAACATTCTGTCATACAATTAAATATTACGAAACAACCAGTATAGTTCTTCATGATAAAATAATGGTGGTTCTCAAAAGAACATTTCATGAAAGTATCCGTGATGGAGAGTGACGAGATGAGTTCGAATCTACTCTGAGTCGGTGCATTTTATATGGGAAATCAGCAGAAAGTTCTCTACGAATTCTAACTGGCTGAAAAATTGGTCGTATACAGTATAGTGATGTAAAATTTCGCATGATTCTTTGGGTATAAAATTATGGTTCTAAATAACAACATACAAAATTTTGATGTAGATTACTTTATTTTGAATTTGAATATTTCACTGAAAGAAACTATCAAAAGGCCGTACGGGAGTAATTTCTGGAATTCAGAAGGGCCAAGTTATGTGATTCTAGAAGATATTAAACACTGATTGGATATAAACGATATTAAACACTGTTGCGAGCTTTGCACTGCGAAAATTTCACAAAGCTAATCAAATTATCCTAGATTTGCATTACACTGGTGGTTTTAATTTCCGATTTGCAAGGAAGCAGTCTTCATAGTTCTGTTGATAACATTTGGAGTCATTAAAAAGGCTAATTTGCAATGTTGTTCATTCTTCGTTGTATTTTGCTCCAATACTAACGATCAGCAGCAGGATGATGCAATCGATCTTCTTTTTCATTGTAACCTGAGCGTTTGAGGCTTCATACCATGCAAAAGGTTTGTTTTCATTTTCGACTGCTCCACCTGACGACCGAAGTCCAAATGAGAACCTCACCTCGACATCCAGTTCCGTTTGAAGCACTAGAAGAAATGAACGATTTTTAAACTAAGTTTATCTTTCGTACTCATTCAGTAGATAATTTGAGCTGATATGTACTTGACTACCTTAGAACCGTCGTACGGGTGCGAAAAAGTAAACAAGTGTGATGAAATTTCCTTATTATTTCCAAAAATTTTAGAAAACTCTGTTTTCTAGTTATTTATGGTTATCTCAAGCTGTTGAACATTTAATTAAAAATTCGTGATCATATTTCCGATATCTTGAAGAAAAAAATATGTTATTGGGTTAAGTACATCATTTGCGATAAAGTTCTGCCCATTCTTGTACAGGGTAAATTTTGAAAAGGTAAATCGTATTCACGACAAAGGAGCACTCGTTTCTTGTAAAATGTTTTTAGATCCCATATAACCCATATAATAATTCGACAGGTATGATCAACTGATGACCAAATACATGGATTTCTAGTATACCGGATCATTGTTACCGGTTCCGGAAGTGCCGTAAAAAATATCGTGTGCTCCAAACCAGAATTCACTTCAATTTCTCTGCTAGAAACTGCTAGACCGACCTTCACAAACTAAGATTCAAATGAAAAGTATTATGTTTCCATACATTAATAAAGAATTTCATCCAGATCTGACTTCCGGTTCCGGAAATACAGGGAGTGTGTATGAAACTGCAACCTGTCATATAGAGCGATAATGCAAAAAAACCTGTTTTAATCCACCTAGTAATTCGATGATGCCTTTCTCATGTGACTTTTATTCTCAACAATATTACTGTGGTATTCTTGAACAAGGCGAGAGAGTAATGTAACATCCGATAATCGCACGTAAAAGTTGATTGATTTTGTAAAGTTTACAAACTTTCAATGCGTCACTTGCATAATTGTTACGTTTTAGCCATCTAGAGTCCTTAAATCTAAGCTGGGAATTCATATGAAATTAATTTCAATACCTTACTTGTCAAAGCCGTCTCGTAAATAGCAGTTTGAAAGAATATCCACAAACCTTATTCAAGAATTGTAAAATATAAATTATTGATATCTACTCGCTAAACGTGAATATCTATAATTCCTTAAAAAACTCACGAGAAATGATATCGAATTATTTATTTATATACCGATATGATATGCACTTCACAAAGTAGATATTTTAATGAACATCTCACAAGCCATAGTTGTAATTCCATATATAAAGGTCTTCTTTGGAAATTATTCAATTCTTTTACAAAAAGATACATCGTTAGAATCAGCTATGTGTATTGTCACCATGCCAAAGGTTTTGATCTGCTGCAAAGTATGAACAATTTTGCTACAGTCGAGAAAATCAATTGTAAGAGCATTTTGATTATACATAAATTGAATGACTAAATTGACCGTCTTAAACAACATTCACTAATGTGTCTACCTTGTCCGGCTCTTGATGTAAACGTAGGGGTAGATATGTTGCGTGGAATTGCTACTGCAATTTGGTAACATAATCATTCGTCGTATTGATATATGTTTACGATAAACTATCAACTCTGAAGAATGATTTGTGCAAAAATTTTTCGGACCTTCATTGGAAGTTTCTCCTTAGAATGTTATTATTTTCCACTCACCTCAAGATTTCAACTACTTTTTATAGCACTGTGGAATAAGTAAGATTTATGCAACACTTTTGAGTTGTTCTTCACAGGTAAACTCATCCTCTGATCCAAACAATTTATTATAAAACCTTTGAATAACGCACAGTTCTGGTTTTGAAATTTTCCAAAAATCCACGCTAAAAAGTTTAAGTTTACCTGTGAAGAACAACCCAAAAGTGCTACATAAAGCTTACTTATTCCACAGTGATATAAAAAGCAGTTGAAATCTTGAGGTGAGTGCAAAATAATAACATTCTAAGAAGAAACTTCCAATGAAGGTTCGAAATTTTTTTGCACAAATCATTCTTCAGAGTTGATAGTTTGTCGTAAACATATATCAATACGACGAATGATTATGTGACTAAATTGCAGTAGCAATTCCACGTAACATATGTACCCCTACGTTTACATCAAGAGTCGGACAAAATAAAGGATGGTGGAGTGGGAGGGTAGGCAGTTTCATGGTTGCCGTTTGTGACTGGCTTCCATGGTCACCTTAAAGCGTGAAACGCTCAGGTCGTGCGCTCATTTGGACTTTGATTATTTTATTCTAGCCAGTGCAGCTGACTTTAAAAATCAGTAAATCAATTATTGAAGAATTTTTTTGATATTTCCTTCAATGTAAATTATTGTAATTCGTTACCGTGTGTACTTCTGCAGGCGAACCGACTTCCGGTTCCGGAATTAAAGGGTGATATGCAAAAAAGGGAATAAAAATGTCACTCACTTTTCTTAGAGATGGCGTGACAGATTTTCACAAACTTGGATTCAAACGAAAGGTCTTATGGTCCCATAGATCGCTATTGAGTTTTATCCTTCTCCGACTTCCGGTTCCGGAATTCCAAGGCTATAGGTGCAAATCTATGAAAAAATGCGCATTCAACTATCTCGAAAATTTCTTAACCGACTTTTACAAACTTAGATGCAATTGAAAGGCCTTAAAATTCTTCAAAATGTCTCTGAAAAGTTGATCCAGATCTGACTTCCAGTTCCGGTATTACAGTGCGATTAGTAAACATTTTCTATTTTATGAGTATTTTTACACATGCGATGGCGAAACGAAGTACACATTATTATAAAACTTACTGGTAAATTCATCTTGTTGACAGACCTTGTTAGTTGGTGGATATATGAGAACAAATTTAGATGTTCAGAAGTGTATTATTCGTATTCACGTTATTCAGTTATGTCTTTGACATAACCTACCCACTTTTAGAAAACTGGGGGAAGGACTTCGTCGATTTTGGCAAACTAAATATTATTACTGGATATTTCAATATTGATTGGCTCAGTGATCAAAGTTCAAATCAATTGAAACAGTTAGCAGAACTCTTCGATTTGAAGAAAACTGTGAATAAATTTACAATAATTTCGAGATGCAGTAGAACATTGACAGATCATGTGTATTTCAATTTAGACAGTGTTTATTCAAATGCGGAAGCCACATTTTTTCATAGATTTCAGATCATGAGACAATTGCAACTTCCGTAACGAGTACCCACAGAAATAAGAAAATCAAGTGTTAGAATAAATATTCTAAACAAATTATATTTCGACTTGTATCAAGAAGCTTGGGTTGTACACAGTTGACTAGAAATTTGGATCGCAAGGCATCTATTCTGACCGACGCACAGTGGTTCGAATCAATAAAAACGTGGACATAAATCAGTAGCTGCCAAACCGTTCTTTTAATGCATATAGTTGCTTTCAAGAAATTATTTACAAATATATACCGCGTAATTTGATCCTATCAATAATTGTTCATGGCCTACTTTGACAAAAAATGTAACCATAACTTTTTTTTCTGAAGAGATAGAAATTTTTTTTCTTCTACAAAGTTTTAGAACTATTAAAAATAATTTACTTTGTCAAATATACCAAAAGTCTAGGTCGCACCGTTTCGGATATACAAAGCGTTTTTATGGCAACCCCCTTAAAATCAGTTTTTTATTTATAACTTGTTTCGAGTTAGTTTTTTATGCATACTTTCTTTGGAATAATTGAAGAAAATAAAAAATCCCATATTTTTGTTGAAGATAGTGCATAGGTTTCTTATTTCCTGGCAAAGTTATACAACATTTTACCTTTTTTTCACCTATCATAAGACCTTACACAGAAGCGAAATATGCAACTTTATGCAGCTGATTTTTACAAAATTTGTAGGAAAAGATGTGCCCAATATCATAAAAAAAAATCTAAGTGGAACTCGGTGGAACTTTTTTTTTAGGTCTTTTCAAAGTTAGTTTTAATTACTGAATTATGGCAACCCCCTTAAAACTAGTTTTCTAGTCATAACTTGTTTCGTGTTATTTTTTTATGCATACTTCGTTTGGAATAATTGTAGTAAATATAAAATTTCATAATTTTGTAGAAACTAATGCATAAGTTTATTCTTTTCTGGAAAATTTATGGATAATTTTACTTCTTACCTAGAAAACCTTGTGCCGAAGCGAAATATGCAACTTAATGCAGCAAACTTTTATAATACTTATAGGAGAACATGTACCTTATCAAATTTATTTTCCAATGAGAATTTCTAGAGTAATATTCGTGTGACTCATTTACACTATGGCCATGCTGAAACCATAAATGGTTAAGAAACAGAGGGCGCACAGTGGTGCAAAACTGGAAAAAGCAGTCACAAGTCTGTACCTTTCACTGATTTTTAAGAGCTAACGTGTCTTCGAAGAAGTTTTACAAAATTATATAACGCTTCTTTTGAAAGTAGCACCTTAATTTTTGTTAAGGGGGTAGTACCGATTTCGAAAAAAAAATAATTTTGTTTTTGACGAAAAAATTTTTTTTTCTATCTCATTTCAAAGAAAAAAACATTTCAAGTATTTTTGCTGAAGATATGAATAATGTAAAAAAAATATTTTTTGAGATATTCGCTTTATTTCAAGAACAGTTTTTTTGGATTTACCTACGTAGAATTTATCTCTATTACCTAAGTATCTACTTCAAAGTTAGCAAAGTTACTCATTTAAGTTTTCCCAATACTTTTCACAACCTAATCAATCAACTAGATAGTTGATGTTACCTAATAAATCATTACAATATGTCACTTAGTCGCATTGCATTCGATCAATCAGTATCAGTCACGCTATCGTCCGAGTTTTCCGTATCGCTAATTTCTTGTTCTGTTGTAAGTTCTAGCATATCAATTGCTTTCAGTGACAATTTCTTTCCAGTTTTGATAGGTTTGTAATAAATATTCGAAATCAGTGGGTCAGACGCTTCTAGGAGTCGAAAAAAATTTGTCATCGTTTTTTCACGGCTGTTTTTCCTCGTGCCCAAGTTTGGATTTTTTTTATTTGTTTATTAATTTTTATCTTTTTCATTCAATAAACTATAAAGGTTGTTTTATGGAATGGCTTATTTGAAACCTAAGAAAAAACCGTACATTCATGCCTTGGAAGAATTTTTGTATCTTTGTTATATTTTACAGGCTGTTGAAAAAAAGCTTTGTGCGAAATACTCCATGGATTATTACTTTGTTACTTTTTACAATTGAATTTTTTGTTACTTTTTACAATTGACAATATTAGAATAAATCTAAGTGGAACTAGATGCAATTTTAGGCCTTTTCAAATTTAGTTTTAATTATTGAAAATCCGAAAAATTATCAAAACTTCAACACATATTTCAAAAATGGAAAAATGTTTTCTAGACAAAATATGCTAAAGTATTGTTAAAGTACAAACCTTTACGAAGAGATTTCATGTTTAAACGTGTAAATAAATTGAGTTATCGCAAAGCAACACGATTTTTAAGACGAGATGTTGATCGGGCGACTGCAAAAGTGAGTTACAGAAATAGCAGACGCGTGACGCCCTCTGTTTCTTAACCATTCATGGTTTCAGCATGGCCATAGTGAAAATGAGTCACACGAAGAGTACTCAAGATATTCTCATTGGAAAATAAATTGGATAAGGTACATGTTCTCCTATAAGTATTATAAAAGTTTGCTGCATTAAGTTACATATTTCGCTTCGGCACAAGGTTTTCTAGGTAAGAAATAAAATTATGCATAAATTTTCCAGAAAAGAATAAACTTATGCATTAGTTTCTACAAAATTATGAAATTTTATATTTACTACAATTATTCCAAACGAAGTATGCATAAAAAAATAACACGAAACAAGTTATGACTAGAAAACTAGTTTTAAGGGGGTTGCCATAATTCAGTAATTAAAACTAACTTTGAAAAGACCTAAAAAAAAGTTCCACCGAGTTCCACTTAGATTTTTTTTTATGATATTGGGCACATCTTTTCCTACAAATTTTGTAAAAATCAGCTGCATAAAGTTGCATATTTCGCTTCTGTGTAAGGTCTTATGATAGGTGAAAAAAAGGTAAAATGTTGTATAACTTTGCCAGGAAATAAGAAACCTATGCACTATCTTCAACAAAAATATGGGATTTTTTATTTTCTTCAATTATTCCAAAGAAAGTATGCATAAAAAACTAACTCGAAACAAGTTATAAATAAAAAACTGATTTTAAGGGGGTTGCCATAAAAACGCTTTGTATATCCGAAACGGTGCGACCTAGACTTTTGGTATATTTGACAAAGTAAATTATTTTTAATAGTACTAAAACTTTGTAGAAGAAAAAAAATTTCTATCTCTTCAGAAAACAAAAGTTATGGTTACATTTTTTGTCAAAGTAGGCCATGAACAATTATTGATAGGATCAAATTACGCGGTATGTATTTGTAAATAATTTCTTGAAAGCAACTATATGCATTAAAAGAACGGTTTGGCAGCTACTGATTTATGTCCACGTTTTTATTGATTCGAACCACTGTGCGACGTGTTGAAGACGTGTACAAATAAATTAACAACGGATAAGTACGTTGGTTGGAACAGCTCAACAAGACGGTACTCAATAGACCTCTTACGGTTAAAACGGGAAAGGGATAAGCAGTACATGAAGTTCTGTAGAACTAACAATGATAGTTATTGGAGTAGATATACACAAGCACAGGTCCTGAAGAAGATTAGATATGAATAAATAAAGAGTAAGATCGATCAAAATACACAAAGCAGCAGAGAGTTATGGAAAATTCTCAATCAGCTTATCAAGCCTTTACATAGTGCATCGAAAACCATAACATTTAACGGTATAGAAGGCCATGCAAAACAAATCATATCAGAAAAGTTCAACAGTTTTTTCATAAATAGTGTTCAACAGATTAATCAAAGTATTGAATTGGTAAGTGAACCTGTTGAAATAAAACCGTTGAACAACTTTTGAAGACTTGATGAATTTCAACCAATCACTTTTGATTTGGATTTCTTTCATTTCATCGACACGATCTTCTGGATTTGGTAATCGAATCGTTGTACATGGGACACGAGCCAAAAATTTGGAAATAATCTCTGGTGGTTCCTATCCCCAAGATTACTGGAACGGGTAAAGCTAAGGAGTACCACCCCATTAACATGTTTCACACACTGGTAAAACTTCTATAACTTATTGTTAAAGATCAGCTGATTAACTTTTTTAACTCTAACAGTTTGCTAATACTGGAGCAATCGGGATATAGAAAGGGTCACTCTCGTGAAACCGCTTGGCACCTAGTTTTGAAAAAATGGAAGGAGAAAGTCGAAGCTAAAAAGAGTATTTTTGCAGTGTTCTTGGATCTGAAGCGAGCCTTTGAAACAAATTTTACACCTTTATTACCTTTACCTTTGGCATCGGGGAATGGCACATGAATTGTTTGTAAACTATTTATATGGTAGACCTCAAAAGATTGTTTTTAACAATGTAGTGTCTAGTTCCCTCGGTAATTCACTTGGTGTGCCTCGGGAAAGTGTGTTAGATCCTATTTTATTTATTATGTATATTAATGACATGAAGCGAGTCTTACATTACTGCGATATAAAGGGTATAGCCGGGTTTTCATACAAAAACTACAGAACAAAAAATGATAAACGCTGTTTATCAAACAGAACAAAAATTGATAAACGCTGTTTGAAAGGGTTTATATTGGAGATGACTTTCCCAAAATTTTAACCCTTCAACTGTCATATTGGTGGAGTTAGGGTGGTTCTTCTGATTTACATTTTATTTACTTTTTTCAAAAACCTCTTTAGCAAAAAAATTGAAAAAATCAGAAATATTTTAGGAATTATGGAAAACCGCTCTTGTATTCATATATGATTTATTTTTGATGTAAAATCTAGAGGGGCACCAAAATTGTAAGTGCGGTTAAAAAAAATTCGAAAATGTTGAACATTTATTTCACATGAAATATATTTTGAAAAATTCTGAAAAAAATCAGAGAGGTTTCCCATAATTTCAAAAATATTCCTAATTTTTTCATTTTTTTTGCCAAAGAGGTTTTTGAAAAAAATAAATAAAATGAAAATCAGAAGAACCACCCTAACTCCACCAAAATGGCAGTTAAAGGGATAAAATTTTGGGAAAATCATCTCCAACCCTTTCAAACAGCGTATATAAATTTTTGTTCTATTTGGGGGCAGTTTTTGTATGAAAACCCGGCTATACCCTTTGTTTGCTGACGATACTGTTCTGTTCATTACAGCAAAAGATTTCAAAGAAGCTGTGGTACAGTTAAACGACGATCTGCGTTTGCTGATTTGATGGTTAAAATTTATGCAACTGAAAGTAAATGTCTCAAAAACTAAATATATGGTTATTTCTTCTGTTAACACCCATCATGACGCTAATGTTGAAATTGATGGTGAAACTATTGATCGCGCTATAAAAATGAAGTATCATGAAGTCATAATTGATGAAAAGTCCATAGTAAGATTCTACTGTATAAAACAGTCATTTCACCACACATTGATTTCTGCCCATTCATTCTGTTTCTTATTTATAACATACAAATATTGAGATTACAGCGACTGCAAAATAAAATAATGCGATTAATTTTAAATTTTCCTCAAATTTTCTACTGAACACATTACAATGGCTTTCAGTGAAACAGAGAATTTACTACTTAGCCATGATATTTGTGTGATCGAATTGAAAGAGGAACTGATTTGCATAAGTACAATACTAGAAACGCATCTGATACTAGAACACCAAGCTTTTTGTAAGCTAGATCGGAAAACTCATTATAGTTCGAGGGAATAAGTTTTTTCAATTCGATCCTAAGACAAATTAAGCACGCAACGACATTGGTGGAGTTATGTATTTCACACATAAAGTCCGTTTTGTAAGCAGATATTCAGTTTTTTAGATTTTTTTTCTGCGTTACGAAGATTGTATTTTCTTTTTGTTTATATATATTATTTTGAGACGTATTAGTTTACTGTGTTCGGTATGATAATTATGATGGATTTCTTTTTTTTTATTCGAGAGTTAAAAATAATGAGCAGTCTATAAACGTTTGAGCCTCGCGCGCAAAATAGGTAGAGACTATTTGAAAAGCGAGCAGGACTGGCCGAAGAGCCTTAGTATTCAGTGTGTTAAGTTTGACTTTTGACCTTGATCGCAAGGTTTGATTAGTAATTTGAGGATTAGATTCAGGAAACTAATTGGGATAGACAATTGTTGATGGAATTGGGCTTGGCTCTGCTCATCCGCAGTCTCGTTACTCAATCGTAGCGGATATGTGTATCGATGAACAGGTCCGGTGGGAAGGGCCAGGAGGATTAGTATCTGATCCTGGTAAAGATATCGAGTTCGTTTCCTGATGGGAGTTCTTCCCGGGTTGGAAATTTTCCTGATTAACACTGGATAGTTAATCCGAAATATTGGAATGTTATTTTGTTGCCAGTTACCTGCTTGATTAATCAGATCGTTTTGTTTTGTTTACTTGTAAGTATATGTGCATAAAATATTAATTATCGTTTAGATTTCTCGATCTTCTCACACCTTTGTAGGGGTATGAGGTGGGACCATCATCGTCATAATCATCATATTCGAGATTAAGTTCTATACCTATTCTTATACAGAACAATTTTTGCAAAAGTGCCCCATAGTGAAGTAAGTCGCATTCACGACAAAAACTGCTCATTGAATAGAAACAGGAAACACGCAAGGCCTAATAATCGGAATATTTCGAACCAAAATTAGTAGATTTTTTTCAATTTTTAACAGCATCTCTGAAAATCACGGCTTGAAATTTGAAACACACATTACTATTTCATATGGGCATTATCTTTTATTTTTGTTTCTGAAAATCGGATGAGCCGTCGCGGAGAAAAGTTTGTGTATTCTGTTTTGGAGCAAATATTTCAAGGGACCAGGTATATCCGAAATCGGTTCGTATGGTCAGCAATTATTTTGACCTACATATTTAAAATTTTGGGCTCGAGCTAGAAAATATTGTCGTGAATACGACTTACTTTACTATGGGGCGCCTTTTCAAAATTAGCCATATGGAAGAATGGGCAGAACTTAATCGTGAATATCTCGACTTGTATTAATGGCAGCATCATAGTTCTTTCACTATTTTATCAAAAATATGATCAGGAATTTAGGATAATATTATGAACAGTGTGAGATAACCACAAATAACCAAAAAATTAGGTTTTCTGAAAATTTTAAAACAACGCGGAAAACTCTTTACTTTTGATTGGGTTTTCGCGCAAGGACGACGATTTTGAGGTAGTCAGGCACATATCTTCAACTGACTGTTTATGAAAGAGGAACCGTGGTCGAAAATCGATCATTCGTCATCTAACACTCGATGTGGATAGACGAATAACCTACTACGACTAATTTCGATTTTGTTTTATCTTTTATTCGCAGCCTTCTACCTACCTAAAGTATGGGTAAAACGCGCCATAGATCCGATAAGGATCCAAAGGATGCTAAGCGTCTGAAGCCAAGTGATGTACAGGTAAACGACAACCAATACGCTGATCTGCCAGTTGATGTCGAAGAGGAACTGCAGAAGAAGGAAAAAATGCCGCCTTTCTACCTGAAGGGTTTCCCACCAACTCTTGGATCGGATTTCAACACACTGATCAGCAAAGGACTACAGGCAACAATCCGTTTATGTACTGAAGGCTACAAAATAACTGTTCCGGCTTTGAACCACTAGAAAGGAGTGGAATTGTACCTGAAGCAGACAAAAGCGGAATACTTCACACACGATATTGCCGCCAATAAACCTTTGAAGGTTGTACTTCGAGGACTACCCGACATGATCGAAGCCGAACTAAAGCAGGCACTGTCGGAGGCTGGACTAAAGCCTTTGATGGTGTTTAAAATAAAGTGACATAACACGGACAAAAAGTATCGAGATCAACTCTAATTGGTTCATCTGGAGAAGGGCTCTATTACCATGAGTCAACTTAAAACGATTAAATCGTTATTCCACATAATCATCGAATGGCAAAAACATAAACCGGTACATCGGGATGTCACACAGTGCACGAACTGTTTGAACTATGGCCATGGAGCGAGGAATTGCCACATGAAAAGTCGGCGCGGGAAATGTGCCGAATCACATAATACCAACGATTGCCTACTAGATGACATCGCTGTAAAATGTGTGAACTGTGATGGTGATCACAGCAAATGGTGTCCCAAACGTGCTGAGTTCACGAAAATTCGACAACAGGCGTCCCGTAAACAATCAACGCGCAAGAATGTTCCACAGAAGGATGAAATTAATTTCCCACAGCTCCCACCGAAGAGGGATAACTGCAACTTATAGATGCCATCGGAATTTAGATTACAACGACGATGGTACCCATCATCATCATTGCAGCGTACTGCCCCAAACAAACCAATCTTCGAGATGGTACATGTGCATCATTGAAGCGAGATCTAGCTATGCTCACTCGACGACAGAACAAATCCATCATTGCTGGGGACCTGAACACACGGCATGAGCTGTGGGGAAAAAAAGACAGAATCGAAACGGATTCGTACTTGCCGAAGATTACGAAGCTGGACAGTACAACATTCTCGCTCCGGATCAACCAACGCGACTTTCCAGATCAGGAGTTCATTCCACTTTGGATTTATTTATCAGCAACATCGCCATAGACAGCTCTCCGGTTGTCTTCAAAGAGCTATCTACCGACCACTTTCTAGTAATATTGACGTTGGGATCTTCACCAGAAACAGTGCCTATTCAACCTCGGAGGAACTATTATCACTCCGATTGGGTCCAATTTCAACAAATCGCCGACCAACTTATTAATATCGATTTGCCACTAGATTCCCCGATGGAAATCGATGCGACCCTATCTTCCTTCCAGCTTTCAATCACAGTCGCTCGTGATAGGACGGTTCCAGTACAACATATGCCGAGTTCCTCTTTTCAAATCGACAGTGTCACCAAGAAACTCATCCGACTTCGAAATATCTACCGGAGGCAGTATCAACGAACTGGCATCCTAGATAAGAAGACTTCTTATAACAACTTAACTAGGATAATCCAGGAAAGGATATCTGAGCTTCGCAACAGGAACTTCCAGGAAAAGCTTCGAGAAATTCTCCCACGTTTAAAGCCCTTCTGGTCCTTAACGAAGGTGCTTAAGAAAAAACCGAAGCCTATTCCTCCTCTGATGTCACCCCATTACGCAGCTGAAGGAATACCTTTAATCACACCAGTAGAGAAGGCAAATGCGCTAGGCCAGCAGTTTGTGTGTTCTCACAATTTAGGACTCAACATTGTTAGTCCACATGAAAGAGCCGTTGCTGATAGAGTAGCTGAGGTTGACCAATCAGACAGCTTGGTTCCGGAAGAAAGTAGAGTCACTGCGAATGAGCTGCGAATGGAAGTCTTTCTGGAAACGGAAGGCAGATCAATACCAATTTTATTGGATATTTATGGGATAATAGTACTTCTCATTTGCGCCTCCGTGTGTTACACTTTGGGGAAAAGTGAGTGCATGTTTTGTGCAAGTTTTCGCACATTTTTCTTTGTAATTATGGAACCAGAAGTCAGATTCATACTAAATTTAAAAAAATATCTATGGGACAGCTATACCTTTCATTTGAGTTTAAGTTTGTGAAAATCCGTTCAGCCAGCTCAGAGAAAAGTGCATATTTTTATCTCACACACACACATGCAGATACACACACACAGATATTTTACGAACTTGATAACCTGTGTCGAATGGTACATGACTGTGCGAAATTCGTTCGAGAAAAATGTTCCGACCAGTGTTTTATATCGTAAAAAAATCCACAATTCGGCTCTTCTGAATGCCAGAAATGAATCTCGTCCAGCATTGTGATAATTGCTTTCAATTAAGTATGCAAATCCGAAATGAAATAATCGACATCAAACTCTTATATTTGGTTATTTTTGTGGCTGTTTGTGAAAAGGCTACAAATTAAATCACGTAAAAAGAAATTAAAAGAATGAATCGGCAGTGCGAGCAAATATGTTGCGGTTTTTTCGCAAAGCCAGTTTCGCTTCAAACAAGAACGAATGCGTCATACAGCTTCTGGTCGTTTGCATTGGTGAAAAGAAAACGAAAAGTGGACAACAATGAACAACATTATGCGAAGTCAGCCGTTCTAATGACTAAATATTATCAAAAGAACTATTACGATTACTTTCTTGGCAAATCAAAGGTAAGAATCACCAGTTTAGTGCAAATCAGTATAATTTAATTAGCTTCGTGCACTTTTCGCTGTGCGAAATTCGTCCGAAAAAAATGTTTCAAACAGTGTTTTATATCGTGAAAAATTCCACTATTCGGCTCTTCTGAATGACAAAAAGTAATTCCGTCCAGCATTGCGATAATTGCTTTCAATTAAGTATGCTACAAATTGTTCCGGAAATACACGCATGTATGCTTTATTTTCGTGTGCAATAGACACATAAAACTCATCTATGTGCTAGTTTGAAGCATGCAAATGATGTTTATATTGACGCCAGTCAACTAATGAAGATTATTGTTCCGTCTCATGGCACTACAAATATGGTAGCTGAATGTTATATTTTAATGACAATAAATATTGTTTCACGAATATCGATAATCGCACGTACTATTTGATTAATTGTGTGAATTCCACAAACTTTTAAAACTTCTCCGGTTACACTGGAACCAAACAAGGAAGAGATAAACCAAACACGACATAGGAAAGTAGAATGATGGTTTATTTTTGTTTGGCAGTTTTCTATTATGGAGCACTAAAGTGTCGTTTATTTTATAACTCGAGCGACGAAGCCCACTTTCACCTGAAATAAAAATTGTCGTTATTATGTCGAGACGAGTCCATTACAGGTTGTGCAGAAGTCTCTCTAATAATTTAAAATATTTTGCCTTTCTCATAGGCCTGAGGATCGAATGTTATATACTATTTGACTCAGTTGGTCGAGTACGCAAAATGACTATATGTATATATGTGTGTTTGTGTATGTATATAACATTTATGTATGTCTATAACATTTTTGCACTCACTGTTTTTTGAGATGGCATAACCAAATACAATGAACTTAGGTTTAAATAAAAGCTCTTGTAGCCCCAAACAAAGTTCCTGAAATTTATACGAATCCGACTTCCGGTTCTGGAATTATAGAGTGATATGAGCAAAAAAAAACATAAGTGTACTAACTTTTCTCAGAGACGGCTGAACCAATGCACGCAAACTTAGATTCAAATGAAAGGTACAATAGTCATGTATAAAGTTCCAGAATTTTATTTCGATTCGACTTCCGGTTACGGAATTACAGGGTGATTAGTGTAAAATTTCAATGTCAAATTCTTTTTTCACTTTTCTAAGAGAAAGCCAGACCGATTTCAACAAATTTAAATTCAAATGAAAAATCTCCAAATTTCATCCGGATCCGATTTCCGGTTCTGAAAAGAATTTAAGTATTACAATTTATAGTCATCTACAGCTTTGTCTATGGATGACTATACATTTTGTAGTCATCCATACCAATCGACTCAGCTCGACGATATCGGAAAATGTCTGTGTGTGTATGCATGTGTATCTATTAATTTTTTAATATGTCGGTTACGTCAATTATACAATCATATCTCCGGAGCCAGAAGCCACAGCCATTTGTTCTTTGAACTTAATCTATGTCTCGACAGTAGTTTTCAAACGAGCCTAAGCTTTTTATCGGTTCAGCCATTTTTGAGAAAATTGTGCATTGAAAAATTACCCATATCCGATTTAGCTCAAATTTTGCATGTGGACGACATTTTTACCTACGGAGACCCATGACGTTATATACCATTCGACTCAGTTCGAAGTTTGAGTGTTATATACCATTCGACCCAGATCGGAAAATGTCTGTGTGTGTATGTGTGTGCCCTTTTCGAAGATATTTTCACCGCTCAGTTTTATCAGAGATATCTGAACCGATTTCTAGCTACTGTTTGCCCGTTGATCAAGTTCAAAGATTAAATGGCTGCCACGTCTAGTTCCGGAGATATTGTGATATAAGTGACGTAACCGACGCAAACGCGTTGTTTCATTACCATGCAAGTTTCTCGGAAATGGCTCAAGTGAATTTAAAAAACTTAAGTCGTTTGAAAGCTTTTGTTAGGCCATTTATTAAGTTGGAATATCAAATTTCTATGACTGTTGGTTCCGGAGATGTGGTGATATAAATTATTTTAGTGTCATCTAAAAAAATGTTTATTTTAAAAATCAACTTTCTGGGATTGTTTAGATTTTTGGAGTCCCAGAAATTCGATTTTTCCAAAAATTTTGTTTTCGAGATGACAAAAAATCTGGACGTTCCATGAAATTCTTCGACTTTTGGCATTACAATTTTTTTTCGATTTCGGAAATTTCATGTACCCCCATGTGAACATAATACCCACATACCTTTCGAATCAGTGCGTTGAAATCAGCAAATGGAGAAAATAATTGTTCCAGCTGATTTTGTTGTTGAAATATATCTTCTATTTATTGCGCATCAACGAGAGTAGAGTTGATTTTATTGCCAATATCTATGTCGATTCAATTCTGCTTTACGTTTATGTTAAGAATGAAATTGATTCAATTAATCTGTGGTCTTAATTTGTCTTAATTAACAAACAATATTGTTCAAATGAACCGTATCAGTTGAATCCTTATAAACCAGAGCTGTTTCTTTCAACCGTGAATAAACAGAAAAGTTTCTTATGCGTTTCAAAAGTGAAATTTCACCTGTTTATTTAATTTTCTTCGGGGGGACGGGTATAGCGTGATGGGATAGTCGATGCCTTTCATGCAGCCCGCCTGGGTTCGATTTCCAACCCCGCACATAGGGTCAGAAAGATTTTCTGGTCCGAAGAGGCGAATGACCTAAGATGTTAAAGCCTCTATAATTGAAACAAAAAAAATTCTTGGGGTAAGTATTGATTACTAAAATCCAAGTGTAAGTGTTGATTACTAAAATGATTAGAAACTGCATAACATTCCGTTCCATAATTTTTGCAATGACTGAGTGAAAACCTATACTGCAGAAGACAAAAGAATGAGAAATTCACAGAAAAGATGATTTTTTGGAAAAAGATACGCTCAGATACAGGACTCAAACCTGCGTTCATATGCAATCCGTGCATACGCGTTACCATTTACCAACTAAAATT
This sequence comes from Malaya genurostris, assembly GCF_030247185.1. NCBI lineage: Eukaryota > Metazoa > Arthropoda > Insecta > Diptera > Culicidae > Malaya > Malaya genurostris. The sequence continues at coordinate 185,568,976 of NC_080571.1, forward strand.
AATAAATTTTGTAAAAAAAAATTATGGTTTGATTTTCCCGTACCTATCTACTACTGGTAGAAAAAGGCAGACTATCAAATAGCCTTCATAGGGCTGTTGCTGACGATAGCCAGGCAGCAACTGGCACATTATAACTGTTGATGATTATAATTATACTCTCCTACCCAGTGCTTGAGCGGAAGAATAGGTATAGAGCGACAAGACTAGTGTCTGCTGTGTGATGAATAGAAAAGTTGTTTGGATATATTATACCGGTCGTGATGGGACTAGGATTTAGATCATTTATTCGATGTACGTTTACCAAACCTAGTTTTGTGGTATTAGTCTACCACAGTTCAGGGTGGCGAAAACGGTAACTTGTATGCACGGATTGTATAAGAATGCATGTTTCAGTCCTGTCTCTGAGCGTATCTTTTTCCAAAAAATCATCTTTTCTGTAAGTTTCTTATTCATTTGGCTTCTCCAATATAGATTTTCACTTAGTCATTGCAAAAACTTAACATGGCTTCTTTACGTCTTTACAACAAATCTTTGATGCAGGTTGTCTCTGTCTTGATCGAACTGAAAGGGCACCATATCTTTGGATACTATCAAATGTAATATACCAGGGCTTGTTTGTGCTATGTGCATATTTGGAATATTATGAATGTAATTCAAATTACTAAAAAATATACAAATCAAAGAAATATGTACCAGAAACAAGCCTTCAAATGATTTCAGAATACATCGTTTTACTCTTAAAAACAAAACAAATTGAATGATTTTAACAAACAATAGCGAAAGATGAAATGCGCATCTTTCTATGTTATCTTATCATTTATTTTGACTGAGAAGTTTATAAATTTAAAGCATTAAAAATATTAGCTTCAACTAAAATTAGTTAATTTTAAGGTGATTTTGCAAGTTGATTTTACTATGAAATTGTTTGTCAAGAAATTGACAAGAAAGCACAAGTAAAATGTTTGTTAGTTTCATCAAAATATTTATTGAAACAAAGTAATCCACTAAGAAAAATCAGATATCTAGTTTTGTTGTTTCAAGCAACAATATTCATTAAACCAAACCAAATTTTCTTTTGTAACTATTTCCATAAAATAAATCGTTACGTGAAATCCAAGCTTAGTTACATGTACAATATTTTGGAATCTAATCTAATACTCATCGAGAAATAATATCAATACATCTCTTTTTTTAATAACTGTGGTCTCAATTTGTGTGATGATACAACAAACAATATTGTTCAAATGAACCGTATCAGTTGAATCCTTATAAACCAGAGCTGTTTCTTTCAACCGTGAATAAACAGAAAAGTTTCTTATGCGTTTCAAAAGTGAAATTTTACCTGTTTAATTAATTTTCTTGGGGTTAGTATTGATTACTAAAATCCAGGTGTAAGTGTAGATTACTAAAATGATTCGAAACTGCATAACATTCCATTCCATAATTTTTGCAATGACTGAGTGAAAACCTATACTGCAGAAGACAAAAGAATGAGAAATTCACAGAAAAGATGATTTTTTGGAAAAGACAGGACTCGAACCTTCGTTCTTATGCAATCCGTGCATACGCGTTACCATTTACCAACTAAAATTAATAAATTGTGTAAAAAAAATTATGGTTTGATTTTCCCGTACCTATCTACTTCTGGTAGAAAAAGGCAGACTATCAAATAGCCTTCATAGGGTCTGTTGCTGACGATAGCCAGGCAGCAACTGGCACATTATAACTGTTGCTGATTATAATTATACTCTCCTACCCAGTGCTTGAGCGGAAGAATAGGTATATTAGAGCGACAAGACTAGTGTCTGCTGTGTGATGAATAGAAAAGTTGTTTGGATATATTATACCGGTCGTGATGGAACTAGGATTTAGATCATTTATTCGATGTACGTTTACCAAACCCAGTTTTGTGGTATTAGTCTACCACAGCTCAGGGTGGCGAAAACGGTAACGGTAAGGGTGGCGGAAACGGTAACTTCTAAGTTATCTTATCATTTATTTTGACTGCCAAGTTTATAAATTTAAAGCATTAAAAATATTACCTTCAACTAAAATAAGTTAATTTTAAGATGATTTTGCAAGTTGATTTTACTATGAAATTGTTTGTCTAGAAATTGACAAGAACACACAAGTAAAATGTTTGTTAGTTTCAACAAAATATTTATTGAAACAAAGTAATCCACTGAGAAAAATCAGATATCCAATTTTGTTGTTTGAAGCAACAATATTCATTAAACCAAACCAAATTTTCTTTTGTAACTATTTCCATAAAATAAATCGTTACGTGAAACCCAAGCTTAGTTACATGTACAATATTTTGGAATCTAATCTAATACTCATCGAGAAATAATATCAATCCATCTTTTTTTTAATAACTATTTATTGGAATATGAGTTAAAATTAAATTATTAAGATTTAAATTAGGTGTTCAGCCACAAGTGGAGACTTTTCAGCCCTATTATATATATGATTTGGTTGTTACCATGAGGACATCATTTGCTTCCGCAATTCTGAGATTTTTGTGTAGGGAAAATTCTAAACCTACTTGTACTGTGTAATGGGGAAAAGGAACTTATATACTAACTTGCTAACTAATACAGAGAGCGAATCGATTCAATTGAAGATTGCATCGATTTTTGTCGGAATTTGCTTATAATATTATGTGACATTACATCTAATGGTTCTATATTTGTGAGTCTGTGTAACTCATTTGTACTAAACCAGGGAGGACGCTTCAAAATCATTTTCAGAATTTTATTCTGAATCCTTTTCCTCTTCCTGGTGGAACAACAACTTGACCAAATTGGTATTGCATAAAGCATGGCTGGTCTGAAAATTTGTTTATAAATTAACAATTTGTTATTTAGACAGAGCATAGAATTTCTGTTTATAGGAGGATATAAACATTTAATATATTTATTACACTTTGCCTGGATTCCTTCAATGTGATCCTTGAAAGTGAGTTTTTTTGTCATATGTTGAACCTAAGTATTGAGCTTGATCAGACCATGTCAATTCCAAGCCAGAATGAATGTGAATGAGAATGTGATTATTGTTTGGTTTAAGAAAAGAAGCTCTTGGCTTATGAGGAAAAATAATTAATTGCGTTTTTCCTGCATTTGGTTTAATTTACCATTTTGACAGATAATCACTGAAAATATTTAAATTTCTTTGTAGGCGACTGCAGATCACTCTTAGGTTTCTACCTGTGGCTAACAGACTTATGTCGTCACAGAATAGCGATTTCTGACAACCAACGGGTAGAATCAATCCATCTTGAAATCACCTAGTTAGAAGCGTTTAAAATTATGGTTATTCTGAGCCTACTCTTTAAGTACAACGTTTTCTGCAATCCCATCGTGCACCGGTAGTTATTTAATTTGTTGCACCTAGTGCGTCGTTGGGATTATCTAAGCCTTGCCACTGGTAGGGCAACATCGGAGAATCACTGCGAATTTCGGATGGATCGATTTACAGTAATATTATAGCTGTCTGTTCTTTGTTCTGTACACGCAGAGAAAATAATCGTCAAAATAACCAAATTTGGGTTTCACCCAACGAATATTTTTGTTGAAATAGTGACAAAAGAAAATCTGGTTTGATATTGTAATTATTGCAACTTGAAACTACAAAACATGATCGTTTATATTGCTCGGTGGATTAGTTTGTTTCAATCAATAGTTTGATAAAAATAACAAATATTTTACTTGTGCGTTTTTGTCAATCTCTTGACAAACAATTTAATACTAAACCTAATTAAAAACAAATAGTTTTAAATGAAACGAGCTCTAGTTAAAGTCAGTAATTGTAATGCTTTAAATTCACAAAATTTTTTAGTTGAAATAAATTTCCCTGAAATTAGTTATTGAAATAACTAATTTGGAAGAAATTTATTTCAACTAAAAGGTTTTGTGAATTACGCTTGGGATTGTTGAAACTAAACATTTTTGTTTGATTTTAGGGATAAATTGATTTCTTTCAAACTAATTTACAAAGTAATTTTTGACACCACTTTTATTTGTTTTCAATTACCAATTATATATATTTTTTAAATTTTACTGTTTTTCAAAACTTTTAGCCGTATTGTCGCTAGACGATCGAGTTATTTACATACCACAATCAAGCTTTTTTTTTAAATTTTATAGCATCCAACGATTCGGTGCTCCATCAGTCAAAATAGAGATACTGCATGAAATATTTTTTGCAAAAAATGTGTTATGTAATTTTCAAAATATTCCCAATTATCGATACACACGCTTGAATTATTGAAAATCCCCTAGCAAAGTAAAGAAGCAGATAAACGTTACTTATAAAACTTGTAAAAAAACTTTATCCGCGGGAGATAAAAAAATGAACGATTATTCTCTCGGGAAAAAATGCTCTTGTTTATTAGAAACAAGACTGCTACGGTTCATTTAAACAGTAAAGTTAGTTCTATCAGTACACAAATAATATCATAGATAAATTGAACCTATTTCTTCATATCTAGCTTGAAATGAACATAAATCATATTAAAGATTCTACTAAATGTATTGTTATTTTAAACATGCTCCATTTCTCTGCGTAATATTGTCTTTTTAAATTGGTATAAATGTTGCGCGATTTCTATAAATTGGCAGAGACTTTCGGAGAGATACAGGTATGCTACATAAAACTATCACAGTTAGGTGAAGGGTGTGCGTCCAACACTTTACTGGATGAAATAATTGAACTGTGCAATTATACAGACGTATGGGATATGCATGTTTTTTGCGTGTGCCGAAGGTAGTGATAAAATAATGGATTTTGTGCCTTACACGGTGCCAACCAAAATTAAAAGCGATTTGCAATGCGTTCAATACCCACACAAACAAACACATATTTGGCAGCGCCGCATTGCACACCGACCGGATGACTACAATTTTCAACCTTTTTTCATGCCAGTATTATGCTTCATAAGACCACATAAATTTCTAACCATTTTATTAGGTCACATGATTATTGTTTGGTTCAGTAATAGTAGCTAAGGGCTTACGCGGAAAGATAATTCATTGTGTTTAACCACGTTTAATGAGAAAGAACTTCAACTTCTGCACTTGTAACTAAATCCATTTGCAAGCCACCGTTCTACTGATTCCGATATGCACACGAAAAAGCAAACCATTTTTAAGTTTACAATACTGAAGTAATGCTTTCGAATCAAACTAAAGATGTTAAATCCATCATCAAATCACCGAGATACAAGTGCTTTTAACTAGGTATAAAAAATCTACGAAGAATCAACAGCTAATTGATTTGCTAGTTACCGAAGAATCAACACGGCATCAGCACATCGCACACATAAAAAAGCGTATAACCAAAATATGAATAAATGAAATTCTAGGAGTAAGCAACGATCAAAACCGTCGCCGTGCGAAAGAAATCAAACGGATGATATCATGACAAATTGTGTGACATAGTACGCTGGTTACCTATACCTTACCTGCATCAATACTCATATTACCAATAAACAGTACTATGAAACTAAGGCCTTGAAGTAGTCTAGTAACAACAATTGTAGTTTTAGTAAAATTATCATTATGGATCGATTGAATAAATCAAAGTTAGACATAATTAGTGCTGTGCAAAGATAAACATTCCGAAGTGGAATCATAGTAATTTACGTCCCATGTCGTCAATCAACGAAATTTATTCTATGGGATATAATCACGAAATGGACGAAACAATGAGTATTTCTGCATCTTGCCGTGGCGTAGTACCTCACCATAGAAGTCCGCAAATGAAAAACTTGCAAACACGACCGATCACGCTGACAATAAAAATGTAATTTTCAAACTCTCCTGTCATCAGATTCAATTTGGAAAATAGGCTAATAATGGCAAAACACTATCTAGAATTTTAAAGCAAATTTTGGGAATTTAGAACCTTCAGTTACTAATACATCATCGTCAAGTACGTTCAAGAAGTATTTATAATAACATTAATAGCAAAAGTTTTTTTTGACAATTTCCGCTATTGTTGGTAAATAGAGATTACTGTTAATGACAAGCGCCTGTTTTTAAGCGACGTTGAATAGTGGTCGTACGTAAAGTGCACAACAGATTGGTGTTTCCTAAAAGTACTTTTGTTACGGGTATGAGGAATTGATGCTAAAAATTAATGTTTTAAGCTCTTTTCAAATCTAAGATAACGACTTTCTGTGCTGTCAAGTAGGATTTAAATACTTATGTTTTAAGTTATTCTAAGAATCTAGATGGCGATTTTGGACTTGTCCATATTAAAAAATATCGCATTAGGTTTGGCCCCAATGTTGGTAGTGTATCATATACTATCCTATAATTTTTTGAAAACAAGACTTCAAATAATCTGCATCTCCAAGCAGTGTTGGTGATTGCCGAAAATTTGACAGAAGCTGCTATATTGCTATCTATATTGTATACAACATTTTCAATCCGGTAGAAGATGCTATAAAAACTCGAGTCTCTCAATACATGAACCGCGAGAGAATTTTTCTACATTTCTTCGCTCCACTTTATACTCTGAGTATTTCACGGCCTATAAAAAAACATACAGTCTGATAATGATCGTTGCTGTGTGGAATTTCCCAAGAGAGGATCGCAAGTTGACAATTATCGCAGAAAATCGAATCGATGGTTCAACTTGGATGTTTCTCATACTAGGTTGCAATATTTCAAAACCCTTGTGTGGAGCATTCACATACATTTTCATAGACATAACTTATACAAAAGTTATATGCACATAGTAAGAATAAGCGGCAATAGTAAAATGATTCTATCGCAATTATCCACTGCCCATACAGAATCGGATCGCGAAACGAGAATGAGGGACCGTTTGTTGCTTCAGAGAGGATCCCCACAGCAGCGTGCTAACCTTTGATTCTCAGAAATGTCATCGAAAGAAATTCGCTCTCGCACTGGTGTTTATTCTATGTTAAATGAGCCATGCCGGGTGTTTGTTGTTGCGATGTTTTCCATTTCTCTTTGATGGCACTGATTGAATCGTGTGAAGAGTGAAGATTGAACGTTCTTTGATACGATAAAAGCCATCCTTGTCTCCAAGTTCCATGAGCATATGGTTGTAGACAATACTGTATACAAACCATTGTGTATCCACGTCGACCTACTGTTTCTGACATTTCCCACCGTTAGTTTTGCTATTAAAAGTCAGAATGAAACAACTAGTATATACGAAAATTTCCAACGCTGATGCATATTTACGCATTTTTACTTCCTCTACAGATCTACTTCTTAGAACTTATGTATTTTGGTTTATTTCGTCAGAAAACTACAGAAAATTGAAATTTGTAACTAATGAATTTTTATCATACAATTTTTGAATTCCAAAATAAAGAAAAATATTTCTCCATATCATAAATCTCCGTATCATAAATCTACAATCTAATTGACACCAATATCTACTTTTTGATAAACTGTATTTACCCCTTATTAATAAGTGTACATGACGAACCGTTTTCTTATACTGTATTTTCCGGGAAAATTTCGATTCCATACAGATTGACGTCAGATAAAAAACTGAAATCACTGATGCTGTACGATATTTGAAGCGATATTTAAACTACTACACCTAGAAAAAATCGTGTAAATTAACGTTTTTTGTAACCGACTTATTCGAGAGTCAAAAATAATTCAAATTCGAACGTCAAATTGATTCATATGAGGATTTGTGTCAGTTGTAAATTTCATAATATTTTACTATGTCATACTGTGTAGTTTCGTTTGAACGAAAGATTTAACTAGTGGTTTCATTCTGACTTTTGATAGCAAAACTAACGATGGGAAATGTCAGAAACAGTAGGTCGACGTGGATACACAATGGTTTGTATACAGTATTGTCTACAACCACATGCTCATGGAACTTTCAGATGCAGATTATTTGTAGTCTTGTTTTGAAAAAATAGAGGATGGTATATGATAGGGTAACAGAGGTATTTTGGCCCACTTTAGGATTGATTTTATTTTGGCGCACTTTGAATAAATATCCACCAAATGTTGTAATATCTTTGAAAACCCCTTCCGCAATAGGTAAGAAAAGACATTGCACTTCGTTGCAAAACAAAAAGTGTTCTGTAAGTAGCAGAAACTTTACGTCTGCTTAGCGGTTCAAATTGAACTGCCGAGTTTAGCACTAAGCAGTTCAATTTGAACTGCTCTGCACTGATGAGTCAAAGACGAAACGTAAAAATAATGAAAACGGTTATGTGCCCTAGCACAAAATTTGGCTAACCCCTAAATGACCATACCTGCATCGGCCAGAAATAGTCGAAAACACGTTTTCGTCCGGCATGTCAGAAAAGACATTGCACTTCGTTGCAAAACAAAAAGTGTTCTGTAAGTAGCAGAAACTTTACGTCTGCTTAGCGGTTCAAATTGAACTGCCGAGTTTAGCACTAAGCAGTTCTATTTGAACTGCTCTGCACTGATGAGTCAAAGACGAAACGTAAAAATAATGAAAACGGTTATGTGTCCTAGCACATAATTTGGCTAACCCCTAAATGACCATACCTGCATCGGTCAGAAATAGTCGAAAACACGTTTTCGTCCGGCACGTCAGAAAAGACATTGCACTTCGTTACAAAACAAAAAGTGTTCTGTAAGTAGCAGAAACTTTACGTCTGCTTAGCGGTTCAAATTGAACTGCCGAGTTTAGCACTAAGCAGATCAATTTGAACTGCTCTGCACTGATGAGTCAAAGACGAAACGTAAAAATAATGAAAACGGTTATCTGCCCTAGCACAAAATTTGGCTAACCCCTAAATGACCATACCTGCATCGGCCAGAAATAGTCGAAAACACGTTTTCGTCCGGCACGTCAGAAAAGACATTGCACTTCGTTGCAAAACAAAAAGTGTTCTGTAAGTAGCAGAAACTTTACGTCTGCTTAGCGGTTCAAATTGAACTGCCGAGTTTAGCACTAAGCAGTTCAATTTGAACTGCTCTGCACTGATGAGTCAAAGACGAAACGTAAAAATAATGAAAACGGTTATGTGCCCTAGCACAAAATTTGGCTAACCCCTAAATGAATTTAATGTGTTTACCTTCAAATTTATGTAACATGAGTTACTTCACATCAATTAAATCCGATAAAATCGATAAAGTTTGTTAGGTGGGCCAAAATATATGAAGTGGCCAAAATACCTCTGTTACCCGACACTACCAACATTGGGGCCAAACCTAATGCGATATTTTTGAATATGGACAAGTCCGAAATCGCCATCTAGATTCTTAGAATAACTTAAAACATAAGTATTTAAATCCTACTTGACAGCACAGAAAGTCGTTATCTTAGATTTGAAAAGAGCTTAAAACATTAATTTTTAGCATCCATTCCTCATACCCGTAACAAAAGTAATAATATTTGCAATAACCGCGATAAAGTCGCCAATATTGGGTTTAATAGTGACTTATTCAAATCTGATACTCTCTCGTCGAACCCATTTCAGAATAACATACACTTATGATGAGATTTGAAACAACATAGGCAACAATAATCATTGACATCCACTCATCAAGCTGATTGACGTGCTCTGATTGACCCGTTCAAACATCAATCAATTCAATCTAATTTATCATAAGTACTTATTATAAATATTAGGTGTACAACTTTGCTTCCGCCGTTTTCCGATAGGTGTTTGTACCGGCTGAGGCAGGTTAAAATACATAGATGATAATGCCTTTAAAGTGAGTGTGTACAGTGCCTAACGAATTGTCATCGCCGTTTCAGTGACAGTTGTTAATGTTTTCGTATTATTCACGCTCGAAAATGTCTGTTTATGTGCCCAATTCTCGCCATTTGCGGGAAGTTTTTCTTTTCTGTTACAATTCGAAAAAAATTGCAACTGAAGCGCATCGAATGCTTTCAGAAACTTACGTTGATGCTGCTCTGAGTAAAAGAACGTATCGGGAGTGGTTTCAACATTTTAAAAATGGTGATTTCGATGTCGAAGACAAGCATGATGGTGGAAGAGGAAAAACCTTCAAAGATGAATAAAAATTTACTACGAGCTCTTAAAACCGGGTGAAACCATCACAGGAGATCGCTACCGAACGCAACTGATGCGCCTTAATCGCGCGCTAAAAGAAAAGCGGCCACAGTATCAAGACATGGCAAAGTCATCCTCCAACACGACAATGCTCGGCCTCATGTCGCAAAAGTGGTCAAAAAGCACCTGGAAACGCTGAAATGGGAAGTCTTACCCCACACGCCGTATTCCCCAGATGTCGCCCCTTCTGACTTCCACCTATTCCGTTCGATGGCACACGGCCTGGCAGATCAACGTTTTCAATCCTTCGAAGAGTTGGAAAAATGGATTGCTTCAAGGATAGCGTCAAAGGAGGACTCCTTTTTTCGAGCCGGGATCCGAAAATTACCGGAAAGATGGGAGAAAGTTGTCGCTAGCGACGGACAATACTTTGAGTAATACATACGTAAGCACTTTTTCGCAATAAAGCTTTAAATTTTGGAAAAAACGGCCTAAGCAAAGTTGTACACCTAATAGCAAAGACTTTTGCCATGCTTGTTTGAGTTAAATGTTTTCAAACCTATTGGGTGTTAAATCTCGATGACCAGATTTAGAATTACTATAATTTTGAAAGCTTTCAACCAGATGATTTGAAGATAGATTTATATTATTTCTTCATGATCATTAAATTAGGACCTGACACGAATTTCAACCACTTTTAATGCTGATAATATGTTTCGTTAGGCTATATCAATTTCTAACCATTTAATTATGTTACATGATTATTGTTTGGTTCAATAATAGTAGCTGTGGGCTTACGCTGAGAGATAGTTCATTGTGTTTAACCACGTTTACTGAAAAAGAAGTATGATCCTAACACAACTTTGAACTCAATCCATTTGCAAGTCACTGTTTCGCAGGTGAATGGAGGCTCCAGTATGCATAAGACCCGTTGATAAATCAATGCATTTTTAAGTAATATTTTCGAATCAAGTTAAATGCGGCAAATCTATTAATAAATCACCGAGATACAAGCGTTTCAAAGTAGGTCTGAAAAATCTATTGCCGATAATTCTGAATTGGCCTGCTAGTTCCCGTAGAACCAACAGCTGATCGGTATTCAATATACTCAAGTGTGTGGCAGACGGAAAAGATATCCACACACACAAACGCAACTATCAATCGAGCGAATGGATATAACTCAGTTCTATCATCCACTCACTACACGAGCTACGTGTTTCCTTTACAGGCAACCAACAGCGACTGGCTGCTGGCGGCTGCTCGGCCATCCATGGAAGTTGACTATCAATGTCAACTTCCCTCTCTGAGCAGCCTAGATAGCCGTGTAGTGTCGGTAGCGGTTTCCCAACTGGCTAAGAATAACGCTACGGTCCACCTGTACCGGTGGTATAAGTCCACCAAACAGGTAAGCCGTGTGGCATCCGGCGGAATTATTTTTTTACCAAGAATTGATCCACTGGTTTCCTGTTCCATGTCGTAAAAGGCCATAAAAATAGGAACTCCTAAGTCAAGGTGTATTTCCGTGCCGATGGCTGGATGGCTGCAGGAGGTTAAACAATGCAGTCGTGAACGGAATATCTTGGGGTTTTCCCTTACGGTGTTAAGCGAAGCTCACAGTGGACGACTTCTTTCTTCGAAACTCATGGGATTTAAATGATTAAAACATTTAAAAAAATCCTTACATGGTTCGCTATAGGCGATTATAAGCCAATATATTTGGTTTCTTGTAGTTGTTGTACGGTTAGTGCTGGAGGTGAAATGTTCGTTACTCTAATTGATAATGGTTAGAGTGGCACAAATCAATCTTCAGCATAAACGTACAGCAACTATGAATCTATCCAGACTTCTGCAAGAAGGTAAAGCTTCTATAGCTTTGGTTCAAGAACCATATTTCCAAAAGGGAAACTTCTACGCTGGAAAATTGTTAAACCCAGCCTTTGTTGCCTTCAACAAGACCGGTATGACTAATCCACGTGAAATGCCTCGAGCATGCATACTTGCAAATAGTGCTCTCGATGTTTCTCTCATATCGGAGCTCACAACTCGGGATATTTGTGCTGTCACAGTTGGTATGACTATTGATGGCATAGAAATATGTCTATTGTTCGGCATATTTACCGCATAACCAACCTTCGCCAAGCGATGACTTCAAAAAGGTTGTATCATACTGCTGCAAGAGTGATTTACCGCTTGTGATAGGCAGTGACATAAATGCTCACCATATCATTTGTGGCAGCACAGATATAAATTCGAGAGGCTCTGATATGATGGAATTTGTGAGCAGTACAAACCTGCACATAGCCAATGCAGGAAACCGTCCAACTTTTGCGAGATCTGGAAGAGAGGAGGTTTTGGACGTAACTCTCTGCTCTGATAGAATTGCACATGAGTTGGTGAATTGGCTCGTCTCCGATGAGCTCGAACCTTCGTTGTCTGATCATAAGTACATATTCTTTGATCATTCCAACGATAAATTTGATATTATCACATATCGTAATCCCAAATCTACAAACTGGGACCTCTATGAAGAGGGCTTGGCGACTAGATTTTACGGGTACCAACCAACAATTGAAACCCCAATTGATTTGGAAAATGTTGTCGACGAGACAAATTCACTCATAGTTGCAGCATATGAAGAGGCTTGTCCATTTGTGCGAGCTACTAGAGGAACTCCTTAGTGGAATGCTGAACTTGCTAGACTAAGGAAACTATGCAGAAGAGCTTGGAACCACCGACGCAGAAATGGGTCGGAGGCATTCGTGTCGGCTCGAAGGGCTTACAAAAATGCTCTTCGATCGTCTGAGCGAAGTGGTTGGAAAAGCCTCTGCACAAATGTCTCTAGTCTCAATGAGGCTAGCAGATTAAATAAGTTACTTTCGAAGTCCAAGGACTTTAATGTCAGTTTCTGAAGTACTTCAGATGGTGAACACTTGTCTGATGAAGGTGATGTACTTCACTATCTTTTTAACACTCAAATTCCAGGATGTATGGATCCATCACCGATAGCTCTTCCCGAGACTTTTTCAGGTAGTTACGATTCTTGGGCCCTTGCTCGAAGCGTTGTGACGATTGAATCGGTCAAATGGGCAGTTGAGAGTTTTGCTCCGTACAAGTCTCCTGGAAAGGATGGAGCTTTCCCAGTGTTACTGCAAAAAGGGTATGAACATTTCAAACATGTTTTGAAGAAAATACTTACTTTTAGTCTTGCGACTTTATATATTCCAAGAGCCTGGCAGGAAATAATTGTCAAATTTATTCCCAAAGGCGGTCGCGACACTTATGAGGAAGCGAAGAGATTCAGGTCTATCAGTCTAAGCTCATTTCTTCTTAAAACAGTGGAACGCATAGTAGATCACTATATCAGGAATGTTAGTCTGGGCGTGCATCCGCTACATGGAATGCAACATGCTTACCAGCGTGGAAAGTCCACTACAACCCTGTTACATGATGTTGTGTACAACATTGAAAAAGCTTTCTCACAAAAGCAATCTTGCTTGGGAGTTTTCCTAGATATTGAAGGTGCCTTTGATAACGTGTCTTTCAATTCAATTCTGGAAGCAGCCCGTGGTCATGGCATACCTTCAATTTTCACAAATTGAATACACGCAATGCTCAGCAATCGACTTTTTTGTTCATCGCTTCGGCAAGCAGAAATTAAAAAGCTGAGTGTCTGTGGGTGTCCTCAAGGTGGTGTACTGTCCCCACTTTTATGGAACCTAGTCGCTGATGGTTTATTAAGGAAACTTAATAACCTTGGATTTCCGACTTACGGTTTTGCCGACGATTATCATATATTGATGACCGGTATAAGCATTAACACTCTCTTTGATTTAATGCAACAAGCCCTGCGATCTGTTGAACAATGGTGTTGTCAGGTTGGATTATCTGTAAATCCGGGCAAAACATCAATGGTGCTTTTCACTCATCGTTGGATAATCGCAGGAGCTCGTCCGTTACAGTTCTTCGGTTCAGAGGTTACTGTGGTCGATCAAGTTAAATACGTCGGGGTTATTCTTGACTCAGAACTGAATTGGTCTGCTCACATTGATTTCAGGATTAAAAGAGCTTGCGTGGCTTTCGGCCAATGCAGACGAGCTTTTGGAAAATCATGGGGACTCAAACCCTGATATATTTATTGGATCTACACAACTATTGTTAGGCCTATTTTAGCATATGGATGTCTTGTATGGTGGCAGAAAGAAAAAGTCGCGACAGTTCAGTCAAAGCTAAATCATCTCCAAAGGATGGTCCTAATGACGTTGACAGGAGCATTCACGATAACTCCTACTGCTGCTCTAGAGGCGCTACTGTGCATTAAACCACTACATGTGTTCCTAAAACAAGAAGCATTATCTTGTGCATACCGTCTTAAGGTTACAGGGCTTTGGAACAGTAACCCATTAGATTATGCTACCAGCCACACTCGCTTGTGGTCTCAAATGGTTACGTGGGATGAGTATTTACTCGCTCCTAGTGAACTAACTCTCACGTGCAGTTTTCCTTTCAAAACATTCAATGTGAGCTATCCTCTTCGTGAGGAATGGTTGTCTGGTTGTCTGGAACGACAATTTGATGAACACATAGTTTGTTATACGGACGGTTCTCTGTTGAATGGTCGTGCTGGTGCTGGTGTCTACTGTCGGGAAATGAGGCTGGAGCAGTCTCTTTCACTTGGTAGATACTGTACTGTGTTCCAAGCAGAGATCTACGCGATTCTGTGTGGAGTACAATCGGCACTTTAGCAGAGGATCTGTGGTAAACGAATTTATATTTGTTCCGACAGTCAGGCAGCCTTAAAAGCACTCGGTTCGAATGGCTCACGGTCGAATCTAGTGATCGCGTGTCGAACTCAAATTGAAGACCTCAGCATTTCAAATGCTGTTTACTTCTTATGGGTACCCGGCCATTCTGGTATTACTGGAAATTAATGGGCTGATGAGTTGGCTAGAGCTGGTGCAACGAATGATTTCATTGGTGTTGAACCAGCTTTACCACTTTCAACTAGTTGGATAAAGCACAAGATTCGTTCTTGGGCTGCATCCAAACATGCCAGCTACTAGCGCAGCTTGCAAACTTGCGCTCAGACAAAAGCATTTCTACCAGATTTAAATCTGAAAATGTCAAAGTGTCTACTGCATTTCTACAAGCATCATTGCAGTATTCTGGTCAGAGCTCTGACTGGACATTGCAAACTCAATTATCACATGGCTACTACTCAACGTGCTGAGTATTATTCGTGTGATTTGTGTGAATGCGATTATGGTGCTTCATATCATCTGATATGTAACTGTCCCGCATTGACGCAGCTACGTATCCGGGTTTTTGGTTCTCCATACATGGATGAGTCTGTGTATACGGAGCTAAAATTGAAGGATATTCTCTCGTTTCTTACCCAATGTGGTAAGGAGCTATAGACAGAAGGGTTCATCGTTCTTCCTGGAGTGAACGAATCCCTTCTGTATTCACCTTAAATAGGGTTTAGCAGATTGTTTGGCATCCTTTATGGGGTACCGAATTTACTTCTGCTCGTACATACTGCGAATCGTTCTGCATTCTTCCGGGAGTGCAAAATGATGTCGCTTTTGTAAGATCTCTAAATCCTCTCGGGGGTTGGAGGTTTTATTAACAGCAGACTGTTCGGGACCTCGTAGAGGTTCAGAATTTCCTTCTGCTTCCACTAAATGTGATCCTCAGCAGATTGTTCAGCATCCCTTAGGGGTACAGAATTTACTTCTGCTTTTATGTGTTTTTGTGTCGTCAATTTTTCCCATCCTTCTAGTCCAACCCTTACCATTTCCTTTCAATCCTTCCCTCTTTTATATCGGGGAAATGATGCTAAAAACAAATTAATGGCAAGGCACAAATGTCCAAATATCAAGGGGAACGTGCCATTTGAGTCAATTTGTTATGATTCCTGATTCCACTACACAAGCTACGTGTTTCCTTTACAGGCAACCAACAGCGACTGAAGACTGAAATGGTAAATTGGCATATATTTATAGATGCTCCTTTGTGCCAAATTTCATACTACGCAGCATGAGATTGTATTCTCGTTATGCACAACGCGAAGCCTCTCTATGACAAATGAAGCAGAAGCTACTATATGAAATTCTAGATGTAGACCAACGATCGCAAATATCGGTCGTGTACGAAAAATCGAGGAATGACATCATTTTGGTCCGCTGTAATTGGCTAATGAAAACGTTATATGAATCCATCCACAGGTCACTGAGTTATTAGTGTTCAAAATTATGAAAATAAATCTGACGCGGCTAGTTTTCTAATTTTTAATTGACACCCGGCCCCGTATGGTGAAAAGTAAGACATTTCAATGCCAAAACGCCGATCGGATGAAAGCAACGAAACAATGTAACCATCAACAAGTGGACGAGTGCATCCTGATGATCCGGAACCATCAACGAGCAGTCATCAATCTTTAATTGAGCTAGGTAAAAATATTTATCCTAATGTTGTATCAACCTTCCACTGCAGCCAACACCATATCACATATATTTCATAGCAATTATTTTTCTCACATTGAACTTTTTTTGTCTCACAGATAGTGTAACATCGATTCCATCATTGGAGTAACTTCCATCAAGAGACCAGCAACAGGGCCTGTATAACACATGTACTGAAAAGTCCCGGTCCTAACAAAGACAACACGATTTTTTGGTTCAAAATTAACTTTATTCATTAACGTAATCTCCATCAAGAGCAACGCAATCATTCCAGCGCCTCTCTAACATTTCCATACCACCTTTGTAGAACGATTTATCTTTTGCCTCAAAATAGGCTTCGTTTTCAGTGATAACCTCTTCATTCGTGCGAAATTTCTTACCGGCGATCATTTTTTTCAGGTCTGCTAACTACCAATAGTCGCTGGGATCTGGAGAATACGTTGGTTGTAGGAGAAATTCGAAGTTCAATTCATGTACATGCATTTTTTTGATTGACTTGTGACACGGTGCGTTGTCTTGATGAAACAAAATTTTATTCTTTACCGGTTTCATTGCGATTTCAGCCTTCAAGCGCTCCAATAACGCTATGTAATATTCGATGTTAATGGTGTTTCCATTACACCGGGCTGATCGATGCTTCTTGTTTCGGACTACGTTTTGGTTGTTTCTGTTTCTTATAGGTTCGAAGATTCAAACGTTCTTTAGCACGAAGAACATTTGACTTCGAATATTATCAGTATATCCAATAAACTTTGAATATCTAACACTTGTGAATTATTTACAGCGGAATCAAAGTGCGCCCATACTTTCTGGGATAGTCTTTATGGTATAAAATTAGAGGGACCCTTCAAGGCTGTATCGAAAGGCTTATCAAATGCTTGGTTTTGCCCCTTCCCAAGTAATACCTATGAAAAAAGAGCGAATGGTACTTCTAAGTCACGCTCTGGAATTTCCTATGAACTTTACCTAATATACTTCAATTGAAGTGATGTAAACAATTTGAAAACTTTAGAAAAGAAGCGTTTGATTTTCCACATTAAAATCATTGGGAATATTATAAACGGAATAATGGTATTGCAAACTTAAAGCAATGTCGTCGTTGCCAAGGTTTCGGCCATGGTACTAAAACCTGCCATGTGGATATGCGGAGTTTGAATTGTGGTAAATCGCATTCGAAAGACGTCTATCCAATGAATGAAACTACTGATAAATTTTCATGTTCTAATTGTGATGGAAATCATAAATCCAATTATTTGAAATGTCCTGTCAAGGAGAAAACTTTGAACGCTCGTTCGCTTAGACAACAAGTCAAATCAACGACCTTAAATTCAGTTCCACTTTAACTATCGGGCCGATCGGATGCAAATTCGTGTTTTTTCAATAGTGCGGTGAATTGTTTATTCCGTTTTCATGGTCATTCCGTATGCTATTGCCTGCATCAGTGCGTTCGAGTGATAATTCGAATTAATCCGTCCTCAAGGTCGATTGTGAACTGTGTAAAGAAGCACTGTGTGTGGTACCGTTAGCCAGCGCCCAGCTGGGCGCTGCTGCTATATTGTCTACAAATACATTAGACAGTGTAGAGTGAAAAAACGTGTAAGGTTTCATTGTACAGTGCAGAAAGAGACTGCAAAAAAGTGCTCTCTCCTCAAGGAGGTTTTTTGCACTTTATTGATCAGGAATGTACACCGATTGCCTAGAACCATGCCTTGTCGGCCGTTCACCCTTTCATTTCAATATTTACCCGCACGGACTTTTTCCGTGCTATGACAAAAGGTTCAAAATTGCCTGACCTCCCTCCAGATGACGAAATGGAATCATCTGATGGCAATAAAACTCGTATAAAAAATTATCCCGATGGGCTTGCACTTCCGGCCGGTTCGTACGCGGCTTACATCCGGACCAAATTGAATGGAAAAAAATGAGCATCCTTAGATTATCTAAAGACTTGACCTCGCGATATTCTACAATACAAAAGATTGAAAAAGTACGCCCAGACATGCTTAGGGTCTTGTTAGCCAGTGCAAATCAATCTCGACGTCAATCTCGAATATCGTCACTAAATACGTGGAAAACACTCAGTCTAAAACTCTAGCTGAAGAAATAGAAGCAAACAAACCACTAAAACCAAAAGAAAAAAAGACACTTGCAACGAGCATGACTGGCGCTTCATCGGGAATGAGAAAACGCAACATTGCATTACTTTTTCGACAAAATTTCTAATTTTGGCCTGCATCAAGTAAACTCCGTAAAAAATCGACAAAATGCATATTTTGATCTTCTTTTCACAAATTGCACAGAAGATTTTTGTGTGAGTGCATCAAACCAGCCATTATGGAAAAATGAAGCATTTCACACCGCAATTGAATATTCATTATTTTCACACAATGCATCTCTTCCCTACGATTTGAAGTATGAGGAAGTGCCGGAATACAATAAAATTGACTTTGAAGAAGTCAAGCTTAGAGTAAATATAATTAATAGGCGAAATGTTTTGAGTATAGAAGAAAATGCCGACGACGAAGTAGAAAAATTTTATCAAATTGTAAACAATATATTAGCAGAAACTTTACCGAAGAAAAGAAGAAGAAAAAATTATAATAGCAAATTACCTGTATGGTTCAATTCACAACTGAAACATTTGAAAAATAGATAGCAAAAAGAACATAAAATTTACAAACAAGAAAAAAGTGACACTCATCTTCAAAATTACATAGACCTCTGCAATCAACTCAAAATAACCATAAATGCAGCACATGAAGAAAATAACTATACGAAAACTAAACTAAAAAGCAACAATTTTCCATCTCGAATGCATCTCGACGGACATGTAGGAAACAATAGTACAGAAATCTGCAAAAAATTGCAAACTTTTTCAGGAAATATATACATCGTACCGAACTGACCGTGACCGTGAATACTTTTCTTTCGTACCTGCATTTTCCAACTCCATCTCTGTGAACTATCTATCAGAACATGACATTTCCACAACACTGAAAAACTTCGACGCCTCAGAGGGGGCTGAACCTGACAGTATACCACCAATATTCTTAAAAAATCTAGCTGAAGAATTCACACTACCACTACAACTACTTATTAACTAATCACTTAATAAATGTTCTTTTCCAAAAGCATGGAAATCTTCTTTTCTTGTACCAATATTTAAATCTAATTCAAAATCTAACATTCGGAACTACCGTGGAATAGCCATTATCTCTTGCATTCCAAAATTGTTTGAAAAGATTGTAAACGAAAAACTTTTCAAACAACTGAAGAACGTAATAACTAACAAACAGCATGGCTTTTCCAAAGGCCGCTCAACTACAACAAATCTCCTTGAATTTGTGACATTCACTCTGAACGCAATGTACGCTGGCAACCACGCTTTCGACCGTACTGACAGACCATTACTACTATACGAACTACAAAAATATGGCATAGAACATAGCCTTCTGGAGTGGCTTGAATTATACTTAACGAATCGTGTACAAGTAGTTCGCTTCCAAAACATAAACTCTGAACCAATTAATGTAACATGTGGCGTACCTCAGGGTTCTCACCTAAGCCCTCTTCTTTTCGTTTTAAATATAAACAACATTTCCTTCACACTCAAAAATTTAAAAGTGCTTATTTATGCAGGCGACATGAAACTCCTCATGGAAATTAAAAATATCAACGACGCTGTAATATTCCAGAACGAAATCAATCTATTCCACATTTGGTGCTGCAAAAGTCTACTTCAACTCAATGTAAAAAAATGCAACTCAATAACTTTCAGTAGGAAAAACGAAACCCATTCTGTAGACATATTTTTAGGAAATCAAATAGTAGCAAAAAGTAAAATTGTACGAGATTTAGGTGTAACCATGGACTCCAAACTAACATTTGTGGAACATTATAACACAATTATCTATGAAGCAAACAGTATGCTGGGCTTTATCAAAAACACTTCAGTCATAATTTCTAAGACCCATATACTATAAAATTGCTATATAGTACATATGTCAGATCCATCTTGGAATATTGCAGCCTAGTATGGAATCCATATAACATTATTCACGAAAAACGCTTTGAATCTATACAAAAACAATTTCTTTTATATGCACTTCGTAAATTAAACTGGACAGCATTTCCTCTACCATCATATGAACATGCATGCTCATCAATACACAAATACTTAAAGAACGCCGCGACTTTGCAATGCTTTATTTTATCAGCGACAATATTTCTCAACGCATTCAATCAGCTCCATTATTATCGCAATTAAATTTTCATATACCTAGCCGTCAACTACGTTCCAGGAAATTATTTTTAGAAAAACAAAAGCAAAGCCTTGGTATTACATTCCTGTAGTGGAATTTGACCTTCTGTTTCAACAGACTTCGCAGCCGATTCAGAGTGTACAGAGCCATTGCATGGCTAGTGCTACGATTCTACTGACACTGCGAATCTCTCCAGGTCGGGGCTCGAACATACGACAACTGATTTGTAAGACCAACGCCCTAAGCATTGAACCGTCAACCCGGGACGAAATAAAAATAAAAACAAGCAAGAACAAATTATGTAAAATACAGTCCAGTCAATCGAATAATGCGCCATTACAATCAATACTGCGAACATCTTGACCTTGCTATGTCAAAAAATCAAATAAAATCTCAGCTTTGTCGTAGAAATAATGCGTAGTATGTAAGTAAACATTGTAAACAATTTATACGTAATGTACATTTGCTTAACGTAATAAATAAATAAATAAATTTTAACATTATTCGTTTGGATTGAGATGATCCCTATGGGGGATCAAAAAGGGCTATTCTTTCTATCGCATTAACCTCCCCTCGATACCAGGTATTGAAGTTGTCGCATGTCATGTTACAATCAAAGGCAAGGATCTCTACATTGCTTCCATCTACAATACCCCAAGAGCCTCGGTTGGGCATCGGCGGCTCAGTGATATCATAGAGCTCCTTCCCACACCGACGTTGGTTTTAGGAGACTTTAACTCACACGGTACGGGATGGGGTTGTCTTCACGACGATAACAGATCAGCTATGATCCATGATATCTGCGACAACTTCAATATGACAATCTTATTTTTCATTTAGGAGATATTTTATTCATGTCTATTTGCGTACAAGCCTTACGTGGCCGATTTAGCTGAGGTTTTAGATAATTTTTTTTGTATTGGATCTCGTTGTCATCCTTTTTCTAGGCGGAGAGAAGCTTCCGTTTTCCTCCTGCGAGGATTGAGGGGCAGTTTGTTCGCGGTTCGTCTCGTCATTCATTGCCGTATCGGTGGTATTGTTGTTGATTCCGTTGCTAGTTGCTGTAGATGCGTTTTGTTGTACATTGTTTGCAGTTGCTGGTTGGTTGGATGGTAGGTTGTTAACTGCAGCTAGTGTACTTTGTTCTATAGGGGATACGTTGGATGGTTTTGTTGAAGGGGATGCTTCACTATTGTTGGTGACTGTCACAGGTGTACAGGTGTATCACATGGCTTACCGTAGTGAACAGTTTTTTTGGCAATATTGACATGTGGCTATCTGATTGTCATAGGTAACAAGTGATTTGCACGGAATTCTTGTATCTTGACCGAATGTCACATAAGAAGGTATAGGCCTCCTCAAGCGCATGCGTAACAAACGTACGCCATTTAGAATACCGGGGAAAAAATTTTCCACTTTTATTTTTCGATAGAGAGAATCACTCCGTATTGGGACATAGTTTTGCGAATGTAAGGATCGATGACGCTTGAGGGAAGATCATGCACATGCACTTCTATAGCACAATCTTCTATGTATACTGGAATGTTGTACTTGATATTTCCATGCTCTACATAGTGCACATTATTATTGTCTTAAGCGAATTTAATTGCATCTAACTCTACAGGGTCCGGCACTCGAAGTGTAATCAATTAAAAAGGCCATAGATTCAGTTTGGAAAATTACTTTTACTTAATTCAAAGTACAAAATGTGTAAAAATAATACAAAATTCAGAATCAATTCACTTTTGCTCGATATGACCACCTTTTGCCTTGACTTGATGACTTGAGAGAGCGAAGGAGTTACTTCGTTTTGCCGAAAGCGGTCAATTTCCGAACATTGTATTTTCTGACGAGAAAATTTTTCCAATTGAGCAATTCGTAAACTCTCAAAACGATAGGGTTTTCTTGACCGACCGTTCATACGAGAATTTAAGTCATCGATTGGCCACCAGGAGGCAGCACCCGCAACAGATAATGGTTTGGGCCGCTGTAACCGCAGATGGGCGCTCTCCAATCGTTTTCATCGAGCCTGGCGTCAAGGTAAATGCGACATATTATCGGGAAAGTATTCTGGAGGTTGCTTTGAAGCCGTGGGCAGACAAACATTTCGGTGGCAGACCATGGACGTTTCAGCAGGACTCGGCACCGTCTCACAAAGCTCGAGTGAACCAAGAATGGCTGAAAAACAACGTTCCGAACTTCATCACGTCCATACAATGGCTCTCGAATTCACCAGATGCGAATCCAATGGATTATTCTCTTTGGGCCATTTTGGAGAGCAAAGTCCGAACTAAAAGATACACCAGTCTCGAGGCGCTGAAAAAAGTTATTGTCCGCGAGTGGGCCAAAATACCTGCAAGTCACATTCGGCCAAACGAAGCAACTCCTTCGCTCTCTCAAGTCATCAAGTCCAGGCAAAAGGTGGTCATATCGAGCAAAAGTGAATTGATTCTGAATTTTGTATTATTTTTACACATTTTGTACTTTGAATTAAGTAAAAGTGATTTTCCAAACTGAATTTATGGCCTTTTCAATTGGTTACACTTCGAGTGCCGAACCCTGTATATAGAACTGGATATAAACAACATTATTGGTCTTATTGCATTGAAGTAAATGCACACGTTTAATGTCAAGATTGCTCCACGTTAAATCTCAAGTTTGCTTCTTAAGCAAACCTTCAAGTACTCGTATCGAAGGTCGAGTTTTGCACTGTCTGAAGTCAACAACAATTGTATTCTTTCGTGTCGGCGGTAGCTTTTGTTCGTTTAGTTCACTCATTTCGAGGTCGTTCTATTGTTCACTACACAATACTGTACTTGGTTTCTTCTGTCCCGAACGTAAGCGGTTTTGTTTTATCGACTGACTTGGATGAGATGAGAAAGTGAACTGAATATAACAATCTTGAATACGGGAGAAATGACAGGAATTCCTGCACCACCAGCAAGACCAAGTGCGCTGCACTTATCCCTTTGCTCGACATCGCTACGGTTGGACTGCACGTGGAAGGTGATCCTTGAATCCCACGGTAGTGATAATCTTCCTATCGTGATTTCAATCGCCTACCATCGGAGAAAATCAATGTTTCGTATGACCTCACACGAAATATTGATTGGAAATGCTATGCAAATTCGATATCTGAGAAACTAGAAACAGAAGAACTTCCTCCGGAGGAAGAGTACACGTTTTTAGCTGGCTTGATTCTCGACACCGCCACTCAAGCTCAGACGAAACGTGTACCCGGCACGAAAACTAACATCCGTCCTCCAAACCCGTGGTGGTATAAAGAGGGCTCAGAACTAAACGTGGAGAGAGCTTCAT
This sequence comes from Malaya genurostris, assembly GCF_030247185.1. Taxonomy (NCBI): domain Eukaryota; kingdom Metazoa; phylum Arthropoda; class Insecta; order Diptera; family Culicidae; genus Malaya; species Malaya genurostris. The sequence goes on from NC_080571.1 coordinate 185,593,017, forward strand.
AATTTATAGAGTTTAGGAAAAACGGAACACCTGATAATTTTAGAAACTACGCGACATTAAACGCTAAAATAAAAACCTTGATTAAAGCGAAGAGAAGCGGTTATTTGCGTCGAATCGTTGACGGATTATCGAGAGAAACATCAAAGAGCACTCTTTGGAACACAGCCCGACAAATGCGCGAAAAAAACACCACAAACGAAAGCGAGGAATATTCTAACCGCTGGATATTCCGGAACAGGCGATCATGCGCGTCGCCTCATCAAATAAAAACGAAAAACCTTTTTCGATGGTGGAGTTCTCACTTGCGCTTATATCGTGTAACAATAAAGCCCTGGGGTTAGACAAAATCAAATTCAACTTGTTAAAAAATTTGCCTGACTCTGCCAAAAAGCGCTTATAGAATTTATTCAATTCAATATGCTTCTTGAGGATAATATTGTCCCACATGACTGGAGACAAGTAAGAGTTATCGCCATTCAAAAACCAGGGAAACCAGCCTCCGATCACAATTTGGATCGGCCGATTGCTATGCTTTCCTGTATCCGCAAGTTGTTCGAAAAATAAGAATCTTTTCCGTCTAAACAATTGGTTCGAAACTAATGGCTTGCTTTCTGTTACACAATTTGGCAAAGGAACGAACGATTGTCTTGCGTTGCTCTCAACCGAAATTCAAATGGCATTTACTCGTAAAGAACAAATGGCAGCAGTTTTTTAGAAAATAAGGGGACTTTTGACTCAGTTTTCATAAACAGCCTATCTGAGAAGTTGCATCAGCATGGTCTTTCACTAATTCTGAATAATTTTTAGTATAATCTGTTGTCCTAGAAATACATGTATTTCGCGCATGGTGATTTGTCGACAACACGATTCAGTTACATGGGTTCTCGTCAGGGCTCATGTTTAAGCCCCCTTTTATACAATTTTTACGTAAACAACACTGATGAATGTATCAACACATCTTGCACGCTAAGACAATTTGCCGACGACATCGTTGTGTCTATTCTAGGACTCAAAGCTGCCAATCTCCAAGGACCATTGCAAGATACCCTCGACAACTTGTCGACATGGGCTCTTCAAATGAGTATCGAGTTCTCTACGGAGAAAACTGAGCTGGTTGTATTTTCAAGGAAGCGATAACCAGCACAACTGCAGCTTCAACATTCAAATATCTTGGGGTCTGGTTCGACTCTGAAGGCACCTGGGATATCATCTTAGATATCTGAAACAGAAATGCCTGCAGAGAATCAACTTTCTTCGTACAATAATCGGAACTTGGTGGGATGCGCACCAAAGAGATCTGAGCAGGCTGTACCAAACAACGATATTGTCCGTAATGGAATATGGATGCTTCTGCTTCCCGTCCACCGCGAACACCCATTTCATTAAACTGGAAAGAATTCAATATCGTCGTTTGCGTATTGCCTTAGGTTGCATGCAGTCGATTCATACGATGAGTCTCGAAGTGCTCGCGGGCGTCTTACCATCGAAAAATCGATTCTGGGATCTCTCATACCGATTGCTAATCCGATGCAATATTTTGAATCAGATGGTGATTGAAAACTTCGAAAGGCTTGTCGAACTCAATTCTCAGAGCCATTTTGTCGTGAATACGACTTACTTTACTATGGGGTGCCTTTTCAAAATTAGCCATATGGAAGAATGGGTAGAACTTAATCATGAATATCTCGACTTGTATTAAGGGCAGCAACATAATTCTTTCACCATTTCATCAAAAATATGATCAGGAATTTAGGATAATATTTTGAACAGTGTGAGATAACCACAAACAACTCAAATATTAGGTTTCCTCAAACTTTGAGAACAACGCGGAAATCTCTTTACTTTTGCTTGGCTTTTTCGAGCAAGGACGACGATTTTGAGGTAGTCAGGCACATATCTTCAACTGACTGCGTACAAAAGGGGAACCGTGGTCGAAAATTGATCATATTCGTCATCTAACACTCGATGTGGATAGACGAATAACCTACTACGACTAATTTCGATTTTGTTTTATTTTTTATTCGCAGTTGTTTACCTACCCAAGCTATGGGTAAAAACCGCCATAGATCCGAGAAGGATCCAAAGGATGCTAAGCGTCTGAAGCCAAGTGATGTACAGGTAAACGACCGTTTGCTGAGTAAAAACCAATATGCTGATCTGCCAGTTGATGTCGAAGAGGAACTGCAGAAGAAGGAAAAAATACCGCCTTTCTACCTGAAGGGCTTCCCACCAACTCTACGCTCGGATTTCAACACACTGATCAGCAAAGGACTACAGGCAACAATCCGTTTATGTACTGAAGGCTACAAAATAACTGTTCCGGCTTTGAACCACTACAAAGGAGTGGAATGCTATCTGAAGCAGACAAAAGCGGAATACTTCACACACGATATTGCCGCCAACAAATCTATGAAGGTTGTACTTCGAGGGCTACCCGACATGATGGAAGCCGAACTAAAGCAGGCACTATCGGAGGCTGGACTAACGCCTTTGATGGTGTTTAAAATGAAGCGACATAATACGGACAAAAAGTTTAGAGATCAACTGTACCTGATTCATCTGGAGAAGGGCTCCATCACCATGAGTCAACTGAAAACGATTAAATCGTTATTTTACATAATCATCGAATGGCAAAAGTATAAACCGGTACATCGGGATGTCACACAGTGCACGAACTGTTTGAACTACGGCCATGGAGCGAGGAATTGCCACATGAAAAGTCGGTGCGGGAAATGTGCCGAACCACACAATACCAACGATTGCCTACTAGATGATATCGCTGTAAAATGTGTGAACTGTGATGGCGACCATCCATCTACTAGCAAATCGTGTCCCAAACGTGCTGAGTTTACAAAAATTCGACAACAGGCGTCCCGTAAACAATCAACGCGCAAGAATGTTCCACAGAAGGATGAAATTAATTTTCCACGGCTCCCACCGAAGAGGGATATTCCGAATCTGCCGCCACTTCCTCGCAGCAATCCAAAAGATTCAGCCGCTGGATCACAAAAACGATTATTTTTCAAGTATTGGCGCCTCTCTAGCTGACGAAATTTCGAACTTGAACACTTCAAATCCTATCGAAAATGTTTATTCTGTCACAAATTCAATTTTTCTACGTCCAGCCACTGAAAATGAAGTTATTGTTATAATTAACGAACTTGATTCCAGCAAATGTAATGGTTATGACAATATTTCTGCAAAGCTTCTGAAAAGTAATCCTCGCTCTTTCTCAACAATTTTAGCTCAAATATTTAACAAAATTTTAACAACTGGTGTTTATCCTGATTGCCTAAAAATAGCCCGTGTAGCACCCATTTTCAAGACCGGAAATAAGTGCGATCCTTGCAACTACCGTCCAATCTCTACTCTATCGATTTTCAATAAAATCTTGGAGAAACTTCTCGTGAACAGAATGCTCGACTTCCTGAATTCTAATAATATTTTATATCGATTCCAATACGGTTTTAGATCTGGATGTAGTACAACAACAGCTATTGCTGAGCTGGTTGATTGTCTCATTGGTGATATTGATTCCAAACAAGTTGTTGGTGCATTGTTCTTGGATCTCCGAAAGGCTTTTGACACATTAGATCACAAAATCCTTTTAGAAAAACTGGATCGATACGGGATTAGAGGGGTGGCAAATGACATAGTCAAAAGCTATTTATCCAACCGAAAACAGTTTGTATCTATTGGTCATTCATCTAGTTCATATCGCTCCATTAGTGTAGGAGTACCTCAAGGTAGCAACATAGGACCATTGTTATTTTTAATTTATATTAACGATATTGAGAATACTGCACTGTTCTATCCGTGCAAGGACGTACAAACATTAATCCCGTTGATTGAGTACAACCTCCGGATCCTATCTAAATATTTCAACGCAAATTTGTTATCTTTGAACTTATTAAAAACGAAATACATGGTGTTTCATTCCCCGAGAAAAAAACTACCAAATCATCCTCATCCATGTCTAGAGACAATTGCAATAGAAAAAGTAAACGATTTCAAATACCTAGGTATACATCTCGATTCAACTCTTTCTTGGGATGTACATATAAAGGCTATCGAAAAAAAATTATCCGCACTATCCGGCGCATTGCGCAAAGTTAGCTATTTTGTTCCAAGGAGGTCTTTATTGAGTTTCTACTTTGCTTGTATTCATTCTCACATTCAGTATCTCATAATCGTTTGGGGTCATGCACCTAAGTCCAGATTGAAAAAAATTCAGATATTGCAAAATAGATGCCTTAAAACTATTTTTAAGTTGCCTCATTTGTATCCCACAGCTTTACTGTATTCCAACACTAGTCATTGCATTTTGCCCATTTTGGCATTAAGAGACATGCAAACAATCATGTTCGTCCATAAGGCGCTATACCAACCAGGGGTTCATAGCAATTCACCTCTATCGGTTATTGCACGGCAGCGAAATAGCAGACAAGCTAATTCACTACTGCGAACTAGAGTATCTACAAATCTCGGTCAAACTCGGATAACGTTCTACGGTCCGACTATCTATAATTCTCTACCTATAAGTCTGAAACAAATCATGAATATTGACTTGTTTAAAACTAAAATGAAACAATATGTAAAATCGAAGATAGTTGATTATATTGTGTAGGTGTATCAGCCGCATGCTGTGGTTTGTATGTTGTATGTCCTGGTTTTTGGATATGTGTGTGTGTGTATTTTTAGTCCCTTTTTTATTTATCGCTTCCGTCAGAGGTATCCTCTGTTGTCGTAATAATGTGCTGTGCTTATTTTCAAGATTTATTATTGTATCCAAGTATTGTTACTCTGTTACTATCATTCTAACCGGTTTTGTATTCAAAAATTTTTTAATTTTATTAATTCATTTTATTAATTCATTTTTTCATTCATTCATTCATTTATTCATTCATATATTCATTCATTTATTCATTCATTTATTCATTCATTTATTCATTCATTTATTCATTCATTAATTCATTCATTTATGCATTCATTTATTCATTCATTTATTCATTCACTTGTTCATTTATGAAATAAATTTCGTTTTACATTACTTTAAACATTCATTTACTTATTCATAAATTTATTTATTAATTCTTTCATTTAACTTATTCATCAAATATAAAAAGAGGAAGAGGTTTTTGTGCCCTTTGAGTAAGTACTGGTTCAACGGTCAGCTCAAGGGGGATTTTTCCTGCTCCAATAGACGGATACATAAATATTATTTTTAGAACAGTTTATTTTTTAACATATTAAGTGCCCCTTAACAGGAATCTTACATTCCACTGGGAGCTCTTGCTTAGTACAAATAGTTAGCCTTCTTCGTTTTATAATAACCTCAGCTTGATAAAATCGCGTTTTTTTTTGTTAGTAGAATTTTTTTTCCCAAGCTGAGGACTGTATGTGTCCGCAACCAGAGGGCTCCTAATGTGAGCTTTTTGGTGCGGGGGAGTGTGGAGGGCAAAAAAAAAAGAATCTTCAAAAATCCCTCCTGGATGGGGCAATAATCAACCACAAGCAAAGGATGACTCTGGTGATTTATTCTCTGCTGAACAACTGATCGTCATTTTTGAAACAATGACAACAAAACTTCGAAACTGCAGAACGCGGTTAGATCAAATCAACGCCTTAGGCAAATTCATCATCGAATATGCAATATAATGAGTTGGTTATAGTAAATTGGAATGTTTGCTCACTCAGGAGCAAAACTGCTGAATTGTCCGACTTTCTTCAAGAGAAGAATGCCGATATTGCTATTTTAACTGAAACTCATCTTAAACCTGAAATTTCTATTTTTATTTCCAATTACAGGATTCACAGGCTCGACAGGACAACTACCAGAGGAGGGGGAGTTGCCATTGCAATTGAACGATCCATTCAGCACAGGCTTCTGTCCGCCTTTAAATTGCAACTTATAGAAGCCATCGGAATTGAGATTACAACGACGATGGGACCCATCATCATCATTGCAGCGTACTGCCCCAAACAAACAAATCTTCGAGCTGGTACGTGTGCATTATTGAAGCGAGATTTGGCTATGCTCACTCGACGACAGAACAAATTCATCATTGCTGGGGACCTGAACGCACGGCATGAGCTGTGGGGAAACAAAAGACAGAATCGAAACGGATTCGTACTTGCCGAAGATTACGAAGCTGGACAGTACAACATCCTCGCTCCGGATCAACCAACGCGACTTTCCAGATCGGGAGTTCATTCCATTTTGGATATATTCATCAGCAACATCGCCATAGACAGCTCTCCGGTTGTCTTCAACGAGCTATCTTCCGACCACTTTCCAGTAATATTGAAGTTGGGATCTTCACCAGAAACAGTGCCTATTCAACCTCGGAGGAACTATTATCGCACCGATTGGGTCCAATTTCAACATATCGCCGACCAACATATTAATATCGATCTGCCACTTGATTCCCCGATAGAAATCGATGCGGCCCTATCTTCCTTCCAGCATTCAATCACAGTCGCTCGTTATAGGACGGTTCCAGTACAACATATGCCGAGTTCCTCTCTTCAAATCGACAGTGTCACCAAGAAACTCATCCGACTTCGAAATATTTACCGGAGGCAGTATCAACGAACTGGCATCCTAGATAGGAAGACTTCTTATAACAACTTAACTAGGATAATCCAGGAAAGGATATCTGAGCTTCGCAACAGGAACTTCCAGGAAAAGCTTCGAGAAATTCTCCCACATTCGACGCCATTCTGGTCCTTAACGAAGGTGCTTAAGAAAAAAACCGAAGCCTATTCCTCCTCTGCTGCCACCCCAGGACGCAGCTGAAGGAATACCTTTAATCACACCAGTAGAGAAGGCAAATGCGCTAGGCCAGCAGTTTGTGTGTTCTCACAATTTAGGACTCAACATTGTTAGTCCACATGAAAGAGCCGTTGCTGATAGCGTAGCTGAGGTTGACCAATCAGACAGCTTGGTTCCTGAGGAAAGTAGAGTCACTGCGAATGAGCTGATGGCTATTGTAAAAAATCCAAAAATATGAAGGCCCCCGTTTTCGACAACACATTCAACATTGAGCTGAAACATTTGAGTATTCGCTCATTTGTCTTCTTAGCTAAAATTTTTAACAGGTGCTGGGTGCTTGGTTACTTCCCTTCAAAGTGGAAGTTAGCTAAAGTTATCCCAGTTTTGAAACCGGGGAAAGATCCTTCCTTTTCCAAGAGCTATCGGCCCATCAGCTTACTCTCTGCCCTATCCAAGCTGTTTGAAAAGTCAATACAAAGGCGAATTCTTGCTTTCGCAGATGAACAGGATATATTTCTGGAAGAACAGTTTGGGTTCCGGAAAGGAAGATCCACCATCCACCAACTCACAAGGGTTAACAATGTCATCCAGCAAAACAAATCAATGTTCAAAACGACTGCCATGGCAATATTGGATATTGAAAAGGCATTCGATAATGTGTGGCACGATGGACTGGTGTTCAAACTGCATCGGTATAATTTTCCCATGTATCTTATTAAAATTATCAAAAATTATCTTGCAGATAGAGCATTCCAGGTTTCTCTGAATAATGCACTTTCAGAAAGATTTACTATTCCTGCTGGTGTACCCCAGGGAAGTATCCTAGGTCCCATTCTATACAACATTTTCACATCAGACATCCCACCTCTTCCAGGTGGTGGTGTTCTGTCCCAATTTGCTGATGATACTGCCATTCTTTACAAAGGTCGTGTCATTAATGCTCTGAAGAATAAACTACAGACAGGTCTGAACGCTTTAACGGAATATTTTACAAGCTGGAAAATTGTGATCAATGCAGCAAAAACTCAGGTCATCTTGTTTCCACATTCAAGATCTCCAAAACTTGTTCCATCAGACGAATGCAGAATACGATTCGGTGATGAGGTCATTCAATGGTCCGATGAAGTTATCTATCTAGGACTCACCTTTGACAGACATCTGATATTCAGGTCACATGTTGACAAAATCGTTCAAAAATGCAGCATACTCATTAGGTCTCTGTATCCGCTGATTTGTAGAACATCTAAACTTTGCCTGAAGAATCAGATGGCTGTCTATAAACAAATCATCTACCCCGCAATTGAATACGCAGTCCCTGTTTGGCGGGGTTGTGCACGAACACACAAACTTAGGCTTCAGTGCATTCAAAGTAAGATCTTAAAGATGATTCTAAATCTACCCCCTTGGACAAGGACTAGTGAAGTACATGAGATGGCCTCACTGGATATACTGGAACAAAAATTCGAACAATACTGCACGAAATTTGAAGAGAGGTGCTCAATCTCTGAACTACAAATAATTGAAAATTTGTACGTATTAGGTTAGGGATAGTTATAAGTAGGTAGATATTTTATTAATAATTAAAATAAATATTATGATTAAACATTAGTATGTAAAACAAGAGTAACTAAAACACCTATTATTAATAACGAATCGTATGAACAACAAAGATGAAAGGCCAAAGGGTCAAAACACTTGTACTGTAAAATGTTGATGTAATACACAAAAATAAGATTAATAAACAGATATTTATGCAAAAAAAAATGCGAGAATTGATCATTTCTTCTTGTGCATTGGATGCAAGCAGACGTCGTGGGACCTGCAGCTTCGGAGAGTGCACCTTCTGCGTGGTTTAAAACCTCAAACGCTCAGGTCGCAACTCTCATTTGAACTTCTGTCGTCAGGTGGAGCAGTCGTCAATGAAAGCAGACTTTTTGCGTGGTATAAGGCCTCAAACGCTTAGGTCGTGCTTTCATTTAGACTTCAATCGTCGGGAGCAGCGGTCGTCAATAATGAGAGCAGACCTTTTGCGTGGTGCCAAACCTCAAACGCTCAGGTCGTGCTCTCATTTGGACTTCAGTCGTCAGGTGGAGCAGTCGTCAATGAAAGCAGACCTTTTGCGTGGTATAAAGCCTCAAACGCTTAGGTCGTGCTTTCATTTGGACTTCAATCGTCGGAAGCGCAGCGGTCGTCAATAATGAGAGCAGTTCTCATTTGCTTTTCGCTGCGTGCTAAAACTGGATTCTGGAACAACTATATTCCGGAACTGATTTCAGTTTCGAAATTATAGTTTTAGAATTGCAACTGATCTCTGAGTCTGTTCTTGGTTCTAAATTTATTTCTGGAACTCAGGTCCATTTCCTTATTCTAGAATTCTTCTATTCGGTTCTTTTTAGAACCATAATACTCTCAAAAAATTATGCGAAATTTTGCTTTACTCTATACAACCCATTTGATGGTCGTGGCAAAAATCATCTTCAAGTTTCAGAGCTTAGTTCCGGAATATGGGTTTAGAATTCAGAGCCTGTGTGCTGAACTGGATTCTGGAAAAAGATTCCGGGACTGATTTCAGTTTCGAAATTGTAGTTCTAGAACTAAAATCCAACTGAATTCTGAGTCTGTTCTAAGTTCTGAATTTAGTTCTTGAACTCTGGCCCAGTTTCTAATTCCAGAATTCTTGCAATAGGTTATTTTTGTCATGAATACGACTTACTTTACTATGAGGCGCCTTTAAAATTAGCCACATGGAAGAATGGACAGATCTTAATCGTGAAACGTGACTTGTATTAATGGCAGTAACATAATTCTTTCTCTATTCCATAAAAAATATGATCAGGAATTTAGGATAATATTTGAGATAACCACAAACAAATAAAAAATTATGTTTTCTGAAAATTTTAAAACAACGCGGAAAACTACTTTTTCTTGGGTTTTTCGCGCAGGGACGACGATTTTGAGGTTGTCAGGCACATTTCTTCAACTGAACGTTATAAAAGGGGAACCGTGGTCAAAAATCGATCATTTCTTCTTGTGCGTTGGATGAAAGCAGACATCGGGACGAGAAGACGCATTCAAACAGCGGTATCGGAGAGCGCACCATCTGCGTGGTTAAAAACCTCAAACGCTCAGGTCGTAGTTCTCATTTGCCTTCTGGTCGTCAAGGCGAGAAGACGCATTAAACCAGGGCTGACATTATGCATCTCGAATCGAGTTGCTCGAAACGATTATTTTTGAAGTCGATTCGACTGAACTGAGGCATGACGTATCGCTTTCGACCTCGTGATCGAGATCCTAACTATGTGGTACTAGATTTCGACTGACGCTGCTCGAACTGTCATAATCAGAGATGCCATTTATACAGATTCATCTGTATTATACAGATTTCTACATGCGCATACAGGTTTAATACAGAGTACAAATTTCTTACAGATTTCTTGAATTTAATACAGATTTATACAGATTTCACCAAAAGTATTGAGGAAAAAATTGAACTATCTATTAGTATTTTAGCTATCTATTAGTATTTTATTGCAATGACGAGATAAACGTTTAGGAATCAACGTACAGATCACTTTTTAAAATATATATTTTTTGTGCAGATATTTAATGAAGAACACTGAAATCCATTTATATTAAAATTTGTAACTAAATTGAACTTTAAAGTTAGACAAGTCTTGGCATCATGAAACATTATTGCCAGACTGACAGTTGTATTACCTGACTCGACGTTGCATATTGGGGTTTGGAAATCCATGTCAACTTATGAAGTGAACATTTTCAAATTAGACAAGTATATGGCACCATAATTCAATTGTTGTTGATAGAAAAAAACTATAAAATTTCTTCGATGAATATAATATAAGATATGAAATTTACTCTACCACTCTATAACCATAATCTATTGGAATAACAACTTTTAACATAATCGTATTGTAGAAATTTCATTTTATTAGCGAATACAGATAAATACAGATATTTTATACGAATCAATACAGATTTTCTATGAAAATATCTGGCATTTCTGGTCATAACATACATCGGTAAACAAACCCATATACATTGCAATCATTGAAAAAATTTAACTGAATTATTGTTCGAGTATTTTCGATTTCATTTATTCAGTTCAAGTACTGAAAAGAAGCAAACTGTTTGTAATACTGCGGTTTTAAGTTGCCGCACGAAATTAACATGAACACATTTCTGAAATTTAAATCAAGAAGCAGATTCGTTTCCACTCCATTTGAAAACGTAAAGAATTTTTTCAAGCGTGTTCTTGTACACAATTTATCGATGAACTTTTGAAAATATAATAAAAAAAATTCTGTATTTTTCATGTATTGTTTCAAGTCTAATACAATTTACGTCATCCATATGTGTAGTTTTAATCAAAGGCTTTCAGGTTTTGCAGCTTTCTTTGTAGTATTTTATCATATATTTAGGAGATATTGCTTTAGCTAATATACCAGGAGCAACCCATTCTTTGTAGTCTTCATAATCTATTTAGGTACTATTGAAGAGTCAAATACACGCTAATAGCACGAGATTGTGATGCTTTTGGCATATTCTAAATACTTTCAAGGTGTTTGGACAAATTTTTCAATTTACTTGAGTTAGATATATGGGTAAAAACATTATTTGCTCATTGTTATCGAGCGAATAAGCTTTTTCCTACAATCCGTATGCGACGTTTTCATTCCACAGGATTCAGAAATTTTATTACAAACTACAGTTACTGGGCATAGGTTAGTTTCGACTTACTTTTGTTATTTTAAGTAAACACCACGCAGCTTTCAATTAATATGCTTTCTAAACAGTTCGACTTGTACATAATATGCCAAAACACAAAAAATATATAACGATATACAAAACAATGCATTAAAATAAAGATTATCAATAATAATTAATAATACTTCTTCGAGTGAAGTCGAACGAAGCTCGATGATCGATTTCGAATCGAGAACCATAATACGAAACATGGTCGATTCGATAAAATTTCAGTCGAATCGAGATATATAATATAACCCCAGTTTCGCATCATTTGGCACTGCGTACGGATGTGTCGGTTTGTACGCAAAGCTAGTTTCAATTCAAGCAAAAACGATTGCATCAGCTGCTGGTGCTTTGCGAAAAGTGGACAACATTATATAAAATCAGCCATTCTAATGGCTCTGAATGTTATCCAAAGAACTATTAAGATTACTTCTTTGAAATTCGAAGGTAGAAATCATCAGTTTAGTGAACATCCATAATAATTTGATTTGCTTCGTGCACTTTTCGCTGTGCGAAAATCGTTCGAGAAAAATGTTCCGAACTGTGCTAAATATCGTAGAGAATTCCACAATTTGGTCCAAAGTCAGAAATGAATCCTGTACAGCATTTTGATAGTTTCTTTCAATGAAATATGCGAATCCGAAATAAGATAATCGACGTCAAAAATCGTTGAAAATTTTAATAGTGAAAAGGGGGAAAGTTCGCAATTCACACAATCGATCAACTATCAATTCGAAATCGAAAGTGTAATAAAATCGTGTCAGTTCTATTCGTATTCACGACATCCAGTTATGACTCTGACATTACACACCCGTACTTTTATGTCATTGTATTTTGATTACATGGCTCAGAATATTAATCCTTCTTCGTTTGTTTCCAACCGTGCTCATTGCTTGGATACCTCTGATTCTACTGTGTTTTTCGACACATCCATGAGAGAAGAGATTCGTCGAATTCCGGATCACATACGCCGTCAAGTGGCCCCCAATATCTTTCATAATAAATTTAGAACAGTCAACTGTGAAAAGGTGTTTTACACTGACGGATCAAATATCAACAGGTCCACAGGCTTCGGCATCTTCAATCCGAACATCATCGCTTCATACAAACTCAGTGATCCGGCTTCAGTTTACGTCGCAGAATTAGCTGCTTTTCAGTACACATTCGAGATCATTGAAACCTTGCCCAAAGACCATTACTTCATTGTCACGGATAGTCTAAGTTCAATAGAAGCTCTTCGGGCAATGAAGCCAGGAAACTATCTCCCATATTTCCTGGGTAGAATACGGGAACACTTGTGAACTTTATCGGAACGGTCTCATTCAATATCGTTAGTCTGGGTCTCTTCGCATTGTTCCATTCCTGGAAATGAAAAGGCCGACTCATTGGCTAAGGTGGGCGCATTAGAAGGTGATATTTATGAAATACCAATCTGCTCCAATGAATTTTTCAGTATCTCTCGTCAGAAAACTCTCGAAAGATGGCAAACTTGATGGAGCAATGGCGAACTGGGACGATGGCTACATTCCATTATCCCTAGGGTATCGACGAAACCTCGGTTCAGGGGGATGAACGTGAGTCGCTATTTCATTCGTGTTATGTCGCGGCTCATGTCAAACACTACACTTTCAACGCACTTCTCCGGCGGGTTGGGCTCGCGAGGAGCGGTCTCTGCACCTGTGGCGACGGCTATCAGGACATCGAGCATGTCTTGTGGTCATGCGTAGAATATAGCGACCACGGTCAAAGCTACTGTAATTCCTTAGGGTCCGAGGTAGACCGCCTGAGGTTCCGGTTCGGGATGTGTTGGCGAGTCAGGATAGTTTAGATATGTTTCTCATATACCAGTACCCTAAACATATTGATATACAAGTGTTATGTGTTATTCCTAGCTCAGAAAGTATAATCTCCTCCTACAGGTTCGACACTAAAATCCGCCCGATTCTCTCGATCTCCGTCCCTGTCCACCATCTTCATTGGAACTAACAAGATCTTTTTTTGTCACTAACTTTTTCGTACTCCCTTCCCTGTCTCTTCACCATCTCGATGGCTAATTAGATCTCTGTCGTTTTCAGACATTTTATTCCCACGTCCCCTTTTTACCCAGTTTCAATAATATTTACTTTCTTTTTCATTCTCTTCCGTAACATCACCATCACCGCCCACGGAAGACCGCTTCAGTTGAAAAATCAGCATGCAGGCCACCCACCGGGCTTTCGTAGCCCGAATGATGCGGCCAGCATAGATATTTACCAACGCCATCTGAAAAACTCGTGCAATATTCAATTCATCGACCACTGCCGATCGCCAGCTGAAAGCTGGATTTTCGAGAATCTGAGATGACATTCCAATGATACTATTCTAGTTTTAAGTTAGTCGTTAATTAAGATTAGAAAATAACCTTGGTATCTTAGAGCTTAAGCAGTGTGCCTAAAAATGTATTGGAATATTGAATAAAAAATAAAAACGACCATAAATTTACAGAACATACCTGAAAATAAAAACAAACGATACAAATGCCACGCCTAAGTCTTCTAGGGCACTTATTTCGATTGTAAAATTAAAAAAGGCGGGTGGGTAATGTCAGCGACATAACTGGATGTCGTGAATACAAAAAACTGGCACGCTCCTATCACTTTTCCGAATATCAGTCAGTTGATTGATTGTATGAATTGTGCAAGCTTTCCCCTTTTTCACTAATAGAGTTTGAAGCGATGCACCTACATTAAAGTACAGATTAGTTACATTCTACAACTAGATATTCGAAACTTGAAACAATTTTTTTTTAATTTGCTAATATAGGTACGACAAATTTGTAGTTTATTTTTATTGAAGCTATGAATTTCGAAGATATCTGATTCTTCACGAAATTTCAGTACGAGCCAATTGCAATGTCTTGGTCTGAAATGTATCGACGATCTTCGGTATGCTAGAGAAATTTTAATAATAATAATAATAATAAAAATAAAAATAAAAATAATAATAATAATAATAATAATAATAATAATAATAATAATAATAATAATATTAATAATAATAATAATAATAATAATAATAATAATAATAATAATAATAATAATAATAATAATAATAATAATAATAATAATAATAATAATAATAATAATAATAATAATAATAATAATAATAATAATAATAAAAATAATAATAATAATAACAATAATAATAATAATAATAATAATAATAATAATAATACAGATTAATCTGTACATATGGCAAACTTGTTTCGCATGGCATTCCAATATTGTACTATTGAAAAACTTCAATGTTGTTGCAATACACGTTGAAGTTGAAAATTTTCGATTCTATTGATAGTTAGATTATATAAATCCTTCCACAGATCACTGAGCTATGAGCTTTCAAAATACGAGAAAGGCAAACGCGCCTTATGAATTATCCTCTTTGAAAAATGTTTATACCAAACATTTCAGAACAGTTTAATTTTGAACTATTTGAGATTATGTCACACAACATTATATCAAGAATTATGTTGATTCGTTAGATACAACAAGAGATATTCACGGTCAAAAACTTATCACTCACTCAGGGGGTAAATTTTGAAAAGGCACCCCATAGTAAAGTAAGTCGTATTCACGACAAAACGTGCTTAATCCACCTAGCAGTAAGATGATACCTTTTTTATCATCCGCATGTGTTTTCTGCATGAATATTCTTCGGTGTTTTGGTTCTCATGACATTATTGTAATGACCATATCAAGCGGCAATTTAAAGTTTTATTCACTCGTTACCCTGTAATGTCGAAACTTCAAATCGAATCGAATTTGCATCTAAACGTGTAATAATCGATTGAACATTCCATGAGATGTCGAAATAAGTTCCATTTTAGAGTTTTTCGTGTCATTATTTACGGTACTACCAGAACCGGTATTCAGGAACCAGCATAACCGAAAACGATTCGAATGGCCATGAATTAATATGACGAATAACTTGCAATAGATTTGAGCCAACTTTTAAGCTTTTTTGATTTGACATCTTCTATATCGATATGAATTGTAAAAACTAATCACCCTGTAATTCCAGAAACGGATCAATTTTCAATAATTTAATGATGGACCATAAATCCTTTAATTTGAATTTTTTGAAATTCGATTTGGCCTTTTTTGAGAAAATGATTGAACTGTGAGAAACGATTCGATACTGGAACCGGAATTCTAAAATCGGTGTAACCGAAGTCAGTTAAATCCACCTCAAGAGCTGTATAGTTTACATTTGATTCAAACTGTTTGAAAATCAGTGTAGACATCTTTGAGAAATCGTAGTGCGTTTTAATTTTTGGGTACATTCCGAATCGAAAACTGAATACCGCAAAAACTGAAATAAATTTATTGGTTATCGTCTATCCAAATCTGCAAACCCGATAAACTTAATTATTTTATGTGAAATAGACATTCTTATACTAATTACCCTGTATCTCCTGAATCGGCGGTCGGATATGACTAAAACACAAGATGTTTTATAGGATCTTAATCAGGAATCAGAACAAATTGGCTCAAATGGCACGTTCCCCTTGATAAAGACCTTTCATTGGAATCTTAGATGGGTTCAGCCATCTGCGAGAAAAATGAGTTACAATTTCGTTTTGCATATCATCCTGTAGTTCCGGAACGCCTAACTTCTAATGAAAACAATTCACTAATATGTGGATCGGCCACGTCATCTCCTTTTAATGACACTTACACTAGCGTAACAGGTAGCCATCTACCTACCAGTATCCCTTCAATGCCATTCGCTTCTTTAAACGACATCGATTGAGGCGATATAAATAAAATGATCTACCTACAAGATCAACTGTTTCAAATGATCATGCGAATGAATTCGACTTAATCACTTTTTGAAGCATTTTAAGTTTGATAACTTCTTACAGCTATAGTCCTGGGGTGTCCTTCGCGGTATCAAGAATACTTCTCCACATAACTCGGTCCATGGCTGCTCGTCTCCAGCCACTCAAGACACGGATGCTTCGGAGATCTTCCTCCACTTTATCGATCCATCTTGCTCGCTGTGCTCTTCTTCTTCTTGTACCAGTCGGATTAGATCCAAGAACCATTTTCACTGTACTGTCGTCCGACATGTTATGATATGCCCAGCCCATCGTAGACGTCCGATTTTGGCTGTCCGTACGATACTTGGTTATCCTAGCAGCTGTTGCAATTCGTGATTCATGCGCCGTCTCCACGTTCCGTCTTTCATCTGCACTCCGCCTAAGATGATCCTCAGTACCTTTTTTTCGAAAACACTAAGGGCGCGTCGGTCCTCTGCCAACATAGTCCAGGACTCGTGGCATTAGAGAACAACCGGTCTAATGAGCGTTTTGTAGATGCTCAATTTCGTGCGGTGGAGTACTTTTCTCGGTCGAAGAGCTTTTCTAAGTCCAAAATACGCACGATTTCCTGCCAAAATACATCTATGAATTTCTCTGCTGGCGTAATTTCGTCGGTCACCAGTGATCCCAAATACACGAACTCGTCATCCACCTCGATATCGTCACCGTCTATCAATATTCGTGATGGGAGGCGTAGTGTTTTTTCTCTGGAGTCTCTCATGTATTTTTTTGCGAATTTATGGCCAGTCCGATACGCCTAGCTTCAGTTTTCAGTTCGATGTATTTTACCATCATCTTCTCAAGGTTACGTGTCACAATATCAATATCGTTAGCGAAACCAAATAGTTATACGGACTTTCGGAACTTCATGCCACTCTTGTAGATCTCGCTCTTCGAATCACCCATTTCAAAGCAATTTTGAACATGATACAAGAGAGTCCATCACCTTGCCGTAGCCCTCTCCAAGAATTGAAAGGACACGAGAGCGTCCCAGATATCCGGACGTAGCACATCACTCTATCCATCGTTCGTACATGATCTGCTATAGCGGTTCGCAATCGATTGTGTCGTATGCCGCTTTAAAGTCAATGAGTGGCGCGGGCCCCAGTAAATCCCGTTTGGTACGGCACTATGAATTCCTTAGCTTTTGCTGATAGACGACGGCAAAGGATTAGGGAGAGTACCTTGTAGGCGGCGTTCAGCAATTTGATTACGCGATAATTGCAACAATCTAGCCTATCATCGTTTTTGTAGACGACAAACCACTCCTTCCATTCATTCCTGCGGTAGAATACTCCTCACAAATCTTCCAAAACCATCCAGTGCAGCGCTCTAGAGAGTGCTTCTTCTCCATGTTTGAGCAGCTCGTCTGCTAACTGGTCATTGCACGCGGCTTTGTTGTTCCTCAGCTTACCGGTCTCTCCTTATCTCCGAGAGATCAGATGCTGGGAATCTGTCGTCGGCTGAGCGGGGACCCAGATTGTGTCCTGTGTCGTTCTCTATATCTTGTGCTTCGCCATTCAGATATTCGTCATAGTACTGCTTTCATCTGTATCAGGGTAATTTCATCGAATGACATTGCGCCGAATGGGCCATTTCGCCGAAAGAGTCATTTCGCCGAATCCTTAAATCGTCTTAAAATCGTAATTGGAATTGATTTAAAAAAAAAACGACAAATGAAAGATGATAACGTTAACGTCCGTTTTGTTGGCCTACGATTGTACTTCTTGAATTCTTATACTCTTGAATAAAGATTGATTCATGAACCTCAGAACGGAGTTCTCAAGAAAACTTGTTGTCTATTAGCTACCAAGCGTCAAAGCAGGTGCATAGGTGTATTTACCAGGCAAATATATGTGGTATTTTATGTTTATTAAGTGAAAATGAAAAAAAAATATCTAATGCGGCTACGCTACGTCGGTTTAGTTCATGTGCTGTCCGACCTCGCTACCGCAACTCAAGCAATAGCTTTCGGCGCAATTACCTCACGTTCGTTCGTGAGAGTGGTTACCACTGGCATCGCTGCACAGTTCGGCCTGTGGTGTGTAGCCTCTACGTGAGCTGTTCATCTTTTCATAGATCTTTCGTGTGTCATTTGCGCGGTACTACAGTTCCATCGCTTCGCGATCTTGGTATTTTTGGTGGCGCTTTTTCCTCCGGAAAACCATGTTCTGTCTGTTCCGCGCCTGTTTGTATTATTCCTCGTTCTTCTCTTCGATCAACTGCTGACATTCGCCGTCAAACCAGTCATTTTCTCGATATGATAACCTCGTACCAAGTAGAATTGCAGCAGTGCTACTTACGACGGATCTTATATTCCTCCAGCCGTCTTCAAGTAGCACTAGCTCCCGTAGTTGCGCGTATTCCTCTGCAGTACGAACGCTAAGTAGCTGCTCGAAATTGAGCCCCGACGATCCTGAGCGATGAGTGTCGTGAACCGTCGATAGTTTTGAGCGCATACAAACCGTCATCGGCACTGCGGTAAATGCGGACATTGATGACGTCGGAGATGAGTTGCCCGTCGATGAGAACGTGGTCGATTTGAATTGCCGTATGTTGATCAGGTGATCTCCAGGTGGCTTTGTGGATATCTTTGCGGGGGAAGAAGGTGGTTCCAAATATCATTCCTCAGAAGGCTGCAAAGTTTACTCATCGTTTGTTGCCGCGTGCAGGCTTTCCAGTCCGATCACAGGCCTGTAAATTGCCTCCCGGCATATCCGAGCATTCATGTCGTCGATGACGAGTTTTACATCCCGCCGTGGACAGCTGTCGTAGGTTCGTTCCTGCTGCGCGTAAAATGCTTCTTTCTCGCCATCGGGTCTCGTCTCATGTGGGCAGTTCACGTTGATGATGCTGTAGTTGAAAGAATGGCCCTTGATCTTTAAGACACACATCCTATCACTGATGGGCTGCCACCCAATCACGCGCTGGTGTATCTTGTCAAACATTACAAATCCCGTTCCTAGAACGCTGGTTGTGCCACAGCTCTGGTAGTAGATAGCCGTTCGATGCTTCTACGCTACGACATCGAAGCCGCGGATTTGAAGCTCGTAATGCAGCATTCGGTTCTATTCTTGGAAGCCAAGCGATTTGCAGTTCCATGTGCCAAGCTTCCAATCGTAGTCCTTTGTTCGTCGCCTAGGTCTTCGCCTCTCAAGTTGAATGGCAGTTAGAAATTAATATTATAATGAATTTAGAATTTAACAATGATGTTGAATTGTTTTATGAATATTTTAAATTGTATACAACTATTTAAATTTAAATTATATATAACTTTCAAAAGAGCTCATACGAATTGAAGATAATCGCCAACTACTACTTTTCTTTGAGGATTCAAGCTTTACTAGTATTCCGTTCGGTAAGGGAGCACCCCATGATATTAGCGAAAAAGAAGTGAGATCCCGAGACTGAAAATAAAAATGAATCTTACTAGACAGATAGAGTAATAAAATGTACCGGTTATATATTTCATGGTCCGTTAACTCATATCCTTGAACGAAGTTGGATGAGCTGTCTTGTCAGCGATTTAAAATTACATTGAGATGCGGAACTTTCTGAAAAAAATGGTCTGGAGCAGTTGATGAATATCGGAGACACAACTATTTCTTCAGCTTCAAGTAGTACGATTCACGACTTCCATCGGATTTCCATATAAATTATATTGGATATTTTTATAACTTTCATTATGATAACGTCTATTTAGATTTGACGTACACATAAAATAAAGATTATAAGTTTCCATATAATTTCTATGAATTATATTCTGCATATGATTCATATGACAAATCTAATGAATATAAATAAGATTTTCATTTCAGTGTAGTGAAGATGAATTCTCTAATTTTCTCGAAGTTCACAAAATTCATATTGCCATTGTGACAGAAACATTTCTAAAACCAAATGTCAAATTGAAAAGCAATCCACATTATATGTTTTATTGATTTGACAGGTTTACTGGAATTGGTGGTGGAGTTGCCATTTTTATCCAACGCAAATTAAACATCGACTTGTACCTTCTTTCAATACTAAAGTTATTGCAAGCTTGGGAATCGAAATTGAAACCATTCATGGAATTTATTTTATCGCTGCACCGGTGAACAATTAAATTTTAAGACGATTTTGATACGATTAACAAAAACTCACAAGATATCGACCGTAATTTTTCGTAATGAGGTACTTAAATTGAAAGCATGTATAGTGGAATTGTAGGCAAAATAGCAGTAATGGCAAAATACTTCATAATCAACTACATTACTGTTCTTCATCAAAGTCATCCGACTTGTTTCTCTTCCGTGAAAAATCCCTCTACAATTGATCTGGTTCTAACAGATCAAAGTCAGAAAGGCAGAAATTTACACAGCAATGGATAATTTGAATCATTGTATAATCGAAGCTAGCAATCTTTCAGTTCCCAAAGCTCAAACTAAATTAAATTCTCCTATCATCGATGACAATCTTCAACAGATCATTCGGTTGAACAATGTTTGTCGACGACAATATCAACGTTCTCGTGATCCTGCTATGAAAAACATAGTCAAGGATTTACGAAAAGAAATTAAACATAGATTTACTCTTTTGCGAAATGAAAATTTCGTTAAAGAAGTTGAACAAATTAAACTATATTCTAAAGTCATTTAGGTTTTAGTATCTCGTGGGTACCGATTTGTGCAGAAGTGCACATGACTGTTTTGATTGTTTTACGTTTCGCATCGTATGCGTATTTTCTGCACAAATCGGTACCCACGAGATACCAAAACCTAAATGACTAAAATATGTTTGCGGCCATAAAGTCGTAAATTCGTTTTCGCCTGAGACGTCAGGATAGACATAGCACTTCGGTGTAGATAAGTGCATTGTAAATAGCAATGAGTTTACGTCTGCTTAGCGGATTATGTTGATCCGCGAGGTGGCATTAGCAGTCAGTATATTCTAAAGCTTTCTGCAAAATTTCTAAGATTCTTAAGAAACCTCAGAAACCAATTCCTGCTCTCAAGGAAGGAAATCAAATACTTCTTACAAATGCGCGGAAAAGCTCAAAAACTTGCTCAGCAGTTCGAGAGTGTTCACAATTTTTTTTAATAACTATTTATTGGAATATGCGTTAAAATTAAATTATTATGATTTAAATTGGGTGTTCAGCCACAAGTGGTGACTTTTCAGCCCTATTATATATATGATTTGGTTGTTACCATGAGGACATCATTTGCTTCCGCAATTCTAAGATTTTTGTGCAGGAAAAATTCTAAACCTACTTGTATTGTGTAATGGTGAAAAGGAACTTATATACTAACTTACTAACTAATACAGAGAGTTAATCGATTCAATTGAAGATTGCATCGATTTTTGTCGGAATTTGCTTATAATATTATGTGACATTATATGTAATGGTTCTATATTTGTGAGTCTGTGTAACTTGTTTCTACTAAACCAAGGAGGACGCTTCAAAATCATTTTCAGAATTCTATTCTGAATCCTTTGAAGCGTTTTCTTCCTGGTGGAACAACAACTTGACCATATTGGTACTGCATAAAGCATGGCTGGTCTGAAAATTTGTTTATAAATTAACAATTCGTTTTTCAGACAGAGCTTAGAATTTCTGTCTATAAGAGGATATAAACCTTTAATATATTTATTACACTTTGCCTGGATTCCTTCAATGTGATCCTTGAAAGTGAGTTTTTTGTCATACGTTAAACCTAAGTATTTAGCTTGATCAGACCATGTCAATTCCAAGCCATTCAATTTGAGAATGTGATTATTGTTTGGTTCAAGAAAAGAAGCTCTTGGCTTGTGAGGAAAGATAATTAATTGCGTTTTTGCTGCATTTGGTTTAATTTTCCATTTTGACAGATAATCACTGAAAATGTTTAAACTTCTTTGTAGGCGACTGCAGATCATTCTTAGATTTCTACCTGTGGCTAACAGACTTGTGTCGTCACAGAATAGCGATTTCTGACAACCACCCGTTGGTTTGGAAGATCAGAAGTGAAAATATTATACAAGATTGGAGCTACGCTCGAACCCTGCGGAACACCGGCTCGTGCGGGTAGCAATTCAGATTTACAATTCTGATAGCTAACGTGAAGAGTACGATCAATTAAATAATTTTGAATCATTTTAATCAAATAAATAAGAAACTGGAAATCAGACATTTTTGCTACTAAACCTTTGTGCCAAACACTGTCGAATGCCTTTTCTCTGTCTAGAAGAGCAACTCCAGTGGATAACCCAGAAGATTTATTTGCTTTTATCGTGTTCGTAACTTTTACAAGTTGATGAGTAGTTGAATGTTCGTGACGAAATCCAAACTGCTCTGGTAAAAAAATTGAATTCTCATTTATATGACACATCATTCTCAACAAGATAATTTTTTCAAAAAGTTTACTGATTGAAGAAAGTAAGCTAATTGGTCGATAACTTGATTTAATTTCATCAAAATTCGTCTCAATAATGTCATCGTGTGATAACACTAGGGTTGAAATATGATCATATTTCAGTGAGACTTCATTTTCAATAGGACTCACAACGTTCAAATTAAAATTGTGTACACTCTCGAACTGCTGAGCTAGTTTTTATTCTTTTTCACCATTTGTAAGAAGTATTTGATTTCCTTCCTTGAGAGCAGGAATTGGTTTCTGAGGTTTTTTAAGAACCTTAGAAAGTTTCCAGAAAGGTTTAGAATATGGTTCAATTTGTTCAACTTCTTTAGCGAAATATTCATTTCGCAAAAGAGTAAATCTATGTTTAATTTCTTTTTGTAAATCCTTGACTATGTTTTTCATAGCAGGATCACGAGAACGTTGATATTGTCGTCGACGAACATTCTTCAACCGAATGAGCAGTTGAAGATTGTCATCGATGATAGGAGAATTTAATTTAGTTTGAGCTTTGGGAGCTGAAAGATTTCTAGCTTCGATAATACAATGATTCAATTTATCAATTGCTGTGTCGATGGCCGCAGAATTTTCTAAAATAGTTTCATGATCTACATGATTTTCAATGTGAGTTCTGTAATCCAACCAATTAGCTCTATGATAGTTGAATATAAAACTAATTGGATTAATTATAGCTTCGTTGGAAAGTCTGAATGTTACTTGAAGATTATCTGAGTCAAAGTCAGCATGTGTAATTGGTTCACTACAAATGTGACTTTGATCTTTTAAAACCAATTGTAGACGGGTTTTTCACGGAAGAGAAACAAGTAGGATTACTGAGATGAAGAACTGTGAAGTAACCAGCTGAGAGTTGATTATGAAGTATTTTAACATTACTGTTATTTTGCCTACAATTCCACTGGACATGCTCAGCATTTAAGTCCCCTATTACGAAAAATTTCGATCGATATCTTGTAAGTTTTTGCAAATCGCCTTTAAAGAAATTTAATTGTTCGCCGGTGCATTGGAATGGCAAATATGCTCCAGCGATGAAATAAATTCCATGAATGGTTTCAACTTCGATTCCCAAGCTTTCAATAACTTTAGTATTGAAAGAAGGTAAAATTCGATGTTTAATTTGCCATTGGACAAAAATGGCAACCCCACACCCCATTCATCTTCACTCGATTTCAAAGATCGAGCATTCCAATTTAAAATATTCAAATAATTATATAACATCACTGTTAAATTCTGAATTCATTATAATATTATTTGCGAATTGCCAACCGATTTGAAATGCTTCAAAAAGTGATGAAGTCGAATTCATTCGGATGATCATTTGGAAAAGTTTATCCTGTAGGTAGATCATTTTATTTTCAGTTATATCGCCTAAATCAACTTCATTTAAAGAAGCGAATGGAATTGAAGGAATACTTGTAGGGAGACTGCCATTAGAAGGAGATAATATGGCCGATCTACCTATTAAAAATTGTTTTCGTTAGAAGATGAACTGCAAGGCGGTCCTGTGTTTTGATAATTTACATTAGAAAAAATAGGTGGTAGATTTCTACCTGTTATACTAGCATAACTGACATTGGAAGAAGATGATGACGAGCATAACTGTCATTAGATGAAGATGATGATTGGCTGGTGTACCTGTTTTGCCCTTCTCTATAGAAAGGTATTAGAATTGCTGGAAAAACCGACTTTCGAACGGAGCCTTGGAGACCCATAGTGTTATATACCATTCGACTCAGTTCGACGAGATCGGAAAATGTCTGTGTGTGTATGCATGTGTGTGTGTATGTGTGTGCACTTTTCGAAGATATTTCGCTCAATATTCTCAGAGATGGCTGAACCGATTTTAACAAACTTAGGCTCGTTTGAAAGCTATTGTCGGACCATTGATCAAGTTCGAAGATCAAATGGCTGTGACTTTTGGTTCCGGAGTTAGGATTGTATAAGTGACGTAACCGACAAAAAGCGTTGTATTTGCACGCCCTCAATTTTCTCAGAGATGACTTAACCGATTTTAACAAACTTGGGCTCGTTTGAAAGCTGCTGTCGAGTCATTGATCAAGTTCGAAGATCAAATAGCTGAGACTTTTGGTTCCGGAGATATGATTGTATAAGTGACGTAACCGACAAAAAGCGATGTATTTGAACGCGCTCAATTTTCTCAGAGATGACTGAACCGATTTTAACAAACTTGGGCTCGTTTGAAAGCTACTTTCGGGCCACTGATCAAGTTCGAAGATCAAATGGCTGTGACTTTTTGTTCCAGATATATGATGGTATATATGACGTAACCGACAAAACACGTTGATTTTTACCGATCTTATATATATAAGGGTGCCAAAATTTTGCGATTACCTCTATTTCTGTTAAGCTCTAGTGCTCAAAAGTTTAAGCACCTCGAAAAAAGCCTTCATGCTAAATTTGAGCTAAATCGGACATGCTTAAGGGGTGCTGCCCGATGGTAAAGGTTTGACGATTTTCGATCTTGAAAAAGCACCATAGGGAGGAGTACATGAAATTTCCAAAATCGAAATTTTTTTTTGATGCCGACACTCTTAAAACTGCATGAAACATCGAAATTTAGTGTCATCTCAAAAAAAATTTTGTTTTAAATATCAACTTTGTGGGACTTAGAAAAATTTTGATCCCAAATAGTCGATTTTTTCAAAAAAAATTTTTCGAGATGACACTAAATATCGACGTTTCATGCAATTGTAAGCCTTTTGGCATCAAAATTTTTTTTCGATGTCGAAAATTTCATGTGATGGTGATTTTTCAAGATATATGAAAATTCCACTTAGTGGACTAAGAAGGCTTTTTGCCTTTCTCTATAGAAAGGTATTAGAATTGCTGGAAAAACCGACTTTCGAACGGAGCCTCGGAGACCCATAGTGTTTTATACCATTCGACTCAGTTCGACGAGATCGGAAAATGTCTGTGTGTGTGTGTGTGTGTGTGTGTATGTGTGTGTGTGTGTGTGCACTTTTAGAAGATATTTGAACGCGCTCAATTTTCTCAGAGATGGCTGAACCGATTTTAACAAACTTGGGCTCGTTTAAAAGCTACTGTCGGGCCATTGATCTAGTTCGAAGATCAAATGGCTGAGACTTTTGGTTCGGGAGATATGATTGTATAAGTGACGTAACCGACAAAAAGCGTTGTATTTGAACGCGCTCAATTTTCTCAGAGATGGCTGAACCGATTTTAACAAACTTGGGCTCGTTTGAAAGCTACTGTCGGGCCATTGATCAAGTTCGAAGATCAAATGGCTGTGACTTTTGGTTCCGGAGATATGATTGTATAAGTGACGTAACCGACAAAAAGCGTTGTATTTGAACGCGCTCAATTTTCTCAGAGATGGCTGAACCGATTTGAACAAACTTGGGATCGTTTGAAAGCTACTGTCGGGCCATTGATCAAGTTCGAAGATCAAATGGTTGTGACTTTTGGTTCTTATATATATATATATATATATATATATATATATATATATATATATATATATATATATATATATATATATATATATATATATATATATATATATATATATATATATATATATATATATATATATATATATATATATATATATATATATATATATATATATATATATATATATATATATATATATATATATATATATATATATATATATATATATATATATATATAAGGGTGCCAAAATTTTGGGATCACCTCTATTCTCGTTAAGTTTCAGTGCTCAAAAGTTTAAGCACCTCGAAAAAAGCCTTCATGCAAAATATGACCTTAATCGGACATGCTTAAGGGGTGCTGCCCGGTGGTAAAGGTTTGACAATTTTCGATCTTGAAAACGCACCATAGGGGGGAGTACATGAAATTTCCAAAATCGAAAATAAAACTGCATAAAACATCGAAATTTAGTGTCATCTCAAAAAAATTTTTTTTTTGAAAATATCAACTTTCAAAAATTTTGATATTATTTTTAAGTCCCAAAAAGTCGATTTTCAAAAAAAAAATTTTTTTCTAGATGACACTAAATCTCGACGTTTCATGTAATTCTAAGCCTTTTGGCATCAAAATTTTTTTTTCGTTTTCGAAAATTTCATGTACTCCCCCCTATGGTGATTTTTCAAGATATATGAAAATTCCTCTAATTGGACTAAGAAGGGTTTTGCCTTTCTCTATAGAAAGGTATTAGAATTGCTGGAAAAACCGACTTTCGAACGGAGCCTCGGACACCCATAGTGTTATATACCATTTGACTCAGTTTTTTAGCTTAGCATCACTCTTCTCATACAAATAGGCAACACAAATGTCAAGCACTAGTTGGAAAAATGATGCTGACTGTGTCACATAAACACTGAAGCATACTTTTGTGAACTACTCGAATCAATCTGAATCAATTGGTGTTAAAATTAGTTTCCGAACATATTTAATAAAATTAATAAAATATAGTAATATAGTAATAGTAATAAAATATAATAAAAGTAATAAAAATAGTAATAAAAATCAATAAAAGAAATATATTTCATGAGACTGTTATGAAAGAAGAGAAAGGCACTATCCCACCACTAGGTGGATTAAGAAGGGTTTTGCCTTTCTCTATAGAAAGGTATTAGAATTGCTGGAAAAACCGACTTTCGAACGGAGCCTCGGAGACCCATAGTGTTATATACCATTCGACTCAGTTCGACGAGATCGGAAAATGTCTGTGTGTATGTGTGTGTGTGTGTGTGTGTGTGTGTGTGTGTATGTGTGTGTGTGCACTTTTAGAAGATATTTGAACGCGCTCAATTTTCTCAGAGATGGCTGAACCGATGTTAACAAACTTGGGCTCGTTTGAAAGGTACTATGGGGCCATTGATCAAGTTCGAAGATCAAATGGCTGTGACTTTTGGTTCCGGAGATATGATTGTATAAGTGACGTAACCGACAAAAAGCGTTGTATTTGAACGCGCTCAATTTTCTCAGAGATAACTGAACCGATTTTAACAAACTTGGGCTCGTTTGAAAGCTACTGTCGGGCCATTGATCAAGTTCGAAGATCAAATGGTTGTGACTTTTGGTTCCAGATATATGATGGTATAAGTGACGTAACCGACAAAACACATTGATTTTTACCGCTCTTATATATATGGGTGCCAAAATTTTAGGATCACCTCTATTTTCGTTAAGTTCTAGTGCTCAAAAGTTTAAGCACCTCGAAAAAAGCCTTCATGCAAAATTTGACCTAAATCGGACATGCGTAAGGGGTGCTGCCCGATGGTAAAGGTTTGACAATTTTCGATCTTGAAAAAGCACCATAGGGGGGAGTACATGAAATTTCCAAAATCGAAATTTTTTTTTGATGCCAAAACTCTTAAAACTGCATAAAACATCGAAATTTAGTGTCATCTCAAAAAAAAAATTTTTTGAAAAAATCAACTTTCTGGGACTTAGAAAAATTTTCATATTTTTTCTAAGTCCCAAAAAGTCGATTTTTTAAAAAAAAATTTTTTTCGAGATGACACTAAATCTCGACGTTTCATGCAATTCTAAGCCTTTTGGCATCAAAAATTTTTTTTCGATTTCGAAAATTTCATGTACTCCCCCCTATGGTGATTTTTCAAGATATATGAAAATTTCACTAAGTGGACTAAGAAGGCTTTTTGCCTTTCTCTATAGAAAGGTATTAGAATTGCTGGAAAAACCGACTTTCGAACGGAGCCTCGAAGACCCATAGTGTTATATACCATTCGACTCAGTTCGACGAGATCGGAAAATGTCTGTGTGTATGTGTGTGTGTGTGTGTGTGTGTGTGTGTGTGTGTGTGTGTGTGTGCACTTTTAGAAGATATTTGAACGCGCTCAATTTTCTCAGAGATGGCTGAACCGATTTTAACAAACTTGGGCTCGTTTGAAAGGTACTATGGGGCCATTGATCAAGTTCGAAGATCAAATGGCTGTGACTTTTGGTTCCGGAGATATGATTGTATAAGTGACGTAACCGACAAAAGGCGTTGAATTTGAACGCGCTCAATTTTCTCAGAGATGGCTGAACCGATATGAACAAACTTGGGCTCGTTTGAAAGGTACCATTGATCAAGTTCGAAGATCAAATGGCTGTGACTTTTGGTTCCGGAGATATGATTGTATAAGTGACGTAACCGACAAAAAGCGTTGTATTTGAACGCGCTCAATTTTCTCAGAGATAACTGAACCGATTTTAACAAACTTGGGCTCGTTTGAAAGCTACTATCGGACCATTGATCAAGTTCGAAGATCAAATGGCTGTGACTTTTGGTTCCGGAGATATGATTGTATAAGTGACGTAACCGACAAAAAGCGTTGTATTTGAACGCGCTCAATTTTCTCAGAGATGGCTGAACCGATTTTAACAAACTTGGGCTCGTTTGAAAGCTACTGGCAGGCCATTGATCTAGTTCGAAGATCAAATGGTTGTGACTTTTGGTTCCAGATATATGATTGTATAAGTGACGTAACCGACAAAATACGTTGATTTTTACCGCTCTTATATATATAAGGGTGCCAAAATTTTGGGATCACCTCTATTTTCGTTAAGTTCTAGTGCTCAAAAGTTTAAGCACCTCGAAAAAAGCCTTCATGCAAAATTTGACCTAAATCGGACATGCTTAAGGGGTGCTGCCCGGTGTTAAAGGTTTGACAATTTTCGATCTTGAAAAAGCACCATAGGGGGGAGTACACGAAATTTCCAAAATCGAAAATTTTTTTTTGATGCCAAAACTCTTAAAACTGCATAAACCATCGAAATTTAGTGTCATCTCAAAAAAAAATTTTTTTGAAAAAATCAACTTTCTGGGACTTTGAAAAATTTTCGTATTTTTTCTAAGTCCCAAAAAGTCGATTTTTTCGAGATGACACTAAATCTCGACGTTTCATGCAATTCTAAGCCTTTTGGCATCAAAAATTTTTTTTTCGATTTCGAAAATTTCATGTACTCCCCCCTATGGTGATTTTTCAAGATATATGAAAATTTCACTAAGTGGACTAAGAAGGCTTTTTTTTTAGATTAGCATCACTGTTCTCATACAAATAGGCAACGCAAATGTCAAGCACTAGTTTGGAAAAATGATGCTGACTGTGTGACATAAACACTGAAGCATGCTTTTGTGAACTACTCGAATCAATCTGAATCAATTGGTGTCAAAATTAGTATCCGAAATTATTTAATAAAAGTATGAAACATATTTTCATGAGACTGTTATGAAAGAAGAGAAAGGCATTATCACACCACTAGGTGGATTAAGAAGGGTTTTTTAGATTAGCATCACTGTTCTCATACAAGTAGGCAACGCAAATGTCAAGCACTAGTTTGGAAAAATGATGCTGACTGTGTGACATAAACACTGAAGCATGCTTTTGTGAACTACTTGAATATATCTGAAACAATTGGTGTCAAAATTAGTGTCCAACATTATTCAATGAAGGTATGAAATATGTTTTCATCAGACTGTTATGAAAGTAGAGAAAGGCATTATCACACCACTAGGTGGATTAAGAAGGGTTTTTAGATTAGCATCACTGTTCTCATACAAATAGGCAACGCAAATGTCAAGCACTAGTTTGGGAAAATGATGCTGACTGTGTGATATAAACACTGAAGCATGCTTTTGTGAACTACTCGAATACTGGTGTCAAAATTAGTATCCAAAATTATTTAATAAAAGTATGAAACATATTTTCATGAGACTGTTATGAAAGAAGAGAAAGGCATTATCACACCACTAGGTGGATTAAGAAGGGTTTTATTGTTGTATTTGATAGCTTATTGCTGTTGCGTATTGAACTTCCGAAATCTAAATATCATCATGTTTTAGTGAAAATCACTGCATGGCTATTAATTGTGAAAATGATCACTCATAATCAGGTGTGAGTTTATTCAACGTCAGTATAGTAATATTGAAAGAAAAAAAATATTTCCCATATTTTTTGCTGAGAATTGGCTTGAAACGTACTGTTTAACAATACATACAATTTTCCTTTAAATGTTTAGACGTTGGTTGCAATATTGAATCCTCTGAACGATGATTTTCTACAAAATTGAGGAAAGAATGCTCTATGCCAATTAACACTCCAAATACCAAACCTGAAAAAAGTTGGAATGGTAACTTCGAGCAGTCATAGCTCAGCTGTTTTTCAACGAATCTCAATAAATTTTACACCCTCAAATTTAGTGAAGTTCGTAGTTTGGTTCAAAAATTTTGTAGCAGACGATTGGTTAAGAAAAACCAATGAAAATTTGATTTTTTCCGTTCCAGGTTTTTTTCACGCGCCCAATATGTCCCATCTTCTTTCATATTTTCTTTCCTTCGGCATCAACGTCGGATATAAAAAATTGAAAACTTCAAATTTATCGAGTCATAACTTTGTTGTTAGTCAACAGATTTTCGAAATTTGTTCACCATTGGAAAGTAGTACCAGAAATAAAATGCAATGAAGCAAACGAAAAACCCAAAGTTATGATGAAAACTGTTGAAGGATGTCCTCAGAAAAGGTGCGACTCTTTTTAACACTCCTAATACCAAGCCTAAAAAAGTTACGCGGAGAACCAAGCCTCAAAAAAAGTTAGAACGGTAACTTTGAGCTATCATACCTCAGTTTTTACTTGACCAATTTCGATAAATTTTACACCCTCGAATTTTGTGAAGTTCGTAGATTATTTTAAGTATAACAATATTGACGATCGTTTAGGAAAAACTAAGGAAAATCTGATTTTTCCCGTTCCAAGTTTTTTTCAAGCTCAAAATAATCCCTATCTGCATTCATGCGGCACCTGCATCGCGAATCGGATATTGAGAACTTCAACTTTACCGAATCATAACTTTGTTGTTAGTCAACCGATCTTCAAAAATTGTTCACCATTAGAAAAGTACTACTTCCACAAATAAAAAAGTACAGGTGTGTAATGTCAGAGACATAACTGGATATCGTGAATACGAATAAAACTGGCACTCTTTTTTTATACTTCCGAATAGTTGATTGATTGTGTTAATTGTGCAAGTTTTGCCGTTTTACACTACTAGAATTTGAAACGATACACCTAAACTACAGTACAGATTAGTTACATCAAACATTCTGACACACAAATATTACAAAATAACCAGTATAGTCTTTATGATAAAATATTGGAAAGAACCTCTTATAAAGGCGTGCGTGAAGGGCCAAATTGTATAATTTTCTAAGATATCAAACACTGATTGAAACGATAAACGATTATTGAAGGGCCAAATTGTATAATTTTCTAAGATATCAAACACTGATTGGATATAAACGATTTTGAACACTGTTGCGAATTTAGAACTGTGAAAATTGCAAAAAAACTGATCATATTATCTTAGATTTGCACTGCACTGCTTATTTTAATTTTTGATTTACAAAGAAGCAATCTTTATAGTTCTTTAGGTAACATTTAAAGCCATTAGAAAGGCTGATTTTGCATAATGTTCCACATTATTGTCCATTTCCCGTTGCATCTTGCTTCAATGCAAACGACCACCAACAGGATGATGTAATCGATCTTCTTCGAAGGGAAACTGGCTCTGCGATCTGAGGGTTTGAGGTTTTGTACAACGCAAAAGGCCTGCTTTTATTGACGACTGCTCCACCTGAGGATTGAAGTCCAAATGAAAGCACGACCTAAGCGTTTAAGGCTTTATACCACGCAAAAAGTCTGCTTCCATTGACGACCGCTCCACCTGACGATTGAAGTCCAAATGAAAGCACGACCTGAGCATTTGAGGCTTTATACCACGCAAAAGGTCTGCTTTCATTGACGACTGCTCCACCTGACGGCTGAAGTCCAAATGAGAGCACGAGCTGAGCGTTTGAGGTTTGGTACCACGCAGAAGGTCTGCTTTCATTGACGACTGCTCCATCTGACGATTGAAGTCCAAATGAGAGTTTGAGGTTTTTAATCACGCAGAAGGTGCACTCTCCGAAGCTGCTAGTCCCACGACATCTGCTTCCGTCCAACGCACAAGAAGAAATGATCGATTTTTGACCACATTTCCCCTTTTATATGCAGTCAGTTGAATATATGTGCCTGACTACCTCAAAATTGTCGTCCTTGCGCGAAAAAGCCAAGCAAAAGTAAAGAGTTTTCGTTGTTTTTAAATTTTGAGAAAACTTAATTTTTTAGTTGTTTGTGGTTATCTCACACTGTTCAAAATATTATCCTCAATTCCTGATCATATTTTTCTTTCTACATAAGTTCTGCCCATTCTTCCATATGGCTAATTTTGAAAAGGCACCCCATAGTAAAGTAAGTCGTATTCACGACAAAATGTACTGAAAAAAACTAAAAATAGGGTTGTCTACCAAAAGTTATAATGGAAACTGTAGATAGATGACCTAAGAAAAGATGAGACTTTTTACAATGATCGTAAATATCTCGAATTTCAAAGCGATGACCTATATATTTTTATACATCTATCGATTGCTAGTGATACCAGCTACAATTTTCGCTCAACTACCATTCCTGCACAAGCAAAAGAAAACATTAAAAAATCGTTGAATTTATATATATATGAATTTTTCATTTTTTTCACATGTTTGTATATAACTCAAAAATTAAAGCGATGACATGTACATTTTTTTGATTCAAAATATTGGAATCATTACCAGAAACAATGTATTGATGATCAAAATTATATAGCCGTTCAAAGAATCTCAAGAAATTTGGTACAAATACAGAGAATTTCTATTATTGGGAAATTTTTGTCAAAAAAAACAAATCAAAACTTCGAAATATTATGACATATATTTTTCTATTATTTTAGTTGGAAATTTATTATAAACAAAATTTACAAAAAAAACTGAAACTTGGATTTCACTGAATATTCTAAAAATTTTAGTAAAAATAGTTATATTTTTGTATTGGACTAACGAACTAAACAAATTTTATGCACAACCCAAACGCAATTGATAACTACTAAAATTCTGATTGTTTTGTAGGTTTTCCGAAGAATCTCAAAAAATAGGTTAAAGTTCGGAAATTTAAAAATTTCCGAGTTAAATTGCATTGCACAGTGGTCCGGATCCACAATTTGGTGGGACAAAAACATTTCTGGCTTAACCTTATATTTTAGAGCTATTATGTCTTCAAAACAAATGATCAGTGAAGATAAGCCATATGTCGATGTACATGGTATTAGGGCGGCTCTTATTATTAAGGTGATAAAAAACTTATTTTCCGGAGGAGGACACAATAATAGTATCTGCAACGGTTTTAGTGTTACAGCTATTTTTAAAGAGCAACTTAGGGTGTTCTTCAGAAAATCAGATTTTTTGCTCTAGCATTTATATTTTTCTCTTTTCGTATAGGTATCTTTAAACATCTTTTAGAGTTTGTTAAAACCAATTTTTTAATGACTGGCGTATTCAGGTAGCTTTTTTTGAACCGAAGTTATGAACAAAACTAGTTCAAAAACAGGTGATTTTTAAACTGCTATATTTAACATTGAGGCAAACGAAAAAAATCCGTTTCTTGTATTTGACAGAAAATATCTTCGAGCATGTTTAAAAAAAGGCGGAGGAGATACTTTTTAATTTTTTTTAAATTATGTTCATATATTGGGATTTTTCATTGAAAAATATTCGTAGTATGTATGTCATTTATTAGCTATATATGAAAATAAGGTATTTTTGTCTTCTATAGTGTTAAATTAATTCAAGTGCATATTCGGGAAGAAATCGTTCTGCATTCTTCGAGGAATGCAGAATGGTGTCGTTTTTGTAAAATCTCTAAGGCCTCTCGGTGGTTGGAGGTTTTATCAACCGTGCATTTTGGCACCTGCAGATCGTTCAGCATCCTTTCGGGGATGCAGGACGATTTTTTTCTTTATGTTTTGTGTTGTTTTCCCACCTCCCCCAATTCCCAATTCCCTTCCATGTTCCTTTTATCCTTCCCTTCCCATCAGGAAGTTGATGAGAAGTTACGACAAGGCACGAATCTCCAAATAACTAGGGGAACATGCCACTTGAGCCAATTAGTTCTGATAACATAGGTACAGGGTTTCTTTCAGTAAAAGGTATTCAAACGAAGAGGGTTTCATTCAGTAAAAACGATTCAAAGGTCGAGACGAAGACAACTGTAAGCTGCAAATAGATTGGTAGGTTGGTGCTAATCGCAAAGGCTGCTGCAAAGCCAATATTCGGGGCGATTCCTTTTTCATAAGTACCTGAAATAGTGGAACTCACTTCACTGAGAAAGATGGCCTAAGCGATTTGAGAACTGTTTCATTTTGTAGGTTACACTAGTTCATGCACTAGCTTTCGTGTTTTTTTTAAAATCAAACAAAACTGTTTGAAGAATACATTTTTATATGAGAATAAGAAAGATATGAGAAAGGCATCATTACACAACTAGGTGGATAAAAACAAGTTTTACTTATTCCGAAATAATTCTTAGTTTGTGATATTTAAATTTTAATATTCTATCGATTATGAATGATGTCGTTTAGGATAGCGGAAAATTTGAGGTACACTAAGGTCTCTTTTTACACGGGGGTTACGTACCGTGTTAAAAAAAATCCGTGTAAAAGAAAACCGTGTTAATTGCGGAAACCGTGCAAAAAAAAACCGCGTGGAAAATTTAACGGAAAAATTTCAAAAACCGTATAATTGATTATTTGTTTGTTTTGTTTTGGATAATATGTAACTTTTGATAATTTGAAGGGAAAAAAAAGCTTATTTTTTAATTCCCAAATTTATACAAGGTGCACATAACTGTGAAAATTTAACTGTTGTTTCACAATTAAAACGGAAATCTAAAAAACAACCAGAGGTCACGAGAAGGGTCCAGTCATACTTGATAAAACACATTGGATGATAAATTTAAATTAGAACACTTAGAAAACGCGTTGTACGACAAGAAAATTAATCTAAATGGCTCATGTCTTCTGTATAATGCATTCAGTTTTCAGAAAAACGACAATACTTTCAAATTAGAACGTTCGACTAAAGAAGTGCTATTAATACCACCAATAAACACTTTCACTACAAATCAAGCTTGAGAATCAGTTCTTTTCAATTCCGAAGGTGCGATGTGTAGTAAACACTAACGATCTTAACAGTCATTTTCAACTAAACTGATTGGGAAGACATGGGTATTGGATGAAGATCTATGCACGCAGAGACAGAATTAAAGGGGAAGAATTCATGGAGATGAATATAAATCAAATTAGAAAAGGTATTATTATGTGTAACGCTCGTATATTTTTTTACGAAAAACAGTACATTTGGCGTAAAAATCAAGGAAATACAGTACATCGGCTTTCAAAATACAGTACATTTTACAGTACACTTTTTTCTAAAAATAGTGAATACAAAACAAAAGCAAATAAATTTGATCAGCATCTTACGAGGAAAACAGATTGAAAAAATGACATGCGAATGCAACTATGTAATGAAAACCGTGAAAAAGCCATCACAGAGATGGGATTCGAACCCGTAGCAAGCCAAATACGGGTAAATCGTTTTACCTATTGAACTATCCTGCATGAGAGACACACATAAAAACAGCCTAAATGAACATAAGAACCGAGCATGTTCAGCTGTGCTCGGCCCCTACGGCGTTCATTTCTCAATAACAATCCCTCCGCTAGGTGTTTCAGCCCTCAATTAGTCCGTTTTTTTGTATGTTTCACATGCAGGATAGCTTAATTGGCAAAAGGATTTAGGAGGATAGGAACTATTTTCGGGTTCGAATATCGTCTCTGCGGTAGCTTTTTCGCGGTTTTCATTACACAGTTGTATTCGCATATCATGTGAAACTTACTCAATACGGCTCTACGTCTTAACAAGACTAAACAAATCGTTCAAAGCAAGTTCATAAATTCAATTATTATTAATTCCTTTTTGGGGCATTTTAAAATTCTTCAAAAACTAAAAAATGTGCGAAAGTAATAATAACATTTTTTGAGAAGCGGTTGTTTTTGATAATGATTTTGATTTGAAGTATATTTTCTTTTTGGTTGAGACATTTTGCTTTTAAAGAGTTGAAGTAAATTTGACTAGTTCTTCAACGCTCCGAAATTCTCGATGATATCAATGACGATGCTGACATCATACACCACAACTGAGCGGAAGAGACGTTGTCGTGTAATTTACGACAGGGGTTCAAGATCTGAAGACTAATTCATCATTTTATGGAACGACAGTCAATACTCCTGTGAATTGTTGAATGAATGATTTTAGTTAACTTTCAAACTTTAAATTAACTCTCATAATCGTTTTCTTACAGACAACCTGTTCCTATTTTAAAAATTTTTCAAAAAAAAATCAAATGACAGTTCTTTTTAAACTCTCATGAGAAACCGTGTTAATTGCGAAAAACGTGTAAATAAAAACCGTGTTAATGCCGGAATCCGTGTGAAAATAGCCGTGTATAAAAAAACCGTGCGAAAAAACCGTGTAAAAAGAGACCTTAGTGTATATATTTTTGTTCCTAACTGCTTGTAAAACAAAAATCAAGCAATAATTTTTTTTTAAATTGTAGTTGGTTTCTTTTGCCATGGGTTAGTATATGGAATTCATATAATTTTAAGTTCTATTTCTTATCGTACAAGACTATTGAAATAATTCAAAATTTTTGTGTTGTCACAAAATTTTTTTTATTGATAAAAAACCAATTCTGCGTCTCTTTGAAACAGATGAAATCAAAACGGATTCCAATATTTTCACTTTGATTAGCAGAAACGTTGGAACGCAATATATATATATATATATATATATATATATATATATATATATATATATATATATATATATATATATATATATATATATATATATATATATATATATATATATATATATATATATATATATATATATATACATATATATATATATATATATATATATATATATATATATATATATATATATATATATATATATATATATCAGAAATTTTGAAATTTCCGATCTTCTACCGATTTTTTGAGATTTTACCTTTGAGATTTAAACCTAATTTTAGTAGACATAATATTTTGTTTAATACAAAAACATAATTATTTTTAGAGTTAAGGTATATTTACCAAATTTTTAAGATTTTCAGTGAAATCCAAGTTTCAGTTTTTTTGTAAATTTTGTTCATAATAAATTTCCAACTAAAATAATAAAAAAATATATGTCATAAAATTTCAAAGTTTTGATTTGTTTTTTGGCAAAATTTTCCCAATAATAGAAATTCTCTGTATTTGTACCGAATTTCTTGAGATTCTTTGAACGGATATATAATTTTGATCATCAATACATTGTTTCTGGTAATGATTCCAATATTTTGAATCAAAAAAATGTACATGTCATCGCTTTAATTTTTGAGTTATATACAAACATGTGAAAAAAATGAAAAATTCATATATATTTATAAATTTATCGATTTTTTAATGTTTTCTTTTGCTTGTGCAGGAATGGTAGTTGAGCGAAAATTGTAGCTGGTATCACTAGTAATCGAATGATGTATAAAAATATATAGGTCATCGCTTTGAATTTCGAGATATTTACGATCATTGTAAAAAGTCTCATCTTTTCTTAGGTCATCTATCTACAGTTTCCATTATAAATTTGGGTAGACAACCCTATTTTTAGTTTTTTCAGTACATTTTATTTGTGGAAGTAGTACCTTTCCAATGGTGAACAAATTTTGAAGATCGGTTGACTAACAACAAAGTTATGACTCGGTAAAGTGGAAGTATTCAATATTTTCTATGCGACGTTTATGCCAAAGGAAAGACAATTGGAAAGCATATATGGCATATTGGGCGCGTGAAAAAAACTTGGAACGGGAAAAATCAAATTTTCATTGGTTTTCCTTTACCAATCGTCTGCTACAAAGTATTGGAATCAATCTACGAACTTCACAAAATTGGAGGGTGTAAAATTTATTGAGATTTGTTAAAAAACAGCTGAGCTATGACAGCTCAAAGATACCGTTCCAACTTTTTTTGAGGCTTGGTATTTGGAGTGTTAATTATCGTAAATATCTCGAAATTCAATGCGATGACCTATATATTTTTACACATCATTCGATTGCTAGTGATACCAGCTACAATTTCCATCCAACTACCATTCTTGCATTATCAAAAGAAAACCTTAGAATATCGATAAATTTATAAATATATATGAATATTTCATTTTGATGTGAAACACATCTTTATTTTCTATATAGGGGTGCAAATCAGAAACTCAAGGAAAAATACATGTAGAAATGTGGTAGGTTTTAAACACTTACAGCTCAGTATATTTTGTATAAATTAACAATATTATTTCATCATTTGATTGGAAATATTTCTATGTTTCGATTTGAATGTATCAAGCCACGTATTTTCAATTATATATGATTGAAATTTTGATTAGTAGCGACCAGTGTCCTATTTAGTCTGCCAAAAGCAGGGATGCAAACTGCCTCCCCTTCTTTATTACTGTAGTCTGTTAACCCACATTTACATTTTCTATTATTCGTATTGTACCACGCTGATGCATCCAAACTAAAATTCTATTACAGTAGGCATGCGAAGCAGTATCCCGTTAAAAACTACCGCCGAAATCACCGCCGCTTGAGATAGGTAGAAATTCTATCTTTCTAAATTTTACTGTCTCCTTGTTCGCGCTACTGTAGCACAAAAAATGTAGCTCGCTACGGTAGAAAAATGTACTTTGCCGCTGTAGAAAAAAGTACATTAGTGTGATAGAAAAATGTACTTCACCGCGGTAAATAACAGTGGTATCGAAGAACAGTAAGCGCAGTACATTGCTTATATTCTTCGCTATTTCAAAGATGCTTTTCGCTTATTCAGAATGTTTATAAAGTAGTATTGCTAATATTATTTATTTAACCCCGGTTTTAAGCTTTTGATCGTTGCCAGGAGGTATTAATGGTTGGTTTTGCCAGAGGGTATTAATGAATTATTTTTCTCGAACAAAAAATGTTTTGAAGTAAAATTATTAAGTTGCAGAATTATTTATGTATTTCAAATAAAGGAATTATGTAATTGCTGTGAGAATCAACTTTTGAATAGAGGCTCGAAGGGTCAAGAGTCTTATACCGTTTGAATCAGTTCACTTAGTTCGCACAATGACTGTGTGAAAGACTAGTTCCGAAATGACATATTTATACGTGTAAAATAATTCAAACCATGATATGAACAAAATAATAAAATCAATTAGTATTTCGATCGAAATGAATGAAAAACTCACTCGGAATGGAAATACTCGAAACTCTGCCTGTTAGAAGGTTTTGTTATTTTAAGAACAAATTAACGGATTAATGAGTGCGGTTCACAATAAAATATAATCAATAATTAAATACAGTACTAAAGAAACAAATTAGAATAGTAACTTAAACTGCCATAGTTAGATTCATTATACTCTATTTGTACTACCGTCAATCATATGTATTAAAAAAAAGTTTTGTGCTGTGTTATAACATGCAGATCATCCAAATTTATTTCCATTGGTATGATCGCTGTCTTGCTATCCTCGTCAGCTGATTGTTCATTTATATTATTTTTCCAAATGTGTCGCATTAGAAAGAGTAAAGTTGGTGCTTCGCATATCGCGTTCTCTCTGACAGCAACCTAAGGACCACCTGGAAAGTGTTGACTTATGACCACTACCGTTTTTTACACTTTTCAATCTGTTACGCACTAAACACAGAATTGAGTATAAACGGTTATATCAATCGAAAGCTTCCCAAGAAACAAATGCACCTAGTGTTATAAAATATCTAGTATATTTCCATGCCTAGAACCACTTCAGTAAACTCGAAGAAAATAAATCTCTGATACACAAATAATTTCAACTGCACTGACTCTGTCAAACGGAAACCTTTATGATAATTGTTAGGTTAGGTTAGGTAGAGCTAACACTTACGCTATATCTGAGAAACGCTGGAATTGCGACTTAGCCCACAGTGGGAAGTTTGGGCCTCCCTCCTCTAGTAAGAAAAAATCGGTAAAATATTGCTGACTTTCGAACAGCTCAACAATAAGATCAGTAAAAAGTATCATTTACCGATCGATCGGTAGTACTGAGCTGAGACTCATTTCTTCATAATTTTATACTGAGTTATTTATCACTCCATACTGAAGTTTGAGGACATTTACATAAAAATGGCAAATACAAGAGATTGGTAAGCTATAGAGCATTACTGCTATTTTGGTCGGTTTGAATTAAAACCTGGTAAAATATCATCTTTGGTCCCACAAAATCGATTTATTTAAGTGTGCTCGAAAAAACATTGGGCTTACTGCCTAAAACATGGAAAATATTCTTTCACCATTTCATCAAAAATATGATCAGGAATTTAGGATAATATTTTGAACAGTGTGAAATAACCACAAACAACTCCAATATTAAGTTTTCTCAAATTTTGAAAACAACGCGGAAAACTCTTTACTTTTGCTTGGCTTTTTCGCGCAAGGACGACGATTTTGAGGTAGTCAGGCACATATCTTCAACTGAACGTTATTAAAGGGGAACCGTGGTCGAAATTCGATCATTTCTTCTTGTGCGTGGATGCA
Source organism: Malaya genurostris (assembly GCF_030247185.1). NCBI lineage: Eukaryota > Metazoa > Arthropoda > Insecta > Diptera > Culicidae > Malaya > Malaya genurostris. The sequence goes on from NC_080571.1 coordinate 185,634,350, forward strand.
AGCAGACGTAGTGGGACCACAGCTTCGGAGAGTGCACCTTCTGCGTGGTGCCAAACCTCAAACGCTCAGGTCGCAACTCTCATTTGGACTTCAGTCGTCAGGTGGAGCAGTCGGCAATGAAAGCAGACTTTTTGCGTGGTATAAAACCTCAAACGCTTAGGTCGTGCTTTCATTTGGACTTCAATCGTCGGGAGCAGCGGTTGTCAATAATGAGAGCAGACCTTTAGCGTGGTGCCAAACCTCAAACGCTCAGGTCATGCTCTCATTTCGACTTCAGTCGTCAGGTGGAGCAGTCGTCAATGAAAGCAGACCTTTTGCGTGGTATAAAGCCTCAAACGCTCAGGTCGTGCTCTCATTTGGACTTCAATCGTCAGGTGGAGCAGTTGTCAATGAAAGCAGAACTTCTGTTCTTGGTTCTAAATTTAATTTTAGAACTCAGGTCCAATTCCTTATTCTAGAATTCTATTCGGTTCTTTTTGGAACCATAATAAAACTCCCAAAGAATTATGCGAAATTTTGCTTTACTGTACTCTATACGGCCCATTTTTATTATAAAAAACTATCTAGTTATTTCATTATATCTAATTGCGTTTCAGAATGATTAATGTAACTAATCTGTAATTTAGTCTAGGCGCATCGTTTGAAATTCTAGTAGTGAAAAAGGAGAAAGTTGCACAATTCACACAATCGATCAACTACCAATTCGAATTCGGAAGTATAAAGAAAGTGTGTCAGTTTTATTCGTATTCACGACATCCAGTTATGTCTCTGACATTACACACCCGTACTTTTTTATCCTCATGTTTACCGGAATCAATTAAAATTCAACGCAGCTTTCATAAATTTTACGATGAATTATTCTTTTGCTTGGGATTTACTAAAAAAAATTTCTGACGAAAAATGATTTCCACTTCGAGTCACTGAAATTCTAAACGTAGCGAAATATTTAACGATTTCTTTAAACTCGACATTTGATTTTCTAGTTGGGAAAGAGTTGTACAAGCAATACTGATCGTTCAATAAAAATACATCTTTAAAGATAGTAACATCGACAAAAGGTTCGAAGAGGAATTCAAATTTCTTCTTGTCCTTATTTTATTAAACCTAGCTTCTATTGGGTTGTAAACACAGCCTAAATATATTGTATGCATGGCTAGATTACAGGAAAAGGCTTCTGTGTTTCCGTTGAAGAGACTTAAAACAGTTCTTTGAAGAATCCCTTAGAAATGCATACGTTTGAAATAAAGATATAACAGAAATAAAAATGCAAGGAAAAAATGAAATTGCCCGCTTCAGAAAACTTGATTTTTTTTTGAGTGGGGTACCGATTCATAAAGATAATAACACCAGTATTATGCACAATTATGCCGTAATCTGATTTTTCAGAGCCCAAACAAAGATATTTCATCCGTTTTTATCATAATTTGTTGATTTGTAGTCGCATAATCCTCAAAATAACATGGTAGCTCCACAAATGAAATGATTATTGGTACAATAACCCTATGTAAGATGAATGCATATCTATAGCCATAAATTTTAATCGTTTATTAGTCTGGATTATTCTAAACATAAAATATAGTCAACACAAAAATTTTACAAGATAGGCTCATGCAAATGCAATTCTTCATGTAAAACAATTCTTGATACCAGATAACAAATTGCATCGTTCAAAAAGATTAAATAATAATATCAACGAATTCCTAGTTCAATAAAATATAATCAGTTGTTCAAATAGATAAATAGTTCGTCTTTCCGCAAAAATAATACTTATGCATGTGAAAGATTAATTCAATCAACCTTTCACTACACACCTTCTGAGCAAACACCGTAAAGTACAGCGGTAGAATACTTCTTCGTCCGCAGCTGTAAAGTACTTTTTCATCCGCAGTAGAGTACATTTTTGCCCGCAGTAGAATACTTTTTTTCGTTGGCGGTAGGAAGCTACAGTACATTTTTGAAATCTACGGGAGTTTCAAGCAACAGTACAAGGCCGTACCATCAAGAAAAGGTAGAATGAAGTAAAGCAAAATTTGTTTCTACCTGTACCGTTCTGATCGTTGCTGGTACTCTCTCTGCGGTAAATGTACCATCAAGCAGTTGTAGCAGGCTGTAGAATTGTGAATGTGTAGAACGTACAAGGATAAATGTATTCTGCTGCCCGTTTGCATCCCTGCAAAAGTCTCCGACATACCGGATTTCCCTGCCATAGACGACGGTTTGGAGGAGTAAGCAATATATCAAAACGAAAGCATCGCTCTGATTGGTCAATCGATGCAAAAGCGAAGCTGTTGGAAGAACGCGAATCTATAAATATAAGCGAAATTATAGCTAACGTTTCAGTCCTACGCGTTGCATGCTAGAGGTAGGTTGTTGCTGGACATCAAGACAAAAAATGCCATAAAACGATTTGAATCTTTAATTTGTATGCTCTGATCTTGTGTCATGCAAGCTCGGATGAAATTCCATGTTATATCGTTTCGCCTGAGAAATTGACAACTACCCCAGGATAAAGCTGCTTAAGATTAATTTCTAATTTATATAAGATGAACTCGATTGATAATGAGAAAAAGTTTTTGGCTTCAACCAAAATCGCAGAACGTAACGCTATAAAAATAACTGCTTGCATACAAAACTTTTCTATATTTGAAACACGAGTAAAACACTGCTGGGGCTGCCAATTTTTCTTGTTATAAAATTCAGATTTAAACTTTGTAACTGGCATAAATTATGCATCTAGAACTAGAACACTACTGAATATGCCCTAAACATAATTATATTTCTGTATTAGACAAAAGATCTAAGCAATTTTTATGTACAACCTAAACGCAATTGATAACTACGAAAATTCTGATTTTGTTTTAGGTTTTCCGTAGAATCTAAAAAAAACATCGGTGGAAGATCAGAATTTTTTCAAATTTCCGATTTATATTGCATTGTAGTAAATATGTTTTCAAATTTCTATCGCTTGCTGTCAATACTGATAGGTTTAAAATTTGAATTACACTAATAATATTAAAATTTTTGACAAAACATAAAGTTGGAATTATTCCAACAATTTTGTTCAACAGCAAACCGAGCGCAAAAATCTAATGAAAATTTAAGAAAAAAATTGTTCAATTTCTTTTTCAAATAGATCTCAATAAATTCGTTTCTTATTAAGAAATTTTGTAAATTTTAGGATAGGGTTAGTCATCTTATTATTAGAGTCACCATGTTATTTTGAAGATTACTCTATTTTCAATCCACAAATTGTAAAAAAGTCGAGATAGATGGGGGCGCCGTTACCCAATTTGAAATTTAAGAAAAGGGAGAATTCACATTCATCAATCTCAAGAAATGCTTCAACGATTCCGAAACTTTACAGTATTAGAACTTAGTTGACATCTATCTACAGTTTTCATTATAACTTTAGGTCGACAACCCTATTTCTCGTTTGTTTCAGTGCATTTTTGTCGTGAATACGACTTACTTTACTATGGGGTGCCTTTTCAAAATTTACCCTCTGAGAGAGTGATAAGTTTTTGATCGTGAATATCTATTGTTGTATCTAATGAATCAACATAATTCTTGCGACATGCCATCGGAAATATGATCACAATTTTATGATAAAATTTTCAGTTGTGTGACATAGTCTCAAATAATTCAAAATTAAACTTTTCTGAAATGTTTGGTATAAACGAGTATCAAAGCGAATAATTCATAAGGCGCGTTTGCCTTTCTCGTATTTTGAAAGCTCATAGCTCAGTGATCTGTGAAAGGATTTATATAATCTAACTACCAATAGAATCGAAATTTTTCAATTTAAACGTGTATAGCAAAAGCATTGAAGTATTTCAATAGTACACTATTGAAAAACCTGTCTCATTTGATCCATGTCAACACCAGCCAATCATAACGCGTTCTAAGGAAGAGAACAAAATATCTGCTGCTGTACAACAAATCGTCCGGGAAAAATGTTCCGAAAAGTGGTGAATATCGCAGTGAGTTCCTCAATTTGGTCCTTGTGAATGCTAGAAACGAATCCCTACAACATATTGATAGTTTCTTTCAATGAATTATGCAAATCCGAAATGAAATAATCGACATTAAAATTCTGTATGCGGCTATTTTTATAGCCGTTAGGACCGCCCATTAGTGAAAAAGCTACAAACGAAATCACATAAAAGGAAATCTCTTAACAAAAATTCAATCAGTTTGGATTCTATCGCCACTGCGAGCAGATGTGTTTTGTGTCGTCTGCACAGCTAGTTTCGCTTTCGACAAGAGCGATTACGTCACAGCTGCCAGTCATTAGCATTGGGAAAAAAACAACGGTGGAGAGCATTGCACAATATCAGCCGTTCTAATGGCTCTAAAAGTTTTCTAAAGAACTATTAGGATTTGTTGTTCGCAAATCGTAGGGAAATATCCTCAGTTTACTGCAAATCAAGAACAGTTTGCTTAGATTTGTGCACTTGTCGCTGTGTGAAATTCACAGTAATCGAGATCAAGTGAAGCCTTTTTTCGCGAAAAATGTTCCAGAGTTTAATGTCGTAGAGAATTACGCAATTTGACTCTTCTGAATGCTGGAAACGAATCCCTACAGCATATTGATAGTTTCTTTCGATAAATTATGCAAATCTGAAATGAAATAATCGACATTAAAATTCTGTATGCGGCTATTTTTATAGCCGTTAGGACCGCCCATTAGTGAAAAAGCTACAAACGAAATCACATAAAAGGAAATCTCTTAACAAAAATTCAATCAGTTTGGATTCTATCGCCACTGCGAGCAGATGTGTTTTGTGTCGTCTGCACAATTAGTTTCGCTTTCGACAAAAACGATTACGTCACAGCTGCCAGTCATTAGCATTGGTGAAAAAACAACGGTGGAGAGCATTGCACAAAATCAGCCGTTCTAATGGCTCTAAAAGTTTTCTAAAGAACTATTAGGATTTGTTGTTCGCAAATCGTAGGGAAATATCCTCAGTTTACTGCAAATCTAGAACAGTTTGGTTAGATTTGTGCACATTTCGCTGTGTGAAACTCACAGTAAACGAGATCAAGTGGAGCCTTCTTTGTTTTTGCGAAAAATATTCCAGAGTTTAATGTCGTAGAGAATTACGCAATTTGACCTTTCTGAATGCTAGAAACGAGTCCCTTCAGCATATTGATAGTTTGTTTCAATAAATTATGCAAATCTGAAATGAAATAATCAACATTAAAATTCTGAATGCGGCTATTTTTATAGCCGTTAGGACCGCCCATTAGTGAAAAAGCTACAAACGAAATCAGGTAGAAACCAGCCTCTCAACAAAAAGTGAAGCTTTCTTTGTTTTTGCGAAAAATGTGCAAAGGGGAATGCTTGCATAATTCATACAATTGATCAACTAATTGATATTCGGAAGTGTTAAGGAACATGTCAGTTGTTTTCGTATTCACGACATCCAGTTATGTCTCTGACATTACCCACCCGCCTTTTTTTTCTGAAAGTAGTACCTTTCCAATGGTGAACAAAAATCGAAAATCGGTTGACTAACAACAAAGTTATGACTCGGTAAAGTTGAGGTTTTCAATTGCCTATTCGCGATGCAGATGCCGCATGGATGCAAATAGGGCATATTTTGAGTTTGAAAAAAAAAACATGGAACAGGAAAAATTATATTTTCATTGGTTTTTCCTAAACGATTGTCAGTAATGATATAATTAAAATAATCTACAAACTTCATAAAACTTGAGGGTATCAAGTTTATCGAAATTGGTCAAGTAACAGCTGAGCTATGATAGCTCAAAGTTACCGTTCCAACTTTTTTCCAGGCTTGGTGCTTCGCGTAACTTTTTTAGGCTTGGTATTAGGAGTGTTAATTGATATATTGAAGCGGTATTGACGATAATAGCCCTCACATGAGGCAATATTATAGTTAATATTCAGTATTGTCAATCCTTTGTCTATACGTCATTGCCATTTGAATGCACACGACTATTCATCATCAATAGCATAGTCAAAATGTCGAGTGTTGCCAATAATATCACCTCATGTGAAAACCACTAATCATTTGGATTGATAATAATATTTGTGTAGTCCACCTACTGATAAGAAAGACATAACTGGATGTCGTGAATACGAAAACAACTGACATGTTCTTTAACACTTCCGAATATAAATTAGTTGATCAATTGTATGAATTATGCAAGCATTCCCCTTTTTCACATTTTTCGCAAAAACAAAGAAGACTTCACTTGATCTCGATTACTGTGAATTTCACACAGCGACAAGTGCACAAATCTAACCAAACTATTCTTGATTTGCACTTTCAATATGCTGTAGGGATTCATTTCTAGCATTCAGAAGGATCAAATTGAGGAACTCACTACGATATTTAACACTTTTCGGAACATTTTTCTCGAACGATTTGTTGTACAGCAGCAGATATTTTGTTCTCTTCCTCAGAACGCGTTCTGATTGGTTGGTGTTGATATGGGTCAAATGAGACAGGTTTTTCAATAGTGTACTATTGAAATACTTCAATGCTTTTGCTATACACGTTTAAGTTGAAAAATTTCGATTCTATTGGTAGTTAGATTATATAAATCCTTTCACAGATCACTGAGCTATGAGCTTTAAAAAGACGAGCAAGGCAAACGCGCCTTATGGATTATCCTCTCTGATACTCGTTTATACCAAACATTCCAGAAAAGTTTAATTTTGAATTGTTTGAGATTATGTCACACAACTGATAATTTTATCATAGAATTGGGATCATATTTCCGATGGCATGTATGTTGATTCGTTAGATACAACAATAGATATTCGAGATCCAAAACTTATCACTCTCTCAGAGGGTAAATTTTGAAAAGGCACCCCATAGTAAAGTAAGTCGTATTCACGACAAAAAAAATTACGGACACTCAAATCAGCACATGAGCCAGCACATGAGTCAGCCCACAAGCTAGCCCCCAATCGAGCTTATGAGCCAGCACACCAGTTGAATCATGAACTGGTTCTACGAAGCACACGACTCTCGACCTAGTAGCAACACGGCACACGCGCGTGTGCTTCAGACTTCGTGTGCGTGTTTTCTGCTAGCTCGCGTGTTTCGTATTAGAAAGAGCCACGAGCTCTATCGATTCGGCTCTCTTTTCTTGTTAGCACATGCTCATGAGTCTGGGTTGAAAAAGCACAGCATACGGGCTATATGAGAACTGGCTTGTGTGCTGAACGTGTGCTGGGCCATCACTGATCAGAATTATATTCAAGGTAAGTAAACAAATTATTATATTAAAAATATATACCAGACATGATAGAAAAATTTAGCATAAACATACCATGCCGGCTTCCAATCAAACCCGGATTTTGAATCCCGCTCACTCCAAACACTTCAAACATATGTGGATTTTTAGCGGTGTTAATAAAATGTTTCCTTTCGAAACATTCAAATCTGTATTTGAAAAAAACCTATTTTAATCCACCTAGTGGTGTAATGATGGCTTTCTCATATTACTCATTACATCATAAACCTGTAGTTCCGGAACCGAAAGTAGTATCCACAACAAATTAAGGAATTCCATATGAAACTGTAAGACTTTTCTTTTGAACCTTTAAGTTTGTGAAAATCGATTTGGCCATCTCCAAGAAAAGTGAGTGAGATCCGTTTTTTTTGCAGTTTTTAATCACTATTTCCAATTCTTCCGATACCGGATCCAGATAAACGGATTAGCCGAAGTTGGTTCGTTTGCTACCAACAAATATGGCCTACAAATTGGAACAGTTTTGAACGTAGTTAAACTCATACTTACTATCTCATGCTCTATTTCGATTAAACCAATTAAACGAAATCTAACAAACGAAATGAACCTGCGTTTCTGTTACTTCAGCATATGTAAGTCAAGCTAAACAGCATGAATCAGCCGCATAAAACATGTAGTAGGATTATTATAATGATAATAATAATAATAATAATAATAATAATAATTAATATTATTATTATTATTATTATTATTATTATTATTATTATTATTATTATTATTATTATTATTATTATAATTATTATTATTATTATTATAATTATTATTATTATTATTATTATTATTATTATTATTATTATTATTATTATTATTATTATTATTATTATTATTATTATTATTATTATTATTATTATTATTATTATTATTATTATTATTATTATTATTGATATCACTACACAACGTGTACGAAATAGAACAAAGCACGCCATGTTCGTTTTGTGTTTTCTTTTTCTTTCGGTGTTGTACATATTGTCATTCTATATGGTGATTTGAAAACTTTGACACTCATCGCCCTGTAACTGCGTAACCGGTAGTCGGATCCAGAAGAAATTTCACAGTAGCTTTAAAGACAGTATAAACTTTAATTCAAATCATGATTTGTGAAAATCGGTTCAAGCATCGCAGAGAAATCGAAGTGAATTTAGTTTTAGGAGTTTTTCTTCTCCACTTTCGATGCTCTCGGAACAGGAAAAGAGTGGACCAGTAGTGCCGAATTAAGTTTTCATGCCCACAAACTAACAAGCTCTGCAAACTAGAAGAATTTATCAGACGCTTTAGTTCCGGAGACGGAAGTTGGATCCAGATAAAATGTTCCACAAATTTTTAGGATATTATAAGACCTTTCATTTGAATCTTAGTTTGCAAAAATCGGTTTAGCTGTTCCAGAGATAATTGAGTGTAAACTTTTGTCGTGAATACGACTTACTTTACTATGGGGTCCTATTTCAAAATGTACCCTCTGGGAGAGAGATAAGTTTTTGATCGTGAATATCTCTTGTTGAATCTAACGAATCAACATAATTTTTGCTACATGCCATCGGAAATATGATCACAATTTTATGATAAAATATTCAGTTGTGTGACATAATTTCAAATAATTCAAAATTAAACTTTTTTTAAATGTTTGGTATAAACGAGTATCAAAGAAGATAATTCTAAATTCTCGTATCTTTAAAGCTCATAACTCACTGATCTGTGAAATGATTTATATAATCTAACTACCAATAGAATCGAAATTTTTCTAAGCGTTTTAATTTTTTTAAGCGTGTAAAGAAAAAGCATTGAAGTATTTCAATAGTACACTATTGAAAAACCTGTCTCATTTGACCCATATCAACACCAGCCAATCAGAACGCGTTCTGAGAAAGAGAACAAAATATCTGCTGCTGTACAACAAATCGTTCGAGAAAATGTGAAAAGTGAAAAAGCTACAAACGAAATCAGGTAAAAACAAACCTCTCAACAAAATTTAGATCAGTTTGAATCTTATCGCCACTGCGAGCAGATGTATTTTGTGACGTTTGCAAAGCTAGTTTCGCTTCCGACAAGAGCGATTACGTCACAGCTGCCAGTCATTTGCATTGGTGAAAAAGCGACGGTGGAGAGCATTACACAAAATCAGCCGTTGTAATGGCTCTAAGAGTTTTCAAAAAAACTATTAGGATTTCTTTCTCGCAAATCTAAAGGAAATAGCCTCAGTTTAGTGCAAATCTAGAGCTGTTTGATTTGACTTTTGCACTTTTCGCTGTGTGAAATTCACAGTAATCGAGATCAAGTGAAGCCGTCTTTGTTTTTGCGAAAAATGTGGAAAAGGGGAATGCTTACATAATTCATACAATTGATCAACTAATTTATATTCGAAAGTGTTAAGGAACATGTCAGTTGTTTTCGTATTCACGACATCCAGTTATGTCTCTGACATTACCCACCCGCCTTTTTCTCAAATTTTCACATATTACCATATAACTCCGGAACCGGAAGTCACATTCAAATGAAATTCAATAGCAAGCTATGGGGCTATAATAACTATCATTTGTATTTTAGTTTGTGAAAATCAGTTCAGCCATCTCTGATAAAAGAGAGTGCATATTTTTTTCACTTTTTTGGTAGATATCATCCTATATCTCTAGAACCGGAAGTCGGATCGGAATGAAATTCAATAGCAGGCTATGGGACTATAAGACCTTTCATTTGAATCTTTGTTTGTAAAAATCGGTTTAGCCATCTCTGAGAAAAGTGAGTGCATATTTTTGTTACATACACTCACACTCTCACACACACATACATTTGCACAGTTCGTCGAGCTGAGTCGAATGGTATATGACATTCGGCCCTCCGGATCTCGGTTAAAAAGTCGATTTTCACAGTGATTGCATAGCCTTTCTATATGAGAAAGGCAAAACAGATTAATATGTATATATGGCAACCCTGTTTCGCACGGTATATTTCGGAACGACTTCCATACTAGTATAAAGATGTGTTCTACATCAATAGTTTCATTATCGCATTGCGAGAGAGCCTTGCCGTCGTAATTGAATCTGTTAGTGACTAATAATAATAATAATGATAATAATAATAATAATTATAATATTAGCGTGTACAATCGGTAAACTCGTCCGAAATTCGACTAGGAATTCATTGTGATTTCCAGTTGGATTCTAAATATGAAACAATCCGTTTCGGGCGCAATCATACATGAATTCCGACAAATCCACTGGCAGGCTTCTGGTTTGTTCCCGGATGCAGCACAATTCCGCTATTCGGCGCCCGCTTCATTCCAAAAGCGTTAATTCTTCGGTGTTGCTCTCACGTAGGCCGTAAGTCTCGCTTCGGTATGTGTTGCTCAGACATTGATAAAAAAAGTTGAGATATTCGTCTTTTATATGATGAATATTTTGTTTTATTTATTTATTTATTTATTTGGGAAGCAGGGAAAAGTCTGATGGAGATGGTATATATCAATCTCTCGCTCCAGCAGGCATGAAACCTCCTCATCTTTCGTATCAACAGATTACAATGATCCAACAGATACATTTACGTTTAAAACTAACAATTGACACTAACAGTTAAAGCTAAACCACTAATCCTATAACTAGTTGATGACACAATATTACAGCATCACAGAGCAGCTTCTTTGAAAGGCGAGATAGAAGAGAAAAGTGGATATGAAGATGGAAGAACAAGGTCAGTTGAGGGAACAGTGAGTGAGCGTGGACGAACGACGGGGTTAGAATCGGCATGTAGATCTAATTAGTGATCAAAAAGGCGGGTGGGTAATGTCAGAGACATAAATGGATGTCGTGAATACGAAAAAACTGACACGCTCCCATCACTTTTCCGAATATCAGTTAGTTGATTGATTGTATGAATTGTACAAGCTTTCCTCTTTTTCACTAATAGAGTTTGAAGCGATCCACTTACATTAAAGTACAGATTAGATACATTAAACAGCTACTATTCTACAACTATTTATTCCAAACTTGAAACAATTCCTTTCTAATTTGCTAATATAGGAGGCTAGGTACGACAAATTTGTAGTTTATTTATATTGAAGCTATGAAGTTGGAAGATATCTGATTCTTCTCGAAATTTCAGTACGAGACATTTGCAATGGCCTGGTCTGAAATGTATCGACGATCTTCGGTATGCAAGAATCATTCTAATAATAATAATGATAGTAATAATAATAATAATAATAATAATAATAATAATAATAATAATAATAATAATAATAATAATAATAATAATAATAATAATAATAATAATAATAATAATAATAATAATAATAATAATAATAATAATAATAATAATAATAAAAATAAAAATAAAAATAATAATAATAATAATAATAATAATAATAATACAGATTAACCTGTATATATGCAACCCTGTTTCGCATGGCATATTTTCACACGACCCCATACTAGTATAAAGATGTGTTCAACATTCGCTTTCACATTGCCGTTCGTAATTGAATGTGTTAGTGACGGTACAAATCTGCCTTTCTACCGGTTTTCGGTGCCATCGTGCTGACGGTGTCTCGTACGTTCAGAGCATTTTTTTGCATAAATATCTGTTTATTAACCTTATTTTTGTGTATTACATCAACATTTTACAGTACAAGTGTTTTGACCCTTTGGCCTTTCATCTTTTTTGTTCATACGATTCGTTATTAATAATAGGTGTTTTAGCTACTCTTGTTTTACATACTATTGTTTAATCATAATATTTATTTTAATTATTAATAAAATATCTACCTACTTATAACTATCCCTAACCTAATACGTACAAATTTTGAGTTATTTGAATTTCAGATATTGAGCACCTTTCTTCAAATATCGTGCAGTGTTGTTCAAATTTTTGTTCTAGTATATCCAGGGTGGCCATCTCATGTACTTCACTAGTCCCTGTCCAAGGGGTAGATTTACAATCATCTTTAAGATCTTACTTTGAATGCGCTGAAGCCTAAGTTTGTGTGTTCGTGCACAGCCCCGCCAAACAGGGACTGCGTATTCAATTGCAAGGTAGATGATTTGTTTATAGACAGCCATCTGATTCTTCTGGCACAATTTAGAGGTTCTACAAATCAGTGGATATAGAGACCTAATGAGTATGCTGCATTTTTGAACGATTTTGTCTACATGTGACCTGAATATCAGATGTCTGTCAAAGGTGAGTCCTAGATAGATAACTTCGTCGGACCATTGGATGACCTCAATACCGAATCGTATTCGTCATTCGTCTGATGGAACAAGTTTTGGAGATCTTGAATGTGGAAACAAGATGACCTGAGTTTGATCACAATTTTCCAGGTTGTAATATATTCAGTTAGAGCGTCCAGACCTGTCTGTAGTTTATTCTTCAGAGCATTGATGACACGACCTTGGTAAAGAATGGCAGTATCATCAGCAAATTGTGACAGAACACCACCCCGGAAGAGGTAGGATGTCTGATGGAAAAATGTTGTATAGAATGGGACGTAGGATACTTCCTTGGGGTACACCAGCAGGAATAGTAAATCTTTCTGAAAGTGCATTATTCAGAGAAACCGGGAATGCTCTATCTGCAAAATAGTTTTTGATAATTTTAATTAGGTACGTGAGAAAATTATACACCAGGCCATCGTGCCACACATTATCGAATGCCTTTTCAATGTCCAATATTGCCATGGCAGTCGTTTTGTACACTGATTTGTTTTTCTGGATGACGTTGTTAAACCTTTTGAGTTGGTGGATGGTGGATCTTCCTTTCCGGAACCCAAACTGTTCTTTCAGAAATATATCCTGCAGGGCAGAGAGTAAGCTGATGGGCCGATAGCTCTTGGAAAAGGAAGGATCTTTCCCCGGTTTCAAAACTGGGATAACTTTAGCTAACTTCTACTTTGAAGGGAAGTAACCAAGCTCCCAGCAGCTGTTAAAAATTTTAGCTAAGAAGACAAATGAGCGAATACTCAAATGTTTCAGCTCAATGTTGGATGTGTTGTCGTAACCGAGGGCCTTCATATTTTTGGATTTTTTTACAATAGCCATCAGCTCATTCGCAGTGACTCTACTTTCCTCCGGCACCAAGCTGTCTGATTGGTCAACCTCAGCTACGCTATCAGCAACGGCTCTTTCATATGGATTAACAATGTTGAGTCCTATATTGTGAGAACACACAAACTGCTGGTCTAGCGCATTTGCCATCTCTACTGGTGTGATTAAAGGTATTCCTTCAGCTGTGTCCTGGGGTGACATCAGAGGAGGAATAGGCTTCGGTTTTTTCTTAAGCACCTTCGTTAAGGACTAGAAGGGCTTTGAATGTGGGAGAATTTCTCGAGGCTATTGCTGGAAGTTTCTGTTGCAAAGCTCAGATATCCTTTCCTGGATTATCCTAGTTAAGTTGTTATAAGAAGTCTTCTTATCTAGGATTCCGAATTCGTTGATACTGCCTCCGGTAGATATTTCGAAGTCGGATGAGTTTGTTGGTGACACTGTCGATTTGAAGAGAGGAACTCGGCATATGTTGTACTGGAACCGTCCTATCACGAGCGACTGTGATTGAATGCTGGAAGAAAGATAGGGCAGCATCGATTTCCATCGGGGAATTGGACCCAATCGGTGCGATAATAATTAATCCGAGGTAACCGAAGGCCTTCATATTTTTGGATTTTTTTAACCGATTTTTGTAACCGAGGGCCTTCATATTTTTGGATTTTTTTACAATAGCCATCAGCTCATTCGCAGTGACTCTACTTTCCTCCGGCACCAAGCTGTCTGATTGGTCAACCTCAGCTACGCTATCAGCAACGGCTCTTTCATATGGATTAACAATGTTGAGTCCTATATTGTGAGAACACACAAACTGCTGGTCTAGCGCATTTGCCATCTCTACTGGTGTGATTAAAGGTATTCCTTCAGCTGTGTCCTGGGGTGACATCAGAGGAGGAATAGGCTTCGGTTTTTTCTTAAGCACCTTCGTTAAGGACTAGAAGGGCTTTGAATGTGGGAGAATTTCTCGAGGCTATTGCTGGAAGTTTCTGTTGCAAAGCTCAGATATCCTTTCCTGGATTATCCTAGTTAAGTTGTTATAAGAAGTCTTCTTATCTAGGATTCCGAATTCGTTGATACTGCCTCCGGTAGATATTTCGAAGTCGGATGAGTTTGTTGGTGACACTGTCGATTTGAAGAGAGGAACTCGGCATATGTTGTACTGGAACCGTCCTATCACGAGCGACTGTGATTGAATGCTGGAAGAAAGATAGGGCAGCATCGATTTCCATCGGGGAATTGGACCCAATCGGTGCGATAATAATTAATCCGAGGTTGAATAGGCACTGTTTCTGGCGAAGATTCCAACGTCAATATTACTGGAAAGTGTTTGGAAGATAGCTCGTTGAAGATAACCGTAGAGCTGTCTATGGCGATGTTGCTGATAAATATATCCAAAATGGAATGAACTCCTGATCTGGAAAGTTGCGTTGGTTGATCCGGAGCGAGGATGTTGTACTGTCCAGCTTCGTAATCTTCGGCAAGTACGAATCCGTTTCGATTCTGTCTTTTGTTTCCCCACAGCTCATGCCGTGCGTTCAGGTCCCCAGCAATGATGAATTTATTTTGTCGTCGACTGAGCATAGCCAGATCTCGCTTCAATGATGCACACGTACCATCTTGAAGATTGGTTTGTTTGGGGCAGTACGCTGCAATGATGATGATGGGTCCCATCGTCGTTGTAATCTCAATTCCGATGGCTGCTATGAGTCGCAATTTAAAGGCATCTTGTGGAATTTTGAGCATCTTGTTGAATTTTTACGCAGAAACACGCACACAGGAGGAAGAGTTAGGGGCAAGGCAAAGTCCTGCTCGAACCGTGCTGGTCTGCAGTTCCCAGTTGGCAAAATCCATCGTCTGCTCCGGAAGGGAAACTACGCAAAGCGTGTCAGTGCCGGTGCACCGGTCTATCTGGCGGCAGTGATGGAGTACTTGGCTGTCGATGTGTTGGAATTGGCCGGTAACGCTGCGCGTGACAACAAGAAAGCGAAAATCATCCCTCGCCATCTGAAGCTGGCCATCCGTAACGACGAGGAGTTGAAAACTCCGTCCTTTTCAGGACGACCACATCACTGTGATAAAGAAATATTCAGGATTGCTTTAAGTTTAGCCAGTTCTGATACGCCTGGAAAGTAGAATGCGCAAATCGAGTGGCAACATTTGTTCTAATAATTTGTTCATCTCTTTCATTTGTTCAATTTGATCAACTCTGTTTCGCACGGCATATTTGTATACTAGTATAAAGATGTGATCAAAATCATCACTTTCGCATTGCCATTCGTAATTGAATGTGTTTGTGACGGTGCAATTTTATTTAACTACCATCTTGATGGATCTTGTGCTAGGAAATATTGAGATCTGAGATGGTTTTCGTGTGTGTCTTGTTTCGGCAATGGGCCTTGCTGGACTTTTTGGCTGCCTTTCTACCGATTTTCGGTGTCATTGTGCTGACGGTGTCTCGTGCATTCAGATCGGGAAACAGTGAGACGACAGGTCCTCGATGTTGCTCTCGTGTGTCTTGTTTCGGGAACAGTTGCTCAGCAAATGGTAGGAAAAATGAACCATTCAACTTTTATATGAATGCACTTGTATAGATGCAGACATCTCGCGTTCTGATTGGCTGGTGCTTTCATGGGTTAAATCAAAGAGGTTTTTCAATAGTGTACTATTGAAAAACTTCAATGTTGTTGCAATACACGTTCAAGTCGAAAATTTTCGATTCTATTGGTAGTTAGATTATATAAATCCTTCCACAGATCACTAAGCTATGAGCTTTGAAAATACGAGAAAGGCAAACGCGCCTTATGAATTATCTTCTTTGATACTCGTTTATACCAAACATTTCAGAAAAGTTTAATTTTGAACTATTTGAGAATATGTCATATAACTGAAAATTTTATTATAAAATTATGATCATATTTCCGATGGCGTGTAGCAAGAATTATGTTGACTCATTAGATATAACATGAGATATTCACGATCAAAAACTTATCACTCTCTCAGAGGGTAAATTTTGAAAAGGCGCCCCATAGTAAAGTAATTCGCATTCACGACAAACGATGGTGGAAGATGTAGAAAATTAGAAGGAGATTATTTACTAGATAGTTAAGAAATCATTGAACAAGCGTTTTATCGCATTACGCGAGAGATGAAAATCAAAGACCTGTGAGCAACTGTTGAAGAAACGACACATACTGAGAAACGGTTCATTATATCCGTAGGTAATTCTAGCACGAGAGATTCGTAAAAATGAATGTGATCGAAGATTGCGACGATTTATGTCAAAGTTGACCAATCGTAGAAGATCAGAACAAACAATATGTAATTGTAAATCAGCGATGAAAACAGCCTTGTAGACGTTTCTACGAATACACAGCGGATCCAGTTCGATCAGTCGGCAACGATCTTTATAACTTGGAATGTTTAATGGGTTTCTCCATGATAGATTTCGAAGAGTAAACCTAATGAATATGCGTTGAACAGCTTCAATACGATCAATATCAGTTTGATAAAGGGATGAACAAACAACAGCCGCACATTCAAGCGAGGATCGGACTAGTGCACAATAAAGAGTTTTCAAGCAGAGTATGTTAACGAAATTTTTGGTAATTCGAAATATAAAGCCTAAGAGTTTAGTTGCCTTCGAAATCACGTAGTCAATGTGATTCTTAAAATCAAGTTTATTTCTTCCTCAGAACGCGTTCTGATTGGCTGTTGCGGACATGGGTCAAATCAGATAGGTTTTTCAATAGTTTGCTATTGAAATACGAGGTCTGTTCAAAAATTTCCAGGAATTTTTTAATTGCGCGCGTCTGGAGAGTCCGGTGGTCAAAAATTTTTTTTATTGTGTTGGTACATATGTCCCTAATGTATGGTGAAATTTTCAGCTGTATTCATTGTTTACATTCTGTCTTGTAGCGGCTGGTGTAGACGTGGTTTTTTGAGCTCGGCGATTTTTGTCTTGGTGACGTTGGGTGCTTCCACGTGGACGATTGTGCTTTTGTTTCGACATCATAACCCATGTTTCATCACCAGTTATGACCCTTTCAAGTAAATTTGGATCGTCGTTGACGTCGTTCAACAGCTCCTGAGCGATGGTAATGCGTTTGTTTTTTTGATCAAAATTCAGCAGTTTTGGAACGAATTTTGCTGCCACTCGTTTCATGCCCAAAACATTTGAAATAATATGATGGCATGAGCCAACTGATATGCCAATTTCATCAGCAACTTCTCTAATAGTGATTCGGCGATCATTCATAATCAATTTTTACACTTTTCCCACATTTTCATCGATTATTGACGTGCTGGGTCGACCGGAGCGTTCGTAGTCTTCAACGTCTTCGCGGCCATCTTGGAAACGCTTATACCACTCGTAAACACTTGTTTTTTTCAAAGCAGACTCACCGTAGGCTCTCTGTAACATTCAATTCTTCCATTGTTTAAACTAACAAAAATCGCCGAGCTAAAAAAAAACACGTCTACACCAGCCGCTACAAGACAGAATGTAAACAATAAATACAGCTGAAAATTTCACCATACCTTAGGGACATATGTACCAACACAATAAAAAAAAATTTTGACCACCGGACTCCCAGACGCGCGCAATTAAAAAATTCCGGGAACTTTTTGAACAGACCTCGTACTTCAATGTTGCTGCAATACACGTGCAAACGCTTTCCGACCGAGCAGCGGCGGGAGGAAATAACGAAAGGGGATGTTTCTTTTTGTTCTATACGGAAAATCGTAACTCTCTTTGTCAATAAACCGTTTTTGCCTTTCTCATATAGAAAGGTTATGCAATCACTGTGAAAACCGACTTTTGAACCGAGGCCCGGAGGGCCGAGTGTCATATACCATTCGACTCAGTTCGTCGAGTACGCAAAATGTCTGTGTGTGTGTATGTGCGTATGTGTGTATGTAACGTTTTTTTGCACTAACTTTTCTCGGAGATGGCTGAACCGATTTTCGCAAACTTAGATTCAAATGAAAGGTCTTGTGGTCCCATACAAAATTCCTGGATATTATTTGGATCCGACTTCCGGTTCCGGAATTATGGGGTAAAATGTGCAAAAAATTGTGACAATAAGTGCACTAACTTTTCTCAGAGATGGCCCCCATACAAAATTCCTGAATATTATTTGGATCCGACTTCCGATTCGGGAGTTATGGGGTAAACTGTGCAAAAAAAGAAAATATGTGTTCTAACTTTTCTCATAGATGGCGCGACAGATTTTCACAAACTTATATTCAAAGGAAAGGTCTTGGGGTCCCATACAAAATTCCTGAATATTATTTAGATCTGACTTCCGGTTCCGGAATTATGGGGTAAAATGTGCAAAAAATTGTGAAAATAAGTGCACTAACTTATGGATTAACCCATTTTCACAAACTTAGATTCAAATGAATGGTCTTAAGGTCCCATACAAAATTCCTGAATATTATTTGGATCCGACTTGCGGTTCGGGAGTTATGGGGAGAACTGTGCAAAAAAAGAAAATATGTGTTCTAACTTTTCTCATAGATGACGCGACCGATTTTCGTAAACTTAGATTCAAATGAAAGGTCTTGTGGTCCCATACAAAATTCCTGAATATTACTTGGATATGACTTCCGGTTCCGGAATTATGGGGTAAAATGTGCAAAAAATTGGGGAAATATGTGCACTAACTGTTCCCAGAGCTGGCTGAACAGATTTTCACAAACTTAGGTTCAAATGAAAGATCTTGAGGTCCCATAAAAAATTCTTGAATGTTGTTTGGATACGACTTCCGGTTCGGGAGTTATGGGGTAAAATGTGCAAAAAAGAAAATATGTGTTCTAACTTTTCTCATAGATGGCGCGACCGATTTTCACAAACTTAGATTCAAATGAAAGGTCCTGTGGTCCCATACGTAATTCCTGAATTTCATACGGAACCGACTTTCGGACCCGAAAATATAGGGTAAAGTGTGTTTAAAATTGTATACCATCACTGAAAATGGGGAAAAACCTTAAAAAAATTTCTAAATCGACCTCAAATCTTTTCCAATTGATAGTTTTTATCAGTAGGCGGTCAAACAAACCGATTTTGGTTATTCTTTTAGGAATCGCAGAGAATTATTTTGAAGAATACCACAGTATTATATATGATTGTATGATTGATATGAGAAAGGCATCATTACACCACTAGGTGGATTAAAACAGGTTTTTTTTTATTTCTCACTTCTATTTGACACTCTTGAATGATACTTTGGATCAATTTAATACCGGAACTTTTGCACTTTTCATTCAGTTTGTACCTTAATCTATGTATAGCAGAAGTTAATTGATAGACTTGTTTTCCTCTGATGAAATGAGACTTTTCGTTTACGGTGAGATGCACTTGTTTGTTTCTATTGAGATACACTTTTTGTTTCTGGTGAGATACACTTTTCGTTTCTGGTGAAATGCACTTTTCGGTTCTGCTTTTACATTAATCTATTTACAGCAGAGGTTAATTGATTGACTTGTTTTCCTGGTGAAATGAGAACACAGATAACAAAACAAAACTGCAAGTCTGAAATTCAGAACACTAGCGCGCGATTAAATCAATTTTTGCCTGTTTTAGTTAAGTTTCGACCGCTTGAACCAACCTACTTGTCTACGGGCCGACGCCCGAGACTAACGGACACTCTGAGACTGATTGGCCCCTAACTCTTCCTAACTATGGGCTTTAGAGCTCCTAACCTTTACCTTCGGGTGAAGCCCGAAGATTTTAGTACAAGCCGAGCTTGTGATTTTAAGAAGAAAGTTCATCCGACTTTCTCCCGAAGTTCTACCGAAAGCCGAGACCACTGTCACTATGCCAGAGGCAGTGACCAGTGTCCGTGAAAAAATAACTTTGTTTTTACAGCATTGCTGCGCTGATTAATGCCCTGCACTGTCTATGGTTTTATAACAAAGTTTCTTAAACATCGTTGCGATGACTAATGCTCGAAAATGTGCCCGCTTCTATAAGAAAGTTTATACATGAAAGCTGCGGCTACGCTGATATGAGAGTTTCCTTCACAATTTCCTACTTTTTCCTATAATACTAGTAAATTCAAAGGAAAATTGCTAAGGGCGCTGCATGCCCCCTTACTTACTGAGTTTAAACATCAAGTCGAATGCGTCGGCTTATAAAATTGAGGTTTGTAGCTGAATCACAAATTTCCGTATTTATAATTACTATTGCCGGACTTCTTTACATACGGTTCTTTTTTTGTTTTGGTTATATGTAAATTAAATTCCCTAACCTTACGGTAGTCCCTGTGTGTGTGTTCTCCTCCGACGCCATCCTGTTCCATTGTATGCTTCTATTGTATTCGAACGGTTGCTAGTCTCGGACTCTGGGTACCGTGTCGTTTTCATTCCTTATGGCTCGTTCTTCAATGTTGTTGATTCGTATTAGGGCTTCTCGTTGTTTAGGTACTCGATTCTTTGGGCATAGTTAAGAATTGATCATTGACTCCTTGGCGTTTTGGGCATCATTAGGATTACTGCCAGTAGTAATAATAGTTCCGTAAAAAATGTGATGGAGCTGCTTCGGTGTTCTGTATTGTTGCTTCTCATCATGGCTTCTCGTTGGGTACAATGTGTTGAGGCTCCTAGCAGCTTTTATGTATTTCATTTGATCTCGTGGTCGTTTTCTTCGCAGTGTTTTTAATTTTCCACGTATTATGTTGATAAACTTTTATTTTCATGTGTTTGTTTATGGTATTCAGTTGAGCTTGGCGATGCTCACTGAATAAATGTGGGGTAGCGATCTGTAACGTTGTGGCATACCCACGCAAGTCATCTTTAACTGTGTTGACTGCGTTTACTTCCTTCTTGTGTTGTTATCAGTTGTACTTGTTGATGTAGCAATTTGTAGCATTGCCATTACTTCAATTTGCTATCACGTCTTCCATATTAAGCTTTCGTAAATTTTCTGCCTCGATTTTTTTTCTGCTGTTCTTCCTTCTGAAATCTTGGTGGTTCCACGGTTTCCTTTGCCTTCAATCTGCACCGCATCCGATCACACCCTCTCGTTCTCTTAGGTAGCTTGGCTAAGCTACTGACATCCTACCTTCTGCGACGACTATTTTCGGGCACACAGAGTTTGGGACTCAAAAAAAACTTTTATTCGTTTTGTATGATTCTGTGCCTTTAGTGTAATCATTTTTCTATTCTATGATTGTTATTATTATTATTTTTATATACGTATTAAGTAATCTATTGTCTATTCTATTATTTGTATATACGTTTTTTCATAATTGCATTGTGCATCATATTCTCTTTTTTTTTCATTATCATATCTTTGTGCATCGTAAATTTTTTTGTCTGCGTTATCATATTTGTTCTTTCTATTGGTTGAATCTATGTTATTTTTTCAAATGCATTTAAGTGTACCTACAATAGATTTATTCGTCCCATTTAAGTGAATCTGCGATATATTTAACCCGCAGATGCAAGCCGACCAACCGTCTTTGTCTGTGGAAAGAAAATTGTTATTGAAGCTGCGGCATGCGTATGCTTGTTGCAGGTTATAATGAATCTTTCCTAAACCTTTTTCTAAACTATCCCGCAACTAGCTTCTATGCCGTGTTCGTTTTAATGGTGTCTTACCATCCTTGCCTCCATAGCTTCAGAAGTTGTCCTTCCGTTCAATTATCGGAATCGCTTCTCAACTGGTCGGTTGTGTAGTGTCCATGCCGCAGTGTCTCTCTCCCACTACCTGAGCTGGTTCTTTCGGTGTGTGTTCCTTTTTTTTCCTTTCTAAAAATAAACTCAAATCTGAACTTTATTATTTTTCCAATAATAACAGGAACCTGTAAAGTAACTTAGATTCTAATTCCTTTTTAAATGTGTTATCTTAAAAAAATTTTGTTCTTGTTATGTTTAGTTTTCGAACTATTCCCCTTTATGATGCCAATTTCTATCTCTCTGTTTCTGGAGGATTCCAATATTATTAGTTTGTTAGTGACAGCGTTATATATGTATTTTTTAATCCCCAATCCCCAAAGAATTCGGTATATTTGCATTATTTGTTGTATCTTTCTTTCATTGTGTTTGTTTTCGTAACTTTTACATGTCCATATTGTCGTATCTGTATTTTATCGACATCGTAATTTGAGTGCATAATTTGCACTTAAGAAATTTTTTTTTCATTCCGGGGTCGCGATCCGCTTGTTCACACACACATTTAATCACTCATACTAATATCATTGCATAAATTCATACATTATATAGAAATTATTTGCTGGCCAGCGTCGTTTTGATAGTCTGTTCGCTTGTGTCTTATCCTCTTTCTTGTCCATCCGTTCTTCGTAATTAGTGTCACTTTTATTTATTTATTTATGTTCGAAGTATTCTTTTAGTGTCTTTCCAGTGTTAGTTTTATGTTAATTAATGATAAGCCATCTTATTTCACCATAGAAATTCACCTTATTTATAACATTATTTCCGTATTCCATGCCATTATGTTTACCTCTCTTGTGTAATGTACTCTCTTTTTTTTCTAAACGCATTGTAACTTTTCCCCAGTTCATTTTAATTTGTAGCATTATAGCTTCCTCCCAAAAACACATTTTGCTCACATCTATAATCTTCCTCTTGAATTTACCTTTTTTCTGACCAGCACGGTATTGCTGTGTATGACATGATTCCCATGTTTTAATAGATTTGAATTTTCTTGATTGGTTGACTCAACTAGGATCATTAGAATCCCATATTTTCCCATAGTTTATTTCCCCTTTGTATTACTCTAACTATATGTTTGAGTTTCTTTAAGTATACCCTCTCTTTTTTTTTCTTCTTCATATGTTTTCCCACATTATATATCTTCTTTGACAATGTAACCTATTGCTTTATTTTCCCTCTGATGTATCTTTGTCATCTTCTCGATCTTGCTTGCTAATAACCATAAATTTCGCCTTATTTTTCTCTTTACGTATGATGCCTACTTGTTTTCATCATGTTCGTTTCATCGCAGAAGTATAATTTTATTTATTAGTGACTATCGTACTTTTTTATCCAATAACATCGTAAAACATTTGTATGTTATCCTCTTAACAGTTTTAATATCCTTTTGCTCGCATTCCTTTTTCTTCTCGTGTTCGAATTGATTCATTTCGACTTTCATCTTACATATTTCGCTAATATTTTTCCCTTCGTGGTATATTTTTCATGTTTTTATCTTATCCAGTGTTTTCCTTAGACTGTTTTAAGTTTTTCTTTGAATTCTTATGTCAACGTATCATTGTATGATGTTTGCTGTTAATTTCTGTTATAACTGTATCCTATTTTTCTTTATTTCAATTACTCTCAAGATTTCAGTTTATTACTTTTTATTACTTTTCTAATGTCTCTTTAAACCTCTTTTTTTTATTATATTGGTATTCGGTGCTAGCGTTCGGTTCCTCAATCCGTATACTTTTTCAAACGGTTATTGTGAAGCTTTTCTAGTCTATTCCCATTTTTTATAGTTGTTGTTTGCTTGTGAGGTATGAATTTTCCGTACAAATTTACTGTTCCTAAGAATGACCGAACACCTTTGACTGTTTTTGGTGCCGCCATCTCTTTTATTGTTTTCATATTGTCCTCCATATGACGAATTCCTTCTTTGTTAATTACATGTCCTAAATACTTAATTTCATTTTTCAAAATTTTATCATTTACCTGGCTCGACTTTTAGATTATTTCGGCGGAGAGCCTGTAAAACTTTGCGTAAGTTTTCATTGTGTTCTTCGATGGTAACACCGAAAACAAGTATATCATCGAGATAGACGATTACTTTAACCCCTTTTATCTCATAAAGTACCGTATTCATTCATCTTTGGAACGTCGAAGGGCTGTTACGCAGGCCCATAGGCATTCTTGTGAATTCAAAGTGGCCTTTTGGAGTTGAAAACGCTGTCTTGGCTGCATCTTTTGAGTTAATTGGCACTTGGTGAACCCTGATTTCAAATCCAAGGTAGAAAAATATTTACTGTTTCCAAAATTATCTAGAATCTCGTCAATTAGTGGAATTGGGTGTACAAATGGCTTTGTATCTAAATTTAAAGCCCTGAAGTCAACGTCCTTCTTGAGGACACATAGGACTGGTGCATCCCACGGACTTTTGCTGGGCCTTATGATACCTTGTTTACGCATTTCTTCAATTTCTTCATTAAAATGCTTCTTCGTAGCTTCTGGAAATCTGTATTGGCGTTTATTGATCGGCACATTTGAAGTGGTTTCAATTTCGTTCACTGCCGCATCGGTGATAGTTAATTTGTCCCCCTTTAGATAGAATACATCGCTATAAGATGCCATAATTTTCTCTATATCCCCAAAATTTACTCTTTTTTAATGATTTACATTTAGTGATTTTATTACTTTATCCGTTCGTTCTCGACCAGTTATTTGACCGTATCGTTTATTTTCCGTAAGAATTACGTCTTGATTTTTATGTAAATCAAGGAAACATTTGTCTTCCTCGTCACACTCTCCGCCAATAAAATCTATTTCTAATATATATATATATATATATATATATATATATATATATATATATATATATATATATATATATATATATATATATATATATATATATATATATATATATATATATATATATATATATATATATATATATATATATATATATATATATATATATATATATATATATATATATATATATATATATATATATATATATATATATATATATATGTATATATCATAGTTGTTCTGGTACGGTGCATTAATGTCATTATTTTTATTCCCTTTTTGGTTCATTTCATATTTCTTATGCTTTGCTAAACTGCCCTCCAAGACTTCAGCATTAACGATAATTACTTCATTTTTGCCACTTTTTGCATCAGTTTTAATATATTTGGCGGTTGTCCTATTCCTGGAGATTTTTGTATTTCAAAATTATTGTTTGCTTTAGTTGCACGTTTTGAAGACATCATTATCTTTATAGTTTATTTTCTCTGATCCTATTTCGGAAACCTAATAAAAGGAAACCGGGGACTAGTAGTCCCAAAGTAGTTTTATATTCACTAGCTAGCAATATTTGCAATCTAGGTGAATTTAGCAGTAAGCTTTATGAAAATGTACACCCCGTTTCGCCATTGCTTCTGAATAAATACTTATGAAATTAAAAATTTGTACTATACGGTACCGGAACCGGAAGTTCGATCAGGATAAACTTTTTGGAGATTTTTAAAGAATTTTAAGACCTTTTATTTGCCTCCTAGTTTGTGAAAATCGATTAAGATATTTCCGAGAAAATTTAGTGCGCATTTTTCTATAAATATACACATATTTCCTACCGGAACCAGAGGTCTTGTCGAAATGAAATTCAAGAAAATTGTATGAGCCCATAAGGCCTTTCATTTGAAGCTAAGTTTGTTTGGTTCAGTCATCTCTGAGCAACGGGTGTGACTATTTTTTCTTTGTGTTGGTTCTTATCACCCTGTAATT
The DNA here is from genome assembly GCF_030247185.1 of Malaya genurostris. Lineage (NCBI taxonomy): Eukaryota > Metazoa > Arthropoda > Insecta > Diptera > Culicidae > Malaya > Malaya genurostris. The sequence continues at coordinate 185,660,116 of NC_080571.1, forward strand.
CCGGAGCCGGATCTAAATGAAACTCAGGAACTTTGTATGGGACTTTAATACCTTTCATTTGAATCTAAGTATATGAAAATCGGTTCAGCCATCTCTGAGAAAATAATTTTTCATTATTTGTTGCATACACACATACACACACAGACAGACATTTTTTATCTCGACGAACTGAGTCAAATGGTATATGACACTCGGCCCTTCGTGCCTCAATTGTAAAGCCGCTTATCACAGCGATTGCATAGCCTTTCTATATGAGAAAGGCAAACAAACATTTAATGATCAACAAATGCTTCCGAGCAGAAATATTTGTCAACCAGAGAAACAGTCCACTTATTACTGACGAAGAAAGGGAATTGGCGTTGATAAGCCGAGTATTTTTCAATATGCCATAGCGATTGTTTCGAAGAAAATACCATTCTAATCCACCTGGTAATATAATGCTGCCTTTCTTTTATTACTTATATTTTCAAAAATATCACTAGAAGATACTCTCAAGATTTTTTTTCAAACTTGAATAAAATCAAAACTTAATTTGTGTGTAAACTATCATAACCTTTTTACTTTCTAAACAGTTACGTCAAATTAATCTAGATTTAAATGTGGCAACACTGCACGCTATACAAAATTGAACAAAGCTCGCTGTGTTCTAGGCAGTGCTGTTTTCTTCTTCCGTACCAGCACGTACCGATGCGTATCGGTTTTGCATCATTTTGTATCACAGTTTAAAAGTTTTGATTCTCATCGCTCTAGTATTTCGGAACCAAGAGTCAGTTCTGGATGAAATTGCACAGCATCTTTCAGGACACTGAAAGCTTCAAGTTGTATCACGATTTGTGAAAATTGCTTTAACCGTTGCTGAGAAATCGAATTGATTTCCATTTTTAGAACTTTTCCTCAGTATTGCCGGTGCGTTCGGAAGTGGAAACCGAGAACTAGTAGTCCGAGTGTAGATTTATATATTCACTTACTAACAAGGTATTCAACTAGATGAATTTACCAGTAAGTTTTACAAAAATTGCACCTCGTGTCGCCATAACTTAAAAAAAAATACTCATGAAATTGAAAATGTTTCACTTATCGCGCTGTAATACCGAAACCAAAACGTCGGATCTAAAAAAACTTTTCGGGGACTTTTTAAATAATTTCAAGATCTTTAATTTGCATCTAAGTTTGTAAAAATCGATTGAGAAATTTCCGAGAAAACTTTTTACGGTTTCTCCTCTTCAGTGATGGTATAAAATTTTTAATACACTTTACCCTACATTTCCGGACCTGGAAGTCGGATCCGGATGAAATTCAGGAATCACGGATCACAGGACCTTTCTTTTGAAGGTTGTGAAAATCGGTCGCGCCATCTATGAGAAAAGTTAGAACACATATTTTCATTTTTTGCACATTTTACCCCTTAACTCCGGAACCGGAAGTCGGATCCATCCAAAGAATATTCGGAAATTTTGTATGGGACCACAAGACTTTTCATTTCAATCTAAGTTTGTGAAAATCGGTTCAGCCATCTCCGAGAAAAGTTAGTGCAAAAAAACGTTACATACACACATACACACAGACATTTTGCGTACTCGACGATCTGAGTCGAATGGTATATGACACTTGGCCCTCCGAGCCTCGGAACAAAAGTCGGTTTTCACAGTGATTGCATAGCTATCTATATAAGAAAGGCAAAAATATAGAGCAAGAAATTAGCGACACAGAAAGTGACATGTTGTAATGATTAACTACGTAAAATTGATTACCGAATTCATTGATTATGTTTTGGAAAGTATTGGGAAAAGTTACTCATTTAAATGCTATCTAAATCTTTTTAGTGGATACTTCAGTAATAGTGGTCTCTGGGAATGTCGATTTTAAAAAAAAATATATTTTTAGATGACACTAAATCTCGACGTTTCATGCAATTCTAAAACGTTTGACATAAAAAAATTCGATTTCGGAAATTTCATGTACTCCCCTATGGTGATTTTTCAAGATCGAAAATTTTCAAACCTTAACCGTCGGTCAGCACCTCTTACCCATATCTGATTCAGCTCATATTTTGTATAGAAACTTTTTTCAAAGTGCTCAAACTTTTGAGTACCACCGTCTTACGATATTAGGGGGGATCCCAAAATATTCGCACCCTCATATATATTAGAGCGGAAAAAAACAACGTTTTTTGTCGGTCACGTCACTTCTACCATCATACCTCAAGAACCAGATGTCGCAGTCATTTAATCTTCGAACTTTATCAAATGCTCAATATTAGCTTTAAAACGAGTTTGTTGAAATCGGATTAGCCATCTCTGTGAAAATTGAGCGCGTAAAATACAACGCGTTTTGTCGGTTACGTCACTTCTACGATCATATCTCCGGAACCAAAAGTCACAGCCATTTGATCTTTGAACTTGTTCAATGGCCCGACAGTAGCTTTCAAAACGAGCATAAGTTTGTTAAAATCGGTTCAGCCATCTCTGAGAAAATCGAGCGCGGTTAAAAAGCTTCGAAATGTGCACACACACACAAACACACACACACACACACATATATTTTCCGATTTCGTCAAACTGAATCTAATGGTATATAACACTATGGGTCTCCGATGCTCCGTTCGAAAGTCGGATTTTCCAGCAATTCTAATACCTTTTCTATAGATAAAGGCAAAAATTAAGGTGCCACTTTCAAAAGAAGCGTTATATAATCATGAAAAACTTCTTCGAAGACACGTTAGTTCTTAAAAATCAGTGAAAATCAGTACAGACTTTTGACCGTCTTTTTCCAATTTTGAACCACTGTGCGACAGTACAGTGAAAATGGTTCTTGAAACTGATTCGGCAGGGGCACAAAAAAGAAGCAGCGAGGAAGGTGCTTCGATTAAGTGGAGGGCGCTCTACGAAGTATCCGTGCCTTGAGTGGCTGGCGTCGAGCAGCCATGGGCCGAGTTTTATGGAGACGTATGTTTGATACAACAAAGGTCACCCCAGCACTATATCTGTTAGACAACGACGACGTCGTTTTTTCCTGAATGTATTGGATCCAATGATAAAATACTTGGCAGTAGTTGTCCAGCAAGGCCCATTCAAAGCACTTTTCAATGCTTTTCAGACAATTCAAAGCACTTTTCAGTGCTAAAGATTATCATACAGAACTAGTTGAATTTTGTCGCTTTCCTACCATTTTCTGAGCAACTGTTGCCGAAACAAGACACACACGAGAACCATCTCAGATCTAAATTATTATTACTATTATTATTATTATTATTATTATTATTATTATTATTATTATTATTATTATTATTATTATTATTATTATTATTATTATTATTATTATTATTATTATTATTATTATTATTATTATTATTATTATTATTATTATTATTATTATTATTATTATTATTATTATTATTATTATTATTATTATTATTATTATTATTATTATTATTATTATTATTATTATTATTATTATTATTATTATTATTATTATTATTATTATTATTATTATTATTATTATTATTATTATTATTATTATTATTATTATTATTATTATTATTATTATTATTATTATTATTATTATTATTATTATTATTATTATTATTATTATTATTATTATTATTATTATTATTATTATTATTATTATTATTATTATTATTATTATTATTATTATTATTATTATTATTATTATTATTATTATTATTATTATTATTATTATTATTATTATTATTATTATTATTATTATTATTATTATTATTATTATTATTATTATTATTATTATTATTATTATTATTATTATTATTATTATTATTATTATTATTATTATTATTATTATTATTATTATTATTATTATTATTATTATTATTATTATTATTATTATTATTATTATTATTATTATTATTATTATTATTATTATTATTATTATTATTATTATTATTATTATTATTATTATTATTATTATTATTATTATTATTATTATTATTATTATTATTATTATTATTATTATTATTATTATTATTATTATTATTATTATTATTATTATTATTATTATTATTATTATTATTATTATTATTATTATTATTATTATTATTATTATTATTATTATTATTATTATTATTATTATTATTATTATTATTATTATTATTATTATTATTATTATTATTATTATTATTATTATTATTATTATTATTATTATTATTATTATTATTATTATTATTATTATTATTATTATTATTATTATTATTATTATTATTATTATTATTATTATTATTATTATTATTATTATTATTATTATTATTATTATTATTATTATTATTATTATTATTATTATTATTATTATTATTATTATTATTATTATTATTATTATTATTATTATTATTATTATTATTATTATTATTATTATTATTATTATTATTATTATTATTATTATTATTATTATTATTATTATTATTATTATTATTATTATTATTATTATTATTATTATTATTATTATTATTATTATTATTATTATTATTATTATTATTATTATTATTATTATTATTATTATTATTATTATTATTATTATTATTATTATTATTATTATTATTATTATTATTATTATTATTATTATTATTATTATTATTATTATTATTATTATTATTATTATTATTATTATTATTATTATTATTATTATTATTATTATTATTATTATTATTATTATTATTATTATTATTATTATTATTATTATTATTATTATTATTATTATTATTATTATTATTATTATTATTATTATTATTATTATTATTATTATTATTATTATTATTATTATTATTATTATTATTATTATTATTATTATTATTATTATTATTATTATTATTATTATTATTATTATTATTATTATTATTATTATTATTATTATTATTATTATTATTATTATTATTATTATTATTATTATTATTATTATTATTATTATTATTATTATTATTATTATTATTATTATTATTATTATTATTATTATTATTATTATTATTATTATTATTATTATTATTATTATTATTATTATTATTATTATTATTATTATTATTATTATTATTATTATTATTATTATTATTATTATTATTATTATTATTATTATTATTATTATTATTATTATTATTATTATTATTATTATTATTATTATTATTATTATTATTATTATTATTATTATTATTATTATTATTATTATTATTATTATTATTATTATTATTATTATTATTATTATTATTATTATTATTATTATTATTATTATTATTATTATTATTATTATTATTATTATTATTATTATTATTATTATTATTATTATTATTATTATTATTATTATTATTATTATTATTATTATTATTATTATTATTATTATTATTATTATTATTATTATTATTATTATTATTATTATTATTATTATTATTATTATTATTATTATTATTATTATTATTATTATTATTATTATTATTATTATTATTATTAGTATTATTATTATTATTATTATTATTATTATTAGTATTATTATTATTATTATTATTATTATTATTATTATTATTATTATTATTATTATTACTACTATCATTCTTATTATTAAAATGACTATTGTATACCGAAGATCGTCGATACATTGCAGACCAAGCCATTGCAATTGTCTCGTACTGAAATTTCGAGAAGAATCAGATATCTTCGAACTTCATAGCTTCAATAAAAATAAACTACAAATTGGTCGTACCGTGTTAATTGCGCAAATCGTGCAAAAAAACCACGCCTGAGGTTACGAGAAGGTCTAGTCATACTTGATAAAACACATTAGATACCAAATTATTATTAGAACACTTAGGGACAAGCAAATTAATCTAAATGTTTAATGAATTCAGTTTTCAAAAGAACGATAATACGTACAATTTAGAACGTTCGACTAAAGAAGTGCTGATAATACCACCCATAAACATTTTCACTGCAAATAAAGCTTGAGAATAAGTTCTTTTCAATTCCGAAGTTTTGATGTGTAATTAACACTATCGTCTTAATAGTCATTTTCAACTAAACTGAGTGGGAAGACATGGGCATTGGATGAAGATCTATGCACGCAGTGACATAGTTAAAAGGGAAGAATTCATAGAGTTGAATATGGATCAAGTTAGAAAATGTATTACTATGTGTCACGCTGAAGTATACCATGGGTATAAAATACTGTACTGCTCGATACGATGAAGAGTTGAAAAGATTTGTAAATCCGACTATTTTTTCAACGCTACGAAATTCTCGATGATATCAATGACGATTCTGACATCATACACCACAACTGAGCTAAAGAGATGCTGTCATGTAATTTTGGACAGGAATAAAGAACTGAAGTCTGGTTATTTCTGCAATAGATCTGTATGCGCATGTAAAAATCTGTATAATACAAATAAGTCTGTATAAAAGGCATCTGACTCGATCAGAAAGGAGGTTATGCCTAAATGACCAGATTCTATTTTGACATGATCTCTTTGATTTGCTGTAAATTGCTCGCTTCTCTTAGACTATGCTGTCCGATTCAGCTTTTCGTGTTCTTTGACAGCGATCCATTGGTATAACGGGAAAATTTGATGTCAGTTATTAATTTGGTCTTGATTTAATGTTTTAGTTTCATTTTAAATTTGTTTGATCTCGGTATAAGTCTAATGGAATCTACGAATTTCAAAATAATTTTCGATGCTGGCTCATTCATTTTGTAAATTGGTGCAAGTGCTATGACAATATTACAGCGCAAAATCTGGCACTGAAAACTATACTCCCATTGCAAATACTTACATTTGTAATAGATACTGTTGAGTCCAATCGATAACCTCTCCAGGCATTTCGTCAGTTGTGATATTATTCCCAGGCACCCGAATTGGAAGTGGATCATTAGGATTAACGTATGTTTGAAATAATCCAAGAACCTTCGGAATGTTATTAAGTTACCAGCACTACTCATTGTTTATTTGAATGTTATCGATCCCTACGACGTTAGTACGAATCCTAAGACTGGTTATTTATTTTATGGAACGACAGTACATGATCTCGTGAATTGTTGAGAGAATGATTTTAGTTAATTTTCAAACCATAAATTAGCTCTCATAAACGTTCTCCCACAGATAACCTGTTCCTTTTTTATGTTTCTCTCAAAAAACAATTGACAGTGCTTTTTAAATTCTCATCAGAAATCGTGTAATTTGTGAAAACCGCACAAATAAAAATCGTGTTAATTCCGGAATACGTGTAAAAAGACCCGTGTATAAAAACCGTGTAAAAAGAAACCACACACACACGATATTGCGCCAACAAAACTATGAAGATTGTACTTAGAGAACTGCCCGACATGATGGAAGCCGAACTAAAGCAGGAACTATCAGAGGTGTTGGTGTTTAAAATGAAACGACACAACACGGACAATCTAAAGTATCGAGATCAACTGTACTTGATTCATCTGAAGAAGGGCTCCATCACCATGAGTCAACTGAAAACGATCAAATCGTTGTTTCATATAATCATCGAATGGCAAAAATATAAACCAGTAAACCGGGATGTCACACAGTGCACGAACTATTTGAACTACGGCCATGGAGCGAGGAATTGACACATGAAAAGTCGATGCGGGAAATCTGCCGATTCACACAATACCAACAATTGCCTACTGGATGACATCGCAGCAAAATGTGTGAACTGTGATGGCGTCCATTCATCTACTAGCAAATAGTGTCCCAAACGTACTGAGTTCACAAAAATTCGACAACAGGCGTCCCGTGAACAATCAACGCGCAAGAATGTTCCACAGAAGGATGAAATTAATTTCCCACGGCTCCCACCGAAGAGGGATATTCCAAATTTGCCGCCACTTCTTAAAAGCAATCCAAAAGATTCAGCCCCTGGATCACAAAAAGATTCTTCCTTCAAAATCCCTCCTGGATGGGGCAGTAATCAACCACAAGCAAAGAATGACTCTGGTGACTTATTCTCTGCTGAACAACTGATCGTCATTTTTTAAAACAATGACAACAAAACTAGGAAACTGCAGAACACGGTTAGATCAAATCAACGCCTTAGGCAAATTCATCATCGAATATGCAATATAATGAGCTGCTTGTAGTAAATTGGAATGCTTGCTCACTCAGGAGCAAAACTGCTGAATTGTCCGACTTTCCTCAAGAGAAGAATGCCGATATTGCTACTTGAACTGAAACTCATCTTAAACCTGAAATTTCTATTTTTATTTCCTATTGCAGAATTCACAGACTCGACAGGACAACTACCAGAGGAGGGGATTGCCATTAAACGATCCATTCAGCACAGGCTTCTCCCTGCATTTAAATTCCAACTTATGGAAGGCATTGGTCAGTCGGTGTTGAACAGTCGTTCGCACCGCACGCGTATAGCTCTTGGTCTAGGAAATTTTTTTCTGACTACCTAGAGTTTCAGTGATTCAAGGCTTCAGTCTTTTTCAAGGCTACCTGAATCACTAACATCCTTCTTAAAGACTAACAATTAGTCAGACTTTCTCAAGGATATACAAAGAGTAATATTCTAATATAATCAGTCTTTTTCAAGACTAGGAAATTAATCAGTTTTTTTAAGGCTAGATATTCAAAGAACTATTCTTCGAACTAATCAGTCTTTATTAAGACTACCACAAAATCAGTCTTTATCAAGACTTTTCCAAACTAGGAATCCAATCGAAGACTAATTCAGCCTAGTTAATTTAATTTCATTCTTATTAAAAATTATTGCATCCAACCGGAAAGGCAACAAGCCTAAGGCTAAGAATAATTCAATGCGGAATAAATCACAATCCGTTATTCAACATTTTTCTAATAACATTCACGATCTTATAGAATCTGAATGTAAAAATAAAAGACAAGGGACGGATTTCCCTTCCGTTGATTCTATGCCGTCTAGCAATATTTACGAGATTCTTCCTGAATCTGATTGTAGTGACATAGAAGAAAATTCTACAAAAAATCCCAAAATGGACGCTTGTCGTTCTGGGAAGAATCAACAATCTATGCCACTGGTGACGGTGATGATTTCCGACTTCAAAGCATTCCGTACTGAGCTTTCTACTTTTTTTTCCGGAAGTAAAAGTCTCATTTCAAATCGGACGAAGAGGAGTATGTCGAGTCTTGGTTGATGGATTGAAAGATTATGAACGTCTTATCCGATATTTGTCCGAGAAACTTCATACATTTTATTCATATGATATAAAATTAGACAGACCCTTCAAGGCTGTCTTGAAAGGCTTATCAATTGATCAAAATACTGATGAAAATAAGAATGAGTTAAATGAATTGCTTAGTTTTGCCCCTTCCCAAGTAATAAAAAAGCGAATGGTACTTCTAAATCACGCTCTGGAATTTCCCATGAACTTTACCTAATACACTTCAATGAAAGTGATGTAAATAATTTGAAAACTTTAGAAAAAGTACGTTTCATTTCCCACATTAAAATTCATTGGGAACATTATAAACGGCATAATCGTATTGCAAACTTAACGCAATGTCGACGTTGCCAAGGCTTCGGCCATGGATTGTCATATGCACATACGGTGTTTGAATTGTGATAAATCGCATTCGAAAAACGTTTGTCCAATGAATGAAACCACTGATAAATTTCCATGTTCAAATTGCGATGGAAATCATAAATCCAATTATTTGAAATGTCAGGGAAAAAAATTTGAAACGATCGTTCGCTTAGACAACAAGTCAAATCAACGACCTTAAATTTACAAAACATACCTGAAAATCAAAAAACCGTTACAAATACCACGCTTAATTCTTCTAAGCCACTTATTTCTTCGAATTTAAAACAAAAAAAACAGGTACGCCTTCCAATTCGTCTTCTAACGAAAACAATTTATTGACAGGTAGATCGACCTCGTCATCATCTTCTTTTAGAGACAGTTACGCTTTGCAACAGGTTGACACTACCTCTTGATTCGTCTAATGTAAATAATCAAAACACAGGAACGCCTTCCAGTTAATCTTCTAACGAATACAATTTATTAGTTGGTAGATCGGCCAAATCATCTTCTTCTAATGACTAGTGTGACAGGTAGAAATCTAGCTACCAATATTCCTTCAATGCCATTCCACAGTGATTTGAAACGGGAAATTAGCGTGACAAAAATATTTTCACTATTAAATATTAGTTTTTTGTAGTTGGTGTCTTCACAAAAGTTGTTTGTTATCAAATGGCGCTCCTTTTGATATAAAATATTACTAGGGTGGTCCTTATTTAAATTGAAATATGAAATCTAACTTTCTTAATTGAGCTCAAAAATGATTTTATTGTGCAGTAAAGTTGTAGGAAATTTTATTTTGAGCAACTTTGATTAAAAAAGAACCTCTCTAGCTTTTCATTTGACCGAGCTACATCAATTGTCCCGGGTAAGAGTAGGGTGGCTCCCGAAAAATCGATTTTTTTGTTCTAACTTTTTTGTGAAACGTTCTATGGAAAAGTTGTCTTCAGAGGAGTTGTTGAAATAAATATTGCGCATAATTTTGCTGAGTAAAGCTTTTTCATATGAGCTACCAGTAAAAAGTTATGATTGTTTTTTCATCAAAAACTAGTCAACCTTCACATATCAAAATTCATTAGATGCCAGATCGATAAAAATGTATCCTATGCAGCTACTGAAAGTTCATAATATAAGTAAACATTCAAAAGAAAATTGGGAGGGTGTTTGTCTTTTAACTCATTTAAATTAGTCTTAGAAATACCTTGAAAAAACTCAAAAACATTGCATAACTCTTAAACGCCTTAACGTATCAACATACTTCCTTCAGCAAAATGATAGTATCAAGTTAGCCCTACAAGTGTTCCATACATTGTCCATTCGAGAAATGAGACACACAAAAACTACAGCCGGAAATAGATTTTTTGCTCAACAATTGTAATTAATTTATTACCAAAATAACTGCTTCAATTGATTTTGATTCCGTTATCGTAATGATCGTATCGCTAACATTCAAAATAAAACATAAGACAACAGTTGATTACGGTTTGGTATATATTGAATAAATTAAGCAATGAATTATTCTAATTATTATCTAAAACTAAACATTTTGCTTGTTCGGGTAAGTCTTCTGAACTTCTCTTATTTTGTTTGTTCGACAATGCCAAGATAGGGTCTGAAGATAACAGCAGCCTTTTAAAAACATGTTCGCGATTCTGCTGAATTTTTTAGCATGGTTAGCATATCTGAAGTTCCGGATACTTTTATTTCGAGTCTCCTGAGCTTCTTCACTAAGCATACCAATAGGTAAAATTGCGTGTCTAATTATCGTGGCTCCATGTATCAACAATTTATGAGCAGTTGGTGATAGTGGATACCAGCCATACAACGCTCGTATTTTCTCAGTGTAACTTTGGAATTCGTCGACGTTTATCTTATTATTGATTACACTGAGAATAACGTGAAATCCTTCCAACAATGATTCATCAAGGCCTGTTATATCTGCTGTTTCTTTCCACTTCTTGAAAAATTTCCGGGCCGTGTTTCCGTCGTTGGAATTACCTCCTGATGGCAATGGCTCACCGATACGTAGGCCCAAATGTTCTCTAAACGCAGTTTTTATATTTGTATCCCTTCCCTTCACGGTCTTGTTCAGTTTGCTAACACGCCAGGTGGGGGTTTTCATACGCAATTCTTGAATGATATACTGTAAAATGTCCTTATTAACTCTGACAGCAATCATTAAATCCGTTAGCTTTTTGTAAGACAAAGCACTTCCTGAAACCCAAGTAAATCATTAGTTTGTTAAAATGAGTAGATTGTATTTATTCGAACCAAAACTCATTGTGCGTGGTTTTCCGGTTGTCACAGGCTATTCGGTACACAAGTGGATGAGAAAAAAGGCGTCTCGGTACGATTTGGATAAAAATATTTGCGTTTCACTAACTTGCATCAGCTTGTTTGAGCTTTGGTTGTCAAGATAATGAAAATTTCTGTTGATATATTTATCATGGTCTCTACTTCGGAATAACCATATTACACAGTGTCTCTGTTGCTTAAGCTCAACTGAATCAGTTATTTTGGTAATACATTAATTAAAATTGTTCAGCAAAAATCTATTTTCGTCTGTAGTTTTTGTGTGTCTCATTTCTCGAATGGACAATGTATGGAACACTTGTAGGGCTAACTTGATACTATTATTTTGCTGAGGGAAGTATGTTGATACGTTAAGGCGTTTAATAGTTATGCAATGTTTTTGAGTTTTTTCAAGGTATTTTTAAGACTAATTTAAATGAGTTAAAAGAAAAACACCCTCCCAATTTTCTCTTGAATGTTTACTTATATTATGAACTTTCAGTAGCTGCATAGGATACATTTTTATCGATCTGGCATCTAATGAATTTTGATATTTGAAGGTTGACTAGTTTTTGATGAAAAAACAATCATAACTTTTTACTGGTAGCTCATATGAAAAAGCTTTACTCAGCAAAATTATGCGCAATATTTATTTCAACAACTCCTCTGAAGACAACTTTTCCATAGAACATTTCACAAAAAAGTTAGAACAAAAAAATCGATTTTTCGGGAGCCACCCTACTCTTACCCGGGACAATTGATGTAGCTCGGTCAAACGAAAAGCTAGAGAGGTTCTTTTTTCAGCAAAGTTACTCAAAATAAAATTTCCTACAACTTTACTGTACAATAAAATCATTTTTGAGCTCAATTGAGAAAGTTAGATTTCAGATTTCAATCTAAATAAGGACCACCCTAGTAATATTTCATATCAAAAGGAGCGCCATTTGATAACAAACAACTTTTGTGAAGACATCAACTACAAAAAACTAATATTTAATAGTGAAAATATTTTTGTCACGCCAATTTCCCGTTTCAAACCATAGTGCATTCGCTTCTTTAAACGAAGTCGATTTTTTGAAGCATTTCAAATCGGATGGTAATTTGCAAAGAATATTATAATGCATTTAAAATTTAACAGTAATGTTAAACAATGATTTGAATATTTTAAGTGTTCCATACATGCACCGGCAAACAATTAAATTTCTTCAAATGCGATTTGCAAAAACTCACCAAATATCGACCGAAAACGAAATGCTCGTAAACGAAATGCTTGGGACTTAAATGCTAAGCATGTCCAGTGGAATTGTAGGCAAAATAACAGTAATGGTAAAATACTTCATAATCCATTCTCAGCTGGTTACTTCACAGTTCTTCATCCCAGTAATTCGACTTGCTTCTCTTCCGTGAAAAATCCCTCTATAAGTGATCTGGTTCCAACAGATCAAAGTCACATTTGTAGTGAACCGATTACACATGCTGACACTTGAATTAGGTTTGCCGTAGAATCTCAAAAAATAGGTAAAAGATAGAAATTTTTAAAATTTTCGAGTTAAATTGCATTGCACAGTGGTCCGGATCCACAATTTAGGGGGACAAAAACATTTGTGGCTTAACCTTATACTTTAGAGCTATGATGTCTTCAAAACAATTGATCAGTGAAGATAAGCCATATGTCGATGTACATGGTATTAGGGTGGCTCTTATTATAACGGTGATCCAAAACTTATTTTCCGGATGTATTGAGATAAAGGACTGCACTCTTCGGCAAAATTGTAGATAAACTTATATCGAGCTGCTTTGCTGAGGCCACCATAGCAGTATCTGCAACGGTTTTAGTGTTACAGTTATTTGTAAAGAACAACTTAGGGTGTTCCTCACAAAATCAGATTTTTTGCTCTAGCATTTATATTTTTCACTTTTCGTATCAGGGGCTGTCCATAAAAGACGTCACACCGCAAGGGGGAGGGGTTTGTTTCACAAAACGTGACCTTTTGTGACAGGGGGGAGGGTTGTTGAAATGTGACGTCCAATATTTTCAATGAGCGCAATTTTGAAATACCTAATTATATTACTGGTTTGACCTATTTCCTGAAAAAATCTACACAATAAACGTTTACATTTTATAAAAACGTGGATTTGTTGATGTAAAAGCTTCTTCTTGTAAATTCGGAAATGAATGATGCAGGAAATCATTTCTGTTGTGATCAGAAAAAGTTCACGGAGAGGCGAGTAAATTAGCGAAATTAATAAATTTTGCCTTATATGAGTAAAAAAAAGGTGCCTTCACACGGTTTAACTTAAGTTAAGGTGCTCAATCAGGAATCAGAACAAATTGGCTCAAATGGCACGTTCCCCTTGATATTTGGAGATTTGTGCCTTGCCATCAATTTGTTTTTAGCATCATTTTCCCGATATATAAGAGGGAAGGATTGAAAGGAAATGGTAAGGGTTGGACTAGGAGGATGGGAAAAATTGACGACACAAAAACACATAAAAGCAGAAGTAAATTCTGCACCCCTAAGGGATGCTGAACAATCTGCTGAGGATCACATTTAGTGGAAGCAGAAGGAAATTCTGAACCTCTACGAGGTCCCGAACAGTCTGCTGTTAATAAAACCTCCAACCCCCGAGAGGATTTAGAGATCTTACAAAAGCGACACCATTCTGCACTCTCGGAAGAATGCAGAACGACTCGCAGTATGTACGAGCAGAAGTAAATTCGGTACCCCCAAAGGATGCCAAACAATCTGCTAAACCCTATTTAAGGTGAATACAGAAGGGATTCATTCACTCCAGGAAGAACGATGAACCCTTCTGACTATAGCTCCTTACCACATTGGGTGAGAAACGAGAGAATATCCTTTTGCGGGACAGTTACATATCAGATGATATGAAGTACCATAATCGCATTTACACAAATCACACGAATAATACTCAGCACGTTGAATAGTAGCCATGTGATAATTGAGTTTGCAATGTCCAGTCAGAGCTCTGACCAGAATACTTCAATGATACTTGGAGAAATGCAGTAGACACTTTGACATTTTCAGATTTAAATCTGGTAGAAATGCTTTTGTCTGAGCGCAAGTTTGCAAGCTGCGCCAGTAGCTGGCATGTTTGGATGCAGCCCAAGAACGTATCTTGTGCTTTATCCAACTAGTTGAAAGTGGTAAAGCTAGTTCAGGACCAACGAAATCATTCGTTGCACCAGCTCTAGCCAACTCATCAGCCCATTCATTTCCAGTAATACCAGAATGGCCGGGTACCCATAAGAAGGAAACAGCATTTGAAATGCTGAGGTCTTCAATTTGAGTTCGACATGCGATCACTAGATTCGACCGTGAGTCATTCGAACTGAGTGCTTTTAAGGCTGCCTGACTGTCGGAACAAAAATAAATACGTTTACCACAGATCCTCTGCTGAAGTGCCGATTGTACTCCACACAGAATTGCGTAGATTTCTGATTGCAACACAGTACAGTATCTACCAAGTGAATGAGACTGCTCCAGCCTCATTTCACGACAGTAGACACCAGCACCAGCACGACCATTCAACAGAGAACCGTCCGTAAAACAAACTATGTGTTCATCAAGTTGTCGTTCCAGACAACCAGACAACCATTCCTAACGAAGAGGATAGCTCACATTGAATGTTTTAAAAGGAAAACTGCATGTGAGAGTTAGGTCACTAGGAGCGAGTAAATACTCATCCCACGTAACCATTTGAGACCACAAGCGAGTGTGGCTGGTAGCATAATCTAATGGGTTACTGTTCCAAAGCCCTGTAACCCTAAGACGGTATGCACAAGATAATGCTTCTTGTTTTAGGAACACATGTAGTGGTTTAATACACAGTAGCGCCTCTAGAGCAGCATTAGGAGTTGTCGTGAATGCTCCTGTCATCGCCATTAGGACCATCCTTTGGAGATGACTTAGCTTTGACTGAACTGTCGCGACTTCTCCTTTCTGCCACCATACAAGACATCCATATGCTAAAATTGGTCTAACAATAGTTGTGAAGATCCAATGAATATATTTGGGTTTGAGTCCCCATGATTTTCCAAAAGCTCGTCTGCATTGGCCGAAAGCCATGCAAGCTCCTTCAATCCTGAAGTCAATGTGAGCAGACCAATTCAGTTTTGAGTCAAGAATAACCCCGACGTATTTAACTTGATCGACCACAGTGACCTCTGAACCAAAGAACTGCAACGGACGAGCTCCTGTGATTATCCTACGATGAGTGAAAAGCACCATTGATGTTTTGCCCGGATTTACAGATAATCCAACCTGACAACACCATTGTTCAACAGATCGCAGGGCTTGCTGCATTAAATCAAAGAGAGTGTTAATGCTTATACCGGTCATCAATATATGATAATCGTCGGCAAAACCATAAGTCGGAAATCCAAGGTTATTAAGTTTCCTTAACAAACCATCAGCGACTAGGTTCCATAAAAGTGGGTATAGTACACCACCTTGAGGAAAAACCCAAGATATTCCGTTCACGACTGCAATGTTTAACCTCCTGCAGCCATTCAGCCATCGGCACGGAAATACACCTTGACTTAGGAGTTCCTATTTTTGTGGCCTTTTACGACATGGAACAGGAAACCAGTGGATCAATTCTTGGTAAAAAATAATTCCGCCGGATACCACACGGCTTACCTGTTTGGTGGACTTATACCACCGGTACAGGTGGACCGTAGAGTTATTCTTAGCCAGTTGGGAAACCGCTACCGACACTACACGGCTATCTAGGCTGTGGATTTGTTGATGTAAAAGCTTCTTCTTGTAAATTCGGAAATGAATGATGCAGGAAATCATTTCTGTTGTGATCAGAAAAAGTTCACGGAGAGGCGAGTAAATTAGCGAAATTAATAAATTTTGCCTTATATGAGTAAAAAAAAGGTGCCTTCACACGGTTTAACTTAAGTTAAGGTGCTCAAACCTTGTGCTCCTGTTACTTCCATAAATTAAATTCATGTCAAAAGGCGTTTTAATGTGGAACACATTTTTGTTTTCTATATAGGGATGCAAATTAGAAACTCAAGAAAAATACACGTAGAAATGTGGTCAGGTTTTGAACAATTACAGCTCAGTCAATTTTGTATCAATTATTATTATT
Organism: Malaya genurostris; assembly: GCF_030247185.1. Classification (NCBI taxonomy): domain Eukaryota; kingdom Metazoa; phylum Arthropoda; class Insecta; order Diptera; family Culicidae; genus Malaya; species Malaya genurostris. The sequence goes on from NC_080571.1 coordinate 185,677,054, forward strand.
ATGTCACCATTTGATTGGAAAAATTTCTACGTATTGATTTAAATGTTCATAGACATGTATTTTTAATTGTATATTATTGAAATGTTTGAAATTTTGTCTGCAAAAAATCTCCGGCATACCGGATTTCCCTGTCATAGTCGACGGTTTTGAAGGAGTAAGCGATATATCAAAGGGAAAGCATCGCTCTGATTGGTCAATCGATGCTAAAGCGAAGCTGGTGGACGCACGCGAATCTATAAATATAAGCAAAATTATAGCCAACGTTTCAGTCCTACGAGTAGATTGCTAGAGGTAGGTTGTTGCTAGACAGCAAGACAAAAAGTGCCATAAAACGATTTGAAGCTTTAATTTGTATGCTATGATCTTGTGTCATGCAAGTTCGGATGAAATTCTTTGATATGCCGTTTCGCCTGAGAAATTGACAACTACCCCAGGGTAAATTTTGAGTGCATAGGACTAATTTCTAATTTATATAAGATGAACTCGATTGATAATGAGAAATATTTTATCGCTTCAACCGAAATCGCAAAATGGTACTAATGGTAGAGAAACGCTATAAAAATAACCGCTTGCATACAAAACTTGAACACAAGCTTGGTGAAGAGAAGCTTAAATATCGATATCCGTATCGCAAGTATGTACAAACATTTAATTGTATACATTTGGGCTATTGATGTAATTTCGTCGACTACAAAACAAATACAAATCACGACAAATAGAGTCTATATTCAGGGTTCGCGTGTTCGGTTTTGGTTCCTAATAAAGTTGAATCTCAGCAAACTCTCGTGCATTTGCGAATTCAAAAGTGTGACGATTGATTGAACTATTTGATTGTAGATCATTAGAAATTTTGGTTGCCCTATTCCACATCAATGGCTCGAGCAACCCCATGGGGCTGATCCTTGTAGTTTTTTTTAATTTAATCAAAATATTGCACCATCATAAACATCATCATCAGCATCCACCAGCTGGAAGTAAAACAAAGTCTTTTGTCGCTCTAATCACTATGTGGTGTGAAATCTATTTTTAAACTAATTTTGCATGGAGCATTGCTATTGCGTATAGAATGCTGTCAATGCAACAATATCAATGTGATTACAATCCAAACTTATTATTATCATGAAACATTCATCTAGCATTTATTTTTCTTATCCTGTATTCATTTTATTGCGAATAAAACAACAGTTGCGAAATCGAACATGGGATGCATCAAACGAGAATATATGTTGAAACTAGGGAACCGAGGAATATCCCCGCAAGGATATCCACAAAGCTACCTGGAGATCATCTGACCAACAAACCGAAAACCAAATCGGCCACGTTTTGATCGACGGAAAATTTTTCTCGGACATCAACAATGTTCGCACCTACCGCAGTGCGAGCAACGCTAGGTACGGCGGCTCCGAACGTAAGGTTCGAACTGGTTCGACGACGAATGTGAACAGTTAGTGGCCGAGATGAATGCAGCTTAGGCGAGCAAGCTCCAACACCGGACGAGAACAAACGATGAGCGATACAGACAGGCGTGGAACAGACTAAACTCGGTATCTCGTAGAAAAAAGCGCCAATAGGAAGACCGGGATCGCGAAGCGATGGAACAGCTGTTCCGTGCTAATGACACAAGGAAGTTCTACGAGAAGGTGAACCGTTCGCGCAAAGGCCATGTGCCACAGGCAGATATGTGCAAGGACACCAATCGGGGTCCAGGACGGAGATCTTCTCACGAACGACTGTGAGGTGATCGAGAGGTGGCGGCAGTATTTCGACGAGCACCTCAATAGCGATGTGGCTGAATACGAAAGTAGCGGCGTGATAACGAACTTGTGAGCGCGTGCGGAGGACGATAGACTGCCGGTCCCAGACCTCCAAGAAATTGAGGAGGAGGTTAGCCAGTTGAAAAATAATAAGGCCGCTGGCGTTGACCAACTACCAAGCGAGCTACTAAAACACGGTGGCAATGCACTAGTGAAAGCACTGCACTGGGTTGTTACCTAGATCTGGGAGGACGAGATTTTACCGGAGGAATGGATGGAAGGAATCGTGTGTCCTATCTACAAAACGGGCGATAAGCTGGATTGCTGCAATTACCGCGCGATAACTCTGCTGAACGCCGCCTACAAGGTACTCTCCCAAATCTTATGCCGTCGACTTTCACCGATTGCAAACGAATTCGTGGGACAATATCAGGTAGGATTTATGGGCGAACGCGCTACCACGGTGCAAGTGTTCGCTATCTGCCAGATGTTGCAAAAATGCCGCGAATGCAATGTGCCCACACATCATCGAGATCGATCGAGATCAACTATGGAAAATCATGCACGACTACGGATTCCTGGACAAACTGACACGATTGGTCAAGGCTACGAAGGATCGAGTGATGTGCGTTGTTCGAGTGTTGTTAGAATGTCGGAAAACAACCCGGTTAAAATGATCCTCGATAATGATCCGACCGGCATAAGAATAAGAGGTGCGCACCTGTGAACCCTTTGCAGCTACCGAAGCTGGCGGCGAACAGCCATGAATCGAGTTGAATGGAGACGCCTCCTGTATACAGCAGAGACCCGCGTGGTGTACGACTGAAAGAATAAGAGTAAGTAAGTATGTTGAAACTACGTAAACCGTGCCGTAACGAAATCGGTATTTTTCCCAACTCTGTTGATAAGGAGTGTTAAACGAGCATTTCCCAAAGATACAAAATTGACAATGTTCCAAAATTTTGGGAAAGTCGCATTGACACGCGTTATCTTTAGTTATAAATTCCTGTAGGATTGCTGTTGTTACTAATTGTCACACCCCTCAGCAGGAGATCAACGATTTCAGACGTAGATCATGTCATGTCTTATCTTGATCATATGTGGTTTTCCTCCACCAAGATCAAAGATGGTCGAATCATCCTATGATTGAACATACATGAATCAAGAATCATATACGTACCGATTTTGATTGATGTGATTTAAGGATCACTGGTCAACTGATCTTGAAAAGATCAGATCAGAAGTGATCTTTATTGGCAAAGATCACAAGCGATCTTCTAGGGCAGTGATCTCGATTTGATGAGGTTTTGATCTTTATTTTATCAGCAATGTATGGTACACTAAGGAAATATTATTGGATAAAAAAATAATATATCTGTGTACCCCTAGAAGGATTGAAACAGATGATTTAAATGTTTCATCAATTCCAATCAAATACTTTTGTTAAATTATATAGTTGATATTAATAAAATAATTTCAATGTCTTTGTAGTTTTAGGGATATTTTTTAATCTAATGACAGCATGTAATAAATATATTTTTCCCTCATATATGTATTCTTTGTCATACATATTGAGTATGTATTGAGATGAATTTTATTTAATTTGAATTCGTGACATGTGACATAGGGGAGATGGGGGGTCTTTGTTGCAGTGACAATTTGTGACAAAGGGAGGGTGGAGAGTCAAAGTTACCAAAAAATGCATGACAGCTTTTTTGGACAGCCCCTTAGGTATCTTTGAACATCTTTTAGAGTTTGTTAACCCAATTTTTTAATGACTGGCGCATACAGGTAGCGGTTTCTGAACCGAAGGTATGAGCAAAACTAGTTCAAAAACAGGTCATTTTTAAACTGCTATATCTAACATTTCGCAAACGAAAAAAATCCGTATCTTGTATTTGACAGATAATATTTTCGAGCATGTTTATAAAAAAGGCGGAGGAGATATTTTTTAATTCTTTTTTAATAATGTTCAAGCATTGTGTTTTTTCATTAAAAAATATTTGTATCATGTATGTCATTTATTAGCTAACACATGGATCAATAAGTCCCGAGACTAAAGCAGAGATGGCGCTCGTAGTAAACCAGTAACCACGTCTTTCTGGAGTAATAATCTTTGCTTGAAACGGGTCAAAATTTTAAGTCAATCCGACCAGAAACAGCTGAGTTATCGAGGTTGGAGTAAAGTCGTTTTGTAGTTTGTTTAAAAAATGGGAAAAACGAGTTTCGTGTTTTGATTAAACATTATTTTTTAATGGGTAAAAACACCGCGCAAGCGAAACAATGGATTGAAAAATGTTATCCGGACTCTTGTTCATCAAAAGCAACGATTTGTCGGTGGTTCGCCGAGTTTAAACGTGGTCGTACCGACACAAATGACGCGGAACGCTCGGGTAGACCTGTGGAAGCCGTTACGCCGGAAAATGTGAGTGAAGTGACAAAAATTATAATGAAAGATCGTAAAGTGAAACTCCGTGAGATTGCTGAGATGACACAGATATCATATGGAAGTGTATTTACTATCCTTCATGAAAAATTGAGCATGAATTGAGCATGAAACGAAATTGAACGAATTGGGCTTTGATCTGCTTCCCCACCCCCCACACTCACCAGATTTAGCTCCCAGTGACTACTGACTCTTTGCTGATCTTAAAAAAATGCTCCAGGGAAAAGGATTTGGCTTAAATGAGGAGGTCATCGCTGAAACTGAAGCTTATTTTGAAGCGAAAGATAAATTTTTTTATAAACATGTTATTGAACAATTGGAAAAACGTTGGAATTATTGTATCACCCTAAAAGGTGATTATGTTGATGAATAAAAAAAATTTAAAAAAAAAAGTTGTTTCCATTGTTAGTATCAGGACTTATTGATCCATGTGTTATATGTGAATATAAGGTATTTTTGTCTTCTAGAGTGTTAAATTAATTCAAGTGCATATTTGGGAAGAAATCGTTCTGCATTCTTCTAGGATTGCAGAATGGTGTCGCGTTAGATCATTTTCCATCTTTTTGTAACATTCAGACTTTCCAACGAAGCTATAATTAGTTCGATTAGTTCTATAATAAACTATCATAGACCTAACTGGTTGCATTACAGATCTCACATTGAAATCATGTGGATCATGAAACTATTTTAGAAAATTCTGCGGACATCGACACAGCAATTGATAATTTGAATCATTACATATAAGTTTTATAAGTTTTATAGTTTATATATGTTTTTTAGTTTTATAAGAACATTACATTATCGAAGCTAGAAATTTTTTAGTTCCCAAAGCTCAAACTAAATAAAATTCTTCTATCATCGATGACAATCTTCAACTGCTCATTCGGTTGAAGTATGTTCGTCGACGACAATATCAACGTTCTCGTGATTCTGCTATGAAAAACATAGTTAGGGATTTACAAAAAGAAATTAAACATAGATTTACTCTTTCGCGACATGAAAATTTACTAAAGAAGTTGAACAAATTAAACCTTATTCTAAACCTTTCTGGAAACTTTCTAAGGTTCTTAAGAAACCTCAGAAACCAATTCCTGCTCTCAAGGAAGGAAATCAAATACTTCTTACAAATTGCGAAAAAGCTCAAAAACTTGCTCAGCAGTTGGAGAATATCCACAGTTTTAATTTGAACGTTGTGAGTCCTATTGAAAATGAAGTCTCAATGAAATATGATCATATCTCAGCTCAAGTGTTATTACAAGATGACATTATTGAGACGAATTTTGATGAAATTAAGTCAATTATTTGGTAACTTAAAAACATGAAGGCTCCAGGTAATGATGGAATCTTTAATATTCTCATTAAAAATCTTCCCGATGTTGCCTTGAGACTCTTGGTTAAAATTTTCAACAAGTGTTTTTCATTAGCTTACTTCCCAAAAAGATAGAAAAACGCAGTAAAAACATAAAGTTATCGACCAGTTAGCTTACTTTCTTCTATCAGTAAACTTTTTGAGAAAATTATCTTATTGAGAATGATGTCTCATATAAATAAGAATTCAATTTTTTTACCAGAGCAGTTTGGATTTCGTCATGAACATTCAACTAGTCATCAACTTGTCAGAGTAACGAACATGATAAAAGCAAATAAATCATCTGGGTTATCCACTGGAGTTGCTCTTCTAGACATAGAAAAAGCAGTCGACAGTGTTTGGCACAAAGGTTTAATAGCAAAAATGTCTGATTTCCAGTTTCCTATTTATTTGATCAAAATGAAATTATTTAACTGATCGTACTCTTCATGTTAGCTATCAGAATTGTAAATCTGAATTGCTACCCGTACGAGCAGGTGTTCCGCAGGGTTCGAGCGTAACTCCAATCTTGTATAATATTTTCACTTCTGATCTTCCAAATCTACCCGATGGTTGTCAGAAATCGCTATTCTGTGACGACACAAGTCTGCTAGCCACAGGTAGAAATCTAAGAGTGATCTGCAGTCGCCTTTAAAGAAGTTTAAGGCCATCGTCCAAGTACCATGCGCGCGGGTGGTTTTAGGAAATTCTCAATGGAAATTTTGAAAAATTTGCCAAAACCAAAAACATACAGACCTTTGAAATACATTTATCTATCTACAAGGTGAAAATGGCTGGAAAATTCGGAGAATTTTCCGAGTCTTATCAAAAATAGCTCTGAAAAATGAGTGTTTTTGTGATCTTTCACAATTATCTGGAAAAATAAAGCGATGACATAAACTTTTTTTTTCAAATAAACTTTATTATGGATACACAGATTACATTCGGACACATTTTTGGAAAGCCTTTTCACGCTTTTCATAGAAAATCCACGAATTTCAAAAATTTCCACGAAATCGGTTATATAAAATTCGTTGATTTTTTATGAAAATCGTGAAAAGGTTTTCCAAAAATGTTTTCGAATGTGATCCTTGTTGCCAGCATGAGGTTTTTTTTGGAAAAAAAATTTCATTCCATCGAATTATTTTTTCAAATAATTGTGAAAAATTACAAAAAAAGCTCATTTTTTCAGCGCTATTTTTGATAAGACTCGTAAAATCCTCCGAATTTTCCAGTGATTTTCACCCTGTAGATAGATAAAAGCATTTCAAAGGTCTGTATGTTTTTGGTTTTGTCAAATTTTTCGAAATTTCCATCGAAAATTTCCTAAAACCACCCGCGCGCATGCTACTTGGACGATGGCCTTAAATATTTTCAGTGATTATCTGTCAAAATGGAAAATAAAACCAAATGCAGCAAAAATGCAATTAATTATCTTTCCTCATGAGCCAAGAGCTTCTTTTCTTGAACCAAACAATAATCACATTCTCAAATTGAACAGCTTGGAATTGACAAATTTTCAGACCAGCTATGCTTTATGCAGTATCAATTTGGTCAAGTTGTTGTTCCATCAGGAAGAAAACGCTTAAAAGGATTCTAAAAATAGTTTTGAAGCGTCCTCCCTGGTTTAGTACAAGGGAGTTACACAGACTAACAAATATAGAACCATTAGATGTAATGTCACATACTATTATAAGTAAATTCCGACAGAAATCGATGCAATCTTCAATTGAATCGATTCGCCCTCTGTTTTAGTTAGTAAGTTAGTATATAAGGTCCTGTTTTTTGATAATTTACATTACAAAACGAAGCGGTTTGTAAATATACAGTCTTTTTCAATGAAAAACTAAATGAACTTTAATGTAATTTTACATCAATCATGGTTTTAAATCAGATTTTCGTTTCAACTGATGTCTATTTCATAGTACTATCGGTTTACATGTCGTTTAAATTTCATCTTCTCTTTCTGTGTACACAAAAATCTCAGAATTGCGGAAGCAATTGATGTCTTCATGGTAATAACCATATCATGTATATAATTGGGCTGAAAAATCTTAATAATTTAATTTTAACTCATATTACAATAAATAGTTATTTAAAAAAAAGAAGCCATCGAAATTGAGGTTAGAACGACGATGGGACCCATCATCATCATCGCAGCGTACTGCCCCAAACAAACCAATCTTCGAGATGGTACGTGTGCATCATTGAAGCGAGACCTGGCTATGCGCACTCGACGACAGAACAAATTCATCATCGCTGGGGACCTGAGCGCACGGCATGAGCTCTGGGGAAGCAAACGACAGAATCGAAACGGATTCGTACTTACCGAAGATTATGGAGCTGGACAGTACAATATCCTCGCTTCGGATCAACCAACGCGACTTTCCAGATCGAAAGTTCATTCCATTTTGGATATATTCATCAGCCATAGACAGCTCTCCGGTTGACTTCAACGAGCTCTCTTTCGACCACTTCCAGTAATATTGACTTGGGATCTTCACCAGAAACAGTGCCTATTCAACCTCGGAGGAACTATTATGGCACCGACTGGGTCCAATTTCAACAAATCGCCGACCAACTTATCAACATCGATTTGGCACTAGATTCCCCGATGAAAATCGACGCGGCCCTATCATTCATCCAGCATTCAATCACAGTTGCTCGTGATAGGACGGTTCCAATACAACATATGCCGAGATCCTCTCTTCAAATTGACAGTGTCACAAAGAAACTCATCCGACTTCGAAATATCTAGCGGAAACAGTATCATCGAACTGGCATATTAAATAAGAAGACCACTTATAACAACTTAACTAGGATTATCCAGGATAGAATAACTAAGCTTCGCAACAGGAACTTGAAGCAAAAGCTTCGACAAATTCTCCCACATTCAAAGCCCTTCTGGTCCTAAACGAAGGTGCTTAAGAAAAAACTGAAGCTTATTCCATCTCTGACGTCACCCCAGGATGCAGCTGAAGGAATACCTTTAATTACACCAGTAGAGAAGGCAAATGCGCTAGACCAGCAGTTTGTGTGTTCTTACAATTTAGGACTCAACATTGTTAGTCCACATGAAAGAGTCGTTGCTGATAGCGGAGCTGAGGTTGACCAATCAGACTGCTTGGTTCCTGAGTAAAGTAGAGTCACTGCGAATGTGAAGAAATCCAAAAATATGAAGGCCCCCGGTTTCGACAACACATTCAACATTGAGCTGAAACATTTGAGTATTCGCTCATTTGTTTTCTTAGCTTAAAATTTTAACAGGTCCTGGGAGCTTGGTTACTTTCCTGCAATGTGGAAGTTAGCTAAAGCTATCCAAGTTTTGAAAATGGGGAAAGATCCTTCCTTTTCCAAGAGCTATCGGCCTATAAGCTTACTCTATGCCCTATCCAATATCCTCGCTTCGGGGCAGCAGGGACAGGGCAGCAGGGACTATGTCTAAGGGCTTGACGACCCCTCCCCCGGCAACTGCGAGTTATAGGGATTGCCTAGGATGCGGTGGGGTTTGGCAGTGGGCTCTGCTAATCCTCTACAAAAAGCTACCAAAACGATCGTGTGCCGCTCAAAGTGCACAAGCCCAACGGGAGTGCCGACTCGGCACGTTAGGACTAACGCCAGTGAGGTACTAACTATGGCATACTGGCTACCATACCATCCATGGATACGATACGGTAGATCGGAATATATAGAGAAACTAGGCCTGACAGCTGCGGTATTCTACTCCTTCAGTAAAGCAGGGTGGAACCGGCTTGAAATGTCGAGTAGGCTAATGCCGCAGCTGCCTTCCGTCCCATAAAACCGTGGCAGGCCTTATGGCACGCCGTCTCACTTTCAGCCACCTGGTTGGGATGACTGGGTGGAAGTAGGTTCAGATGCCCTTTTCCTGATTTGCGCTTATCCGGCTCTGAGCGTAAAGCCAACCCTCGCATGGCCTCACTGCACCGCATAGGTAACATGGGATCATGATAGCGACTACTTTCGGCTGCGTTTGACAGTAGCTACAAAGGGAACCCATACAATACAAAATGAGTACAACACCATCAACATCGGCGTCGAGTAGGGAGATAAACCCTTTCGCAAGAGGGGGTTTGAGGAGGTCTCTATCCAGAACGGGTGCGAGAGAGGAGAGCGAGGCAGTAGCTGAGGAGACGAGTGACAGCAATGTCCACGTCAAACCAGTGAACCAGCCTGAGTCCCAGGAGCAAAGGAAGGAAGTAATCAAGCCAAGTATGACAGCGATAATAGAACAACTCGACGCGATTATTGAATTCGCGCAGGAGAAATCCAACACCAGCAAGGAGCTGAAGGCGAACCTGCTGAAGCTACGTAAGGCCGTGAACGTAGCTAAAAGGGATCAAGAGGCGTTGATAGTGCGGCTAGAGGGTGGCGGAAAGTCGGAGAAGTGTTCTCAAACAGAGCCCTTCACCTTCGATACCGACAAAAAACAGGAGGCGGTCGACTATGCGCTCCGGCACACGATTGAGCGGAATAAACAGCGACGGAAACGCGCCAGGGATTCTCCAGGAAGTAAACGCCTGACTCCCAAGGCAAAAAGGAGCAAAGACCATGGCGGAAATGATGGGGCGAAGAAACGTGGCGAGGGGCTCAACCCAAACCTCGGCACTCGAACCCCGGATCCGAGCCATGTAAGTGAACCCGGCGAGAATCCATGGGTGAAGGTCGCCAAGAAAAAAAAGGGTCCAAAATGATGCTGGGCCCATTCCCGTGAGGAGGGCTAGGGACAAAGGAGAGGCTTTGTTGGTTAAGGCCGACAAAGAAAAGTACGCCGATGTGCTCAAGGCCATGCGGAGCGTGGCAAAGCTAGCCGAGCTTGGCAAAGAAGTTCGCAGCATCCGTCGTACGAAGACGGGAGAGATGCTGCTCAAGCTTAAAAAGGGAGCACAGGGCGGGCGATACGGCCGAAGTTAGAGCCCTGCGTAACGAGGTTGCACTCCAGTGCAAACGGTTGGATGAAATCGCAACCGCAGAAGAACTTGCCATGGACATCAAGGAGCAAGGAGGTGTGGATGTCTCACGGGAATCCATCCGCATGAGGAAAAGACCACAGGGCATCCAGATAGCTACATTTAAGCTATCGGCCACGGATGCTAATAAGGTCCTCAAAGTGGGCAGGCCAAAGGTCGGATGGTCGGTATGCCCAGTGACCGCTTACCAACCGCCGGTGGTCGACATGTGCTTCAGGTGTTTCGAACCTGGCCACAAGTCGTGGAATTCCAAAGGCCCAGACCGGAGCAACCTCTGCGAGCGTTGCGGCGGCGAGGGGCACAAGGCGTATGCATGCGAAAGAACGCCACGTTGCATGCCATGCGCGAGCAAGAAGAAGGCCACAAATCAAGTCATGGGCGGACCTACTTGTTCAACAAGTGGAGGGAGCAAAACTACATGCAAGTAGTACAGCTGAACCTAAATCTCTGTGCAGCTGGCCAACAACTGCTGCACCAGTCAGTGACGGAATGGAGCATTGATGTCGCGATTCTCTCGGATCCCTATCACACACCGGTAGATAACGGGAACTGGGTGTCTGACGAAGCCAAGACGGTGGCGATCTTGACGACTGGTCGATACCCAGTGCAAGAGGTGGTGAAAACACAAGCGGAGGGAGTAGCCATAGCTAAGGTTAACGGAGTTTACTATTGTAGCTGCTACGCTCCACCGAGATGGTCAATAGACCAGTTCACTCGGATGGTCGACATGTTGACCGCAGACCTGGTCGTCGAGTCGTTTATCGACCTGACTTTCTGTAGTCCAGGATTAGCTGGAGATCTTAATTGGAGTTGATGGTGGCTACACCCATAGCGACCATCTAGCCATTCGCTACATGATCGGCCAATTGGCGAGAAGCTCAAGGAGGAGTAATACTCCAAAAACTCTAGCGTGGAAGGTGGCTAACTTCGACCGCGAATCGTTTTACGCTGCCCTCGAATTGGAGGAGCACAACGAGAACCTGAGAGGGGATGAATTGGTCGCTATCTTGTCACGGGCGTGTGACGCGACCATGCCTAGAAAGGCTCAACCGAGGACCAACAGACCACCGGTTTACTGGTGGAACGAGCAAATTGCACGCCTTCGCGCATCCGGCCTCAGGGATAGAAGAAGGATGCAAAGAGCTCGATCAGCGGAGATGAGGATGGAGAGGAACACGGCGTTCAAAGCGGCGAAGCTAGCACTAAACAAGGCCATTAGCGCAAGCAAAAGAGCCTGTTTCGACAAGCTATGCGAGGGAGCCAACTCCAACCCATGGGGCGATGCCTACAGGATGGTGATGGCCAAAACGAGAGGGGCGCTAGCACCCCCTGAACGTAGTCCGGCGAGGTTGAGGGAAATCATAACGGTTCTCTTTCCCCACCACGACACGTCCCCCTGGCAGCCAGCTCCGCTACCAGCGAATGAAGTAGAAAAGGTGACGAACGAGGAGTTGCTCACTGCGGCGAGATCGCTCGATACAAAGAAAGCCCCGGGGCCAGACGGTATCCCGAACGTGGCTCTAAAGGCGGCTATAATGACAAAACCGGACATGTTCAGGGAGGTCATACAGAGATGTCTGGACGAGCGTATGTTCCCAGACATTTGGAAAAGGCAAAGGTTGGTACTATTACCGAAACCTGGGAAACCCCCAGGGGATCCTTCGGCGTATAGACCAATCTGTCTGATAGACGCTGTGGGTATGCTCCTTGAGAAAATCACCCTCAACAGGCTAGCCCCCTTCATAGAAGAGGCAGGAGGACTGTCCAGCCAACAGTACGGGTTCCGCAGAGGCAGGTCGACGGCGAACGCCATAACATCGGTGGTAACCACGGCGGAGGTAGCTATACAGCGCAAACGACGAGGGATCCGCTACTGTGCGGTAGTAACGCTAGACGTCAAGAACGCGTTCAATAGTGCTTGCTGGGCAGACATTGCTGATTCCCTACTTCGACTAGGTGTACCGGAAGGGCTGTACAAGATTCTGGAAAGCTACTTCCAGAACCGAGTATTGCTCTACGAGACCGACGAAGGCACACGTAGCACTCCAATCACGGCTGGAGTACCACAGGGATCTATCTTGGGCCCGATCCTGTGGAATATAATGTACGATGGAGTACTGAGGTTGAGGCTCCCTCCGGGTGTCAAGATAGTCGGGTTCGCGGACGACGTCACGCTGACAGTCTACGGCGAATCCATCGAAGAGGTCGAACTGAGTGCATCACACTCAATCTGCTTGGTGGAGGACTGGCTGCGTAACAGGAAACTGCAACTCGCGCACCACAAAACAGAGGTAATGGTGGTAAACAACCGCAAATCGGAACAGGAGGCGTTGGTACATGCCGGAGATTGCGTGATCCCCTCCAAGAGATCACTGAAGCAATTGGGTGTGATGCTTGACGACAAACTCAGTTTCAGCAAGCACGTTGAATACGCCTGCAAGCGCGCATCAACAGCGATCGCGGCGCTCTCCCGTTTGATGGCCAACAGCTCGCCTGTGCGCTCCAGTAAACGAAGGTTACTGGCAGGAGTGGCAGTTTCGATCCTCAAGTACGGCAGCCCGGTATGGGCGTCGGCACTAAATGTGGAACGCAACGCACAGATGCTGAAGAGTACGCATAGACTGATGTGTCTTCGCGTAATCAGTGCATACCGCACTGTATCGAGGGATGCGGCCTGCGTGGTTGCAAACATGATGCCTATCGGTCTGATAGTGAAGGAAGACGCGGAGCGCTACAGCATGCGAGGAGAAGGAACGCCCGTAGGGCCTCCAAAGCCGCTTCTCTACGCAGATGGCAACAAGAGTGGGACAGCTCAACCAAGGGCAGGTGGACACATCGGCTCATACCTAGGGTCTCGAGTTGGTTAGATAGACCTCACGGAGAAGTGAACTTCGGCCTGACGCAATTCCTCACAGGCCACGGGTGCTTCAGATGGTACCTCTACAGGTTCGGCCACGCGACATCCCCTGTATGTCCTGGCTGCCCAGACGAGATCGAGACGGCTGAACACGTTTTGTTCGCATGTTCCCGTTTCGCGGCTCAAAGGAGTGAGCTACTGGAGGCATGCGGCAGGGACACCATACCGGAAAACCTGATCCAGAGAATGTGCCACTGCGTAGAGAACTGGAACGCAGTGTCGACCGCGGCATCCCAAATTGCGGGCATATTGCAGCGGAAATGGAGTGCGGATGAACAACAGGCCAGCCGCGTACCGTAGCAGGCTCAAGAGGGATCAGCGAATAAACGTCGGTCCGGGAGAACCTTCTTCGTCGGGAAGCTCTTCGTCGGAGTAGTCTAGATCCATCGTCGGGGACTAGACGAGTAGTACGTTAAACTGCTAGGATCGTCGGGGCGCCAGTGAACCGGAAGCTATCCTCCAACCGGATCACTGGATCAACCCAGGCATCCTCTCGATCGGGCGTTGACGGGTATCGAAAGCGTCGGTTTCGGGAGGGCCTCCTTCGTCGGGGAACTCTCCGTCGGTGTAGGCTAGATCCTTCGGCGGGGGCTAGCCGAGTAGCCGCCACAACACCGATTCGAGTCGTCGAGGCGCCAGCGAACCGGAAGCCATGCTCCAACCGGAATCGCGGGACCGACCTCGGCACTCCATCGGGTATCCCGTGGGGTGTAAGAGACTCGGTGTCGGGAGATTCTCCTTCGCCGGGGAACTCTCCGTCGAAGTAGTCTAGATCTCTTGTCGGGGACTAGATGAGTAGATCGTCGCGTGGTACCGATAGGATCGTCTGAGCGCCAGTGAACCGGAAGTCACGCTCCAACCGGAATCATTGGATCGACTTAGGCATCCTTTCCGTCGGGTCGTAGACGCGTACCGTAAGCGTCGGTTCGGGGGGACTTCCCTCGTCGGGGAACCCTCCGTCGGTGTAGACTAGATCTTTTGGCGGAGACTAGTCGAGTAGTTCCGCGACGTAGCATCAGTTTTGGGTCGTCGAGGCGCCAGTGAACCGGAAGTTACCCTCCAGCCGGCATCACTGGACCGACCTCGTCATCCAACTGGTCGATCCCTCGAGAGCAGGATGCTGATCCCCATTCTGCATAAATCTGGGGAGGGTGCTGTGAGCACCAATAGCCTTCCACCCCGAAGTAATACCTAGCGGTGGTTCCGGGGAGGTAGGGTTGGAGATCCAAGATGTTTTAGTGGGTAGTTCCAATCAACAGTTGGGTAGTCCTGTGGAGAGTCCCACACTCCGTGCGTAAATGCATTTCACCTTGTAAATAAAAAAAAATGCCCTATCCAAGCTGTTTGAAAAGTCAATACAAAGGTGAATTCTTGCTTTCGCAGATGAACAGGATATATTACTGGTAGAACAATTTGGGTTCCGGAAAGGAAGATCCACCATCCACCAACTTACAAGGGTTAACAACATCATCCAGCATAACAAATCAGTGTCCAAAACGACTGCCATGGCAATATTGGATATTGAAAAGGAATTCGATAAAGTGTGGCACAATGGCCTGGTGTTTTAACTGCATCGGTATAATTTTCCCATAGAGCTTTCCAGGTTTCTCTGAATAATGGACTTTCAGAAAGATTTACTATTCCTGCTGGTGTACCCCAAGGAAGTAAAAATCGTTCAAAAATGTAGGATACTCATTAGGTCTCTGTATCCGCTGATCTGTAGAACATCTAAACTGTGCCTGAAGAATCAGATGGCTGTCTATAAACAAATCATCTAACCCGCAATTGAATACGCAGTGCTTGTTTGGCATCGCTGTGCACTAACGCACAAACTTAGGCTTTAGCGCATTCAAAGTAAGATCTTAAGGTGAAAAGTAGCGGAATGCGAAAATCGCGTTTTTGATCAATTATTCAAAAATTAGACCGATTTTCGAAAAACCAAAAACACTTAAGTTTTCGAAATCAAATTTATCATAACTAAGTATTCTTAGAATTGTGAAATTTTGCTTTGCCGAGCCGTAATTGGTTTTTGAAATGTATAAACGGTAACTGTTCCGTTCCACGGGGATGATTTTAGAACTGAAAAGTAGTGTTTGTAGCAGAATTTCACAAAGAATCTGATAATGCAACTCAAAATTATAAAATTTTAGCTAAAACAACCGAAATTTGAAAAAGTGTACATAAACTTTTCCGCATTTTTTTTATTGCTTGCGCGCTGCTGTTTCGTATTGAGGTGGTGTGAGAAATGCACGGTGGGCACGGTGGCATTATATCGTGAGCAAAAATTACATGTAAAATTATGACGCGAATTTATGCAGCATTGGGTTTTGTGTTGAAATAAAAACGAGTTGAATACAATAAAATGGGTATTGTAAGAAATTGTTTATTTTCTAAGTAACTGTCATTTATAATGCTAATAATGTCCAATTCTGTTGAGTTCAATGCATTGATGTTGCTGAAGCAATGAAACTTGGCTGTGTGATATCGTATAACAGGTATTATTTTAGATTGTAACAATTTTTATAGCAAAACTATAACTTCATCATTGACATGCTACTGAATGAAATACAAACCAAGTATTATCGTGATATAAACAATGTGATAAACATTGATAAACAACAGGCATATACATGGTTATCAAGTTGGTTAATACATATACATATAATCTCATGTTAGTCATTCATAATTACTCATGATTTATGGCTCTAGTGTAAGAGTAATCACTAACAATAACGACTGTATTAGCATATATTCAAAGTGTGAAGAATTCAAAATCCATTACGTTCATTCTTTTTTACAAGCCAA
Organism: Malaya genurostris; assembly: GCF_030247185.1. NCBI lineage: Eukaryota > Metazoa > Arthropoda > Insecta > Diptera > Culicidae > Malaya > Malaya genurostris. The sequence goes on from NC_080571.1 coordinate 185,693,312, forward strand.
TACAACGAGAGGTAAACCCACTGCGCTCAATCATTGAAAAAAGTTCTTGTTTCTATGTGTCCGTTTTTCTTGGTATGCTTTGTGCGACGGTTCGTTCAACTGAAGCGGATAAAATTTTGCGCGCATTTTATGACGCTACATTTCACCATAAAGATGATTCTAAATCTACCCCCTTGGACAGGGACTAATGAAGTACATGAGATGTCCTCCCTGGATATACTAGAACAAAAATTCGAACAATACTGCAAGAAATTTCAAGAGAGGTGCTCAATCTTATAATACAAATAATTCAAACCTTGTACGTATTAGGTTAGGGATAGTTATAAGTTGGTAGATATTTTATTAATAATTAAAATAAATATTATGGTTAAGCATTAGTATGTAAAACAAGAGTAACTAAAACGCCTATTATCAATAACGAATCGTATGAATAACAAAGATGAAAGGTCAAAGGGGCAAAACACTTGTACTGTAAAACGTTGATGTAATACACAAAACAATAAGAATAATAAACAGATATTTATGCAAAAAACATGATACACCTGAATACCTCAAAATCGTCCTTGCGCGAAAACCCCAAGCGAAAGTAGAATTTTCCGCATTGTTTTCAAAGTTTGAGAAAACTTGATTTTTGAGTTGTTTGTGGTTATCTGACACTGTTAAAATAGCTTTCCGGAGTGCACACTGGAGTGCTATAAATTAGGCATTGTAGTGCTCATTCTATCATGTCATACCATGTTATCAATCAGAATCAACGTTAACGAATTCTTACAGATTTGTGATAGTAGTTTTTATTGAGCGGCTTATTATAACGATCGCAAAGTGTCGAAAGAATGAAGAAATTTAGAGTTTATAATGTACATAAATGAGATCAAAGCACAAAAAATATGAGTGTTTAATGTCACAGAGATAACAGGATGTCGTTAGTACGAATAAATTTGTCACGCTTTCTTTATACTTCTGAGTATCAATTAGTTGATCAATTGTGTGAATTGTGTCACAAGCTTTCCTCCTTCTGCACTACAAGAATTTGAAACGATACACCTAAACCAAAGTACAGAATAATTAAATTAAACATTCTGACTCAGTCGGTGTTGAACAGTCGTTCGCACCGCACGCGTATAGTTCTTGACTCCTGGAAATTTTTTCTGGCTACCTAGAGTTTCATTGATTCAAGGCTTCAGTCTTTTTCAAGACTACCTGAATCACTAACAATCTTTTTAAAGACTAACAATTAGTCAGCCTTTCTCAAGGCTATACAAAGAGTGATATTAGAGTGACTAAGTGATACAAAGAGTGATATTAGAGTGACTAAGAAATTAAGCAGCCTTTTTTAATGCTAGCTATTCAAAGAACTATTATTCAAACTTCAAAATTCCATTCATTTCAAAAATGCCTGCGTCCAACCGGAAAGGCAACAAGCCTAAGGATCAAAAATAATTCAATACGGAATAAATCACAATCCGTTATTCAACATTTTTCTAATAACATTCACGATCTTATAGAATCTGAATGTAAAAATAAAAGACAACGGACGGATTTCCCTTCCGCTGATTCTATACCGTATAACAATATTTACGAGATTCTTCCTGAATCCGACTGTAGCGACATAGAAGAAAATTCTTCAAAAATTCCCAAAATGGACGCTTGTCGTTCTGGGAAGAAACATCAGTATATGCCACCAGTGACGGTGATGATTCCGACTTCAAAGCATTCCGTACTGAGCTTTCTACTTTTCTCCCGGAAGTAAAAGTCTCATTTCAAATCGGATGAAGAGGAGAATGTCGGGTCTTAGTTGATGGATTGGAAGATTACGAACGTCTTATTCGATATTTGTCCGAGACACTTCATAAATTTTATTCATATGATATAAAATCAGACAAACCCTTCAACGCTGCCTTGAGAGGCTTATCAAATGATCAAAGTACCGATGAAATAAAAATGAACTAAAAGCATTGCTTGGTTTTGCCCCTTCCCAAGTAATACTTAAGAAAAAAAGAGCGAATGGTACTTCTAAACCACGCTCTGAAATTTCCCATGAACTTTATCTAATACACTTCAATCGAAGTGATGTAAATAATTTGAAAACTTTAGAAAAAGGAATTGCTTAGAATTTGCTATAAACGGCATAATCGTATTGCAAACTTAATGCAATGTCATCGTTGCCAAGGCTTCGGCCATGGAACCAAAAATTGTCATATAGATATACGGTGTTTGAATTGTGGTAAATCGCATTCGAAAGACGTTTGTCCAATGAATGAAACCACTGATAAATTTGAAATGTCCTGTCAGGAAAAAAGTTTTAAACGCTCGTTCGCTTAGACAACAAGTCAAATCAACGACCTTAAATTTACAGAACATACCGGAAAAAACCGTTACAAATGCCACGCCTAATTCTTCTAAGGCACTTATTTCTTCGAATTCAAAACAAAAAACAGGTACGCCTTCCCATTCGTCTTCTAACGAAAACAATTTATTGACAGGTAGATCGACCTCGTCATCATCTTCTTCTAATTCAGTTATGCTAGTATAACAGGTAGAAAACTACCACTTAATTCTTCTAATGTAAATAATCAAAACACAGGACCGCCTTGCAGTTCATCTTCTAACGAAAACAATTTATTAATAGGTAGATCGACCATATCATCGTCTTCTAATGGCAGTCTACCTACTAGTATTCCTTCAATGCCATTCGCTTCTTTAAATGAAGTTGATTTAGGCGATATAACTGAAAATAAAATGATCTACCTACAAGATCAACTTTTTCAAATAATCGTCCGAATGAATTCGACTTCATCGCTTTTTGAAGCATTTCAAATCGGATGGCAATTTGCAAATAATATTACAATGAATTTAAAATTTAACAGTGATGTTAAATAATTATTTGAATATTTTAAATTGGAATGCTCGATCTTTGAAATCGAGTGAAGATGAATTTTATAATTTTCTCAAAGTTCACAAAATCCATATTGCCATTGTGACAGAAACTTTTGACAGGTTTACTGGAATGGGTGGTGGAGTTGCCACTTTTGACCAACGGCAAATTAAATATCGAATTTTACCTTCTTTCAATACTAAAGTTATTGAAAGCTTGGGAATCGAAGTTATGGAACCATTTATGGAATTTATTTCATCGCTGGAGCATATTTTCCATTCTAATGCACCGGCGAACAATTAAATTTCTTTGAAGGCGATTTGCAAAAACTCACAAGATATCGACCGAAATTTTTCGTAATAGGGGACTTAAATGCTAAGCATGTCCAGTGGAATTGTAGGCAAAATAACAGTAATGGTAAAATACTTCATAATCAACTCTCAGTTAGTTACTTCACAGTTCTTCATCTCAGTAATCCGACTTGTTTCTCTTCCGTGAAAAACCCGTCTACAATTGATCTGGTTCTAACGGATCAAAGTCACATTTGTAGTGAACCGATTACACATGCTGACTTTGACTCAGATCATCTTCCTGTAACACTCAGACTTTCCAACGAAGCTATAATTAATCCAATTAGTTCTATATTCAACTATCATAGAGCTAATTGGTTGGATTACAGATCTCACATTGAAAATCATGTGGATCATGAAACTATTTTAGAAAATTCTGCGGACATCGACACAGCAATAGATAATTCGAATCATTACATTATCGAGGCTAGAAATCTTTCAGTTCCCAAAGCTCAAACTAAATTAAATTCTCCTATCATAGATGACAATCTTCAACTGCTCATTCGGTTGAAGAATTTCGTCAACGACAATATCAACGTTCTCGTGATCCTGCTATGAAAAACATAGTTAAGGATTTACAAAAAGAAATTAAACATAGATTTCCTCTTTTGCGAAATGAGAATTTCGCTACAGAAGTTGAACAAATTAAACCATATTCTAAACCTTTCTGGAAACTTTCTAAGGTTCTTAAGAAACCTTAGAAAACAATTCCTGCTCTAAAGGAAGGAAATCAAATACTTCTTACGAATGTCGAAAAAGCTCAAAAACTTGCTCAGCAGTTCGAGAGTGTCCACAATTTTAATTTGAACGTTGTGAGTCCTATTGAAAATGAAGTCTCACTGAAATATGATCGTATTTCAACACAAGATGACATTATTGAGACGAATTTTGATGAAAATAAATCAATTATTAGGAAACTTAAAAACATGAAGGCTCCTGGTAATGATGGAATTTTTAATATTCTTATTAAAAATCTTCCCGATGTTGCCTTGAGACTCCTGGTTAAAATTTCCAACAAGTGTTTTTCATTAGCTTACTTCCCAAAAATATGGAAAAACGCTAAAGTAATTTCTATCCTCAAACCTGATAAAAACCCAGCAGAAACGTCAAGTTATCGACCAATTAGCTTACTTTCTTCAATCAGTAAACTTTTTGAAAAAATTATCTTGTTGAGAATGATGTCTCATATAAATGAGAATTCAATTTTTTTACCAGAGCAGTTTGGATTTCGTCATGAACATTTAACTACTCATCAACTTGTAAGAGTTACGAACATGATAAAAGCAAATAAATCTTCTGGGTTATCCACTGGAGTTGCTCTTCTAGACATAGAAAAAGCATTCGACAGTTTTTGGTACAAAGGTTTAATAGCAAAAATGTCTGATTTCCAGTTTCCTGCAGATCAAAATGATTCAATTCCTGCAGATCAAAATGTTTCAATATTATTTAACTGATCGTACTCTTCAGGTTAGCTATCAGAATTGTAAATCTGAATTGCTACTCGTACGAGCCGGTGTTTCGCAGGGTTCGAGCGTAGCTCCAATTTTGTATAATATTTTCACTTCTGATCTTCCAAATCTACCCGTTGGTTGTCAGAAATTACTATTTTGTGACGACACAAGTCTGTTAGCCACAGGTAGAAATCTAGGAGTGATCTGCAATCGCCTACAAAGAAGTTTAAATATTTTCAGTGATTATCTGTCAAAATGGAAAATTAAACCAAATGCAGCAAAAACGCAATTAATTATCTTTCCTCATAAGCCAAGAGCTTCTTTTCTTAAACCAAACAATAATCACATTCTCAAATTGAGTGGCTAGGAATTGACATGGTCTGATCAAGCTAAATACTTAGGTTTAACGTATGACAAAAAACTCACTTTCAAGGATCACATTGAAGGAATCCAGGCAAAGTGTAATAAATATGTTAAATGTTTATATCCTCTTATAAACAGAAATTCTAAACTGTGTCTGAAAAACAAATTGTTAATTTATAAACAAATTTTCAGACCATCCATGCTTTATGCAGTACCAAATTGGTCAAGTTGTTGTTCCACCAGGAAGAAAACGCTTCAAAGGATTCAGAATAAAATTCTGAAAATGATTTTGAAGCGTCCTCCCTGGTTTAGTACAAATGAGTTACACAGACTCACAAATATAGAACCATTAGATGTAATGTCACATAATATTATAAGCAAATTCCGACAAAAATCGATACAATCTTCAATTGAATCGATTCGCTCTCTGTATTATTTAGTTAGTTAGTATATAAGTTCCTTTTCCCCATTACACAATACAAGTAGGTTAAGAATTTTCCATACACAAAAATCTCAGAATTGCGGAAGCAAATGATGTCCTCATGGTAAAAACCAAATCATATATATATATATATATATATATATATATATATATATATATATATATATATATATATATATATATATATATATATATATATATATATATATATATATATATATATATATATATGTATATATATATATATATATATATATATATATATATATATATATATATATATATATATATATATAATAGGGCCGAAAAGTCACCACTTGTGGCTGAACACCCAATTTAAATCTTAATAATTTGATTTTAACTCATATCCCAATAATTAGTTGTTTAAAAAAAACATTCTGACACACAACTGAATATTACGAAATAACCAGTATAGTTCTTTATATTATTAACGATATTGAAAACCTTTTATACTCATCTAATAGATGATCTGAACTGATATGTGCTTGATTGCCTCAAAACCGTCGTCCGAATGCGAAAAAGGCAGGAATCAGGAATCAGAACAAATTGGCTCAAATGGCACGTTCCCCTTGATATTTGGAGATTTGTGCCTTGCCATCAATTTGTTTTTAGCATCATTTTCCCGATATATAAGAGGGAAGGATTGAAAGGAAATGGTAAGGGTTGGACTAGGAGGATGGGAAAAATTGACGACACAAAAACACATAAAAGCAGAAGTAAATTCTGCACCCCTAAGGGATGCCGAACAATCTGCTGAGGATCACATTTAGTGGAAGCAGAAGTAAATTCTGAACCTCTACGAGGTCCCGAAGAGTCTGCTGTTAATAAAACCTCCAACCCCCGAGAGGATTTAGAGATCTTACAAAAGCGACACCATTCTGCACTCCCGGAAGAATGCAGAACGATTCGCAGTATGTACGAGCAGAAGTAAATTCGGCACCCCCGAAAGGATGCCAAACAATCTGCTAAACCCTATTTAAGGTGAATACAGAAGGGATTCATTCACTCCAGGAAGAACGATGAACCCTTCTGACTATAGCTCCTTACCACATTGGGTGAGAAACGAGAGAATATCCTTCAATTTTAGCTCCGCATACACAGACTCAACCATGTATGGAGAACCAAAAACCCGGACACGAAGCTGCGTCAATGCGGGGCAGTTACATATCAGATGATATGAAGTACCGTAATCGCATTCACACAAATCACACGAATAATACTCAGCACGTTGAATAGTAGCCATGTGATAATTGAGTTTGCAATGTCCAGTCAGAGCTCTGACCAGAATACTGCAATAATGCTTGGAGAAATGCAGTAGACACTTTGACATTTTCAGATTTAAATCTGGTAGAAATGCTTTTGTCTGAGCGCAAGTTTGCAAGCTGCGCCAGTAGCTGGCATGTTTGGATGCAGCCCAAGAACGAATCTTGTGCTTTATCCAACTAGTTGAAAGTGGTAAAGCTGGTTCAGGACCAACGAAATCATTCGTTGCACCAGCTCTAGCCAACTCATCAGCCCATTCATTTCCAGTAATACCAGAATGGCCGGGTACCCATAAGAAGTAAACAGCATTTGAAATGCTGAGGTCTTCAATTTGAGTTCGACATGCGATCACTAGATTCGACCGTGAGTCATTCGAACTGAGTGCTTTTAAGGCTGTCTGACTGTCGGAACAAAAATAAATTCGTTTACCACAGATCCTCTGCTGAAGTGCCGATTGTACTCCACACAGAATCGCGTAGATTTCTGCTTGGAACACAGTACAGTATCTACCAAGTGAATGAGACTGCTCCAGCCTCATTTCACGACAGTAGACACCAGCACCTGCACGACCATTCAACAGAGAACCGTCCGTATAACAAACTATGTGTTCATCAAGTTGTTGTTCCAGACAACCAGACAACCATTCCTCACGAAGAGGATAGCTCACATGGAATGTTTTGAAAGGAAAACTGCATGTGAGAGTTAGGTCACTAGGAGCGAGTAAATACTCATCCCATGTAACCATTTGAGACCACAAGCGAGTGTGGCTGGTAGCATAATCTAATGGGTTACTGTTCCAAAGCCCTGTAACCTTAAGACGGTATGCACAAGATAATGCTTCTTGTTTTAGGAACACATGTAGTGGTTTAATGCACAGTAGCGCCTCTAGAGCAGCAGTAGGAGTTGTCGTGAATGCTCCTGTCATCGCCATTAGGACCATCCTTTGGAGATGATTTAGCTTTGACTGAACTGTCGCGACTTCTCCTTTCTGCCACCATACAAGACAACCATATGCTAAAATTGGTCTAACAATAGTTGTGTAGATCCAATGAATATATCTGGGTTTGAGTCCCCATGATTTTCCAAAAGCTCGTCTGCATTGGCCGAAAGCCATACAAGCTCTCTTAATCCTGAAGTCAATGTGAGCAGACCAATTCAGTTTTGAGTCAAGAATAACCCCGACGTATTTAACTTGATCGACCACAGTGACCTCTGAACCGAAGAACTGTAACGGACGAGCTCCTGTGATTATCCTACGATGAGTGAAAAGAACCATTGATGTTTTGCCCGGATTTACAGATAATCCAACCTGACAACACCATTGTTCAACAGATCGCAGGGCTTGCTGCATTAAATCAAAGAGAGTGTTAATGCTTATACCGGTCATCAATATATGATAATCGTCGGCAAAACCATAAGTCGGAAATCCAAGGTTATTAAGTTTCCTTAACAAACCATCAGCGACTAGGTTCCATAAAAGTGGGGATAGTACACCACCTTGAGGACATCCACAGACACTCAGCTTTCTAATCTCTGCTTGCCGAAGCGATGAACAAAGAAGTCGATTGCTAAGCATTGCGTGTATCCAATTTGTGATACTTGAAGGTATGCCATGACCACGGGCTGCTTCCAGAATTGAATTGAAAGACACGTTATCAAAGGCACCTTCAATATCTAGGAAAACTCCCAAGCAAGATTGCTTTTGTGAGAAAGCTTTTTTAATGTTGTACACAACATCATGTAACAGGGTTGTAGTGGACTTTCCACGCTGGTAAGCATGTTGCATTCCATGTAGCGGATGCACGCCCAGACTAACATTCCTGATATAGTGATCGACTATGCGTTCCACTGTTTTAAGAAGAAATGAGCTAAGACTGATAGGCCTGAAACTCTTCGCTTCCTCATAAGTGTCGCGACCGCCTTTGGGAATAAATTTGACAATTATTTCCTGCCAGGCTCTTGGAATATATCCTGTCGCAAGACTAAAAGTAAGTATTTTCTTCAAAACATGTTTGAAATGTTCATACCCTTTCTGCAGTAACACTGGGAAAACTCCATCCTTTCCAGGAGACTTGTACGGAGCAAAACTCTCAACTGCCCATTTGACCGATTCAATCGTCACAACGCTTCGAGCAAGGGCCCAAGAATCGTAACTACCTGAAAAAGTCTCGGGAAGAGCTGTCGGTGATGGATCCATACATCCTGGAAAGTGAGTGTTAAAGAGGCAGTGAAGTACATCACTTTCATCAGACAAGTGTTCACCATCTGAAGTTCTTAAGAAACTGACATTAAAGTCCTTAGACTTCGAAAGTAACTTATTTAATCTGCTAGCCTCGTTGAGACTAGAGACATTTGTGCAGAGGCTTTTCCAACCACTTCGCTCAGACGATCGAAGAGCATTTTTGTAAGCCCTTCGAGCCAACACGAATGCCTCCGACCCATCTCTGCGTCGGTGGTTCCAAGCTCTTCTGCATAGTTTCCTTAGTCTAGCAAGTTCAGCATTCCACCAAGGAGTTCCTCTAGTAGCTCGCACAATCCGAAGTGGACAAGCCTCTTCATATGCTGCAACTATGAGTGAATTTGTCTCGTCGACAACATTTTCCAAATCAATTGGGGTTTCAATTGTTGGTTGGTACCCGTAAAATCTAGTCGCCAAGCCCTCTTCATAGAGGTCCCAGTTTGTAGATTTGGGATTACGATATGTGATAATATCAAATTTAACGTTTGAATGATCAAAGAATATGTAGTTATGATCAGACAACGAAGGTTCGAGCTCATCGGAGACGAGCCAATTCACCAACTCATGCGCAATTCTATCAGAGCAGAGAGTTACGTCCAAAACCTCCTCTCTGCCAGATCTCGCAAAAGTTGGACGGTTTCCTGCATTGACTATGTGCAGGTTTGTACTGCTCACAAATTCCATCATATCAGAGCCTCTCGAATTTATATCTGTGCTGCCCCAAATGATATGGTGAGCATTTATGTCACTGCCGATTACAAGCGGTAAATCACTTTTGCAGCAGTATGATACAACCTTTTTGAAGTCATCGCTTGGCGAAGGTTGGTTATGCGGCAAATATGCCGAACAATAGACATATTTCCTGTCTATGCCATCAGTAGTCATACCAACTGTGACAGCACAAATATCCCGAGTTGTGAGCTCCGATATGAGAGAAACATCGAGAGCACTATTTGCAAGTATGCATGCTCGAGGCATTTCACGTGGATTAGTCATACCGATCTTGTTGAAGGCAACAAAGACTGGGTTTAACAATTTTCCAACGTAGAAGTTTCCCTTTTGGAAATATGGTTCTTGAACCAAAGCTATAGAAGCTTTACCTTCTTGAAGAAGTCTGGATAGATTCATAGTTGCTGTACGTTTATGCTGAAGATTGATTTGTGCCACTCTAACCATTATAAATTAGAGTAACGAACATTCCACCTCCAGCACCAACCGCACAACAACTACAAGAAACCAAATATATTGGCTTATAATCGCCTATAGCGAACCATGTAAGGATTTTTTTAAATGTTATTATCATTTAAATCCCACGAGTTGCGAAGAAAGAAGTCGTCCACTGTGTCAGAGCTTCGCTTAACACAGTAAGGGAACACCCCAAGATATTCCGTTCACGACTGCATTGTTTAACCTCCTGCAGCCATTCAGCCATCGGCACGGAAATACACCTTGGCTTAGGAGTTCCTATTTTTGTGGCCTTTTACGACATGGAACAGGAAACCAGTGGATCAATTCTTGGTAAAAAATAATTCCGCCGGATGCCACACGGCTTACCTGTTTGGTGGACTTATACCACCGGTACAGGTGGACCGTAGCGTTATTCTTAGCCAGTTGGGAAACCGCTACCGACACTACACGGCTATCTAGGCTGCTCAGAGAGGGAAGTTGACATTGATGGTCAACTTCCATGGATGGCCGAGCAGTGCTTGATTGCCTCAAAACCGTCGTCCGAATGCGAAAAAGGCAAGCAAGGGTGATGTATGTTTCTCATTATTTACAAATGGTTTAGAAAACTTTGTTTTTCAGTTATTTACGGTTATATAAACTGTTAAAAATTAAATCAATAATTCCTGATTATATTTCTGATAGCTTGCAGAAAAAAATATGTTGCTGGGTGAAGTACATCAAGAGATATTCGCGATAAAGTTCGGCCCATTCTTGTACAGGGTGTAGTTTTGAGACCAGTGTTTAGAAAATTTATTACGGTTCCTATTTCACCGGTTTAAGTGACGGTGTACAATATTGAACAAACTTTAACCTATAACTCAGGAACCGGAAGCCGAATTCGGAAGAAAATCGTGAATTCTTTATGAGACCGTAAGACCTTTCATTCGAAATTAAGTTTGTGGACATCGGTCAAACCATCACTGAGAAAAGTGTGTGAGATCCATTTTGGAATATATGACCAATATTTCCGGTGCTTCCGGAACCGGAGACCGGGAACCAGGATAACCGAAATTGGTTTGTTTAGTTGCCTACAGATAATGGCTATCGATTTGTGTGGTCTTTAAGACCAGCTTAGAAATTATTTTACGGTTTTGTTTCACCGCTTCAAGTGACGGTGTACAATATTGAATACACTTTACCCTATAACTCTGGGACCGGAAGTCGTATCCAAGTGAAATTCAGGAATTCCGTATGAGACCGTGACGTATGACCTTCTATTTGAATTTAAGTTTGTGGATATTGAATTTTGGAACATATGTGGACATTGAATTTTGGAATATGTGAGATGAGTTTTGGAATATATGACCAATATTTCCGGTGCTTCCGGAACCGGAGACCAGGAACCAGGATATCCAAAACCGGGTTGTTTAGTTGCCTTCTGATAATGGCTATGGATTTTTTTAAATTTTGATACCAGTTCAGAAATTGTTTTTACGGCTTTAGTTTCGCCGGTTTAAGTGCCGGTGTACAATATTGAACACACTTTAACCTATAACTCCGGAACTAAAAGTCGGATTCAGATGAAATTCAAGAATCCCGTATGGCACCGTGAGACCTTTTATTTGAAATTACTTCCGGTACTTCCGTGAACCACGATAGCCGGAATCGGTTTGTTTAGTTACCTACTGATAATGGTTACCGATTTGTGTAGTTTCGAGACCAGTTTAGAAAAAAATTTACGGTTTTTGCTTCGTCAGTTTAAGTGACGGTGTACAATATTGAACACTCTTTACCCTATAACTCCGGAACCGGAAGTCGGATCCGGATGAAATTCGGGAATTTCGTATGGGACCGCAGGATCTTTCATTTGAATCTAATCAAAATCGGCAAAGCTATCTCCGAGAAAACCTCGTGAGATTATTTGACACATACACACATACACACATACAGACATTGCTTAGCTCGATGAACTGAGTCGCATGGTATATGACAAATGGCCCTCCGGCAAATTTTTATTAGCCGGTTTTTCAAGTGATTTCTCCATGAGAAAGGCAAAAACGTACAATTTCGAAACCTTCCAATAACAAAATTTGAAATATCTCTAATTTACAGTTATAAAAGGAACGATTTTATCCATCGAACATTGAAAGATTTTTCGTGTTGCAAATAGCGTTCCTGTCGTACGTTAGAGTAATGTAGATTAGTACAAATTGTTTTAAACATACTTTAGTAACTATTTAAAATCCTCCCACTTTTTATTTGGTAATGGAAGTAGCTGATCATTTATTTAGAGCAGAGTCAACTACGTGTCCCAAAATATTCATGTTCATATCGAAAGACATGTAATGTTCGTCGTATTTATAGTATACTAAACCTAGAACCATCGAAGAATATTCGGAAGTAGATGCATCTTTAAACTTTTGATGTTTGAAAAATTGACTTCCGTTACAATGAATTGCACTTTTAGATAAATAGATACAATAAAAACAACCCCATCTCTCGGTGTTTCTGTGTTACTCGAGTTCCATTATTTCGCCTTCTCTATTGATACAAGTACGGAAACAACTTATATGTGAGAATTCTCACTGATCATAAACTTGTGCCTTACAGTTAGCCCTCATGCTGAGGAATGACACTTTTTTTCTTTTCTTTATACTTTCGAATTAGAATTGATAGTTGATCGATTGTGTGAGTTGTGAAACTTTCCCTCTTTTCACTACTAGAAGTTTAAACGATGCAACTAGACTAAAGTAGAGATTAGTTACTTTAAACATTCTGAGACACAATTAAATATTATGAAATAACCAGTATAATTCTTTATAATAAAATAATGGTGGCTCTGAATAGAAAATTTTATGAAAGCGTTCGTGATGGAGAATGACGAGTTGAGTTCGAATTACGATTGATACCTTGTACAGGATTCATTTCTGCCTTTTAGAAGGACCAAATTGTGGAAGTCTTTACGATATTTAGCACAGTTCGGAACATTTTTCACGAACTATTTTCGCACAGCGAAAAGTGAACGAAGCAATGAGGTGTTTGAGGTTTTAACCACATAGAAGGTGCGCCCTCCGATGTCTATGTTTGAAAGCATCTTCCCGCCCCGACGTCTGCTTCCATCCACTATGTCGTCATCTAACACTCGATGTGGATAGACGAATAACCTGCTACGACTAATTTCTTTGTTTATTTTGTTTATTTTTTGGGAGCAGGGAAAAGCCCGATGGAGATGAAACTTGGCAATCTCACTCTCCAGCAGGCATAAAACCTCCTCATCTTTCGTATCAACAGATTACAATGATCCAACAGATACAATAAGGCTTAACACTAACAATAAAAACTTATAATTAAAACTACACCTATAACCCTATATCTAGTTGATGACACCAAGCACTACAGGGCAGCAATAGTGTTCTTGCTTCAACTAGCGGAGAAAAGGGGATAGGTAAATGGATGATGAAGGTAGAGGGAGGGGGTGGAAAGTAAGCGTGGTCGAACAACGGGGTTAGAATCGGCATGTAGATCTAATTAGTGGTCGAAAAGATGGTGGAAGACGGAGAGAAAGACGGGGTTAGAATCGGCAAGTAGATCTAATTAGTAATCGAAAAGATGGTGGAAGACGGAGGAAAGAAGGAAGTGCGACCGGGTTAGTATTTGCAAGCGAATCTGATTAGTTTCCAATAGAAATAAAGAAGACGAAGAAAATGAGAAGGTGAGCGAAAGGGTTAATATCATCGAGCGAATCTGAGTAGTTTCCAACGGTGATGGGAGAAATTTTTGTATTTTTGTTCAACCATCACTAGGTTGAACAAAAATACAAACGGTTACAGACAAAACTTGATCCAAAGTTAATCTGACAAGTGGCAATGAAACAATCGTTTGATCATATTCCGGGATAGGTGAAAGTCAAAAACATTGGAGCAGCTATTGAATGTCCTGCACATACTGGAAAATGGTTCATTGTAACCATAATTTGTTCGTGCAATGGGTAAACTCAAGAAACGATGAGAGCGTAGATTACGTCGATGAATGTCCAGATTAATCAATTGCAGAAGTTCGGGACAATCGATACGTGATTGTAATAAATCAGCAACAAAAACGGCTTTGGAGACATTCCTACGAACAGATAGCAGATCCAGGTCAATAAGCTTACAACGATCTTTGTAGCTAGGAAGATTAGTGGGATCCCTCCAAGGTAAATTGCGCAGAGCGAATCTAACAAATTTACGCTGGATAGTTTCGATGCGTGCAATGTCAATTTGATAGTGAGGTGCCCAGACAACAGCTGCATATTCTAGCGTCGAACGGATAAGAGCACAATATAATGCCTTAAGACAGTATACATTAGTAAAGCTCTTGGTAACACGAAAGACGAAACCCAAGAGCTTGGAGGCCTTCGAAATCACATAATCGATGTGACTTTTGAAGTCCAGCTTGGAATCAAGAATGATACCCAAATCTTTCACGGAAGATTCACGTTATAGTATATTGTGCGAGATGCTATAGTCGTAGGTAATCAGTGAGCGTTTACGAGTAAACGACAAAACGGTACACTTTGAGGCATTCAAAACCATTCTATTATCTTGACACCAGTTTGTGAATAAGTCTAACTGTGACTGCAAATATATAGTGTGTTCTTGACATTTAACTAAATAAAATAGCTTGAAGTCGTCTGCGAAAGATAGTTTGTGGCATTTTAATATGAAGTTGAGATCATTGAGGTAGAGTAAAAATAAGAATGGACCTAAGTGACTGCCTTGAGGGACTCCAGAATTGACAGCAAAAGGCACTGTAATGAAGTCTCCGACCTTCACAGACATTTCGCGACCAATTAGATACGACTCGAGCCAATTTAGCAACGATCCACTAAAGGCAAGTCTATTGAGTTTTGCTACTGCTATTTGGTGGTTTATTTTGTCAAAGGCTGCAGAGAAATCAGTGTAGATTGCATCAACCTGTAGTCGTGCTTGTAGAGATCGAACTATAAAAGAAGTGTAGCAGAGTAAGTATGTTGCAGTTGATCGTTTCGGCATGAATCCGTGCTGAGTTTCTGAAATGTAGTTGTTGCTGTTGTGTTTCAAGAAAACCAGAACTATAGTTTCAAATAATTTAGATACGGCACATAGTGCAGCTATACCACGATAATTGGATACATCGGCTTTATTTCCCTTCTTGAAAACTGGGAAAATAAATGATTTTTTACAAATATTTGGAAATGTTCCTGATCTAAGAGAAATATTGAACAACATCGACAGTGGAATAAGAAGACTTATTGAGCACTTTTTTAATACTAATGAAGGAATACCATCCGGTCCAGCTTTGGAAGATGATTTCATCTTAATACACGCTTTTCAATCATAGCAGTAGTTATGAAAGGGTGAGAACTAGTTGTAGAACGGCTAGGAACATTGATGATAGCTTTGGAGATCTGATCACTCGAAAGAATTTCATTGGAGAATACACTGCTGAAATGTCGTTGAAATAAGTAGCAAATCTCAGATATCGCCGATGATTCAACATCATCAAGAAACATCTGATCGGGTAGTCCTGATTCTTTCCTTTGTTCGTTCACGTGGTTCCAAAATCTTTTAGGGTTAATTTTTAGATTATTTTGTACTCGAAGGAGGTGAGCATCGTATAACATTCTGTTCAGTCGTTTATAGCGGTTGTTAAGGTAGATATAGTGAGATCGCAATTGAAGCGAAGGCCGTTTGGATAATTTTCTTAGTGCAGACCGTTTAGCGCATTTACAACGTTTCAAGGTCGGATTTGCCCATGGGGGATGTATCGGTTCACGACGAAGTTTTTGTCGTGAATACGACTTACTTTACTATGGGGTGCCTTTTCAAAATTTACCCTCTGAGAGAGTGATAAGTTTTTGATCGTGAATATCTCTTGTTGTATCTAACGAATCAACATAATTTTTGCTACATGCCATCGGAAATATGATCACAATTTTATGATAAAATTTTCAGTTGTGTGACATAATCTCAAAAAGTTCAAAATTAAATGGTATAAACGACTATCAAAGAGGATAATTCATAAGGCGCGTTTGCTTTCTCGTATTTTTAAAGCTCTTAGCTCAGTGATCTGTGAAAGGATTTATATAATCTAACTACCAATAGAATCGAAATTTTTCAACTTAAACGTGTATAGCAAAAGCATTGAAGTATTTCAATAGTACACTAATGAAAAAACCTGTCTCATTTGACCCATGTCAACACCAGCCAATCAGAACGCGTTCCGAGGAAGAGAACAAAATATCTGCTGCTGTACAACAAATCGTTCGAGAAAAATGTTCCGAACAGTGTTTAATATCGTAGTGAGTTCCACAATTTGGTCCTTCTGAAAGGCAGGAATGAATCCCGTACAGCATCCTGATAGTTTCTTTCAATGAAATGCAAATCCGAAATGAAATAATCGACATTAAAATTCTGTATGCGGCTATTTATAGCCGTTAGGACCGCCCATTAGTGAAAAAGCTACAAACGAAATCATATATAAAGAAACCTCTTAACAAAAATTGGATCAGTTTGGATTCTATCGCCACGGCAAGCAGATGTATTGTGTGTCGTTTGCAAAGCTAGTTTCGCTTCCGACAAGAGCGATTACGTCACAGCTGCTAATCGTTTGCATTGGTGAAAAAACAACGAAAAGGGGACAACGGTGGTGAGCATCACACAAAATCAGCCGTTCTAATGGTTCTAAAAGTTTTCTAATGAACTATTAAGATTTCTTCTTAGCAAATCGAAGGTAAATATCCTCAGTTTAGTGCAAATCTAGAACAGTTTGGTTAGATTTGTGCACTTTTCGCTGTGCGAAATTCACAGTAATCGAGATCAAGTGAAGCCTTCTTTGTTTTTACGAAAAATGTGGAAAAGGGGAATGCTTGCATAATTCATACAATTGATTAACTAATTGATATTCGGAAGTTTTAAGGAACATGTCAGTTGTTTTCGTATTCACGACATTCAGTTATGTCTCTGACATTACCCACCCGCCTTTTTTGGTATAAATTGATCCATGGAGTACGAGATTACATGAAACCATAACGTAGCAGCAGAGTTGCAGTCGCCACTAGAAAATAAGTTTTTCCAGTTCAACGACAGCAGAAACTGGTTCATAGCATCGAAATTTCCATTTTTGAAATCGTAGTATGTCGCTTCGGAAATGGCATTGAAAACGACGGGCGTGTCTTCTGGTATAGTGATTTGAAGGGGAGGGTGATGGCGACAAGTTTTAACTAGTGGAGAAGGTGCAACGGTTATGGAACATTTATCCGATAATTCATAACTGACAAAACATAGGTCCAGAAGCCGATTGTTGCTGTTGTAGTTATTGTTCAGTTGAACTAACCCGGCGGTATTGTAATCGTCCAGGAGTCGTGATGTAATATTCGTTTTGGAAGAAGATGTAGCATCTGGGTGTAGATATTTACAAGAACCGTGAATCCATTTAATGCCTGGTAGATTAAAGTCTCCCAAAATAACGATTTTGTCGTTTAAACTCATTCGATCGCTTATCGACAAAAGTGAACATAAGTGTTGTTCAATCATGTCAGAATCATTCACGCGATCAGGCGGAAAGTAAAGCACACACATGTATAACGTATTATGTGAGAACAAAAGAGCAATCCAAACTTGCTCAACATTGCCTCAGTTTGAAAAAGTTTTCAAGCGCGAATTGAATTTGGAACGACAAGCAATCAAAATACCTCCGCCGCTCGTTTTGCAACTGTTAGTTTCGTTCCGGTCTTGTCGGTACACGGAGTAGGAACTATCGAAAATCTGCTTGGATAACGTGTTATCATTCAACCAGGTTTCAGTGAAAGCATAAATATCGTAAGCAGCATCGGAACAGGCGAGAAACTAGTCAACAAGAGAGCGATTCATTCCACCAACATTCTGGTAGTAGATATTCAAACCAGTGTCTCTGCTACTGCCTGTTACGGTGTCGGTGGTTGTGGGTAGATCGACGGTGTGCGGAGGGCGATTTGATGAAAAAGGTGCGGTTTGCCGAATGAGACGAGGAGCGGGGGGAAGCAGTCGAGGTGATTGAATTTGCGTGCTGGTCATATGATAGTTTTGAGTTCGTTTGGGTAGGGGCCGAGAGGAACTCGGTCGGCGAAGGGGTAACGATTGAACAGTTGATTCTGCTCTCCTTTCGGATTTGCGCTCTAAAAAAGGGGTTATTGTCACTCCATTTGGCCAGAAATTATAAGATGTGATAAGTTGCTCAAAATCTTGCGGAACACTTAATTTAAACGAAATAAATGACAGTGGCCTATCCTGGTGCTGACTAACAAGCTTAAAGCACAAAATGTCGCTACGGTTGCAAGTAGTTCGATTTTGAATATAGCTAATAATATTCTCTTCTGTTTCACTAGGTAAAAATTTAGCTAAATAGTACCAGTTTCGATTGATAATGTTGCTTGGTGTCTGGTTTGGAACTACTAGAAGAGTAGTAATTTGTGTATTAATTGAGGCCTGCGTGCTATTGATCATAGGTGATGGGCTATGCGTAACATTAGAATTTATCTGTCCCTGACTTGTAGGAGCTATATGGAACTGAATGGCCATGGAATGTACTCACTGTGTTGATGGTGCTTGCTGAATTACTACTGGTCACAGAGGCGATATCGGTTGGCGGTGGTTGTGGAATAAAATTGACAGTGCTTGTAGCGGGCTGTGCTGGAGCGTTGGTATGATCATATGTAGGGTTGGTAGATATGGAAGGGTTGCTTGGCGGTGACAATAAGACGGTTTTAGCGCAGCAGGTAGCGATAGGTGCTGGATGTACTATTGTAGCAGCGAATGATGGCGACGGTAGATCAGTATTGATCTTTCGATTTTGTTTTATCTTTTATTCGCAGTTGCCTACCTACCCGCGCTACGGGTAAAACGCGCCATAGATCCGAGAAGGATCCAAAGGATGCTAAGCGTCAGAAGCCAAGTTATGTACAGGTAAACGACCGTTTGCTGAGTAACAACCAATACGCTGATCTGCCAGCTAATGTCGAAGAGGAACTGCAAAAGAAAAAAATGCCGCCTTTCTACCTGAAGGGCCTCCCACCGACTCTACGCTCGGATTTCAACATGCTGATCAGCAAAGGGCTACAGGCAACAACGTTTATGTACTGAAGGCTAAAAAATAACTGTTCCGGCTTTCAACCACTACAAAGCAATGGAATGTTACCTGAAGCACGTTAAAAAAAATCCGTGTAAAATGAAACCGTGTTAATTGCGGAAATCGTGCAAAAAAAACCACGCCTGAGGTTACAAGAAGGTCTAGTCATACTTGATAAAACACATTAGAAGCCAAATTATAATTAGAACACTTAGGGAATACGTTGCACGACAAGCAAATTAATCTAAATGTGTAATGAATTCGGTTTTCAAAAGAACGATAATACGTACAATTTAGAACGTTCGACTAAAGAAGTGCTGATAACCCATAAACATTTTCACTGCAAATAAAGCTTGAGAATAAGATCTTTTCAATTCCGAAGTTTTGATGTGTAATTAACACTATCGTCTTAATAGTCTTTAAATTAGCTCTCATAATCGTTTTCCCACAGAAAACCTGTTCCATGTCATGATTGCATATACCTTCCGACTTAGCTCGATGAACTGAGCAAATGTCTGTGTGTGTGTGTGTGTATGTGTGTGTATGTGTGTATGTGTGTATGTGTGTGTATGTATGTGTATGTAACAAAAAAATGCACTCACTTATCTCAGAGATGGCTAAGCCGATTTTCACAAACAAACATTCAAATGAAAGGTCTTATAGTCCCATAGCCTGCTATTGAATTTAATTCCGATCCGAATTCCGGTTCCGGAGATATGATATGTACCAAAAAAAATGAAAAAAAATGCACTCACTTTTTTCAGAGATCGCTGAACTGATTTTCGCAAACTAAGATTCAAATAAAAGGTGTTATGGTCCCATAGCTTGCTATTGAATTTCATTTGAATGTGACTTCCGGTTCCGGAGTTATATGGTAATATGTGATAATTCGAGAAAAACTTTACACTCAATTATCTCTGGAACCACTTAACCGATTTTTGCAAACTAATAATATCCTAAAAAATTGTAGAACATTTTATCTGGATCCGACTATCGGTTCCGGAACTAAAGCGTGATAAGTGGAAAATTACCAACTTTATTTGTATTTTTCAACGAACGATGGTTAAAACAGGTAAAAATCCCATAAAACTGTATGATAAATTTTTCTAGTTAGCAGATCTTGTTAGTTTGTGGGCATGAGAACTCAATTTGGCACTACTAGTAATAATAATAATAATAATAATAATAATAATAATAATAATAATAATAATAATAAGAATAATAATAATAATAATAATAATAATAAGAATAATAATAATAATAATAATAATAATAATAATAATAATAATAATAATAATAATAATAATAATAATAATAATAATAATAATAATAATAATAATAATAATAATAATAATAATAATAATAATAATAATAATAATAATAATAATAATAATAATAATAATAATAATAATAATAATAATAATAATAATAATGTTTGTTTGTTTGTTTGTTTGCGATACTTTACATCGTGGAGATGATGCATTCGTATCGTGGGAGGTTATTTACAATTTGTGGTATAATTCAGTTTTTTTCAAGAAATTCAGGATTTTCATTTCACTTTCTTCTTCGTTCCACATGGCACTTCGTATACTAGATGTGTCTATTCTTGAATCTTGTCTTTCCTGTGCGTATTTCTTACAGTTCAGTATTATGTGTCGTACGTCGAGTAGAGTTCCGCAGCATTCGCAATTGGGGGGTGATTCATTGTTCAGAAGAAAGCTGTGGGTTAATCGAGTATGGCCGATCCTAAGTCGTGTTAAAACTCTTTGGTCTGCTGAGTTGTTGCGGTCTTTCCAGCATAAAGTATCAGATTTCACTTCTCTCAATTTTATGTCCCGGGATGAGTACCACTGTTCGTTCCAATATTGTCTTAGACATGTTTTAATTTTATTTAAAGCATCTTCGGCGGGAACGGGAATTTCTAAAACTGGTTGGATCCTCCCTTCATTGGCGAGTCTATCGGCTTCATTGTTTCCGTACACACCTGCATGTCCGGGAATCCAGCAAAAGTCAACAGATCGGCCATGTGTGAGGTTTTCTATTTCCTGAATCCAAGGGTGTTTAGAATTGCCGGCTTCTAATGCCAAAAGACAGCTTGCAGAGTCAGTGAGGATTGCTAGATTTTTAATATTCGGAATTGTGAGGGCCATTCGAATGGCGTAAGCTTCTGCCGAGAAAACGCTGCAATACTGTGGGAGACTGGATGTCTGCATCATTCCGGCTTCGTAGAAGCCAGCACCTACTGTATAGTCTTTTTTAGATCCATCAGTGTAGAATACAGGTGAACGCTGAAATCTACTCTGTAGGAGGCTATGTACTACTGGTCTTACTTTCTCAGGAGGGTCACCAGCGTTTATAGTTCTTTTTACGTCGCATTGAGGGTTTTTTTTTGTTCCACGCACGATTCCCTTGCCTTGCGAGTTGGGCCACGGTGGGTAATGTGTCGTTGCATAGTTCTTGGATTTGATTTGATACACGAACTACCAAGGGGAGATTTTTGTAGTTCCGATCCTTCGATAGGAGACGTATAGCTATTCGTGCGATATGTTGTAGCATGAGTAGATTAAAGGGGAGAGCTCCTGTCTCGGCCATTATCGCTGGTATAGGGCTAGTGACGAAGGCCCCGGATGCGAGTCGGATCATTTTATTGTAAGCAGGGGCCAGTGTTTGAGTGGTTATTTCTCCTCCTCGATTCACTAAGCCTGCTCCATGAAGAAGTTTTGACGTGATGATAGCGGATACAATCTGTAAAAGTGTTGTTCTTTTGCCACGTGGTAGTTGGGCACCAATCGCTCTAATAATTCGGAGTCTCGAGTAACACGTTTCTTTTATCAGTTTACAGTGAGCTTTGAAATTTAGTCTACGATCCATCGTAACGCCAAGTATTCTCAATCGATTCGTATATGGAATGTCTTTTTGATTGATAGTGATTTTGCGCGAGGGGTTTCGTCTAGCATTTGGACTACAGTAGAGGATGGATGATTTTATAACAGAAATTGTAAAACCCACACTTTCTGCCCATTTGTTCACAGCTTTAATAGCAGCTTGGAGTTTCCGGTGTAATGCTTTAGTTTTACAACCTCGCACAATCAGGAGTATATCATCTGCATATAATAGTATTTCCGCTTCGTTTGGAACCACTGCGAATATTGGTTGCATCGCAACGAGAAAGAGCGTTACCGATAAAACAGAGCCTTGCGGCATACCATTTTCTATAATTCGGGTGCGCGAAAGATGCCCTCCTGCACGAACTTGAAACGTCCTATCACATAGAAAGCTCTGTATAGTGTTCATCATGCGGCCTCGTATTTTCCATGATTTCAAGTTTCGCAAGATCCCATATCGCCACGTCGTGTCGTATGCCTTGGAGAGATCTAACGATGCTAGGAGACAGTGCTGGTCTTTTGTTGGTAGTGATCTTTCCAGTTCTGCAAAATACGTGTCTGCTCCGTATCCTGAGCGAAAGGAGTGTTGTCGCTTATCGAGTCGTCCATTGGCTTCCAATTCGGTGACCAGTCGACGGTTGATAATACGCTCAAAAACTTTTGCCACGCAGCTGGTTAATGATATCGGCCTAAATGCAGCAGGTCCGGACTCAGAACTATTCGGTTTTGGGATTGGGACGACAGTAGCAGTCCGCCAACAGGAAGGGAAGACACCTTCACGCCAAATTTTGTTAAGGAGCTCGAGAAGAATTGTTTTCACGGAGAAGGGGAGACGTCGTAACATTGGGTACCCTACCATATCTGGTCCTGTCGATGAACTTTTCCCTTTATCTAGAGCCGACAAGAGTTCGTGAATACTGATATCGGCGTTGTACTCATCATCGGTGTTCAAGGGAGACTCTATGTTGTTTTGCTCTGCAAGTTTTTTAATTTTTTGAAATTCTGGGGAGTATCTTGCCGTAGCGGATCTCTCACTGTAGTGTTTTGCTAGTTCTTCTGATATTTCTTCTGGACTGTCCGTAAATCCGCTCTCGCGCTTAAGCATCAATATGTTCTGTCGTCGACCTCCGCGTAATGTATTAATTGTCCGCCATAATTCAGTAGTTGTACTTTTAGGTGAGATTTTTTCCACGAAATCCTCCCAAGACTTTTGCTTTGCTTTTTTAATCGCTTTCCTGGCATTCGCTCTTGCGTGTTGAAAGTTTTCCAAGGCTGCCTTTCTTTCCAGAGTTGATATTTCTGTGCGCCGTAAAATTCGAAGTGTCTTGCGACGGTTCTTTATTGCTTCTTTGACTTCGGCGCACCACCACGGAGTGGCTCTGGGGCCAGATCGGCCACTAGATCGCGGTATACATTTGATAGCTGCTGCAATGATTTTTTCCGTAAACTTTTCTATATCCAATTCACTCTCGGGACGGATTGAAGCGGATGTTATTTGTTCGTACAGGGGCCAGTCTGCTTGCTCAAAGAGCCACCGCCGTTGTTTTGTCGGAGTATACGACCATCCAGGTATACATATTAAGATAGGAAAATGGTCACTGTTGCACGTGTCGGGTAGAGTTCGCCAGTGGAGTTTGTGGGCTAGACTTTTTGAGCAGAAAGATATGTCGATGGCGGATGTATTTCCAGTCGCCGGATCGATGCGCGTATGAGTGCCGTTGTTAAGGATAACTAAATTTTTCGTCAAGGTGGTCTCTGCTATAAATCGACCGAGGGCATTCGATGATTGCGATCCCCATGCAATATGGTGTGCGTTGAAGTCGCCTAAGAACAATACTGGACCTTCTAGCTGTGCAAGGAGATTGCTTATGGCAGATTGACATTGTTGAGCACTTGGGGGAATATATATAGACACTATTGTTGTTTGGATCGGTTTGTATATGCGTATGGCGATAAGATGCAAGCTGGTGCTAATCTGTATACGCTCAAAGGGTATTCCTTGACGAATGGCCAGACCAACTCCATGCTGCCAGTAATGTTCGTTTTTGGATTCTAGAATGAGCGTGAAATCTTTTCTCATAAATTCAGAGCTTGTGGAGGCTTGGTTCGTTTTCGTTTCTTGGAGTGCCACCACGCAGGGGTTATATTGTGCAACTAGTTGTTTTAACTCTGCAATGTTAGCTCGTAGTCCACGCAGATTCCATTGTAAGGCAAAACATCCATCGACATCACTGTTTACATCTGATGAAGTTGATGTTGACATTCTCGATGTGGTTCTTCCGGCGGAGAGTCGGGAGGAGAGTTGCAAAGGCTGTATATCCAGAAGAAAGGGACAGCCTTTTTCCCCCCGATCAGTCCCTCCCGGGATAGGGAGTGGGGAAGTCACTTTCGTCTCTTCTTCCCCAAACCGGGGTACATTTATCATCGCATCTGGAAAAGGGAACGGTACTGCAGTATTTTCTGTCTCAGTTTGTTGGGTGGAAGGACTGACCTGTGGGACGTCTTGCCCCACAGTACCAGTCGCTGTCGAGATTACTGCACAATTACTTCCCAAATTACCGACAGCGGCCGGTACTGGGGAAAGACTTTGTATAGCTTCTAGTCGTTCATTGTATGACATTTGACAAGTTCTTGTTGATGGGCCTTCACCAGGTGAGAGAGCTGTTGTTTTGACAATGTTGTCATTCACATCCGTTAGGGTTGTTGGTGGTGATGCTGTAGGTAGTCTGGGTGTTAGAACTTCGTGGGTGCTCGATGATAGAACATCACCGGTGGAAAGCCGGGAGGAGAACTGCAAGAGCTGTATATCCGATGGATAGGGACAGCGCTTTCCCCCCCCGATCGATCCCTTCCATGCATGGAAGTGGGGAAGCTACTTTCTTCTCTTCTTCCCCAGACCGGGAGTTTGCTTTCGTTGAATTAATGATTACAGGACTGCCGACAGCGGTCGGCACCGGGGATAGACTTTGCGTAGGGTTGGCTCGTTGGTTCTGTGATGAACTGGGTATCATATCTCTGGGTAGGACTACCCGGATAGTTTCATCGGTCTGCTGTGCTTGCGTTGGAAGGAGTACTGCACTTTCTTCCGTTCCAAATCGATTTGTCTTGTAGTACGTGATGCTTGGGTCGGTTTTAGTATCGAATCGTTGATGGGGGTGAAGATTATCGAAGGGATTGATTAGATGGTGTTACGGAAAACGATATTTCATCGTCTGAGTAATTCGTTTCCATGATTTCGTCATTGGCAGTAGTTGCGCTTTTTTTTGGAGGTGGGCTCAGGTTGTCTGGTGATGTTGTTTTCGGTTTGATGGCTGAATCATTCGGTTTCTTAGGTCGTCCGCGTTTTATTTCAGAAGTTGCCGGTGAATTGTTCCTGGATCTCGTTATTGGTCCTGTAAGCTGATTGATTTGTGTATGTTCTTTGCTATGCTGTGGTTTACCCTGATTAGTCTGTTGCTTCGTTTGATGTACATACGTTATTAATTGTCCGATTTTATTTTCTTTTCGATTTAGTTCTTCTAAAAGTTTCACAATTTGTTCGTCTTTCTTTTTCATGGTTAATTCCAGTTCTTTTAGTTTATTTTCGATTTCTGTGGATCTAGCTGCAACTTGAGCATAACTGCCTTGGCCTTGGGCTACACGTTTGAGTCTCTGAAAATGTTAGATTATCACGAATTTTTATTTTAATGATTTCAGCTTCTTTTTTGTAAACTGGGCACTGGCGGTTTGAAGGGCGATGGTTACCTTGGCAGTTGTGGCAAAATTGTGCTTCATTACATTCTTCATGCCCATGTTGTTCTCCAGAGCAATTAAAACAACGTTGCGGACCCGGGCATCTGATGCGTGTATGGCCGTATTTGAAGCATCCATAGCATAACATTGGATTCGCGAAATACGGGCGGGAGGGAACGTTTAGAAGGCCTACTTTGATATATTCCGGATAAGAGGTTTTGCAAAAGGTCAATATGAGCGCTGATGTATTCACTTTCTATATATAGTCAAGAAGAAAAAAGGTTAGATCCTACCTTGAGTTTCCCTTCGCCGTACAAATATTTAAATCGCACCAATTTTTAATTTTTGTATTTAAAAACTTTTTCGTGACTGTTGGGTTTCGAGATAAAACTTCCTTTTAGCACACCGTCACTCCGGTCGGCTCAAATAGTGAATGAAGCAGAGCAGGTAGTTAAGCGACGATATGACGCAACATTTATGGCGCTAAGCGGATAATAAGAGTTCCACTGGGTAGCCGGGCCAATGGCCGATTGTTTAGTTCAATATACTGCGTGGGTATTCACAGAATCTTCGCATTTAAATACTTGTTCACTGATTTTCTTAAATTTTTCACTTCTCACATCTGAAACTATTACTTAATTAGCAATAGAATGATTTTCCACTGTCGCGATTAAGAAAATTGCGTAAAAAAACCGTAAAAAACTCAGGAGCGCACGAAATTGTTACCATACTAGACGGTGTTTCCAACTCTGATGAATAATAGTAATAATAATAATAATAATAATAATAATAATAATAATAAGAATAATAATAATAAGAATAATAATAATAATAATAATAATAATAATAATAATAATAATAATAATAGTAATAATAATAATAATAATAATAATAATAATAATAATAATAATAATAATAATAATAATAATAATAATAATAATAATAATAATAATAATAATAATAA
This sequence comes from Malaya genurostris, assembly GCF_030247185.1. Taxonomy (NCBI): domain Eukaryota; kingdom Metazoa; phylum Arthropoda; class Insecta; order Diptera; family Culicidae; genus Malaya; species Malaya genurostris. The sequence goes on from NC_080571.1 coordinate 185,720,190, forward strand.
TAATAATAATAATAATAATAATAATAATAATAATAATAATAATAATAATAATAATAATAATAATAATAATAATAATAATAATAATAATAATAATATAAATAATAATAATAATAATAATAATAATAATAATAATAATAATAATAATAATAATAATAATAATAATAATAATAATAATAATAATAATAATAATAATAATAATAATAATAATAATAATAATAATAATAATAATAATAATAATAATAATAATAATAATAATAATAATAATAATAATAATAATAATAATAATAATAATAATAATAATAATAATAATAATAATAATGATAATAATAATAATAATAATAATAATAATAATAATAATAATAATAATAATAATAATAATAATAATAATAATAATAATAATACTAATAATAAAAATAATAATAATAATAATAATAATAATAATAATAATAATAATAATAATAATAATAATAATAATAATAATAATAATAATAATAATAATAATATTAATAATAATAATAATAATATTAATAATAATAATAATAATAATAATAATAATAATAATAATTGTTACGAAACCACAGGGCTGATTCGTGCCGCGGTGGTGAAGTTCAACACCGATCACTGCTGTCAACGGAAGAGAGCATAAATGTCAGTCGAAAACGTCAGGCAACATGACCGCGTGCCAAACTGTCGCCTGCAGCATAAAACAGTACGTGAACTAACAGTGCAGTCTCAGTACAAATTTATTCCTGATAATTTAAAATAACTAAGTGCTAAGAGTGTAAATCTAAGTGTTTGAATTTATTGAATTTAACTAGGTAACTAAAACTATACATGCAATTGTTTATGAATTTAAAGAAACTGATGGAAATAATTATAATTACTTAGGCTAATAGTACGGCTCGATTACATGGGCATGACAGTAATATTGGGTATGCGAATACCGTACAAGCAAATTTAAACCTATTAGCTATACAAGCTACTACGTACAGTTTTGCGCTATTTGTCTCGGATAGAAAAGGAAGAAGAAAACGAAAATGTAAGTTAAAATTAGTTTATGAAACTGAATTCATAGAAACAAAATATATTACAGCTTTGAAGCTGCGATTTAGCTGCTATCAAGATTGTGGTTCTTCTCCATCCGAACAATCTTCAAAGATTTTCCTGTGATAATATTACCATCACGAATATCGACGAGATGGGGGTGGCGAAACACTGCACTAAATGCGATCGCCCGGATTCAGTTGATAATCTCGTAGGATGTGATGTTTGTGAGACATGGATGCACTTTGGATGTGCAAATGTGACAGATTCCATTGCGGATATCAATCGCAGTTGGAAATGTGAGCAGTGCAGGGAAGAGGAATCCCTGATTCAATCACGTGTGTCAGTCGGTCGTTCGTCTACAAGCAAATGTTCAAGTCGAATTGAACTTAACCTAAAAATGTTGGAGGAACAAAAGGCTTTAAGAATGCAAAGAATACAGCAGGAAGAAGCAGCAAAAGCAAATGTCAGGATGCAATTAGCTGAGATGGAGAAAACTTTCTTGAAGAAAAAGTACGAGTTTCTGCTAGCAGAAGCAGATAATTCAGAAGATGGAGTCAGTAGGAAATCGAGATTGAGCAGTCGAGCTAGCAAGGAGAAAGTACGGACGTGGCTTAGCAAGCAGGAAGTGAACACATCACACAATGTGAAAGTAGTGTTATCCAGTAATCCTTCGCCAATGATCGTTAACACTGAAGCAGCTCAGCAGTCTGGTATTCCAGCTCCCATCACTTCAAGTCCACCTGCATCGAATGTTCCTGACATAGCAGTTTCTGGTCCTGCATCAGCATCAACACCAAATTCAACAGATGGTAAATGTTTTCCGTGCTCTGCTACTGAGATTGTATCCCACGATTTGGTACCAGTGGGTTCAGATGGTTATGTATCTCATGCGGAAATAATGCTCGACGTTCCCCGCCGAGCACCGGTGAGTTCTTCACAGAGGACTAGATGCAGTTCGTTCATAGAAACAAACATTCTGGAGCAGATAGGCACCGATCGAGTCCTGCGGAAGATTACTAACAGTGCACCGCCATCTATTGTTAAGTTTCCTACCAGAACGGATTGTAATCAGCAATCAGAAATAATAGCTAGTAATAATAATATGTTAGGCACGAGTAGGGCACTAGAGTACGACTACAACGCGGTCATACATTCCTCTAGTAATAGTAGGCCAATGATCCATGATACGCTAGTAGTAACAAGTGTGTCAGCAGTACCTCCCGTAACCTATAGGTCCTTGCCAGTGTGTAGCTATAATTCCATCTTTCCACAAAATACCTTTGCCTTAAATCAAGAGTTAAAACCATATGCTCCCGCGCACAGTGTTGCGGCCAGTCGGTGTGTTGCAACTAATCCAACAAAGTCATGCTTGATTGGGGAACATTATCGTCGGATGGGAGGCAGTACGGTTAACTTCCAATGCCCTGGATTATCAGTATCGAGTGTGCATACTGGAGCAACGTTAAGTACCACTTGTCAAACGACATGGACCCGTAACAAACCCCCCGGGCCTTTTGGCGGTGATGTACCAGGGATAATAAATAATTACATACCGATTTCATCACAGCCAAACGTTATGCTTACAAATAGTGGTGGCTACCGTGCAAATACGAATGTGTTGATACCACCAGTTTCCCACGTCACTTCACGCCCATTCGATATTCCGTTCCTTCAGCCGTCTGTACCCTCGTCCATATCCGTTCCTCAGATCGAACAACGACAGCAACAGTATATAGATCGACCCGCTGTCCCAGGGCGCTGTGGACCAACGAATGAACAAATGGCCGCAAGGCAAGTTATGCCAAGGGAGCTACCGTCCTTCTCCGGAGATCCGCAAGATTGGCCAATATTCTACAGTTCGTTCTGCAATTCGACTGATACATGTGGATTCAGTGACGCAGAGAATCTGGCGAGATTACAACGTTGTTTGAAAGGACAGGCGTTAGACGCAGTAAAAAGTCGATTACTCATGCCGCAATCGGTTCCATTCGTGATTGATACACTGCGTCGATTGTACGGTCGACCGGAAATACTTATGTACTCGCTTCTTCAGAAGCTCCGAACAGTTCCTTCTCCTAAGACTGATAATTTGCAGTCGCAGATAGATTTCGGTCTTGCGGTACAAAATGTTGTAGATCACATGAGTATCGCTAATCTGTCTGATCACTTGTGTAATCCGATGCTTCTCCATGAGCTAGTGGAGAAACTTCCACCTCAGCTCAAGATGCAGTGGTCTTATTACAAAAGTAGATTTACTTGTGTCAACTTGGCGACCTTCAGCGCGTTTATGTCGGAACTAGTGCTGATGGCATCGGAGGTTACACTCCCTATGGATGCGCTTACCCTCAACTCCAAATCAACTAAATCAGGCAGAGACAAACCGAAGCTTTATATACACGCTGAGGAGATACGGGATGGAAAATCCAAAGCCATCGAGAAGAATGGGGCGTTACCAGACCAAGGTATAAAGGCTTGTGTGTTTTGCAATAAAACAAACCATGAGATTGCAAACTGCAAGCAGTTCAAGGCGCTCGATATCGATGATAGATGGAAGACCGTTAAGCAGAAACAGCTGTGCCGAAGCTGTTTAGTGCTACATCGGAAATGGCCCTGTCGTACTAAAACGGAGTGCGGCGTTAATGGTTGCCGAATACATCATCACAAACTTCTACATTCTGAGAACTTTTCGAGCAAAGCTGATCCAATAAGCGTCGCCGGTAACCAGAATACGGTAGTACACCAGAATCTACACCGTACGATGTCGTTTTCGCTATTTCGGTATTTGCCAGTAACGATACATGGAAATGGTAAACAAGTCCACACGTATGCGTTTCTCGATGACGGGTCCAACTCAACCTTACTGGAGTGTAATATTGCGTCGGCTTTGGGAATCAAAGGACCTACAGACGGCTTCTGTCTAAGTTGGACTGGAAATATTACCAGAGAGGAAAAGGAGTCGCAGCGTATCAGCGTAGTAATTCACGGAAATGGAAAGAAGTTCAAGCTTCATAACGTGAGAACAGTACAGAATTTGCACTTACCGGCACAAACGTTGGACTACGAAGAACTGTCCTATACTTTTCCTCATCTGAAAGGTCTTCCTATCCAGAGCTATACCAACGCAGTTCCTGGGGTAATCATCGGAATCGAGCATATCCGGCTATTGACAGCGCTGCGAACGAGAGAGGGTAATAACAACGAGCCAGTGGCGACTAAAACCCGCCTGGGCTGGTGTATCTTCGGAAAGAGCTCCCAGAACAGTAACGTTATGGAACAGTTGAATGTACACATAGACGACGGTATGTCTAATCGTGATCTGCATCAGTGGATGAAACAATTTTTCGCCGTTGAAGAGTCAAGCGTGACAGTAAAGCCGGAGGCTCACGAGGACAAACGAGCACGTCAAATCATGGAAACCACCACTCAGCGGGTCAACGGTGCGTTCGAGACGGGATTGCTATGGAAATACGATCACATCTGTTTTCCTGACAGCTACCCGATGGCACTACGGCGCATGAAAGCGTTGGAGAGGCGGTTAAGTAAAGAACCGGCTCTTGCATCAAGAGTGATGGAACAGATTTCGGAGTACGAAATGAAAGGATACGCCCATCGTATCACTCCGGAAGAACTTCAATCTACGGAAGCGAGTAGGGTCTGGTATCTACCACTAGGCTTAGTGCAGAATCCCAAGAAACCGGACAAACTGCGACTGATCTGGGACGCCAAGGCTCGTGTTGGCGGTGTGTCGTTGAACGATATGCTATTAAAAGGTCCTGATCTCTTGGTGGAACTAATTTCGGTACTGTTGCGTTTCCGACAGGGAGAGATTGCAGTGGTAGGCGATATAAAAGAAATGTTCCATCAGATCAGTGTTCGGAACGAAGACAAGCAGTCACAGAGATTCGTTTTTCGTATGCAGCCTGAGTTAGAACCCCAAATTTTCGTCATGGACGTATGCACCTTTGGAGCTACCTGTTCACCGAGTCTTGCGCAGTTCGTCAAGAACAAGAATGCAATGGAGTTTGCCGAAATCTTCCCAAGGGCGGCGAGGGCCATCAGGGATAACCACTACGTGGACGATTTTTTGGACAGTGTAGACACCGTAGAAGAGGCTATTCGATTAGTCAAAGAGGTGAAATATATTCATGGACAGGCGGGGTTCGAGATCCGTAACTTCAGCTCGAATTCGGACGAAGTTCTAACGGGTATCGGTGAAACAGTTGAGCGACAGCAAGTATCGATGAACCTGGATAAACTCTATACAGAACGCGTTTTGGGCCTGATCTGGATACCGAAGGAAGATGTTTTCACATTCGATTTGAGCAACATGAAGGAGGAAATCAAAGCATTAGTTGAAAGCGAAAGTATACCATCTAAGCGTCAAGTCTTGCGAACGGTCATGTCTCTGTTGGACCCGATGGGATTGATTGCACACTTTGTTGTGCATGGCAAAGTTCTAATGCAGCAAATATGGAGAAGTGGAACGGATTGGGATGACCTGATATCGGTCGACTTGCGAGATGGTTGGAGGACTTGGTGCCGACAGATGCAGAAACTGAATGCTGTCAGCGTACCTCGTTGCTTCTTCAAAGGGGTCAACAGTTCCATGCTCAAGGATGTGGAAGCTCATCTCTTCGTAGACGCAAGCGAACTAGCTTGTGCGGCTGTTCTATATCTTCGATTCTACAGTGGAGGCGGGCCTAGATGCGTGTTGGTAGCGGCAAAAACCAAAGTTTCTCCGTTGAAACCGTTATCCATCCCACGTCTTGAGTTACAAGCGGCGATGATCGGAACGAGATTGATGGATTCTGTGCTTAAATCGCTAGACATCAAAAGTACTAACCGCTTCATGTGGACGGACTCTACTACCGTGCTTTGTTGGTTGCGATCCGACAGTCGACGATACCACCAGTTCGTAGCCTTCCGTGTAGGAGAAATTCTCACTACAACCAGCGTAGATGAGTGGCACTATGTACCTTCGAGAATGAACATCGCCGATGCTGCCACCAAGTGGAAGGACGGGCCGAACTTTGACCCAAACAGCCCGTGGTTTAAAGGACCAGAATTCTTGTATCAAACACCAGATCACTGGCCCTCAGAACCGTCATTGAACCGAGCAGAGGCCGAAACCGAATTACGTTCAGTGTTTCTTTACCACGGAACGATTCCTTATTCGTTGATAGATGCTTCTAGGTTCTCAAACTGGAATCGTTTACTGAGGACGACAGCATACGTACTACGAGCGGGGCGCCGATTCAAAGGTGAAAAAGTTATCAAACCGTGTATCATGTCTAAGGAGGAATTGTTTCTAGCAGAGAACATTTTATGGCAGCAGATACAAACGGAATCGTATCCAGATGAGTATGCCATTCTACGTCGTAGTCGAGAAAACTGTACAAGTCCAGTTTCAATACCGAAGTCTAGTGCACTATACCGACTGTCGGTTTTTATGGATGATTACGGTGTTATCCGGATGAACAGCAGAATATCCGAGGCACCAACTGTGCCGTACGATACCAAATTTCCGATTCTACTACCCAGAAAGCACGTTGCAGTACATCTTCTGGCCGAAAGCTATCACCGAAAGTTTCGCCATGGAAACAACGAGACGGTCTGTAATGAAATGCGTCAACGATTTTTCGTACCCGGACTGCGAGTTTTAATTCGGAAAATATCAAAGCAGTGCATGACCTGTCGCGTTGGAAAGGTGATCCCTGTTCCTCCTATGATGTCATCGCTACCGTCAGCTCGCGTTACTGGATTGATTAAACCATTTACTCATACAGGATTGGACTATTTCGGGCCAATTCAAGTGAGACAAGGTCGCAGTTTGGTAAAAAGGTGGGTGGCATTATTTACGTGCCTTACGATACGTGCTGTACATCTCGAGATAGTACATAGTCTCTCCACCCCGTCGTGTATCATGGCCATCAGGCGATTTGTGGCTCGTCGTGGTTCTCCGGAGACTTTCTACAGCGATAACGGGACGAACTTTCTTGGGGCAAGTAACCTTCTGAAAAAACAGATACAAGATATTCACGAAGACTGTGCGGTAACCTTCACGAGTGCTAGGACAAGCTGGATTTTCAACCCTCCGTCGGCACCTCATATGGGCGGCTCCTGGGAGCGAATGGTGCGCTCAGTAAAGGCAGCCATGTTGGCGATAGCAGATCACCCTCATCATCCTAGTGACGAGGTATTGGAAACCGTAACGCTAGAAGCCGAATCGATCGTTAACTCTAGACCACTTACATACATCCCATTGGAGTCGTCGGAGCAAGAGTCGCTAACACCCAACCACTTTCTGTTATTCGGAACGAAGGGAATTACACAGCCAGAAATACCAGTGAACAACGGGAAGAACGTTTTGCGAGATTGTTGGCGCCTAGCACAGTGTTTAATGGATCACTTCTGGTCTCGCTGGATTCGGGAATACCTCCCAACGATAACTAGGCGCTGTAAGTGGTTCGAACCTGCTCAGCCGCTCAAAGTCGGTGATCTTGTTCTAGTTGTGGAAGAATCCAAGCGGAACGGTTGGCTACGAGGTAGAGTCGTTGATGTAACCAAGGCACCAGACGGACAAGTTCGTAGAGCAGTTGTGCAGACGAAGTATGGCTTACTCAACAGACCTGCAGTAAAGTTGGCTCTTCTGGACGTACTGAATCCGGGAGACGGTCCGGAACTTCACGGGCAGGGGAATGTTACGAAACCACAGGGCTGATTCGTGCCGCGGTGGTGAAGTTCAACACCGATCACTGCTGTCAACGGAAGAGAGCATAAATGTCAGTCGAAAACGTCAGGCAACATGACCGCGTGCCAAACTGTCGCCTGCAGCATAAAACAGTACGTGAACTAACAGTGCAGTCTCAGTACAAATTTATTCCTGATAATTTAAAATAACTAAGTGCTAAGAGTGTAAATCTAAGTGTTTGAATTTATTGAATTTAACTAGGTAACTAAAAGTATACATGCAATTGTTTATGAATTTAAAGAAACTGATGGAAATAATTATAATTACTTAGGCTAATAGTACGGCTCGATTACATGGGCATGACAGTAATATTGGGTATGCGAATACCGTACAAGCAAATTTAAACCTATTAGCTATACAAGCTACTACGTACAGTTTTGCGCTATTTGTCTCGGATAGAAAAGGAAGAAGAAAACGAAAATGTAAGTTAAAATTAGTTTATGAAACTGAATTCATAGAAACAAAATATATTACAGCTTTGAAGCTGCGATTTAGCTGCTATCAAGATTGTGGTTCTTCTCCATCCGAACAATAATAATAATAATAATAATAATAATAATAATAATAATAATAATAATAATAATAATAATAATAATAATAATAATAATAATAATAATAATAATAATAATAATAATAATAATAATAATAATAATAATAATAATAATAATAATAATAATAATAATAATAATAATAATAATAATAATAATAATAATAATAATAATAATAATAATAAAAGGGAACCTCCTCCAAATAATGGTTTTATTAATAACCCATTTTCAATGATGGAATTTTCTATAGCACTCTTGTCTTGTAACAATAACGCTCCTGGGTTGGACAGAATTAAATTCAACTTGGTGAAGAATCTGCCCGACCTCGCAAAAAGACGTTTGTTGGAATTGTTCAACAAGTTTCTTGAGCAAAATATTGTTCCACCTGACTGGAGACAAGTGAAAGTTATCGCCATTCAAAAGCCGGGGAAACCAGCTTCCAATCACAACTCATATAGACCCATTGCGATGTTGTCCTGCATCAGAAAATTGTTCGAAAAAATTATTCTACGACGTCTCGACACTTGGGTCGAGACGAACGGTTTGTTGTCAGATACTCAGTTTGGCTTCCGTAGAAATAAAGGGACGAATGATTGCCTTGCATTACTTTCGTCTGACATCCAAATTGCCTTCGCTCAAAAGCAACAAATGGCATCTGTATTTTTAGACATTAAAGGAGCATTTGATTCAGTTTCCATTGATGTTCTTTCAGACAAGCTCCACCAACATGGACTCCCAGCGGTTATAAATAATTATTTGCACAACCTTTTGTCAGAGAAACGCATGCATTTTTCATATGGCGATTTGACAACATTCAGAATTAGCTACATGGGTCTACCGCAAGGCTCATGCCTCAGTCCGCTCCTTTATAATTTTTACGTGAATGACATTGACAGCTGTCTTGTAACCCCATGTACACTAAGACAATTGGCAGATGATGGCGTGGTTTCAGTTACTAGACCCAAAGCTATTGATCTGCATAAACCATTGCAAGATACCTTAGATAACTTGTCCGTTTGGGCTGTTCATCTTGGTATCGAATTCTCTGCGGAGAAAACAGAGTTAGTCGTCTTTTCAAGAAAGCATGATCCCGCGCAGCTTCAGCTCCATATGATGGGAAGAATGATCCAACAGGTTTTAAGTTTTAAATACCTCGGGGTGTGGTTCGATTCCAAATGCACGTGGGGAGGACACATTAGGTATCTGATAACGAAATGCCAACAAAGAGTAAATTTTCTTCGAACAATAACAGGATCTTGGTGGGGTGCTCATCCGCAAGATCTAATAAAATTGTATCAAACAAATATACTTTCAGTGATGGAATATGGATGCGTTTGTTTTCGTTCCGCTGCAAACTCTCATATTATCAAACTTGAGCGAATTCAGTACCGTTGTTTGCGAATTGCCTTAGGCTGCATGCATTCAACACATACAATGAGTCTTGAAGTTCTGGCGGGAGTTCTTCCATTAAAAGATCGATTTTGGGAGCTTACATCACGCCTGCTAATAAGATGTGAGGTGCTGAATCCCATGGTAATTAATAATTTCGAACGACTAGTCGAGCTTCGATCTCAAACAAAATTCATGACAGTATATTTTAACCATATGTCACAGGAAATCAACCCTTCAAGATATATTCCTATCCATGTCAGCCTCCTAAATGTACCTGACTCAACTTTATTTTTCGACACATCCATGCAGCGCGAAGTGCGTGGAATCCCGGATCACCTACGCTCGACGGAAATCCCAAAAATATTTTCAAGTAAGTTCAGGCATATTGACTCTGAGAAAATGTTTTACACGGACGGATCGCGAATTGAAGAAGCGACAGGGTTTGGTATGTTCAACAATAATGTTTCGGCCTCATTTAGGCTTCAAGAACCTGCATCTGTTTATATAGCAGAGCTAGCAGCAGTTCATTATAGTTTGAGTGTAATCGTCACATTATCTCCAAACCATTATTTCCTCTTCACAGATAGTCTGAGTGCAATTGAAGCCATTCGCTCAAACATGACTGGCAAGACTGAACCGTTTTTTCTGGGCAAAATAAAACAGTGCCTGAACGACATATTGAACAATAATTATCTAATCACTATAGTCTGGGTCCCGGCTCACTGCTCCATTCCTGGCAATGAAAGAGCCGATATTTTAGCCAAACGTGGTGTTATTGAGGGTGAAATTTATGAGCGACCGATTGCTTTCAACGAATTCTATAGCTCGTCTCGCCAAAGAACACTTGCCAGCTGGCAAGCTTCTTGGGATAGAGATGATCTGGGTCGGTGGATGCACTCAATTATTCCGAATATATCGACAAAGGCATGGTTCAGGGGGCTGGATGTGAGTAGGGATTTCATTCGTGTGATGTCCAGACTCATGTCCAATCACTACACGTTAGATGCACATCTCCTTCGAATTGGGCTCTCCGAGACTAATCATTGTGCTTGCGGAGAAGGTTATCGGGATATTGATCATGTCGTTTGGACATGCGTGGAGTATCGTGATGTCAGATCTCAACTAATAAATTCTTTGCGTACCCAAGGTAGACTATCCAATATCCCAGTTCGAGACATTCTTGCTTGTCGTGACCTTTCATACATGAAACTTATTTATCATTTCATAAAGAAAATTGGAGTTTCAATTTAATAAAGGCCCCTTTTAAGACTTAGCTCTGATCCCAGCTGCGTCCATGAGTTCAACCAATAGCTAAATTAGAATAAAAGTTATGTAATGATACAAACAAACTCGAAACAGTTTATGAAATTATCAACAAAATGTCAAAAAAAACAGCTTATTTTATAATTTATAGAAGGTAATCGTTTGGTTCAAATAATATTTCCGAGTAGATTTCATAATTAATGACGAGTTACCTAAGATGATATTTAAGCTATAAGAGAATATGTTTTAATAAATTCAAAACGTTGTGACTATGTTAGAATTAAATTAGGATAAGAATATTATGTAAAAGTGATGCTACGGCGAAGAAAAACTTATGTAAACTGCCTTAAGAAATAAACGTATTTATGAAAAAAAAAAAAAATAATAATAATAATAATAATAATAATAATAATAATAATAATAATAATAATAATAATAATAATAATAATAATAATAATAATAATAATAATAATAATAATAATAATAATAATAATAATAATAATAATAATAATAATAATAATAATAATAATAATAATAATAAAAGGGAATCTCCTCCAAATAATGGTTTTATTAATAACCCATTTTCAATGATGGAATTTTCTATAGCACTCTTGTCTTGTAACAATAACGCTCCTGGGTTGGACAGAATTAAATTCAACTTGGTGAAGAATCTGCCCGACCTCGCAAAAAGACGTTTGTTGGAATTGTTCAACAAGTTTCTTGAGCAAAATATTGTTCCACCTGACTGGAGACAAGTGAAAGTTATCGCCATTCAAAAGCCGGGGAAACCAGCTTCCAATCACAACTCATATAGACCCATTGCGATGTTGTCCTGCATCAGAAAATTGTTCGAAAAAATTATTCTACGACGTCTCGACACTTGGGTCGAGACGAACGGTTTGTTGTCAGATACTCAGTTTGGCTTCCGTAGAAATAAAGGGACGAATGATTGCCTTGCATTACTTTCGTCTGACATTCAAATTGCCTTCGCTCAAAAGCAACAAATGGCATCTGTATTTTTAGACATTAAAGGAGCATTTGATTCAGTTTCCATTGATGTTCTTTCAGACAAGCTCCACCAACATGGACTCCCAGCGGTTATAAATAATTATTTGCACAACTTTTTGTCAGAGAAACGCATGCATTTTTCATATGGCGATTTGACAACATTCAGAATTAGCTACATGGGTCTACCGCAAGGCTCATGCCTCAGTCCGCTCCTTTATAATTTTTACGTGAATGACATTGACAGCTGTCTTGTAACCCCATGTACACTAAGACAATTGGCAGATGATGGCGTGGTTTCAGTTACTAGACCCAAAGCTATTGATCTGCATAAACCATTGCAAGATACCTTAGATAACTTGTCCGTTTGGGCTGTTCATCTTGGTATCGAATTCTCTGCGGAGAAAACAGAGTTAGTCGTCTTTTCAAGAAAGCATGATCCCGCGCAGCTTCAGCTCCATATGATGGGAAGAATGATCCAACAGGTTTTAAGTTTTAAATACCTCGGGGTGTGGTTCGATTCCAAATGCACGTGGGGAGGACACATTAGGTATCTGATAACGAAATGCCAACAAAGAGTAAATTTTCTTCGAACAATAACAGGATCTTGGTGGGGTGCTCATCCGCAAGATCTAATAAAATTGTATCAAACAACGATACTTTCAGTGATGGAATATGGATGCGTTTGTTTTCGTTCCGCTGCAAACTCTCATATTATCAAACTTGAGCGAATTCAGTACCGTTGTTTGCGAATTGCCTTAGGCTGCATGCATTCAACACATACAATGAGTCTTGAAGTTCTGGCGGGAGTTCTTCCATTAAAAGATCGATTTTGGGAGCTTACATCACGCCTGCTAATAAGATGTGAGGTGCTGAATCCCATGGTAATTAATAATTTCGAACGACTAGTCGAGCTTCGATCTCAAACAAAATTCATGACAGTATATTTTAACCATATGTCACAGGAAATCAACCCTTCAAGATATATTCCTATCCATGTCAGCCTCCTAAATGTACCTGACTCAACTTTATTTTTCGACACATCCATGCAGCGCGAAGTGCGTGGAATCCCGGATCACCTACGCTCGACGGAAATCCCAAAAATATTTTCAAGTAAGTTCAGGCATATTGACTCTGAGAAAATGTTTTACACGGACGGATCGCGAATTGAAGAAGCGACAGGGTTTGGTATGTTCAACAATAATGTTTCGGCCTCATTTAGGCTTCAAGAACCTGCATCTGTTTATATAGCAGAGCTAGCAGCAGTTCATTATAGTTTGAGTGTAATCGTCACATTATCTCCAAACCATTATTTCCTCTTCACAGATAGTCTGAGTTCATTTGAAGCCATTCGCTCAAACATGACTGGCAAGACTGAACCGTTTTTTCTGGGCAAAATAAAACAGTGCCTGAACGACATATTGAACAATAATTATCTAATCACTATAGTCTGGGTCCCGGCTCACTGCTCCATTCCTGGCATTGAAAGAGCCGATATTTTAGCCAAACGTGGTGTTATTTAGGGTGAAATTTATGAGCGACCGATTGCTTTCAACGAATTCTATAGCTCGTCTCGCCAAAGAACACTTGCCAGCTGGCAAGCTTCTTGGGATAGAGATGATCTGGGTCGGTGGATGCACTCAATTATTCCGAATATATCGACAAAGGCATGGTTCAGGGGGCTGGATGTGAGTAGGGATTTCATTCGTGTGATGTCCAGACTCATGTCCAATCACTACACGTTAGATGCACATCTCCTTCGAATTGGGCTCTCCGAGACTAATCATTGTGCTTGCGGAGAAGGTTATCGGGATATTGATCATGTCGTTTGGACATGCGTGGAGTATCGTGATGTCAGATCTCAACTAATAAATTCTTTGCGTACCCAAGGTAGACTATCCAATATCCCAGTTCGAGACATTCTTGCTTGTCGTGACCTTTCATACATGAAACTTATTTATCATTTCATAAAGAAAATTGGAGTTTCAATTTAATAAAGGCCCCTTTTAAGACTTAGCTCTGATCCCAGCTGCGTCCATGAGTTCAACCAATAGCTAAATTAGAATAAAAGTTATGTAATGATACAAACAAACTCGAAACAGTTTATGAAATTATCAACAAAATGTCAAAAAAAACAGCTTATTTTATAATTTATAGAAGGTAATCGTTTGGTTCAAATAATATTTCCGAGTAGATTTCATAATTAATGACGAGTTACCTAAGATGATATTTAAGCTATAAGAGAATATGTTTTAATAAATTCAAAACGTTGTGACTATGTTAGAATTAAATTAGGATAAGAATATTATGTAAAAGTGATGCTACGGCGAAGAAAAACTTATGTAAACTGCCTTAATAAATAAACGTATTTATGAAAAAAAAAAAATAAATAATAATAATAATAATAATAATAATAATAATAATAATAATAATAATAATAATAATAATAATAATAATAATAATAATAATAATAATAATAATAATAATAATAATAATAATAATAGTAATAATAATAATAATAATAATAATAATAATAATAATAATAATAATAATAATAATAATAGTAATAATAATAATAATAATAATAATAATAATAATAATAATAATAATAATAATAATAATAATAATAATAATAATCCTACTACATGTTTTATGCTGCTGATTCATGCTGTTTAGCTTGACTTACATATGCAGAAGTAACAGAAACGCAGGTTCGTTTCGTTTGTTAGATTTCGTTTAATTCGTTTAATCGAAATGAAGCATGAGAAGTATAAGTTTAACTACGTTTAAAACTGTTCCAATTTGTAGGTCATATTTGTTGGTAGCAAACGAACAAACTTCGTATAATCCTCTTATCTGAATCTGGTTTTGGAAGAATTGAAAATAGTGATTAAAAACTACAAAAAGGGTCTCACTCACTTTTCTTGGAGATGACCAAATCGATTTTCACAAACTTATAGGTTAAAAAGAAAAGTCTTACAGTTTCATACAGAATTCTTTAATTTGTTGTGGATACTACTTTCGGTTCCGGAACTACAGATTAAACAGGATTTGTAGAGTTTGTGAGATTAGGTCCGAACAAATTTTACTATTTCTATTCAATAAACAGTTGTTTTCTGCGAATTTCACGGTTATATTTATGATGTAATGAGTAATATGAGAAAGGCATCATTACACCACTAGGTGAATAAAAATAGGATTTTTATGTTTTTCTCAAAAACAACTGACAGTGCTTTTTAAATTTTCATCAGAAATCGTATAATTTGTGAAAACCGCGCAAATAAAAATCGTGTTAATTCCGGAATCCGTGTATAAAAAAAGGTGTAAAAAGAAACCTTAGTGTACTTCACATACGATATTACCGCCAACAAAACTATGAAGACTGTACTTAGAGGTGTTGGTGTTTAAAATGAAACGACACAACACGGACAATCGAAAGTATCGAGATCAACTGTACTTGATTCAAGAAAGGGCTCCATCACCACGAATCAACTGAAAACGATCAAATCGTTGTTTCATATAATCATCGAATGGCAAAACTATAAACCAGTATACCGGGATGTCACACAGTGCACGAACTGTTTGAACTACGGCCATGGAGCGAGGAATTGACACATGAAAAGTCGGTGCGGGAAACGTGCGAATCACACAATACCAACAATTGCCTACTAGATGACATCGCAGTAAAATGTGTGAACTGCGTCCATCTATCTACTAGTAAATCGTGTCCCAAACGTACTGAGTTCACAAAAATTCGACAACAGGCGTCCCGTGAACAATCAACGCGCAAGAATGTTCCACAGAAGGATGAAATTAATTTCCACGGCTCCCACCGAAATTTGCCGCAACTTCCTCCAAGCAATCCGAAAGATTCGACCCCTGGATCACAAAAAGATTCTTCCTCCAAAATCGCTCCTAGATGGGGCAATAATCAATCACAAGCAAAGGATGACTCTGGTGACTTATTCTCTGCTGAACAACTGATCGTCATTTTTGAAACAGTGACAACAAAACTAAGAAACTGCAGAACACGGTTAGATCAAATCAACGCCTTAGGCAAATTCATCATCAAATATGCAATATAATGAGCTGCTTGTAGTAAATTGGAATGCTTGCTCACTCAGGAGCAAAACTGCTGAAGTGTCCGACTTTCCTCAAGAGAAGACTAACTGAAACTCATCTTAAACCAGAAATTTCTATTTTTATTTCCAATTACAGCATTCACAGGCTAGACAGGGCAACTACCAGAGGAGGGGAGTTGCCATTGCCATTAAACGATCCATTCAGCACAGGCTTCTGCCTGCCTATAAATTGCAACTTATAGAAGCCATCGGAATTGAGATTACAACGACGATGGGACCCATCATCATCATTGCAGCGTACTGCCCAAAACAAACAAATCTTCGAGATGGTACGTGTGCATCATTGAAGCTAGGTTTGGGTATGCTCACTCGACGACGGAACAAATTTATCATTGCTCGGGACCTGAACGCACGGCATGAGATGTGGGGAAACAAACGACAGAATCGAAACGGATTCGTACTTACCGAACACCGAAGCTGAACAGTACCATTCCATTCGCTTTTGAATATATTCATCAGCAACATCGCCATAGACAGCTCTCCGGTTGTCTTCAATGAGATCTCTTTCGACCACCTTCCAGTAATATTGACGTTGGGATCTTCACCAGAAACAGTGCCTATTCAACCTCGGAGGAACTATTATGGCACCGACTGGGTCCAATTTCAACAAATCGCCGACCAACTTATCAATATCGATTTGCCACTAGATTCCCCGATGGAAATCGACGCGGTCATTCATCCAGCATTCAATCACAGTTGCTCGTGATAGGACGGTTCCAATACAACAAATGCCGAGTTCCTCTCTTCAAATTGACAGTGTAACCAAGAAACTCATCCGACTTCGAAATTTCTACCAGAGACAGTATCATCGAACTAACATCCTAGATAAAAAGACCTCTTATAACAGCTAAACTAGGATAATCCAGGATAGGATAACATTCAAGTCCTTCTGGTCCTTAACGAAGGTGCTTAAGTAAAAACTGAGGCCTATTCCAGTTCTGATGTCACCCCAGGACGCAGCTGAAGGAATACCTTTAATCACACCAATAGCGAGCGCTAGGCCAGCAGTTTGTGTGTTCTCACAATTTAGGACTCAACATTGTTAGTCCACATGATAGAGCCGTTTCTGATAGCGTAGCTGAGGTTGACCAAATAGACAGCTTGGTTTCTGAGTAAAGTAGAGTCACTGCGAATGTTAAGAAATCCAAAACTATGAAGGCCCCGTGTTCGACAACACATTGAACATTGAGCTTGTGTTCTGTCACGATTTGCTGATGATACTGTCATTCTATACAAAGATCGTGTCATTATTGCTCTGAAGAATAAACTACAGTCAGGTCTTGACCCTCTAACTGAATATTTTACATGTTGGAAAATTGTGAGCAATGCAGCAAAAACTCAGGTCATATTGTTTCTACATTCAAGATCTCCAAAACTTGTTCCATCAGACGAATGCAGTATACGATTCGGTCATGAGGTCATTAAATGGTCTGACGAAGTTATCTATCTAGGACTCACATTTGACAGACATCTGATATTCAGGTCACATGTTGACAAAATCGTTCAAAAATGCAGCATACTCATTAGGTCTCTGTATCCGCTGATCTGTAGAACATTTAAACTGTGCCTGAAGAATCAGATGGCGGTCTATAAACAAATCATCTACCCCGTAATTGAATACGCAGTCCTTGTTTGGCATGGCTGTGGATGAACGCACAAACTTAGGCTTCAGCGCATTCGAAGTAATATCTTAAAGATGATTCTTAATCTTCCCTCATTGGACAGGGACTAATGAAGTACATGAGATGGCCTCCCTGGATATACTAGAACAAAAATTCGAACAATACTGCACGAAATTTGAAGAGAGGTGCTCAATCTCTGTAATACAAATAATTCAAAACTTATACGTATTAGGTTAGGGATAGCTATAAGTTGGTAGATATTTTATTAATAATTAAAATAAATATTATGGTTAAGGATTAGTGTGTAAAACAAGTAACTAAGACGCCTATTATTAATAACGAATTAAAACGCTTGACTCGGCTGCTCGGCCATCCATGGAAGTTGTCCATCAATGTCAACGTCCCTCTCTGAGCAGCCTAGATAACCGTGTAGTGTCGGTGGCGGTTTTCCAACTTGCTAAGAATAATGCTACGGTCAACCTGTACTGGTTGTATAAGTCTACCAAACAGGTAAGCCGTGTGGCATCCGGCGGAATTATTTTCTACCAAGACTACCACTGGCCTCCTGTTCCATGTCGTAAAAGGCCACAAAGATAGGAACTCCTAAGTCAAGTGTATTCCCGTGCCGAGGACTGAAAGGCTACAGGAGGTTAAATAATGCAGTCGTGAACGAAATATCTTGAGTTTTTCCTTACTGGATACACGCAATGCTTATCAATCGACTTCTTTGTTCATCGCTTTGGCAAGTAAAGATCAGAAAGCTAAGTGTCTGTGGGTGTCCTCAAGGTGGTGTACTGTCCCCCCTTTTTTGGAACCTAGTCTGTTCAACAAAGGGTGTTGTCAGGTTGGAATATCTGTAAACCCGGGCAAAACATCAATGGTGCTTTCCACTCGTCGTAGGATAATCACATGAGCTCGTCCGTTACACTTCTTCTGTTCAGAGGTCACTGTGGTTGATCAAGTTAAATCAAATTCATTGGATCTACACAACTATCGTTAGACCAATTTTAGCATACGGATGTCTTGTATGAGGGCAGAAGGGAGAAGTTGCGACAGTTCAGTCAAAGCTAAATCATCTCCAAAGGATGGTCCTAATGGCGATGATAGGAGCATTCACGACAACTCCTACTGTTGCTCTAGATGCGCTACTGTGCATTAAACCACTACACGTGTTCCTAAAACAAGGAGCATTATCTTGTGCATACCGTCTTAAGGTTACAGGGCTTCGGAACAGTAACCCTATAGACTTTGCTACTACCCACACTCGCTTGTGGTCTCAAATGGTTACCTGGGATGAGTATTTACTCGCTCCTAGTGATCTAATTCTCACATGTAGTTTTCCTTTCAAAACATTCAATGTGAGCTATCCTCTTCGTGAGAACTGGTTGACTGGTTATTTGTAACAACAACTTGATGAACACATAGTTTGTTGTACGGACGGTTCTCCGTTGAATGGTCGTGCTGGTGCTGGTGTCTACTGTCGTGAAATGAGGCTAGAGCAGTCTCATTCACTTGGTAGATACTGTACTGTGTTCGAAGCAGAAATCTACGCGATTCTGTGTGGAATATAATCGGCACTTCAGAAGAGGATCTGTGGTAAACGAATTTAATTTTGTTCCGACATTCAGGCAGCTTTAAAAGCACTCAGTTCGAATGATTCACGGTCGAATCTGGTGATCGTATGTCGAACTCAAATTGAACACCATAGTATCTCAAATGCTGTTTACTTCTAATGGGTACCCGGCCATTCTGGTATAACTGGAAATGAATGGGCTGATGAGTTGTCTAGAGCTGGTGCAACGAATGATTTCGTTACCACTTTCAACTAGTTGGATAAAGCACAAGATTCGTCTCGGGCTGCATCCGAACATGCCAGCAAAAGGATATTCTCTCGTTTCTCACCCAATGTGATAAGGAGCTTTAGTCATAAGGATTCATCGTTATTCCTGCAGTGAATGAATCCTTTCTGTATTCACCTTAAATAGGGTTTACCAGATTGTTTGGCATCCTTTATGGGGTACCGAATTTACTTCTGCTCGTACATACTGCGAATCGTTCTGCATTCTTCCGGGAGTGCAGAATGGTGTCGCTTTTGTAAAATCTCTAAATCCTCTCGGGGGTTGGAAGTTTTATAAAGTGTGCATCGTTCATCAGAAAGAACGCACATAGTAACAAACCTAAATAAGTTTTACAGCAGACTGTTCGGGACCTCGTAGAGGTTCAGAATTTACTTCTGCTTCCACTAAAAGTGATCCCCAGCAGATTGTTCAACATCCCTTAGGGGTTCAGAATTTACTTCTGCTTTTTGTGTTTTTGTGTCGTCAATTTTTCCCATCCTCCTAGTCCAAATCTTACCATTTCCTTTCAATCCTTTCCTCTTATATATCGGGAAAATGATGCTAAAAACAAACTGATGGCAAGGCACAAATCTCCAAATATCAAGGGGAACGTGCCATTCGAGCCAATTTGTTTTGATTCCTGATTCCCTGTTTGGCATGGCTGTGCATGAACGCACAAACTTAGGCTTCAGTGCATTCGAAGTAAGATCTTAAAGATGATTCTAAATCTACCCCCTTGGACAGGGACTAATGAAGTACATGAGATGGCCTCCCTGGATGTACTAGAACAAAAATTCAAACAATACTGCACGAAATTTCAAGAGAGGTGCTCAATCTCTTTAATACAAATAATTTAAAACTTGTTCGTATTAGGTTAGGGATAGTTATGAGTTGGTAGATATTTTATTAATAATTAAAATAAATATTATGGTTAAGCATTAGTATGTAAAACAAGAGTAACTAAAACGCCTATTATTAATAACGAATTAAAACGCTTGTACTGTAAAACGTTGATGTAATACAAAAAACAATAAGAATAATAAACAGATATTTATGCAAAAAACATGATACACCTGACTACCTCAAAATCGTCCTTGCACGAAAACCCCAAGTGAAAGTAGAATTTTCCGCATTGTTTTCAAAGTTTGAGAAAACTTGATTTTTGAGTTGTTTGTGGTTATCTGACATTGTTCAAACAGCCTTTCAGAACGCACACTGGAGTGCTATAAATTAGGCATTATAGCGCTCATTCTATCATGTCATACCATGTTATCAGTCAGATCAGTGTCACGTTATCGAATTCTTAAAGATTTGCGATAGTAGTTTTTATTAAGCGGCTTATTGTAACGATCGCAAAGTGTCGAAAGAATGAAGAAATTTTGAGTTTATAATGTACATAAATGAGATCAAAGCACAAGAAACATTGGTGTTTAACTTCAGAGACATAACTGGATATCGTGAGTACGAATAAAATTGTTACGCTTTCTTTATAATTCTGAATATCAATTAGTTGATCAATTGAGTGAATTGTACAAGATTTCTTCCTTCTGCACTACAAGAATTTGAAACGATACACCTAAACTAAAGTACAGATAAATTAAATTAAACATTCTGATATACAACTAAATATTACGAAAAAAAAACCAGTATAGGTCTTTATATTATGAGCAATTTTTGATAAGACTCGGAAAATCCTCCGAATTTTCCAGCCATTTTCACCCTGTAGATAGACAAAAGTATTTCAAATGTCTATGTTTTTGGTTTTGTCAAATTTTTCAAGATTTCCATCGAACATTTCCTAAAACTCACCCGCGCGCATGGTACTTGGACGATGAAGGCAAACACTGTTGCAAAAATTACACAAAGCTAATCAAACTATCCTAGATTTACACTACACTGATGATTCTTATTTCCGATTCGCAAAAAAGCATTCTTTATAGCTCTTGAGATAACATCTGGAACTATTAGAAGGGCGGATTTTGCATAATGTTCCCCATTGTTGTTCATTTTTCGTTGTATTTTGTTCCAATGCAAACGACCAGCACCAGGATGATGCAATCGATCTTCTTTGAAAGGAAACTGGCTCAGCAACCTGTGCGTACTCTCATTACTGCTGCTTCTCCCGAAGATCGAAGTCCAAATGAAAGCACGATCTGTGCGTATTAAGCTTTATACTTGGTTTTTTCTTACTGATGGTGGGAGAACCTCACCTCGACATCAGTCTGAAGCACTAGAAGAAATGAACGATTTTCAATCAAAGTTTACCTTTTATACTCATCCATTAGATGATCTGAACTGATATGTGCTTGATTACCTCAAAACCGTCGTCCGGGTGCGAAAAAGGCAAGCAAGGGTGATGAATATTACTCATTATTTCCAAAAGTTTTAGAAAGCTTTGTTTTTCAGTTATTTACGGTTATCTCACACTGTTTAAAATTAAATCACTAACTTCTGATAATATTTCTGATAGCTTGTAGAAAAAATTATGTTGCTGGGTTAAGTACATCAAGAGATATTCGCGATAAAATTCTGCCCATTCTTGTACAGGGTAAATTTTGAAAAAGCTCCTTATAGTAAAATAAGTCGTATTCACGACAAAAAATGTTAAGTGAAAACTGGCCCTAGACTGCAAAGAATAATACTCAATAACCAAACCTAAAAAAACATTAAATAATTAAAACACTAAGTTATTCTAATGCTCTTTGGCAGTGGTTCCCAACCCTTTCATATCGCGGATCACAGGTTGCGAATAGCTGATAAACAACATTTTTTGTTTTTCCTTTTTTTGCTACTAATTTATACTACCGATAGTTTGCCGACACGCGAACAGGTAACATACAGTCATCCTAGTGAAAAACACTTCAAGTTCACATCACATTTACCTAACGATTGCTCTTGAGCCTTATTAACGGTTAAAAGAACTAAAGGGCATTGAAATTTAAACTCGAATGGAATATAAGTGGATATTATTGAATTGCGTGGAAAAATAACTTTTTCACTTTTGAGCTTGCCATTCAAAATTGTTACCTCTTACCTTTTAAATTTTACCTGTTACCTTTAAAATTTAAACCGTTTTTGTCGTAAATACGACTTACTTTACTTTGGCACAGCTTTCCACAATATACCCTGTACAAGAATTGGTAGAACTTAACTGAGAATATCTCTTGTTGTATTTAAGGCAGCAACGTAATTTCTTATCCATACCATCGGAAATACGTTCAGCAATTTGTGATAAATTTTCAATAGTATGAGATACCCTAAAATAACTATAAAATTTAAGTTATCTGAAACGTTTTGTATAAACGAAGACATCATATTAACAAGATATCCAGCTCTCACATTTCTCGAACAAATCATCGGCAACAATCTTTTTTGGCGAGCATTCCGCGCTTAGGGAGGTCCGCATCGAATCTCCTGCATACAAGTAGTCAAACTCGTGCGCGCCGAAAAAGCAACACTGTGTCCCCATACAATTGACATGATATGTTCATTGTGATGCCATGCTATAGCGTTAATGAACTGAAAAATGTTTTGCTCTAAGCTAACAGGGTCTGAACGAGCATTAAGCATTAACGTATCGTTCGAAACCGACACATTTTCCGTTATTGAGTGCTGTGGGATTATGACACGTTTTGTTCACTAGTAAAACAGACACGAATAATGTATGTGTGTTAGTTTTTCAAAGATCTTCCACCGCTCAATTTTCTCGGCTATAAGCAAACTGAACACAATCAGCTAAAGCTCATTTGAAAGCCACTACTGCACTATTGATCGAGTTTGAAGATCAAATGCCAGGCACTTAAGGTTCCAGAGCTATAATGGTATAAAAACGTAATCGACAAAATTCGTATTCTCGTATTTTCTCGCAGATTGTCAAACCGATTTTAATGAGTTCGGGCTCCTTAAAAGCTACTATTGGACCATTTATCAAGTTCGAAAATCAACTTGCTGTCGCTTTTGATTTTGGAGATATAATGGTATTAATGACGTAAGCGACAAAACGCACTGATTTTTAACCACTCAATTTTCTCCGAGATAACTCAACCGATTTTAACAAAGCTGCCGTCGTTTGAAGGCTACTATTGAACTGTGAGTCAGGGTCAAGGGTCCAATGATTGGCATTTTTGGTTGCGGCGATATAATGGTATAAGTGATGTAAGCGACAAAACGCGTTGTTTTTTCACCGCATAATTTTCTCAGAGATGGTTGAACCTTTTTTATAACGCCACGTTTCAAAGCTACTATTCGATTATGAATCAATTTAGAAGATCAAATGCCTGGCACTTCCGGTTATGTATAAATGACCGGTTGGTATAAATGAATCAACCGACAAAACTCGTTGTTTTTTATCGCTTTATTTTCTCAGAGATGACTAAGTCAATTCCAACAAGTCCAGGCTCGTTTGAAAGCTACTGTTGGATTATGAACCGAGTTCGAAGATCAAAATGCTGTCATACCTGGTGATGGAGGTATAATGCTATAAGTGACGTAAACGACAAATCGCACATTTTTCATCGGCTGCATTTACTCGAAGATGTCTCATTTTTTTCGATATATTTAGGTTTATTTTAACGCTACCAAATCTTAAATTTGGAATTATGGCGAACATTTCCGGTACGGAAGATGTTATGTATTATGTTACAGAATCGACAAATTCCGGTGTTTTACAATGCATTAAAATTTCTCGGAGATGATAAAATCGACTTCGAAAGACTCAGAATAGCTACAGGCAAGAGAAAGGCATTTTCACACTACTAGGTGGATTAAGAAGGGTTATTCTATTATTCTTATCAATTTCGAGTTTTCAAATGCAAACAGCCAAAACCAGATTCTAAGCCTTTCTGTTATTGTTAATGACATATATTACTGTATGTTTCAGACACAACAATTTACCAAAAACCTTTCGACACTTCCCAAAATGTTCCCCTAAAAATATCAACAATATGAATCTTATGTATATGAGCCTCATAAACTGAAAGTATTGTGTTTAATTTGGTTTCTTTACATGTTATACATCGGACGTCGCCATCATATTACTTGCAGTATAATGGAAAAAGCAATTATTCCCAAACTTTGGTAAGATTCTGTAGCAGTCACGTTTGTCATAATTTGAATAAGTCAACCGCCGCTTGAAATAATTCCCTTCCGTGTAAAACTTTAATCTTCTCTAATCAAATGAAGAATGAACATCGGCGGCTAATCCACATTTCTTTGCGCACACAAACTTTTTCTCTTCCTTATGTTACAGATCGGTCTCACTGTATTGCAAAACCAATACAAATGGTGAGGTTTCACCCTCCGAAGTCCTCTTTGGCGTAGTCTTATGAATGTTTTGCCAGATAACGATTTGAATGCAAAAAGGGTATTGGTGCGAGATATACGAAAATACGAATCTTACTTCGGTAAAATTACGTACTTCCGGTTACCTAAGACTGCAATTCAGCATTCTGAGGGTTTAAGGGAAAAGGTCTAATCCATTTCCATCTAGACCATGGGAGCGTCTAGAGTGCATGTTTTTTTTTTACTTTTGTTCTGCGGTGCCTGTTAGAAGGTACTAAATTCAAACATGAGATGTCTTTAAAATTTAGTAATGGTTCTGGTCTCAGGTGTTGCTTTAAATATTAGCAGTAGGAAGTGCGAGAAAATATCGTATGCCTTGAAAGGAAATTATAATAAAGGTAATTTACAATGGTGCTATTAAATCACGAGACAATAAGCTCACGGTCGTGCAACAGTGAGACGGATTTTTATTCCCCCCTTTAGATATTCTTCGGCTCGCTGCATCGTCATCCAGCGACGCGCTCTAGACCCCACGCTATGGCTTGGAAATTCTGGCAATCACCGTCAAAATCGCCAAAAGGGCGTAGCTCGAAATCATTTTCCGCCCTTGAGAGTCACACGTCACAACCAACTGGTGTGCACATTTTTTGTTGCTGATAGCAGTCCGGTGTTCCGACCCTGTCAGCAGTTACCCGTTCTACGAAAGACGTCCCGTAGTAAATCCGTTCAGACGTCGGTGTTGTCATCATTCGGCGGAGCGTCACAATAAATCCAGGTAGCAGCGAGCAGTGAAGAAAGCTGTAAGTACGTTTTATACTGCATTTTGTCTTCGGGGCGAATTTCATTTCTGGCAATAAACTTTCATGATGAATTTCAAAACGCCGTCATTAGTGATATATGAACGTCAATATCAATGAAAAAGCGCGGGTTAGGGTTGTCAATCAACGAAAATTTTCAATTTTTTAAAAGATGGCGAATTCCGGCGTATTGATATTCGTTACAAACCATCACAATATGAGTATTCTTTAACGCATTTGATGAGTGGATGTTAGAAAACGACGTTAGAAGCTGTTTCAAAATCCAAGATGGCAACTTTCGGTTCATCGATATTCGTTACAAACCATCACAATATGAGTATTTTTCGAACGGATTTGATGAGTGGATGTTAGAAAACGATGTTAGAAGCCGTTTTTAAATCCAAGATGACGAATTCCGGCGTATTGATATTTGTTACAAACCATCACAATACGAGTATTTTTCGAACGAATTCGATGAGTAGAAGTTGAAAATGATGCTTACAGTAGTTTCAACATCCTAGATGGTGGACAGAATGAGCTAATTTCATTTTTGGTTATACACTGTCATAAAGAAATTCATAAATTGTTTTCATCTCGATATTCTTCCAAATCTTATATTGCTGTTGTGGAGACGATCGAAAATCGTAGTTTTGTACTTTTTCGAAGGCAAACAATTTTTGAAGAAATAACATTGTAATAATATTTGAACTACAACGGAATTAAGGGATCGGAAATCATTAGATTTTGCGCATAGGGGTTTATACCAACGAATATTCACTTTCGAAAAAAAAATTAAACATGAATTGAATGGAGAAGAACGCCAATATTGATTTATGATTACGATATGGCCCGTTTGCATTTCTGCTTTCTGCCAGTATTTTGGCACAAGCACACCAGCATAATGTAAACGCTTGCCAACTCGATTTGTTTACTTTTGTAAGATTCGTCCTTCTTTGAAAAACAGCTGACATATCATGTCAAGTGTATGTTATACATTCGTATGTTAGGTAGAATTCACAGCGCAACCCAAGCAAGGAGAGCTGCTTCGTACGTTCATTAGTTCCTGAACATGTCTGCCAGCCGATGAGTATGCTTCATGAAGTTAGCATATGATGAACGATTCGGATATTGAAGATGCCTATGAGAAAACTAGATTGGTAACTTTTAGTTCCGATGAATATTTATTGAAAAAACATTGCTTTTTGTGTTTCTAGGATATATACACAGTATTATCTTCCAAGAAAAAAATGGATCGTTTTGAAAACGGACTCAAATGCAAAATTTATGCTATAAAATGTCTGAAATATTTTTGAAATGTGATCAAATTTGGTCTTGGAGTACAAACGTTATGTTTTAAAATGATTTCTGCAAACCTACACTAAAAAAACACCGTAAATATTGCCTGTATGACCTTGCTTCGCATCTTGTAGCACGCCGTGAAGCAAAGTGCTTCATTCACGTACAGTACTAACGAGAGCGAACCCTTAATTTCGTTGCATTGCCATGGATTGCTTAGTTCATGTGTTAATTGAGACTGAGTTAGTCCGAGTCCATGCTATCAAAAAAGTATGTCGCTAATGATTTATTCGGAAAATATGAGAGCTGAATATCTTGATAATATGATGTCTTCTATTGCTGTTCCGGGGTTGGCGGTTCAATGCAAAGGGCGCTTGTCTTACAAACCAGTTGTCGTATGTTCGAGTCCCGACCTGGATGGATTCGTAGTGTCAGTAGAATCGTAGCACCAGCCATGCACTGGTTCTGTACACTCTGAATCGGCTGCGAAGTCTGTTGAAACAGAAGGTCAAATACCATTACAGGAATGTAATACCAAGGCTTTGCTTTTTCTATTGCTGTTATAAAACACGTACACGCTAATCGGAAAGTAAATCGATTTCAATTGGTAATATGAAGAATACATCGCAACACTCCAGGTAATGTAGCACGATACGATTGAATTTATTTTTAACTTGATTTGTGGTAGAAAAACATCATACATTATCAAATGGACTTTTTAGAGTAAAATAAATTGACGGCATATTGGCCGCCAACAGATTGTAGTCATTCAGGGAGTTTTCTTAAAAATATTTTTGAATCGACATTTCTCATATTACAAACAATAAGAAATCCTACTTGAATCGTTCTAAACAGGATGTGCATTTGTTTAGATTTGATCTGGACGTATTAATATATACTAATATTGCTGTATAATACCACTATTTTTATTCTTAATTTTTTATATTGTCTCAATTTATCGGAACAAATTATGAATTTCGTTAAAAAGTGCAAGATATTCATTCTGTCCCTATCTTGAATTTCCTCACCAGCATCACTCGCTAGCATTTAATTCAGAACGATCGAAAATTTTGATATTAGTGACAACCAGCAGTAGGCAAGCGATTACATTATGCTGGTGTGCTTGTGCTAAAATACTTCTTTTTGAAAACCCACAAAACTGCGATTTTCGATCGCCTCCACAGCAGCAATATAAGATTTATAATAGTATCGAAATGAAAACAATCACGAATACGTCGTTATGTATTTCTTTATGACAGTTTATAACCAAAAATGAAATTCGCATCAAAAAGATAATGCAGCTCATTCTCATTCCTGCCATCTTGGATGTTGAAACGACTGTAAGTATCGTTTTCAACTTCTACTCATCGCATTCGTTCGAAAAATACTTGTATTTAGAAAAAATCTTGTATTTAGAAACGGCTTCTAACATCGTTTCCTAATATCCACTCATCAAATCCGTTCGAAAAATACTCATATTGTGATGGTTTGTAACGAATATCGATGAACCGTAAGTCGCCATATTGGATTTTGAAACGGCTTCTTACGTCGTTTTCTAACATCTACTCATTAAATCCGTTCGAAAAATACTCATATTGTGATGGTTTGTAACGAATATCGATGAACCGTAAGTCGCCATCTTGGATTTTTAAACGGCTTCTTACGTCGTTTTCTAACATCCACTCATCAAATCCGTTCGAAAAATACTCATATTTTGATGGTTTGTAACGAATATCGATATGCCGAAAGTCGCCATCTTGGATTTAGAAACGGCTTCTTACGTCGTTTTCTAACATCCACTCATCAAATCCGTTCGAAAAATACTCATATTGTGACGGTTTGTAACGAATATCGATATGCCGAAATTCGCCATCTTAGATTTTGAAACGACTTCTTACGTCGTTTTCTAACATCCACTCATCAAATCCGTTCGAAAAATACTCATATTGTGATGGTTTGTAACGAATATCAATGTGCCGAAAGTCGCCATCTTGGATTTCGAAACGGCTTCTTAGGTCGTTTTCTAACATCCACTCATCAAATCCGTTCGAAAAATACTCATATTGTGATGGTTTGTAACGAATATCGATAAACCGTAAGTCGCCATCTTGGATGTTGAAACGGCTTCTTACGTCGTTTTCTAACATCCACTCATCAAATCCGTTCGAAAAATACTCATATTGTGATGGTTTGTAACGAAGACCAATACAGCCGACCGAACCGAAGACAAAATACAGCCGATTCTATTGAGGACTATCATTCTATCGTTACATTCATCGCCCAACACGAGTAAGACTGTCGCCACTACATTCATGCAGCGCTCGCTCATGACTGTCACATGCGACTTTCATCTGTATGGTTCGCGCGACATTCATGTGTGACTGCCCGAATAGTAGGCAACATGAAAGTTTCCAGCACACGACATTAAAAAAAATGTCAGCAGTTTCCAGCACTGGTCCTGAGGCTGGGTTTCTGGTCGGACAACACTAGGCACGACAAGTGGTCCTCGAAAGATGGCGCTCAAACCATTTGTTCGGATAGGTGGAGCGATTGGACAGACAGTTATTGGACATCGACATTAATGTATTTCTATTATGTTTGTTCATCTTTTTTATAATAAATAGGTACAGAATCTGCTCAGACTCAAAGAAAATTTCCAAACAATGCAATTATTCCAAATTTTTGGTTAAAATAGACATAAACGTATTTCTATTGTTTGTGTATTTTTGCCTGTCTCATTTAGAAGGGCTATGAAATCACTGTGAAAACCGACTTCAGAACGTAGGCCAAGAGTCATATACCATTCGACTCAGTTCGTCGAGATCACAAAATGTATGTGTGTGTATTATTATTATTGCTATTATTATTATCATATTTTTACCCCGGCTTTAGCCTTTGGTCGTTCACCAGGGGAAAACGAGAATTGTAATTACATTTCATTTTGAAAACTTATGTTTTTGCCTTTCTCATATAGAAAGGTTATGCAATCACTGTGAAAACCGACTTTTTAACCGAGGCACGGAGGGCCGAATGTCATATACCATTCGACTCAGCTCGACGAACTGAGCAAATGTCTGTGTGTGTGTCCGTGTGTGTATGTGTGTATGTATGTAACAAAAATATGCACTTAGTTTTCTCGGAGATGACTGTACCGATTTTCTCAAACTAAGATTCAAATAAAAGGTCTCATGGTCCCATAGCCTGCTATTGAATTTCATCCCGATCCGACTTCCGGTTCCGGAGATATAGTATGATATGCACCAAAAGAATGGAAAAAATATGCGCTCACTTATTTTAAGAAATGGATGAACCGATTTTCGCAAACTAAGATTCAAATAAAAGGTCTCATAGTCCCATAGCTTGCTATTGAATTTCATTCGTATCTGACTTTCGGTTCCGGAGTTACATGATAATATGTGAAAAGTCGAGAAAAAGTGTGCATTTAATTTTCTCTAAAACAGCTCAACAGATTCTTACAAACTAAGATTCGAATGAAAGGTCTTATAGTTTCCTAAAAATTTCTAGAACATTTTGTCCAGATTCTACATCCGGTTCCGGAACTAAGGCGTGATAAGTGGAAAACTATAAATTTTATTAGTATTTTTTCACAACGATAGTCAAAAACAGGTGCAAATCCCATTAAAGTAAATGAAATTTTTTTCTAGTTTGCAGAGCTTGTTTTTTGTGGGAATAAAAGCTTAATTCAGCCCTAGTGGTCCCCCTTCTTCTGTTCCGGATGTTCCGGAAGTGGTGCAGAAAAACTTAAAAAATAAATCTCACTTCGCTTTCTCTGCGATGCTGGAACCGATTTCCACAAATCTTAATTAGAATTAAAGCTCATATCACCTTTAAATTTACAGTGAAATTTCATCCGGATCCGACTTCCGGTTCCACAGTTACAGGGCGATGAGTGTCAAAGTTTTCAAATCGCCATCTAGATTGACAATATGTACCACACCGAAAGAAGAAGAAAACACAAAACAAACGATTCGTGCTTTATTATATTCCGTACACGCTAAGAAAAAATCGTAACGGTTACGGATGTCTGCTACTAGTAAATTGTAATATTGGTAAAAGACGGTGCTGCGGTTGATAAAAATTATAGCTATTTTATGATCAGAACGGCCAAAAGAATAAACGAATGTCAATTAATGAAAAATTATTTGCAAAAATATGAAATTTTCACATCCGGTAGTACAGTAATACCGTACCGGTGGTGTAGTGATGTCAACAATAATAATAATGGTAATAATAATAAAAATATTAATCCTATCACATGTTATATGCTGCTGATTCATGCTGTTTAGCTTGACTTACATATGCAGAAGTTACAGATGCGCAGGTTCGCTTCGTTTGTTAGGTTTTGTTTAATTGATTCAATCCAAATAGAGCGTGAAATAGTAAGTCTAGGTTTAACTACACATTTTTAGATCATATTGTCGTGAATACGACTTACTTTACTATGGGGTGCTTTTCAAAATTAGCCATATGGAAAAATGGGCAGAACTTAATCGTGAAGTTCTCCACTTGTATTAAGGCAGCAACATAATTCTTTCGCCAATTTATCAAAAATATGATCAGAATTTATGATATTATTTTGAACAGTGTCAGATAACCACAAACAACTCAAAACTGAAGTTTTCTAAAACTTTGAAAACAACGCGGAAAACTCTTTACTTTTGCTTAGTTTTTTCGTGCAAGGACGACGATTTTGAGGTAGTCAGGCACATATCTTCATCTGAATGCGTATAAAAGGAGAACCGTGGTCGAAAATCGATCATTTCTTCTTGTGTATTGGATGGAAGCAGACGTCGTGAGAATGATTTATCATTTGCTTTCCGGTCTGCGTGGTTAAAACCTCAAACGCTCAGGGCAACTCTCATTCGCTTTCCGGTCTTCAAGCCTAGAGGACGCATTCCACCAGCAGCGACAGAGAGTGCATTTATGGGTAGTTAAAACCTCAAACGCTTAGGTAGCAACTGTCATTCGCTTTCCGGTCTTCAAGCCTAGAGGACGCATTCCACCAGCAGCGACAAAGAGTGCACCTTCTGCATGGTTAAAGCCTCAAACGCTCAGGTAGCAACTGTCATTCGATTTCGGGTCTTCAAGCCTAGAGGACGCATTCCACCAGCAGCGACAGAGAGTGCACCTTATGCATGGGTAAACCCTCAAACGCTCAAGTAGCAACTCTTATTCGCTTTCCGGTCTTCAAGCCGAGAGGACGCATTCAATCAGCAGCGACTCTCATTCGCTTTTCGATCTTCAAGACGAGAGGACGCATTCCAACAGCAGCGACAGAGAGTGCACCTTCTGCGCGGTTAAAACCTCAAACGCTCAGGGCAACTGTCATTCGCTTTCCGGTCTTCAAGCTAAGAGGACGCATTCCACCAGCAGCGACAGAGAGTGCACCTTGTGCGTAGTTAAAACCTCAAACGCTTAGGTAGCAACTGTCATTCGCTTTCCGGTCTTCAAGCCTAGAGGACGCATTCCACCAGCAGCGACAGAGAGTGCATCTTCTGCGTGGTTAAAACCACAAACGCTCAGGTAGCAACTCTTATTCGCTTTCCGGTCTTTAAGCCTAGAGGACGCATTCCACCAGCAGCGACAGAGAGTGCACCTTCTGCGTGGTTAAAACCTCAAACGCAACTCTCATTCGCTTTTCGATCTTCAAGACGAGAGGACGCATTCCAACAGCAGCGACAGAGAGTACACCTTCTGCGTGGTTAAAACCTCAAACGCTCAGGTAGCAACTTTCATTCGCTCTCCGGTCTTTACGCATTCCACCAGCAGCGACAGAGCGTGCACCTTCTGCATAGTTAAACCTCAAACGCTCGGGTAACAATTCTCATTCGCTTTCCGGTCATCAAGCCGAGACTCTGAGTCTGCTCTTAGTTCTAAATTTAGTTCTTGAACTCGGGTCCAGTTCCTTATACCAGAATATTTCTGTTCGATTCTTTTTAGAATCATAATAATACTCCTAAGGAATTATGTGACATTTTACTGTACTCTATGCAACCCATTTTGGTAGTCGTGGTGAGAAATCGTCTTCAAGCTTCAGAGCTTAGTTCCGGAATATAGGTTTAAAATTCAGAGCCTGCGTGCTGAACTGGATTCTGGAACTGATTTCAGTTTCGAAATTGTAGTCACTAAAATCCAACTGAATTCTGAGTCTGTTCTAAGTTTTGAATATAGTTCTTGAGCTCAGGTCCAGTTCCTAAATCAGGAATTCTTCAAATCGGTTCTTTCGTCCTGAATATGACTTACTTTACTATGGGGCGCCTTTTCAAAATTTACCCTGTACAAGAATAAGCAGAACTTTACCACGAATATCTTTTAATGTACTTAACCCAACAGCATATTTTTTCTACAAGCTATCGGTAATATGATTAGGAATTCGTGATTAAATTTTCAACAGAGTGTAAAAACCCTAAAAATAATTGAAAAACAAAGTTTTATAAAACTTTTGAAAAAAAATCATCACGCTTGCTTGCCTTTTTCGCATCCGGACGACGGTTTTGAGGTAGTCAGGCACATATCAGAATCTACAGAACAAATAGAAAAGGAAATCTTTGAATAAAAACTGTCCATTTCTTTTATTGCTACAGACGAAACTGGATGTCGAGGTGAGGTTCTCCCACCTACATCAGTAAGAACAAATCAAATATAAAGCGTGAAAGTTTCGGTCGTCAGGAGTAGAGATGGTCGGGTATAGAAATTCTTATACCCGAACCCGCCCCGTACCCGACTGATCAGTAAAAAAATTTACCCGTACCCGACCCGTACCCGATTAAAAATTAAAAAAATTACCCGTACCCGATCAATAATAAAAATATATTACCCGTACCCGACCCGTACCCGATAAAAAATAAATCACTTGTAGTCCAGTGAAAAGAAAAGAAAATGTTTTATGATTTTATGGTTAGAATCCTTATGATTTAGATGAAAATTTAGAAAATCTCCAACAAATATTTAAAATTACAATTTTCTAGTATCTGAATGCGATATGAGTACTACACTACATTTTATATATGAATCAAATAATTTTTACTGGATTGTGCATTAAACAGCTTTAAAATGGCAGTCCATTAAAACCTACGTGAAAAGTAGGGTCTGACCGCATCATCTTAGAGCTAAGGCAGTGTCTTATTAAATATGTTATAAAAAAAGTAGGGTGGAAAATATTCACATAACTTTTCACGTAACTATGATTGATCGGTTTTTTTAATAAAGAAAGGAAATGTTTTTTTCTGGAAAAAGATGCCAGTTGTCAGGTCTGGTCCTAGGCGCGAATGTCAAAACCCCTTGAATTAAATTGTTTATTTTTCGGAAGAACTGTTGTGCAATAAAAAATTCTCGCCAACGTACATATTTATGTGAAGTACAAATGGTCGGGTAATCGATCAGAAAAAAAATTACCCGTACCCGAGTGAGCAGTAAATTTATTTACCCGTACCCGACCAGTCAAGTCAATTTTTTTACCCGTACCCGACCCGTACCCGTTTGAAAACAAAAATTTTTACCCGTACCCGACCAAAAACCCGTCGGGTACGGGTACGGGTCGGGTTTCGGTTAAAATATCCGAGACCCGACCATCTCTAATCAGGAGGAGCAGTCGGCAATGAAAGTAGACCTTTTGCGTGGTGTAAAGCCTCAAACGCTCAGGTCACAGAGCCAGTTTTCAGAATAATTTGATAAGCTCTGTGCAATTTTCACAGTGCAAAATTCGCAACAGTGTTTAATATCTTAGATAACTACACAATTTGGCCCTTCTGAATGCCAGAAATTCATCTCGTACGGCATTTTGATAACTTTTTTCACTGAAATATTTAAATCCTAAACGAAATGATTGACATCAAAATTCTGTATAGTTCTATTTAGAACAATAATTGTATACCCAAAAAATTATGCGAAATTTTCTTCACTATACTGTATACGGCTCATTTTTCCACCACTTGTAGTTTGTAGTAGAACTTTCTGCTGATTTGCTATATAAAATGCATAGCACCGACTTAGAAGCCATTAACACTCCAAATACCAAGCCTCAAAAAAAGTTGAAACGGTAACTTTGAGCTGTCATATCTCAGCTGTTTTTCAACGAATCTCAATAAATTTTACACCCTCAAATTTTGTGAAGTTCGTAGGTTGATTCCAAAACTTTTTAGCAGACGATTGGTAAAGAAAAACCAATGAAAATTTGATTTTTCCCTATCTGCTTTAAAATTTTCTTTCCTTTGACTTAAACGTCGCATAGAAAATATTAAATACTTCAACTTTACCGAGTCATCACTTTGTCGTTAGTCAACCGATCTTCATAATTTGTTCACCATTAGAATGGTACTACAAATAAAATGCACTGAAAAAAACTAAAAATAGGGTTGTCTACCCAAAGTTATAATGAAAACTGTAAATAGATGACCTAAGAAAAGATGAGACTTTTTACAATGATCGTAATTATCTCGACATTCAAAGCGATGACCTATATATTTTTACACATCATTCGATTTTGGCAAATAGGTATAAAAATATATTTTGTTTTTGTATTGGACAAAAGATCTAACCAATTTTTATCCACAACCCAAACGGAATTGATTACTACTAAAATTAGGTATTTTTGTTTTAGGTTTTCCGTGAAATCTCAAAAAATCGGTAGAAGATCGGAAATTTCAAAATTTCTGATATATATATTGCGTTTCAACGTTTCTGCAAATCAAAGTGAAAATATTGGAATCCGTTTTGATTTCATCTGTTTCAAAGAGAAGTAGAATTTGTTTTTTAATAATAAATTAAATTTTGTGACAACACAAAAATTTTAAATTATTTCAATGGCTTTGTACAATAAGAAATAGTCCGTAAATTAAATGAATTTCATATACTAACGCATGGCAAAAGAAACCAACAACAATTTAAAAAAAAATATTGCTTGGTTTTTGTTTTACAAGCAATTAAGAACAAAAACATATATCTTAAATTTTCCGCTATCCTAAACGACATCAATTATAATCGATAAATTTAAATATCACAAACTAAGAATTATTTCTGAATGTACAGAATTCGAAAATTATTTGAATTTTCTATTAGTAAACAATTCAGAAAAAGTAGAATTCTGAATTAAGCACAAAAAATCACACGAAATTAGGTAACACTTGTTTTTATCCACCTAGTTGTGTAATGATACCTTACTCATATCTCTCTTATTGTCATATAAAAAATGTAGTCTTCAAACAGTTTTGTTTGATTTTTGAAAAACATGAAAGCTAGTGCATGAACTAGTGTAACCTACAAAATGAAACAGTTCTCAAATCGGTTAGGCCATCTTTCTCAGTTAAGTGAGTTCCACTATTTCAGGTACTTATGAAACTGGAATCGCCCCGAATATTGGCTTTGCAGCAGCCTTTGCGTTTAGCACCAATCTATTTGCAGCTTACAGTTGTCTTCGTCTCGAAAACCAAACTCTTCGTTTGAATGCTTTTTACTGAATGAAACCCTGCACCTATGTTATCAGAACTAATTGGCTCAAGTGGCATGTTCCCCGCGATTTATTAATTTTAGTTTGACGTAAATTTTTGCAATGACTGAGCGGAAACATAGATTGGAGAAGCCAAATGAAAAAAAAACTAACAGAAAAGAAGAATTTTTTGGAAAAAGATACGCTCAGAGACAGGACTCGAACCTGCGTTCTTATGCATTCCGTGCATACGCGCTACCATTTCGCCACTCTGAATCTTGTTTTAGTCACTCTAAAACGCCAGACAGACATAGTAGAACGTACATCGAACATGGTCTACATCCTGGCCGTCACCCGACCGATACCTTCTATCCAAACATCTTCTCTGTCCATCAAACACTAGTCCTCTCGCTTTATACCTATTTCTCCGATCAAGCATTGAGTAGGAGAGTGTATTGATAAACGCTTGTCACCTTCTTTAATGGTCGGGTGGGAAAACAGCACAAAACATAAAGAAATAAATCGTTCTGCATCCCCGAAAGGATGCTGAACGATCTGCAGGTGCCAAAATGCGGTTGATAAAACCACCAACCACCGAGAGGCCTTAGAGATTTTACAAAACCAACACCATTCTGCATTCCTCGAAGAATGCAGAACGATTTCTTCCCGAATATGCACTTGAATTAATTTGACACTTTAAAAGACAAAAATACCTTATTTTCATATATAGCTAATAAATGACTTACATGATACGAATATTTTTCAATAAAAAAACCCAATGTTTGAACATAATTTCAAAAAAATTTAAAAAATATCTCCTCCGCCTTTTTTATAAACATGCTCGAAAATATTTTCTGCCAAATACAAGAAACAGATTTTTTTCGTTTGCCTCAATGTTAGATATAGCAGTTTAAAAACAACCTGGTTTTGAACTAGTTTTGCTCATAACTTCGGTTCAGAAAACGCTACCTGAATACGCCAGTCATTAAAAAATTGGTTTTAACAAACTCTAAAAGATGTTCAAAGATACCTATACGAAAAGAGAAAAATATAAATGCTAAAGCAAAAAATCTGATTTTTTGAGGAACACCCTAAGTTGCTCTTTAAAAATAGCTGTAACACTAAAACCGTTGCAGATACTACTATGGTGTCCTGAACAAAGTTGATCGATATAAGTTTATCTATAATTTTGCCGAAGAATTCTGTCCTCTATCTCAATACATCCGGAAAATAAGTTTTGAATCACCTTAATAATAAGAGCCACCCTAATACCATGTACATCGACATACGAGGTCTGTTCAAAAAGTTCCCGGAATTTTTTAATTGCGCGCGTCTGGAGAGTCCGGTGGTCAAATTTTTTTTTATTGTGTTGATACATATGTCCCATATGTATGGTGAAATTTTCAGCTGTATTCATTGTTTACATTCTGTCTTGTAGCGGCTGGTGTAG
Organism: Malaya genurostris; assembly: GCF_030247185.1. Lineage (NCBI taxonomy): Eukaryota > Metazoa > Arthropoda > Insecta > Diptera > Culicidae > Malaya > Malaya genurostris. The sequence goes on from NC_080571.1 coordinate 185,758,066, forward strand.
GCGAGTTTTTTTTAGGCTCGGCGATTTTTGTTACTTTAAACAATGGAAGAATTGAAGAATTTGTATTACATTTTGCGTGAAAAATGAAATAAAGTGTAACCAAGTGTGCGAAATGTTACAGAGAGCCTACGGTGAGTCTGCTATGAAAAAAAAACAAGTGTTTACGAGTGCTATAAGCGTTTCCAAGATGGCCGCGAAGACGTTGAAGACGACGAACGCTCCGGTCGACCCAGCACGTCAATAATCGATGAAAATGTGGGAAAAGTGGAAAAAATTATTATGGATGATCGCCTATGAATCACTATTAGAGAAGTTGCTGATGAACTTGACATATCAGTTGGCTCATGCCATCATATTTTTTCAAATGTTTTGGGCATGAAACGAGTGGCAGCAAAATTCGTTCCAAAACTGTTGAATTTGATCAAAAAAACAAACGCATATGGTAAAAAAAAACGATGGTACGCTCAGGAGCTGTTAAACGACGTCAACGACGATCCAAATTTCCTTGAAAGGGTCATAACTGGTGATGAAACATGGGTGTACGGTTATGATGTCGAAACAAAAGCACAATCGTCCACGTGGAAGCACCCAACGTCACCAACACAAAAATCGCCGAGTTAAAAAAAACACGTCTACACCAGCCGCTACAAGACAGAATGTAAACAATGAATACAGCTGAAAATTTCACCATACATTAGGGACATATGTACCAACACAATAAAAAAAAATTTTGACCACCGGACTCTCCAGACGCGCGCAATTAAAAAATTCCGGGAACTTTTTGAACAGACCTCGTATGGCTTATCTTCACTGATCATTTGTTTTGAAGACATCATAGCTCTAAAGTATAAGGTTAAGCCACAAATGTTTTTGTCCCCCTAAATTGTGGATCCGGACCACTGTGCAATGCAATTTAACTCGGAAATTTTAAAATGCAGGTGCCGCATGAATGCAGATAGGGCACATTTTAAGCTTGAAAAAAGGCGGGTGGGTAATGTCAGAGACATAACTGGATGTCGTGAATACGAAAACAACTGACATGTTCCTTAACACTTCCGAATATCAATTGTATGAATTATGCACGCATTCCCCTTTTTCACATTTTTCGCAAAAACAAAGAAAGCTTCACTTGATCTCGATTACTGTGAATTTCACACAGCGAAAAGTGCACAAATCTAAGCAAACTGTTCTTGATATGTAGTAAACTGAGGATATTTCCCTACGATTTGCAAAAAACAAATCCTAATAGTTCTTTAGAAAACTTTTAGAGCCATTAGAACGGCTGATATTGTGCAATGCTCTCCATCGTTGTTTTTTTTTTCCAATGCTAATGACTGGCAGCTGTGACGTAATCGCTCTTGTCGAAAGCGTGCAGACAACACAAAACACATCTGCTCGCAGTGGCGATACAATCCAAACTGATTCAAGTTTTGTTGAGAGGCTTGTTTCTACCTGATTTCGTTTGTAGCTTTTTCACTAATGGGCGGTCCTAACGGCTATAAAAATAGCCGCATACAGAATTTTAATGTCGATTATTTCATTTCGGATTTGCATATTTTATTGAAAGAAACTATCAATATGCTGAAGGGACTCGTTTCTAGCATTCACAAGGACCAAATTGAGGAACTCACTGCGATATTCACCACTTTTCGGAACATATTTCCCGGACGATTTGTTGTACAGCAGCAGATATTTTGTTCTCTTCCTTAGAACGCGTTCTGATTCTTATCACTCTCTCAGAGGGTAAATTTTGAAAAGGCACCCCATAGTAAAGTAAGTCGTATTCACGACAAAAATGGGTTGTATAGAGGTACAGTAAAGTAAATTCCGCATAATTCTTTAGGAGTATTATTATGGTTTTAAGAAGAACCGAATAGAAGTCTGGAATAGAGAACTGGACCCTGAGTTCAAGACCTAAATTTAGATCCAATAACAGACTCAGAATCCAGTTTCAGTCGCTGCTGGTTCTCGCCTTGATGGCCAGCAAGCGAATGAGAGATGCGACCTGAGCGTTTGAGGTTTTTATTAACCACGCAGAAGGTGCCTTCTCTCTCGCTGCTGGTTAACTCCCGCTGCTGCTGCTGGCTGGTCCTCGCGCCTCGATGGCCAGCAAGCGAATGAGAGATGCGACCTGAGCGTTTGAGGTTTTTATTAACCACGCAGAAGGTGCATTCTCTCTCGCTGCTGGTTAACTCCCGCTGCTGCTGCTGGCTGGTCCTCGCGCCTCGATGGCCAGCAAGCGAATGAGAGATGCGACCTGAGCGTTTGAGGTTTTTATTAACCACGCAGAAGGTGCCTTCTCTCTCGCTGCTGGTTAACTCCCGCTGCTGCTGCTGGCTGGTCCTCACGCTTCGATGGCCAGCAAGCGAATGAGAGATGCGACCTGAGCGTTTGAGGTTTTTATTAACCACGCAGAAGGTGCATTCTCTGTCGCTGCTGGTTGATGATTCCACTCCCACGACGTCTGCTTCCATCGAACGCACGAAAAGAAATGATCGATTTTCGACCACGGTTCCCCTTTTATACGCATTCAGTTGAAGATATGTGCCTGACTATCTCAAAATCGTCGTCCTTGCGCGAAAAACCCAAGCGAAAGTAAAAAGTTTTCCGCGTTGTTTTCAAATTTTAAGAAAACTTAATTTTTGAGTTGTTTGTGGTTATCGCACACTGTTCAAAATATTATCCTGAATTCCTGATCATATTTTTGATGAAATGGTGAAAGAATTATGTTGCTACCATTAATACAAGTCGAGATATTCGCGATTAAGTTCTGCCCATTCTTCCATATGGCTAATTTTGAAAAGGCGCCCCATAGTAAAGTAAGTCGTATTCACGACAAAAACCTTGGAACGGGAAAAATCAGATTTTCATTAGTTTTTCATAAACGATCGGCAATAATGATATACTTAAAATAATCTACAAACTTCACAAAATTCGAGGGTGTAAAATTTATCGAAATAGGTCAAGTAACAACTAAGCTATGATAGCTCAAAGCTGCCGTTTCAACTTTTTTTGAGGCTTGGTGCTCCGCGTAACTTTTTTAGGCTTGGTATTAGGAGTGTTAATAAAAGGTTCCTTTCAGAACCACCATTATTTTATCATAAAGAACTATACTGGTTATTTCTTAATATTAATTTGTGTGTCAGAATGTTTAACGTAACTAATCTGTACTTTAGTTTAGGAGTATCGTTTCAAATTCTAGTAGTGAAAAAGAGGAAAGCTTGCACAATGCACACAATCGATCAACTAATTGATTTTCGAAAGTATAAAGAAAGGGTGTCAGTTCTATTCGTATTCACGACATCCAGTTATGTCTCTGACATTACACACCCGTACTTTTTTATGGCAAACAAACCAACTACGGCTATATCGGTCATCTGAATCCAGTTTCGGAAGAATTGGAAACGGTGATTAAAAACTGCAAAAGGGTCTCACTCGCTTTCCTTCAAGATGGCCACATCGATTTTCATGAACTTATAAGTTCAAAGGAAAAGTCTTACATTTTCATACGGAATTCCTTAATTTGTTGTGGATACAACTTCCGGTTCCGGAACTACAGGGTAAACAGGATTTGTAGAGTATGTTAGATTAAGAACGAAAAAACTTTCCTATTTATAATCAATGAACAGTTGTTTTTGCGAATTCCACAGTAATATTTATGATGTTATAAGTAATATGAGAAAGGCCTCATTACAGCACTGGGTGGATTAAAACAGGTTTTTTCATTTCAGTTCAAATTTTAATAATGAATTCGAGGAAAAGCGTTACTGTATGGGGCGCGGGGAGCGTCCTCGCGGGTCCAATCCGCCATATGAGTGTGTCAGATTCGAATGCAAGATCTCATGGTCTTATAGACTGCTATTGAATTTTACCCTGATCCACGAATTATAAGTTAGTATGTGCCAATCTATGTTAAAATGCGCACTTAATTTTCTCGAAAATTTGTTATTCGATTTTCACGGATCAGGGTCGTTTCGCCGAATGCCATTTCACCAAAAAAGTCATTTCGCCGAATATCATTCCGCCGAATATGATCCGCCGAAAGAGTCATTCCGCAGAAAAGCATTTTGCCGAAAAGATAATTTCGCCGAATTTTTCAATGGGCTCAATATCGTGGTTGGAATTAATTTAAAAGAAAGACTAATGGAAAATGATTCTGTTTATTGTGCCGCCGAGCCGTTTTGGCTTCGGTTATGTGGCTGCGCCACATCAATAATCCAGGAAATATATAAGCAAATAGATATTTATGATGAATAAATAGATTTTGCACTTTTCTAATAACTGTTAAATGACCTTTTCGGCGAAATGACCCATTCGTTGAAACGACTTCCGGCGAAATGACATTCTGCGAAACGACTTTCGGCGAAATGATCCGCTTCCGATTTTCAAAAACTAAGATGCCAATAAAAGGTTTTGAAATTCTTAAAAAGTCCTCGAAAAGTTAATCAAGATTCGACTTCCTAAACATTAGAGCGATGCGAATCAAAACTTTCAAACTGTCACACAAAATGATGCAAAACCGCTACGCAAACAAAAAAAACACCACCTAGCATACAGCCTGCTTTGTTCAATTTCGTATACCTTGCAGGATTGCCACATTTAAATCATAATTTTTCATGTGAAAAATGTGTAAAGCCGCAAAACTTTTATTCAACTAGTACTTACTTGTTAGAAAAAGTATAGGGGAGAGTGGGGCTACTTGAACCACTTATTTAATTTTAATTGATATATCTTTTAAACTATTTGGAGTAAAATATGTTTCACCTACGGTTAATCAAAACAAACCTTTCTTTTCGATATTCAATGTAATCAATAAATGTAAATTCTCTTTTTGACATAAATAGCAGCTTTTTACTATATTATGTCAGATGGTTCAAGTATCCCCATACATGGGGATACTTGAACCACCTTTAAGGAAAGAATAAAAATATATAGAACTATATGAAAAAAATTTTCTTATATTTTTGAACATGTCTCTTTTTAAAAAAAATAAAAAATAAATATCAGATTTATTTAGTATAACGTATGCAATGAATTTGTCTGCTTTTGTTTGAGAATACTTTTTCCTCGAGTTTTATACTTTCTTGGTTTAGCCATTGGAAACCCTCGTCTGTTTTCTGGAGATTGTCTTTGTAGAAATTCACATTTATTTAGCATTCTATTGCCTTTTTTGGCACTATGGATGCCAATGGAATATTGTCAATGTTAGAGAGCATGAGGTGCTGAAGCTTCTGTTGGTAAACTTACTTCCTAGAAAGTCTGATACAGAAAATGTTTGTGGATTAAAAGGAAATCTTTTGAAATGCAGATTTTATATTCGTTGGACTAATTGCAGTGTCATGCGCAGCATTTACGCATTCTGCAACCTCGTAAATTGTAAATGGGTGCTGCTAAGATCTGCATGCAGAGAATGGTCGTAAGCTGTTTTAAATGAACTGTAAATAAGGTTCTGTCTAATGGTTGCATCTTATTGTGTGGTGGTAAAGTTAAAATTGTAATGCCATTTTTCTTTGCTAAATCCAAAAATCCCAATGTACAGGTGGCCTTCGTGGTTTTCGAAATTTAATGATTTCAGATTTGTTTTCAACGCGTTCGAAAATTTAATAAAATGATTCAACACCTCTAAAAACTATTCTACATTCATGCATCCTGTTTTATTTGCAAGGTCGAGTGTATTCGGCACACTGTTTTTCAACATTTTAGGAATGAAGTTATCCAGTGGAAATACCATCGCATGTGGTAGAAAACCTCCAGCAGCATTGACGAAAGTGGTTCATGTAACCCCACAAAAAGTGGTTCATGTATCCCCACAAATCATTAACAGATTGGAAGTGTTTTCAAGACGGCAAGAAATTTTTTATATTTTCAAACTTTTTGTGAAAATGAATGAATTTGTATGTATTTACGATAACAATTAATGTTATGCAGCTATGTACCACAGGTGGAACACATTAAACATTTTCCAGAATAAAGTGAGGTCGCGATTCGTGCAGTTTCATGCAAAGCATATCTTTTATAATTAATAACAGTAACAACACGCGTCAGAGGCGTGCACAAATATGTGCGAGGTTAGGTTACCGATAGGGTTACAGGTACACCTTATGATCGTAGAAAAGTTTTTAGTCAGTGAAGAACTATCCCTAATGGTTCATGTATCCCCGTGGTTCAACTAACCCCACTCTCCCCTACTAATTACTTTTCTAATATAGAAAGTTTATGCAATTACTTAAAAAACTGACTAGTGAAAATTGACTCGGAGGCATTTCAGAGATGGGCAAAACCGTCCATTTTAAAGAACCGCGCTGAAATCGTTCTCGTTCCTCCATTCTTCTGAAATCATGCATGTTGCTTCAAAAAAAAAAATGAGTGCCATAAATTATATTTTGTATAAAACAAATTCAATAATAGTGAGTACTTTTTGAAAGATCGCAAATGTATCAAATATTACAATTTTCTTAAAATATGTTGCAAAAAACGCAGTTACTGTGTACACTCTCTCAAAGAATTCGATTACTTCCATTTCTGTTGGAAAGAATAGAAAACTATCATTTTTCAATAAAAAACTCTTGTACACTCATGTTTCTAGAAGAACTAGTTCTTTTGAACCGTTCGTGAACGGATTGATCATCTCTAATTTTATACCATTCGACACAGTTCAACGAGCTGAGCAATGTCTGTGTGTGAGTGTGTGACAAATAACGTCATTTATTTTTTCAGAGATCGCATGATCGAGTTTCATAAACTTAGAATCAAATAAAAAATCTGATGGTCCCATAGGTAGCTATTGAATTTCATCATGGTTTCAAAAAGTAAAGTGTGTTTAAAATTGCATCCTATCATTTAGAGCGATGATGCAAAAAAGGGCAAATTCTTCTACATTAGGCTCAAAACTGTACTGTACGGTACTTATAGAACCGGGAACTGATCGGCTATACCTAGTTCCCGGTTCTATAAGTACCGACAATAATGGTCCAAAACTCTGAAACGAGATTCACTCAATTTTTTCAGAGATGATTTGATCGATTTCCACAAACTTAGGCTCAAATGAAAGTTCTTATAGTCTCATAAGTTGCTGTTTAATTTAATCGGTATCCGACAAAAGAACCGTGTGTGTATGTATGGGTGGGTCTGTATGTGTGTTGTCAACAAAGAGATCGAGATCTCAGAGATGACAAGACCGATTTGGATCGCACTAGTCGCAAATCACCATGAACGCTATCGAATGGTTTTCAGATCGAATGTTTCCTTTTTGAGTTATACGAAGTTTTAAGTCAAAATTTTCAGTTTTTTGACTAACACATGGATCAATAAGTCCCGAGACTAACAATGGAAACAACTTTTTTTTTTTGGAAAATTTTTTTTTGTTCATCAACATAATCACCTTTTAGGGTGATACAGTGGTTCCAACGTTTTTACAATTTTTCAATACAATGTTTATAAAAAAATTTATCTTTCGCTTCAAAATAAGCTTCAGTTTCAGCGATGACCTCCTCATTTGAGCCAAATCCTTTTCCCTGGAGCATTTTTTAAGAACGGCAAAGAGCCAGTAGTCACTGGGGGCTAAAGCTGGCGAGTATGGGGGTGGGGAAGCAGATCAAAGCCCAATTCGTTCAATTTCTGAATCATCGACTCGTTGCTGTTTTTGTTCCATCGAAAGCAATCGCGGCACCCACTTGGAAAAAACCTTTTTCATGCTCAATTTTTCATGAAGGATAGTAAATACACTTCCATATGATATCTGTGTCATCTCAGCAATCTCACGGAGCTTCACTTTACGATCTTTCATTATAATTTTTGTCACTTCACTCACATTTTTCGGTGTAACGGCTTCCACAGGTCTACCCGAGCGTTCCGCGTCATTTGTACTACCACGTTTAAACTCGGCGAACCACCGACAAATCGTTGCTTTTGATGAACAAGAGTCCGGATAACATTTTTTAATCCATTGTTTCACTTGCACGGTGTTTTTACCCATTAAAAACAATGTTTTATCAAAACACGAAACTCGATTTTTTTCCATTTTTCAAACAAACTACAAAACGACTTTACTCCAACCTCGATAACTCAGCTGTTTCTGGTCGGATCGACTTAAAATTTTGACCCGTTTCAAGCAAAGGTTAGTACTCTAGAAAGACGTGGTTACTGGTTTACTACGAGCGCCATCTCTGCTTTAGTCTCGGGACTTATTGATCCATGTGTTATCTGTCACACTTGACCTTGAAAACAGAATATGTTTTCAGACTTAGATTTCGCACGGTAATACCTATCCAACAAGCCATAGATTGTTAAAATCCGTCCTTTTTAATGGAGATATCGTTATTTTTGTGTAAACGACTTTTCCCCCTATTACAGCAGTAGGAGTTTTGAGCTTTGTATGACAAAGCAATGTTTGGGAGCATCGTGAAATACGATTTTTTATACGGTTACATACGATTGTTTCTAAGTACCAAACAGACTGTGTACAGCATCCTTTTTCATGACATCGGTTGGTTTCTGGCAACATAATCGTTTAAATACTTTTTTATTCAATAGTAACATATTTGAAGGCACATATTTGAAGGTAGTGGCGAATTCCGGTCGCAATGGTCGATTCTGGCAGATTTAGTCTACAGCTGGCGATCGCAATGGTCGGTGGATTAAATATGACACTAGTGTCTTCCAGATGACGATTATACGTTTCAATGGGTCCGCGATAAACACCCCCAGGTCACAGAGACCCAGCGGGTGGCCCGCATGTTGGTCATCGACTGGAGCAGTTTTCCAGTGGGCGATGATGTTGCCTAAGAGAATGAAAGAAGTATAGAGAATTAATTTTGTGAAAAAGGGGGTATGAGAACGAATGACTAAAAACGATAAAGATCTCATTAGTTGACATCGAAATGGTGGAGAAACGGAAGAAGGGGGAACGAATACGTTAGTGATAGCAAAATGATTTTGTTATTTTCTACAGAGATGGTGGACAAGCGAGGGATTTGGAGAATCGGGTGAATGTTAGTCTCAAACCTGTAAGTGAAGATTATTCTTGGCCTCGACAAGAGAGAGGATACTACGGATTACACTTGTATATTTTTGTGTTTAAGGTACTGGTATATGAGAAGCATATATAAACTATCCCGACTAGCCAACACATCCCTAACCGGAACCTCAGGCGATCTACCTCGGACTCTAAGGGATTCCAGTGGCTCCGACCTGACGTCGCGATACTCTACGCACGACCACACGACATGCTCGATGTCCTGATAACCGTCGCCACAGGTGCAGAGACCGCTCTTCATGAGTCCAATACGCCGGAGATGTGCGTTGAAAGTGTAGTGTTTTAACATATGCCGCGACATAACACGAATGAAATCGCGACTCACGTTCATCCCCCTGAACAAAGGTTTCGTCGATACCCTAGGGATAATGGAGTGTAGCCATCGTCCCAGTTCGCCATTGCTCCATGAAGTTTGCCAACTTTCGAGAGTTTTCTGAAGAGAGATGCTAAAAGATTCATTGAAGCATATTGGTCTTTCATAAATATCACCTTCTAATGCGCCCACCTTAGCCAACGAGTCTGCCTTTTCATTGCCCGGAATGGAACAATTCGAAGGGACCCAAACTAACAATATCGAATAAGACCGTCCAGATAAAGCTCTCAAGTGTTCCCATATCTTTCCCAGAAAATAGGAGGGATATTTTCCTGGCTTCATTGCCAGGAGAGCTTCTTTTGAACTTAGACTGTCCGTGACAATGAAGTAATAGTCTTTGGCAAGGTTTCAATGATCTCAAGGGTGTACTGAATGGCAACTAATTCTCCGACGTAAACTGAAGCCGGATCACTGAGTTTGTAAGAAACGGTGATGTTTTGATTGAAGATGCCGAAGCCTGTGGACCTGTTGATGTTTGACCATTACAAGATACCCTCGAATATCTTTTCACAGTTGACTGTTCTAAATTTGTTATAAAAAATATTGGGGGTCACTCGAGTGCGTACGTGATTCGCAATTCTACGAATCTCTTCATTCATGGATGTGTCGAAAAACACAGTGGAAGTATTCAAGAAATGAATACGGTTGGGAACAAACGAAGAAGGAATAATATTCTGAGCCATGTAATCAAAATACAAGGACATAAAACGGGTCTGAGAATTGAGCTCGACAAGCGTTCCGAAGTTTTCAATCACAATCGGATTCAAAATATCGCATCGGATTAGCAATCGATATGAGAGATCCCAAAATCGATTTTTCAACTGTAAGACGCCAGCCAACACTTCGAGACTCATCGTATGAGTTGACTGCATGCAGCCTTAGGAAATACGCAAGAAACGTTACTGGATTTTTTCCAGCTTGATGAAATGAGTGTTCGCCACGGATCGGAAGTAAAAGCATCCGTATTCCATCACGGACAATATCGTTGTTTGGTACAACCTGATCAGGTCTACTGGGTGGGCACCCCACAACGATCCAGTTATCGTAAGAAGAAAATTGATTCTCCGTTGGCATCTTTGTTTCAGATACTTAATGTGACATCCCCAGGTGCATTTGGAGTCGAACCAGACCCCAAGATATATAAATGTGAAGACTTGAGCTATGGTTTCACCTTCTAGTTGAAGCTGTAATTGTGCTGGTTCTCGCTTCCTTGAAAATACAACTAGCTCAGTTTCCTCCGTAGAGAACTCGATACCCATTTGAAGAGCCCATGTCGACAAGTTGTCGAGGGTATCTTGTAATGGTCCTTGAAGATCAGCAGCTTTTGTTCCTATAACAGAAACAACGCTGTCATCGGCAAGTTGTCTTAGCGTGCAGGATGTGTTGATACATTCATCAATGTTGTTTACGTAAAAATTGTATAAAAGGGGGCTTACGCATGAGCCCTGAGGATGACCCATGTAGTTGAGTCGTATTGTAGACAAATCACCATGCGCGAAATATTGTGTTTCTCGGACAATAGATTATATAAAAAGTTGTTCATAACCGGTGAAAGACCATGCTGATGCAGCTTCTCAGATAAGATATTTATTAAGACTGAATGAAAAGCCACCTTGATGTCAAGGAAAATTGATGCCATTTGTTCTTTGCGAGCAAATGCCATTTGAATTTCTGTTAAGAGCAACACAAGACAATCGTTCGTTCCTTTGCTCCTGCGGAAACCAAATTGTGTATCTGAAAGCAAGCCATTAGTCTCCACCCAATTGTCAAGACGAAAGAGAAACATTTTTTCTAACAATTTCCGGATTCAGGAAAGCTCAGCAATCGGCCGATACGAATTGTGATCGGAGGCTGGTTTTCCTGGTTTTTGGATGGCGATCACTCGCACTTGTCTCCAGTCGTGTGGGACAGTATTACCCGTAAGAAACTTGTTGAATAAATTCAGCAAGCTCCTTTTGGCAGGGTCAGGGAGATTTTTCAACAAGTTGAATTTAATTCTGTCTAGTCCCAAGGCTTTATTGTTACACGACAAGAGTGCGAGTGAGAACTCTACCATCGAAAAAGGTGTTTCATTTCTTTTTGATGTCGCGGCGCTGGTAATCTTCTGTTCCGGAACAGAGTCTGGGCATACTTTTTTAGTGAAATCAAATATCCAGCGGTTGGAATATTCCTCGCTTTCATTCGTGGCGTTTTGGTTGCGCATTCGTCGGGCTGTGTTCCAAAGAGTGCTCATCGATGTTTCTTTTGATAATCCGTCAACAAACCGTCGTCAATAACCAAGTTTCTCTGCTTTGACTAAGTTCTTCATTTGCTTGTCTAACGCCGCGTAATTCCGATAATCATCGGGTGTTCCATTTTTTCTGAACTTTTTGAACGCTTGAGATCTTCCCACGTTGAGTGATGAACACTCTTTGTCCCACCACGGGTTAGAAGGACGGATGTTGGTTTTCGCGCCAGGTACACATTTCGTCTGAGCCTGAATTGCAGTATCGAGAAACAGGCCAGCCATAAACATGTACTCTTCTTCCGGAGGAAGTTCTTGTGATGTTGCTAGTTCTTCAGACTTCGAATTTGCGTAGTATTTCCAATCAATGTCTCGTGTTAGGTCATACGAAATATTGATTGTCTCCGATGGTCCTAATCCGCAGGCGATTGAAATTACGATAGGTAAATGGCCGCTACCGTGGGGGTCGAGGATCACCTTCCACGTGCAATCTAACCGTAGCGAGGTCGAGCATAAGGACAAATCCAGCGCGCTTGGTCTTGCTGGTGGTGCGGGAATCCGTGTCATTTCTCCGGTATTCAAAATAGTCATATTGAAGTTATCGCAAAGATCATAGATCGCGGTTTATCTGTTGTCATCATGAAGACAACCCCATCCCGTACCGTGAGAGTTAAAGTCTCCTAAAACTTACGTCGGCGCGGGAAGAAGCTTCATGATATCGCTAAGCCAGCGGTACCCAACCGTGGTTCTTAGTGAATTGTAGATGGAAGCAATGCAAAGGTCCTTGCCTTTCATGGTGACATGACTTGCGACAACTTCAATACCTGGTATCGATGGTAGGCTAATTCGATAGAAGGAATAGCACTTTTTTATCCCCAAAAGTACTCCTCCGTAGGGATCGTCTCGATCCAGGCGAATAATGTTAAAATCGTGGAAGTTTAGGGTTACGTCAGAGTTAGTTCTAACTGTAGGTATCAAAGCCATAAACAGGCTTTTAAGAATAGCAGAAATATTGAAGGTGGTAAAAATCCAGTCCACAACATCAGAGAATTTTATGAGCCCAGCACCCAGCTGGTTCTCTGTTGGGTTTTCAGGGACACTTGGGGATTTTGGTGTCCCGGGAAGTGGTGGAATTCCTTCTCAGAATTGAGTTTTTCGAGACCAGGAACTGTTTGCTTCGGAGGTTTGTCTCCACTACCTCTAAACATAAATGTTGGAGGCCCATCGGAAGACAACTTCGTACCCTTACTAGGAAGCTTAGGAGAGGATTTGTTTACTCTTTTTCTATAGCTATGAGGGACCGCCGAAGATGAACCTTCCAATGGGTTGTCAAACTCGCTCTCGTCTGTTGACAAGCAGGTATAGATGTTTGTTGATTGTTTAGGGGGGATGTCACTCTTGAGCATGTCTGCAAAGTAACGCTTGAAGTGTTCCTTAAGGGAACGTTTCCAACCATCCTTGCGCGATTTGTACGCGGGACATGCCTTTAGGTCATGCGAACCCTCCTTGCAGTAAAGACACTTTGCAGTACCCTTACCACAGGAGCCATCCGCATGAGCCTCCCCACAATTAGCACAATGGGGCTTATTGCTGCAATGGGACGCTGTGTGTCCCAGTTGCTTGCAGTTTGTGCAGTTCATAATAAGCGGAACATAGAGACGAACAGGGAGGCGAACTCGGTCCAGGAGGACGTAGTTAGGTAAAGCCGAGCCAGCGAATGTTACCCGATACGAGTCTGATTGGGGGTATGATTTGGTACCATCCCCCGCGATCGACACTGAATGCAATCGCTTGCAATCCAGTATCTTTACGATCTTAAGTAGGGGTTTTTTAAAGCAACCCATCCCGTACTTAAGAACGTCATCTCAAGTCAAACTGGCATTGGTGACAACGCCGTCAATTTCGACTTCACGAGCTGGGACGTACACACGGTATTCCCCCGTAAAATGCTCACATTAATAGCCTGTTCGCACTATATCGCGACGTCCCGGACGGGATCGTCCGGGACTATCCGGGACGTTTTTTTTCATCGGCGATGACTGAGCTGCCGGCGTGTGCATGTATTGGAATCCCGGACGCGGAATAAAATCCATTTGCTTGCCACCGATATTCCTCACCGAGTTTTTCGCACCATGCCGACAGCCCACACACAAAGAGAGTGAATTGAGAGAGCAAGAGCGAAAGGAAGATTGAAGTGTGCTTGTTCATAGGTAGTTATGCTGATGGCAATTCAAATGAATCCAAATCGTTTCATTGATATTTCTTAGCTTAATTGATTGATTGATTTAGTTAATCATCAAGAGTCCTTACAATCGAGTAATGTCATTATAATTAGCCATTACATTACATTTTGGGATGGTGATTTTTTAATTGTTGCTACTCATTACATATTGAATTACACTACTGATCCTCGTCTAAGGTTCCCTATTGATTATGTTATCATTGAATTAAATAGAAATGTATCATCACATGTTCATGGTTCATTGTACATATATTCGAAAAACTATTTTAAATAGAATAAACAAATAATAGCTCAGTCCTATTATTATTGAAAGGTTTGGTCTGAGGGAACTAGGCTTATTTTGATTTACAGCAGCGCCGTAATAATGGGCTCGGGAGCAACATATATTTGTGTGCTTATTACTAAGACCGTGGACACGTGCCCCACTGTCTCTCTTATTATTATTGTTGTTATTATTAGAGATTGGAATTAATATGAAACGCAAAAAACAAGTACGATGTTTTACTTCAATTCGAATCCACTATGCCATACATTATTAATAAAGCTATAAAGTGATAATGTGACGAAACTTCTTTACAAGCACAGTTACTTGTTGTATCTGAGATGTTTTAATAAAAGTACTTATAGAGACAATGGGTATTTTTAACAATGGAGACGTCTACTACACATGAGGAACCGAAATTTTAATAAAAGTACTTATACAAAATTTTAAATTTTTTATTACAATAAGTGATTATTGTTTGATTTATGAATAGAAGCTCTAGACTTAAGTAAAAAAAGGTGCGTGACAAACGAAGAGTTTTACCCGCTAAGGCCAGGATTTTCAGGCAGCCAACGGGTAGATTTAGTTCATTCCACTAACTAGCGTCTTGACTCGTACTATGGCAGCAGTTTTGGTATTTCAGGTAGCCTGTTACACCCGCAACTCTAAGTAGCCAGAAATATTTCTAGATTAGTATGCGGTGCAAACGGCTGTTTGAAATCGATTTATTTTCCCAATATTTCTCTGTATTCAGATGACAATGATGTTGCAGGTTTGAGTACAATTGTTTAACGGTTCGCTTTTGAGTTAACCAACCTTGAAGAAGGATAAGGTCAATTTTCAACATTTAGTACTATTATTAATTTTTTTTCACTTATTCAAATCAAATTGGATACAGTTGTTCCCCAACCGCCGCTAATAAGAATTAAAACTGATACATTGATGAAAGTTGCAATAAGCAGACCAAAATACTAGTATCTGCTACTGTTACTATTTTGTGACATTTGTGACGAAAAAGTAAATAAATATTTTGAATATAGTGGACATAAAATGGTTACCTGTTAAAATGAACACTATGCCACGTTCACAATTTTGTTGCCTATCAATTAGCGAATCTGTGTACCTATATATTTATATTTTCAGTAACGTTTGAATACCTACCAACAAGTATTAATTGACCGAGTTAGGTGTAAGAAAAGTAGTTTGAAACAAGTATCAGAAGCGTTAAAATACGATATATTTCATGAGGGATGACTTAAAAACTTATACAGTGACGAGCGTTAAGGTGACCATGGAAGTGAGCCACAAATGGCAACCAAGAAACCGCCTACCCTCCCACTCCACCTTCCGCTATTTTGCCCTGCTCTTGATGTAAACAAACCATGAAACACATTTTTTTTACGCGTAGGGGTAAATATGTTGCGTAGAATTGCTACTGCAGTTTGGTGACATAATCACTCATCGTATTGATATATGTTTACGATAAACTATCAACTCTGAAGAATGATTTGTGCAAAACTTTTTCGGACCTTCATTAGAAGGTTTCTTCTTAGAATGTTATTATTTTTCACTCACCTCAAGATTTCAACTGCTGTTTACAGCTCTGTGACATAAGTAAGCTTTATGAAACACTTTTGAGTTGTTCTTCACTGGTGAATTTATCATCTGTTCTAAACATTTTATTATAAAACCTTTGAATAACTCACAGTTCTGGTTTTGAAAATTTCCCGAAAATCCACGATAAAAAGTTTGCCGGCCTGCTTTAGTATTGGTAATATCATCCTTTTATATTGGCAGTGATGCCTTACATAATTTGAAAAAGAAAACCTTGCAATGCACTAAAAATGGCAATATTTTTAATTAGTCGCACATTGATATAGTTAAAATTACGGATCAAAACTACTTTCGTACGTAACCATCTAAAATTTCAATATTTAAAAAAAACGATAATATTTCCATTTCAAATACTGCTTCCCCTCCTAGTTATCCGCAACCCTGTTGTCTTATTTACCGTCGCTATGGAATGCAAAAAATAAACAAACAGTTCAAGTATTGTAATCTTTTCGAAATGCCTCGTCCATAAAAGAAGAAGAAAGCAGCGCTCATTCGCGAAAATCAATAGAAAAATAGATGGAATACGTTCATAGAGTGTGTTTTGGGTAGCGAGTATGTGCGGGACTCATCAGTTCAAACAGTGGAAGAACTGCCAGAAGTGCTGGTTCAAAACAATACCACGGAATTTAGAAACTGTACTTGATCCAATAATTTGGTAGCAATAGGTAATGTTCTAAAATATGTTCGTCAATATATGAAATTATATCTTCAAATTTGCATGATAAATCTTTTCAGAGCAAATAGCCGATTTATCATCAAGCCCCCTCGTCAAGTGCCACTTGACTGTTCTCTGGGTGAGGTTGCTTCCCTATCCGAAAACGATGATGTTGTCGACAAAATGAAAAATGTAGAATTTGTTGGTTTGTATTTTTTGAATATGTGAGCTTCATATTCAAAAATTAAAATTAATACAAAAAGCCATTGCAACAGAGTTTGTTCCGATGTCGTGTGGTGTTACTATACTTAATCCATCAATGTAACAGCTTGTAATGTAGGAAAAATGCCAAGAACCAAACGAAGGCATATAGTAAACTATCTTCTTTGGCACAATCATTATATTCTCATGATTGCAATTTGTTAACTCCAGAATGAGCATGAAGATGAGATAAGTCCACTCTGTTCTGCTAGGTGATTTGAATAGTTTCAATGTTTACATTTTGTTCTTGCAACTGTATTCCTTTCAGCACACAAATATTATTATTTCATTCCTCTCTACTCACAAATACTATTACTATATGAAAAAGTATTGTTTCACCAATACTTTTGCATTTATTTTCCATGGCTTCTGTCCACGGTCACCTTAAGTGTTAACGTAAAGTGATAAATAATATTTAGTTAGTAGAAAATGGAGAACTTCACTGATGATGAAGTTATGATGATGGCTATTGCATTTGAAGACGAAGAGGAAGATGAGGATCAAACTCCCCCTGCTAAAAAAAAGAAGTGGGTTCATGAAGCTTGGACGAAACGTGAAACGGAGGGAGAATTTGCTACACTTTTCAAAGAGTTAGCAGCCGATGGAAAAAAATTCCACGAATACTTCAGGATGTCACAACAATGCTTTGAATTACTTCTACGCAAACTAGAAGTTTATCTAAAAAAGGAAGACACCAAATTTTGGCTGGCGATTACCCCCCGAGAAAGATTAGCAACCTTGCAACAGGTGACTCAATGACAACAATATCATTCAGTTATCGCCTGGGGAAGACTACAGTTCATGGAATTGTGCATGAGACCTGTACAGTAATAGTTGAAAAACTTTTAAAAGAAGCTATACCACAGACTACTAAACAAATATGAAAAGATACAGCGAAACAATTTTCCGAACGGTGGAACCGACGACACGACCAGACACTCCAAAGAAAAATCGAAAATAAAAGTGATCGTTAACGATTTACCGCCAGTTACCACAATTATAGTGACTCCATGTTTATGACAGAAATAATGTTCTCTAGCAACACTGTTTTAGTTGCTATGAACTCGTTTCCAAGGAACCCCAACATAAATAAACAAACGATTAAAAAAATTACGGAAAACAGCAAAAATATTCTAGACAATAGAAGTTGAGCGTAAAAATATAAATGCCAACGAGAACTTAGTGGATTAAAAAAAAATCAAGATCGCAATGTTATATAAAGTTTAAGTCAAGACCCTTAATAACGACCAACATGACAAATTCTGCTAATTCTTTGTTCGAAAGTAATGTTGGCCCGTAAGTTCAAAAAAAAAAGATAGCATCTTAAAGCTTGCTTCATTTAGAATTGGAACAAACTTTTGCTCATATTGTGGCGCTCCTGGTGGACGGATTTGGAAGCTCTTGGCGCCCACGTGTCGGGAATTTTGTCAGCTTCACGTATGATTTTTGACATTCCGCAAATCGACTGTACTTTGTAAACAATCAACATGGAAGCCGAAAGAAGGAAAAAAAATTGTGCACAGTTATTTGGAAAATCCATTGTGGTCTGCATCTAGGCTAGCTTAACAGCTGAAATTGCCCAGAAATACCGTATGGCGCGTTATCAAACGGTATAAGAAAACATTGACGACGATTCGGAAGCCTCAAGCCGATCGTCGGAGTCGAACTGACGACCGGAAATTGCGTGGTAAGATTTTGAAGACGATTAAGAGGAATCCTAATCTGTCGGACCGTGATTTGGTCAGAAAATTCGGTGCTGCCCATAGTACCGTGAGGAGAACTCGACTCCGGGAAGGAATCAAGCAGTATCGAGCTAGCAAACAGCCAAATCGGACCATGAAACAGAATAGTGTGGTCAAAATTCGTGCTCGGAAACTATATGACCAGGTGCTAACCAAGTTCAACGGGTGTCTTCTGATGGACGATGAAACCTGTGTCAAGGCTGACTTCGGTCAAATCCCAGGTCAAAAATTTTACTTGGCAACGGCTCGGGGAGATGTTCCAGCCAAATTTAAATTTGTTTTTGCCGACAAATTTGCAAGAAAATTTATGATTTGGCCGAGCATTTGCAGCTGCGGCAAAAAAACGAAAGTTTTCGTTACAAATAAGACAAATGACATCGGAACTATACCAAAAAGAGTGTCTCCAAAAACGAATTTTGCCGTTCATTCGATCCCACGACCATCCTGCAATGTTTTGGCCAGATTTGGCAAGCTGT
Source organism: Malaya genurostris (assembly GCF_030247185.1). Lineage (NCBI taxonomy): Eukaryota > Metazoa > Arthropoda > Insecta > Diptera > Culicidae > Malaya > Malaya genurostris. Next base: position 185,776,949 of record NC_080571.1, read on the forward strand.
CATTACAGCAAAGCCTTTTAAGAATGGTATGCAGAGAAAGTGGTCCAGTTTGTTCCGAAAAACCTTAACCCACTCAACTGCCCCCAGTTCCGCCCTATTGAGAAATACTGGACAATCATGAAGAGGAGACTCAAGGCAAAGGGAAACGTTGTCAAAGACATCAATCAGATGACGACCTGGTGGAATAAGATAGCTAAAACGATGGACGAAGAAGGTGTGCGCCGCCTACTGAGCCGTGTTACAGGAAAAATTCGAGAATTACTTCAAAACCGTGACGAATAATTTTATCTGTATTTTTTCTTAAAAGTATGAAGAAAACGCTACATTTGTATAAAAAAAGATCTTGAATACAATAATAAATAACTGAAATACAGGCATTTTTTTTTGTTCCAATTCTATTTGAAGCAAGCTTTATATCATTCTCTTAACAGCAATATTAAACATATTTCTTGAAACAGGTCTCCGTCGAGTATGTACGACAGACGTTCTATGATAATCTTAACTCTTGATAATAAAAATCACAATATTAGTGCAAAGAAGTTAAATGAAAGTGAGAGATTTATAATTCGGAAAAATATCGCTGTAAGTATCATTTCAATTGAACTGTCGTCAATAATTTTACCAAAGTTATTGATTGCTACAGGAAAATGGAAACTGGAGAGAACGGGACCTATAGAATGCACCTATAGAATGTCAATAGAATGCACAATGAACTTAAAGGCTTAAGATAGCGGAGGATACAAAACTGATTTCATCAATTTCATATGTTTTATTTTCATTCGATGTGATCTCTAACTGGAAATGTCATTTGTTGTTTTTACGTTACATTCACCCGAAACCGTACTAGGAAGTATTACATATTCTTGAAATAAATATCAACAACATTAAATGCATAATATTCTTAGGTTAAATAATTTTTCTTCTATCGTACTACTCAAAAACTCTAATTAAAAAAGTCCTTAAAGGTTACAAACCAGCATTCCAAAACATAATCTTGCAACTGGAGTAAGATTTTTCGGACATTGGTTTACCTAATTTCACGAATCTACGACTTTATACATGCAGTATTATTTCAGAATTGATTCCTATGTGTATTTGACACTTCGGCTCGTTTTGTTGATATTTTCAATTATATCTAATCTGTAACTAAAGTTATGGTAACTATTATTCGAAAAATAACAATTTATCGGTCCAAGTTGCCAGTTTCAGAAAAAATTAAGTGAACTCGTTTTGACATCACGAGTTACTGAGTGGTGCTTAAATTTACGATACAGTTTTGATAGGCGAGTGGCAGGTCGTGTCGTCGGTGGAACTTTCCAAATTGCTTGGGTACTCTCGATGGGAAGCACATTTTTATCAAAAAGCCTCCTAATAGTGGTACAGAATTTTATAACAATAAAGGTAGACTCTCAATAGCATATTGGGATGGATTTGAATTTAGCTTTAGTAGACGCAAAATGCAACATCTTGGCAGTGGACGTTGGGGCCAAAGGAAGAGATAGTGATGGCGGGATTTTCGCAAATTCAAATTTAGGACATGCAGTAGAAAACAACAATCGGTCAGTGCCATCAGATTCTATCTTACCTGGAACCGATATTGGAGCACCTTATGTGATTGTTGGAGACGAGGCGTTCCCGTTGAAAACATATGTTATGAGACCATATCCAGGACAAGATCTGAACAATCAAAAACGGATTTTCAACTATCGGTTGAGTCGCGCCAGGAGAACATCTGAAAATGCTTTTGGTATCCTAACACAGAAGTTTAGAATTTTCAATCGACGAATGGAGTTAGACCCTGCATATGCAGATAAAATCGTGCTTGCCACATGCATACTGCACAATTTTATCCGTCAGTACGATGGCATGCAAGATGTGCACAGTGGAGAAGGCCCATCCCATCAGCATCATTTAGAGCTCGCACAGTTATCTAAACGAGGTGGAAATTCGTCAAAATCTGCTTTCCAAGTGCGAGAAATCTATGAGAATTACTTCAATTCTGAGGCTAGAGCAGTACCATGGCAAAATGAATCAATAAACAACTTATAGACAAGAAGAAACGTATACTTATTTATTTAAAGTTGGAAAAAAGCTTTCGGGGGGCTTCCATATATTTTAAATTAATCGTTTCGAAACGTTCCATAACCATAAAGACGAAAAACGATATTTAAAACGGCATTTGTTATGAAAGTTTTCCTCAAGTAGAGTTAAAATCTACGTCTGTGTAGGGTTTCAAGTACGAGGTCATAATTTAATGACGAGTCAAAGAAACAAATGAAACTATTTTTTGTTAACATAGATAATGCCAGACTTCTTCTTTCGAAAGGACCAACTTTTATTACTTAGCACTTGGCATCCCTGGTTGAAACGCCTAGACATTTCGTTGTTTTCGTGTCCGGTTTATCTTGACTAGCGAATTATGCACGATCTCATTTTATCGTCTAAAAGACAATGCAATGAGAAAAGAAAACCGAAAAGAGCGTAGGCTCCTTCTAAGAAAACATTGATATATTTCTAAATATACTGATATAAATTCTTCGAAGATGTAGGTGTTTCTTTGTAATACGCCTGAGGAACATAATTTTCAATGATTTCGTTAGAAGTGATGAGAATTGATTCATATAAAAACATACTTTGCTTCAAAAATGAATTCAATAATCAATTAATTACAATTGGAAACCATCAGTTTTCATTCTCCCAACGCTACATTTTGTTTTAATAACCGTTATAAATCTGTAAAACAATATTTTAACTCGAAGCATACTGTTGAACCGAAGATGGGGCATAATGTCCGTAGAGCGACTGCTGTGAAAAATATCGTATATGAAAGAAATGGTTTTAATTCTCTGGATTTTCATACTGTAAATAGAGACATTAACACTGCTAAAAGTAAATTACTAAGTAACAACCGACCATTAAACGTTTTACACGGTTAAAATGTTTGTTTAGTCGAAGCGAAACTGTTACAGCATATGCCGCAATTTGATGCTTTACTTTACTATAATTGTCTTTTCATGAAATCGGTCACTCTCTTTTGCCTACAACAAAGAAGCAGAGATTTTATTGGAGAACTAGCAATTCTCGCAAACAAAAACCTTATATCGAAAATGATGTCTAATGATATTTCCAGTATTTTCATATTTTGCAGCAAACGACAACTGCCAAACTTGCACAGCAGGAAGATCCTACGAGAAGATAGTGTTAGTGATAAAACTTTTGTTTAGAAAAGTCTTGAATGCTTAAAAACGAAGGCGGGCGTTTTGGCCAGCGAAGGCGCTTTATAATACTTTCCCATAATTCAAAAACAAAAAATAAATAAAATTTTCCTTGACTGTAAATATAAATAAGCTTAGTTCCCTCAGACCAAACCTTTTAATAATAATAAGACTGAGCTACCATTTATTTATTCTATTTAAAATAGTTTTTTGAATAGATGTACAATGAACCATGAACATGTGATGATACATTTCTATTTAATTCAATGATAACATAATCAATAGGGAACCTTAGACGAGGATCAGTAGTGTAATTCAATATGTAATGAGTAGCAACAATTAAAAAATCACCATCCCAAAATGTAATGTAATGGCTAATTATAATGACATTACTCGATTGTAAGGACTCTTGATGATTAACTAAATCAATCAATCAATTAAGCTAAGAAATATCAATGAAACGATTTGGATTCATTTGAATTGCCATCAGCATAACTACCTATGAACAAGCACACTTCGGTCTTCCTTTCGCTCTTGCTCTCTCAATTCACTCTCTTTCTGTCTGGGCTGTCGGCATGGTGCAAAAAACTCGGTGAGGAATATCGGTGGCAAGCAAATGGATTTTATCCCGCGTCCGGGATTCCAATACATGCACACGCCGGCAGCTCAGTCACCGCCGATGAAGAAAAAAACGTCCCGGATAGTCCCGGACGGTCCCGGTATAGTGCGAACAGGCTATGAACGATCTCGTTAGTCTGTTTTGAGCTGGTTAACGAGACCCTAAGCTTGTCCGGGCGTACTTTTTCATTACTATTGACAGTAGAGTATCGCTTGGATATTTGTAGAATTATAAATTTTCTTCCATTCAATTTGGGCCGGAAATAAACCGTGCACGGTCCGGCCGGGAGTGAAAGTCCGTCGGGATAGCTCTTACTGCGAGATTTTCTATCGACAGTTGTCTCCATTTTATCATCTGGTGGGTCAGGGTTTTGTTTCTCAGGGTTTGTCATGGCACGGAACCCAGTAAGAAGAGTAACAATTTTTGTTACGCTAGCTTGTTTGTGACTAGTTTGCAACCAGATATTTGAGTGATTGTTACTAACATCTAACCACTTGCATGACTCAAAAAGCGCAGTTTCTACTAGTTGTTAAGTCGGCTAAAAATAAGTTGTCGTTACGTTGTAATGCCATACTGAAATAACTTATCTTTTCATAACTTGAAAATAACTTGTTTCCAAGTAAACTAGTTGAAACTTAGTCACCATCGACATTATAAACATTGAATGAATCCAGAATACTTTTCTATCATCAATGAAAAAGCAATAACGGTGCAATTTCGATTGTCCGATCGCTTTATCACACACGACACTGGTTTTCAGAGTTTCGCGGTTAACAAAAGCACGTCCGTTCGCTCGGAAGGTTGAAACGGCAATGAATCATTTGAATATGACATATATAAACCAGATGGTGGAAAAGATGGCAGCATTTTTGAGTTGAAAGCAATTCCATAATTATATTGATTTAAACTACTTACAGCAATAAATGCTGGAAGAATATAACACCCATATTCAAATAATTTCACTTAATTTTCTCGGAGATGCCTCAACTGTTTTTTACAAACTCTCATTCATATGAAAAGTTGTATTCTCCCAAACAAGGACCCCGAATTATGTTTGGATCCGACTTCTGGTTCCATAACTACAGGATAACACACACATATCACATATCAGAAACGAAATTAAAATTGTCTAACTCATTTTGCTCGTAGATCGCTGAACCGATTTAAGATTCAAATGAAATCTAAGAGCCAAATAAGATTCAAATGAAAAGTTTTGAGATCCTATAAGACATCTCGCTTTTCAGTCAGATCCAACTTCCGGTTTAGGGGCTGCAGGGAAATTAGTATTAAAATGTCTTTCACATAAATTAATCAGGTTTGCAGATTTGGATAGTCGATAACCAAACGAACTTTTTTCAGTTTTAGTGGTATTCAGTTTTCGATTCTTAAAGTACCCAAAAATTTAATTCGCACTACGATTTCTCAAGATGTCTATACCGATTTTCAAACATTTTGAAACAAATGTATACTATACAGCTACTCAGGTGAATTTGTCTGACTTCTTTGAAACAAATGTATACTATACAGATAGTCACTTAAGGTGAATTTATCTGACTTGGGCTACACCGATTTTCGAAAATTAAAATAAATTTATGATCCCATACAAAATAATGAATTTTGTCCCAAACACAATGACAATCCCAAAAAGCTTTAAAGTTAGTCTCAAAACTATTGCAATTTATTCGTCATATTAATGTATGACCATCAGTCACGTACCCAGAGGGGGGGCCCGAGGGGCCCGGGCCCCTCCCGAAATCAAAAACAGATATATAATTATTTAGAAGGTCTAAGACATGGTTTGCAGAAATAACAAGACAGTAAACGTAAAGAAATGTTATACAATAACAGTTCCAGTGGAAAAGTTTAAAGTGTCTGTTAAAAACATCCGTAGAAGGCACACCGAGAATTAGGTATATAAGCAATCTTCAGTAACATTATTTTTAAACTTTGGGCCCCTCCCGAAACGGAATCCTGGGTACGGGCCTGATGACCATACGAATCGGCTTGGGTACATTCTGCACATATTTATAAATTTTCTGCACCAGCTCCTTACTTTCTGTGTTTGTCCCAGCACTCTGTATGTATTCCTGTTCTTGTTCATAAATTTACTGCTGCATTTTACGGGACGTTCGAACGCAGTTTTACATTAAACACGTTTTTACTTTAATGTATATAACACATGGATCAATAAGTCCCGAGACAAACAATGGAAACAACATTTTTTTTGCAATTTTTTTTTTATTCATCAACATAATACAATGGATAAATTTTTTAAATATTACCATTTAATTCTGTTATAAGTATATCACGTCACTATACAAATTCACTATGTATCTCACGACACTATAAATCTTGTATAATAAACGTCACATCACATATGCACATTTCGAATACAATTTATATTCATCTTCAGTGTGATAGTTTTGTTTAGTTAACTATCACACTGAAGATGAATATAAATTGTATTCGAAATGTGCATATGTGATGTGACGTTTATTATACAAGATTTATAGTGTCGTGAGATACATAGTGAATTTGTATAGTGACGTGATATACTTATAACAGAATTAAATGGTAATATTTAAAAAATTTATCCTTGTAAAATCATTCTGTTCAAACACTCAAACGAAAAGTTAATAATACAATGGTTCCAACGTTTTTCCAATTTTTCAATACCATGTTCATAAAAAAATTATCTTTCGCTTCAAAATAAGCTTCAGTTTCAGCGATGACCTCCTCATTTGAGCCAAATCTTTTTCCCTGGAGCATTTTTTTAAGATCAGCAAAGAGCCAGTAGTCACTGGGGGCTAAATCTGACGAGTATGGGGGGTGGGGAAGCAGATCAAAGCCCAATTCGTTCAATTTCGCCATTGTTTTCATCGACTTGTGGCAGGGTGCATTGCAGCAATCGTGGCACCCACTTGGAAAAAAACCTTCATGCTCAATTTTTATGAAGGATAGTAAATACACTTCCATATGATATTTGTGTCATCTCAGCAATCTCACGGAGCTTCACTTTACGATCTTTCTTTATTATTTTTGTCACTTCACTCACATTTTCCGATGTAACGGCTTCCACAGGTCTACCCGAGTGTTCCGCGTCATTTGTGTCGGTACGACCACGTTTAAACTCGGCGAACCACCGACAAATCGTTGCTTTTGATGGAGAAGAGTCCGGATAACATTTTTCAATCCATTGTTTCGCTGGCACGGTTGTTTTAGCCATTAAAAGACAATGTTTTATCAACACACGAAACTCGGTTTTTTCCATTTTTCAAACAAACTACAAAACGACTTTACTCCAACCTCGATAACTCAGCTGTTTCTGGTCGGATCGACTTAAAATTTTGACCCGCTCCAAGCAAAGATTATTACTCCAGAAAGACGTGGTTACTGGTTTACTACGAGCGCCATCTTTGCTTTAGTCTCGGGACTTATTGATCCATGTGTTAAAATATGCGAGTGGGGAATATCAAAGACATAACTGGAGGACGTGAATGCTTTTTTCACGCTTCTGAATGTCTATAACCTTTCGTGTTGGTTGATCCATTGTTTTTTGGAAGATTCCCATACTCTGTAGATGCTGTGCTATTACCTATTTGCCCAATTTATGCGATGTTTACAACTCTTGAGTACTTCTTGCCACCATTTGTTTATCTGCATCAGAGCCTGAACTCGGACTGTAAATTCAGTTGCATGATTCAGGTTTAGAATTCATATCATGAGTTTAGCTCATGAATTGAGTTCAAAAATTCTGGTACAGAACCCATTTTCAGAATCCCAATATAATTTTTAAACTAAATTCTCAACTCGAATTCCAAACCTGAATCAAAGAACTTAATTCTAGTTCTAGAGCCCAAGTTTCGAAATCAATTCAAGCATGCAACTTTTGAATTCTACACCTGAATTCTGGAATGAATTCTGAAACATTGCGATCAGCCCTAGGTTTGGTGTCCTTACGGTGTCCGTAGATGTCTGGATTAATCGAGTTGAATCAGTTCAAGCTAGGTTCATTCGTTATGCTCTTAGATCTCTGCCATGGTGTAACCCTACAGAATTACCACCCTATACAGATCACTGCAGATTGCTTGGTATGGAAACGCTTGCCGAAAGGAGGAATATCTGTAGGGCCGCTTTTATTGGAAAATTATTAATCGGTCAAATTGACTCTACATATATACTTTCTCGAGACAATCAGTCGAAGTCTCAGTCTAAGTATAAATCTCGGTTGAAGGCTTAGTTATCCGAAATAACCTCTGCACTATCTTAAAGCGCATTTAGAAGTTCAACTTGCTCCTTGATCAGACTGCTAGTCCACAAAACTTAAAAAGGCACAATAAAACAGTTAGCGTGGTGTTTCTTCTTTCCTTCGCGGAAGAACCCACAATTCCGGCTAACAACATCGATTCATCATATAAAAGTTAATGAGAAAGGTATCGCTACACCACTAGGTGGAATAAAATAGATTTGTTTTATTTTAGTTCTGTGCAAAGTCTAAAGCGTCGCGAATAAAATAGCGTATGTTTTTTTTGGATTTCTGATAATCAGAGCACCCGGGATAAAGACTGCAGTGAAACACCTCTACTTTTATATTAATTTTTTTTTGTGTATGATTAGTGTTAATAAGACTGATTGAATGACAAGAGAAAGCGCACGCTTCAATAATTCATTTACAATCGAAATGCATTATATCAAAAACAAATTCGGATGATCTGAAATGGGACGGTGCCGCGGCTAAATATGTATTGAAATTTGACATTGCATGGTATATAAAATTGCAATACTATGCAACTTGTAGTTCAATCCAAAGCTATCATAAAACGAAACAATGTTAGCGTATAGTATGGATTGATTCTTCTAAATAGTATGAATCGATTCTTCTAGATAGTATGAATTGATTCTTCTAGCAAAAATAATTATGCCTAATTAACCAAATCACGGAGACAATTTTTCAATAAATTGCTTAATTGACGCAGATTGCTTCACGTTGTTTTCCGATTATCGATTTTCGTAATGGGTGTTGATTATTTATCTGTTAGTTTTATCAAAGTTCATGTAAGCCCATGAAATGCTCATGTAAGTCTATGAAATTTATATCATGAACCATTGAATAATAAAACGTTCAATTAAGAGATTTAAGTTTATAAATAATGGCCCGACTCCACTCCCTCCCTGAGTCTAATTCGATCCGCCTGCAAGCGAACATCGGGACGCGCGTAAAAATATTTCTTCACAAGCTGTGATCTGCCTACTTCAAAAGTTCGCGTGTATACCAGTTTGAATCGAGGCAGATTCATCATATAATTCTAAGATAGTAAAGCGCAGAACGAAAATCGACCCCAACCATGTTGAAGAAAACGTAATTATACTTATTTTTCATTAAACACTTCAATTGTTTTGAATAGTAACAATGGATCAATTGATTAATGTGCATCAAGTGAGAAAACAAGATCTCTCGCAGTACGTACAGAAAGATAACACACCCGTGGAATGCATTAGATACGATTTGCGAATAAATTAAATAAAGATGGGACGTGGAATATGCAGCTACTATTTACGAGCAACAACAACTTTTCCCCTAATATCCCACATATAGAGTGCAATTGCATCGTTGAATTTACGTTCTTGGAACAGTGTTAGAATCTAGTGGAATGTGAACAAGAAAGCATGGACAAGTGAAATTATTTGCTAACTCAAAACACAGCTGATCGAAGAATGTATTATAATTTTATAAAATGTGCTTTCTTCGTCAGTCTCGGTTTCAGGGCGCCAGAATGCATATATCGCTTTCATAAATACGTTTATTTCAATAGGAAAAATACATTAATACATATCTCTTTTCCAAAGCATCTATGTTATATAATAAAAGAATAATATTTTTTATTAAATAGTAATATTTGATAGTATATTTAATTTCGCTATTCTTGAAAAATATATAAGTATTTTACTAAGTATTACTTGACCCACTCATAACAAAAATAATAGGGAAAATTTGATTTCTATTTTACACGAACAGTTATCTGCAGGTAATTTCACAAACACTTTTTTGTGTATATATTCTTATGATGTACTCTCAAATTATTCAAATTTACAGCATCTTTTTAAATTAAAATCAATTACTAATTATTGTCTGATCTTATGGACATTGATTGAGGATTTTAAGGCCAACACATCACTTTAACACAGTAATTGGTCGCTTTATTAGTGTGAACAAAATGAAGACTTAAAGGCTTATACTCATAAAGAGCTCATTTTATTTCCCTTTGTTTATCTTGATAAACATGATATGAAATAATTGTAAGCTAATCACAATTATCAATTGCTTAGGGACGGAATATGCTTTAAAGACTCAATTTATAATTTATTTATAATAATTTTATGAAATGCACCAGCATTGCACACAACAATTACTCAATCGATGTAAATTTTGTTTACAACACTACCATAGGCAAAGCTCTTCTAGCTAATCCCAAAATAGTGTGTTACGTAATTTATTATTTTTTTAACGAATTTGAAAAATAAACAATTATTGTCAAATATTGCAGTTACTAGCAATTTCTGTGCTTTTGACTTTCTCACATAAAGAGGCTATGCAATCACTGAAAAAACCGACTGCTCTACGAAGTGAGCTACCAAGCAGAATCAGGAATCACAATAATTATACAACAAAGCTCCTTTTATGCCGCTGCTGTTGTGCTTGGATATATATATATATATATATATATATATATATATATATATATATATATATATATATATATATATATATATATATATATATATATATATATATATATATATATATATATATATATATATATATATATAAATGTGCAAAGCCTACTACGATAAAAGTTCATTTCAACAACTGTTTTCCCTTAAGAGATAGAAAAACGATGTCTTCTATAAAGTTTTAGAACTTCTGAAAAACTTATTTCGTAACTATTCTATTGCTTTACTGCAATTCTATTACATTTTCTACTGAAGTCGGTAATATCTCACAATTTTTTTTGTGATAACGGTCAATAAGACACTATAGTGAAAAGTTTTCTCTTTTGTCTGGTGTTTAAACTAATGTTCTATTTTTTATACCTCGACTGCTATTTCTTGGAAAAGTTGTTGCCTAAAGGTAACTTTTTCCTAAGAAAATGGTCAAAACAGCACTCTTTATTTCGTTGTCTTATTTACACAATTTAAAAGTGCCACGCTACACACTTCGTAACTTTATATTACTTCATTTAAGCTTTCCAAAAAGTATATGCATGTGCCTTTTGGTCTGCGACCCTGCTTCCTATTAGTAGTTAAAGATAGTGTATATAAAAGCTTAAATGTTAAATAACTTTTTAAGGAAAAGGCCAAACCGTGCACAGTCTTCAACAAAAATGTGTAATTTTACGTTTTCAGTAATTGCCTTGAACATAGTAGACACTGAAAATAATTGTGAAAAAAATTATGTACAAAAAACTTTTTGCATTAGACCTATATCTTCGGCAAAGTTTTTTTTCGTTAGAAGTTCTAAAACTTCGTAGAAAACATCGTTTTTCTATATCTTAAGGGAAAACAGTTGTTGAAATGAACTTTTATCGTAGTAGGCTTTGCACATTTTTTACTGTGATCATATCGCGAGGAATTTTGCCTGCTTGGTATTGTTTAGTTAATACACCCTGGCGCACGGCCCAGGTTGATCCTGTATGTTTGCATATTTCGGCCCTTATCGAAAGCTGAGTGGAAAATTTTTATTGCTCTAAATGTGTAAATTCCTATATTCGGCCCTAGACCCGCTTGAAGAGCGGCCTATCTTGGCATTATATCATATCAAATCATAAATCTATACCTGTTACATGCAGGCACTGTAGAACGATTTAGGTTTGTTCATTATTTTCATAATGCTTTACACTGTCTAGACCCGCTGACCCATCGGATGAAATCCCTGATATGATTTAATTATTGAACTGATGTGGTTGAGTTAATAAACTCTTCCGTAAAATTCCGGCCCTGATCAATCGATAAATTTATTGAATTTGAACGGACCATTCATCCACTATGAAGTTTATCAACACCTGTGACTCTGATTCTAAGTCAGTAGTCCTAGTTGGATGATCTCTACGACGAACTATTGATGATCCCTCTGCGTTGTTTTGTGTTTTAAAATTTTGATTTGTGTTTTAAAATTTTGCAACTCAGTAGAATACAAAGCGCAGTTATTTTAATTCGGACCTGGAATAAAAACGCGCCAATTCAAATACGACGACAAGTGTTTATCGGTTCCTCAGTTTCCACTATATCTAGAAAATTCCTGTAAGGATTCGCCGACCTTGGTGTTGTTGATCTTTCTGTCGTCGTTTTGTGAATATTCAATTCGATGTTAATCTGTGACCTTGGCCTAAAATAGGTGAATGTTGTCTTATTACTAATTTTCATGGTTGCATAAATTGTTTCCTTGTATCTTTCATTCTGGTGTCATCTAGAAATTGCTGCTTCGTCTGGCTGTGAAATTATTGTATTTTCACAATAAACTATGATGGTAATAGGAATTCGTATAATGCAGTACAGAGTTCCGCATAGGATGATGTATTAGTCGTGTATAGTTACCAGGTAATCGATTAGCTATAGATCCGATTTTTGGTTCCACATATAATATTGCAGCAGATATTCAGTCGGATGCCTTTAATATTTTAGGTTGATTCATGATAAAATAACTGCTGTTAAATGCTACTATTTCCTTCATCAAGTAGAAGTATTCTCCTTGGACATTTATAGCAATATAAGTGGTTTTCTACTATTTCATATTTTCCTTGTTTATAATTACAGTCGTCATGGTAATCATTATTATCCTTTTAAATACCTTTGATTCAACTTGAATTGCGGAAGCGTGATCCAAAAGCTTGTACCCATTCGCCAATTGCTCAGTATTGTTATGCAATATTTGCTGAAGTTCTATTTTATCTACAGGATAGGAGCGTATCTTGCTATATTTTGCAAATATTTCGTCGATTATTTCTCGAGCAAGAATTACTATCTTCATGGATTTTCCTAGAGTAATAGCTACACGGTCTTCTGTACAGTGAACCTTAAGTTTTTCCATTCCGATAAAAGTAAGATAGTATAAAAGTGTAATTGGCATAACTATCATTATCGATGTTGTAGCATTGAAGAGTCGAATGCGAGTTTTTCTTTTTCACTGGGTTCATTTTTCCTTCAACTTTATTCTATCAACAAGTGCAGGGTCTTCCTGGTTTTGTTCAAAGGAAACTTTTTCTAAAATCGACTGCTACTGCTGATGCACCAGAGTCGATTGAAGATGATTCGATGACTGCTTCGGGTTTGCTGGTTTGTTTTACTGATTGTGATTTGGTTTGAAAAGTGTCTGAAGAATGATTTAACTTGGTGGCAGTTCCGTTCGATTTTTCAGTAATTATCGTTTGTGATTCGGTTGATCGTATGGATGTAGAATCCTTCTCTACTATAATGATATCAGTCGATATGATATGAGAGACTGCAACGTTGCTTGCTATGTTCACGACTTATTTTTCTACAGTTTCATCCGTCTGTTGTTCGAAGACTTCCTCCTTTTCGCGTCGAAATTTGCCTTCTCAATCAGTGTCGGCATTTTTACAGTCTTGTTGTATACCATTTCTTGTATGATTTTGGTTTCAGGCTCCCTTTGGTTGTCATAATCTCTAAACCAAAATCTTTTGGGCATGTTGATCTTCTGGCCCTATTTTGACTTAATGAAACATCTTGATCTCCTCACTGACCGCAATTGTTCCTTGCCGCAATACACCAAATAGTGAAGTAGTGGCATCTGCCTCTGTTAGCAATGCTATGTTAAAAGAAAGTGGTAGCTTCTTTTTATTCTGAAGAAAGAAATGTGGAAGATAGTAAACTCGTGGTATTGATTGGTATAATTTTCAGTTGAACTCCTCGGCTCTCTCCTCCATTTCTGGTTACATTTTGTGTCCATTTAAATGTCAGTGGATCAAACCATTCTTGCAATTCTAGTTCTCTTGCCGTTATTTCATCGAGAAGCGTGAGTGACGAACCGGCATCCAAAACTGCAAATACGTATACGTATCAATTTTCTTATTACCGTTGCGCAAAGTTCCGGGTACTATTTGGTAGAAAACGTTTTGTTTGGTGTGTTTGAAGTGGTTATTTATATCCTCCTCTTGAATTTCATCATCCTTTGGTACCTCTTTTTTGTGTATTTTTTTGCCCTTACACTGAACATCATCAATTTGTGGAGCTCTCTGATAGTGGGCGCAAAGTAATCTCAGCTCAAAACAAAAATAATCTTGCAAAATACCACTAAAAGAAAGAGTATCGTAACAATAAATATAATAAAACCGTTTTTCAATCCACCTAGTGATGTAATGATGCCTTTCTCGTATTACTTATATTTTCAAAAACATCACTAGAAGATTCTGTCAAGTATCTTTTTTGAAACTTGAATAAAATTAAGAACTTTCTTCGGTACAAACTACCATCACCTTTTCTATTTGTAAACAGTTATGTCAAGTTAATAAAGATTTAAATGTGGCAACCCTGCACGCTATACAATTTGAACAAAGCACCCTGTGTGCTAGGCGGACGCGTTTTTCTTCTTCTTCCGTACCAGCACGTATGTACCGATTTTGTATCATTTTCTATGACCGTTCGGAAGTTTTGATACTCAATGGCGAGCGCTACCGCGCCATGATTAGCGATTGGTTCTTCCCGTTACTTGAAGAGGAAGACTTGGACTTCATTTGGTTCCAAGAAGACGGCGCTCCGTGCGCTACGATCGATCTTCTGCGCACAGTCTTAGAAGATCGAATTATCAGTTGAAATTCGGATGTCGTTTCGGCTGTGATTTGACGCCGTTGGACTATTATCTTTGGGGGGGCTGTCAAAGATAAGTGTTATGTGGACAATCCAGAGAACTTTAAGCCTTGAAGAACAACATTCGTGCAGCCATAGCTAAAATAAAGCTGCAAACAGCCATTTGAATGAAATTATATTCCACAATTAACCGGAAGGATTGTACTTTAACATGAAAAAATAAATTTTGAAATCGGATGAACCGTTTGCGTTTTATTGCATGTTTAAAATAAAAGTTACATGGCAGACCCTGTATATCGTCCCTTAAAGCGGCGAAGCAAAAAACGAAAACAGTTTTCTAAAGTGGGATTGAAACTGTTCCAATTGTTAGTCAATGCTAATTGATGGCCCATCAAATTACTTCCAACTATCCTGGTTACTGATCATCGATTCCTGAAGCACCAAAAATAATGTTCAAATGCTATAAAATGGAACTTTTGATTTATGCTACAAGGTGGATTTTCACGAACTTAGGTTTATCTAGAAGGTTCTATGGTCCCATGCAAAGTTCCTGAATTTCATCTGAATCCAAGTTGCGGTCCCGACGACCTTATAAGACCGCAGATCTGACTCCCAGTACCTGGCATACAGGGTATTGTGTATAAAATTGCAACCTGTCATATAGAGCGATAATGCAAAAAACGTTAGAAATTCTTCTTAATTTGAAAATTGAAATTGAATTGAAAATTGAAAACGTTATGCTAATGTATACCCGAACAAACTTTTTTGTTCCATGGAAGTTGTCCATCAATGTCAACGTCCCTCTTTGAGCAGCCTAGATAACCGTGTAGTGTCGGTGGCGATTTCCCAACTGACTAAGAATAATGCTACGGTCCACCTGTACCGGTTGTATAAGTCCACCAAACAGGTAAGCCGTGTGGCATCCGGCGAAATTATTTTCTACCAAGAAGTGATCCACTGGCCTCCTGTTCCATGTCGTAGAAGGCCCTAAAAATAGGAACTCCTAAGCCGAGGTGTATTTCCGTGCCGAGGACTGACTGGTTGCAGGAGGTTAAAAAATGCAGTCGTGAACGGAATATCTTGGGTTTTTCCCTTACTGGATACACGCAATGCTTAGCAATCGACTTCTTTGTTCATCGATGATGACCGTTATAAGCAGTACCACTCTCTTTAATTTAATGCAGCAAGCCCTGCGATCTGTTCAACTATGGTGTTGTCAGGTTGGATAATCTGTAAATCCAGGTAAAACATCAATGGTGCTTTTCACTCATCGTGGGATAATCACAGGAGCTCGTCCGTTACAGTTCTTCGGTTCGGAGGTCACTGTGGTTGATCAAGTTAAATACGTCGGGGTTATTCTTGATTCAAAACTGAATTGGTCTGCGCCAATGCAGACGAGCTTTTGGAAAATCACGGGGACTCAAACCCAGATACATTCATTGGATCTACACAACTATCGTTAGACCAATTTTATCATCTGGATATCTTGTATGGTGGCAGAAAGGAGAAATTGCGGTTCAGTCAAAGCTAAGTCATCTCCAAAGGATGATATTAATGGCGATGACAGGAGCATTCACGACAACTCCTACTGCTGCTCTAGATGCGCTACTGTGCATTAAACCACTACACGTGTTCCTAAAACAAGAAGTATTATCTTGTGCTTAAGGTTAAGGTCTTAAGATTACAGAAATATGGAACAGTAACATAATAGACTATGTAAGTTTCTCTCTTTTGGGTTTAACTTCTTCAATATTAAAGCTCGGCAAAGTACTTTATCTCAGGGCAAACTAGAGAAGGGATCGACACATTGGCACTTATTCTCTCACCAAAAACAACCTCACAATAATTATTTTTGGAGTCACTGATAACGAAAACAATATCATTTAGTAGCAGTAATATATATATATATATATATATATATATATATATATATATATATATATATATATATATATATATATATATATATATATATATATATATATATATATATATATATATATATATATATATATATATATATATATATATATATATATATATATATATATATATATATATATATATATATATATATAGTTTGAATATTACGAATCAAAACATCGAATTATATGATATGTATTTACAAAATTCAATTGTTGGCTAGCATGATGCGGCCGTCGGGTGGGTGCCTTGATGAGATGAAACTGCCGGACCGACTGGTCCGAGAAGAACGGAAGATCAGCAGATAGGGTTCTCACATACCTTGATGAGCGACTCGCCAGTCGCGATGGTGGTGGTGGACGGAGGTATCTTGAGACCTTTCTGAGTAATGAGGCCATTCCACGTGTCTTCGTCCGTAGACGTATTGTTCGTCGACCATGAGGGGTAAATCGACAAAGTTTGCTCACCCACTCGGGATGATCACTCGACGGGAAGCGGGATCGTGTGTTGATGTACGATCAGGCGTACTCGAGCGGACACTAAATTTTGTCGGTGCACTAACCAAACATTTGTTTCGGAAGGGGGATTTCGTACTAAGAACAGAAATTCGGGCATGCGCCTGTCTATAGGATCTCTAACTTTTCGACACGTTCACTGCCGATCCATATAGTCGCGCTTTTACGGTCCTGGTGACCTCACTTTACGAAATCCCACCTCTTTTGTCACTTTAAAACGATTTACTTTTAGTCGC